>NC_060120.1:142341019-142966019 GCF_021461395.2 Schistocerca americana | reverse complement strand
GCACTTATTCTTCAGGGACGCTAGGACGACCTGCCCGATGCATGTTTGCCACAGTTTGCCGACCTTCGTTGAAGGCTTTTACCCAACGTGCCACTGCTCTGTACGGCAATGCCGATTCCCCGCACGCCTCTTGAAGACCTTGATGACACAGTCCTGCTGTACGACCTCTGGCACATTCAATCTTGATCTAACTCCGTTGTTTCTGTTTCGAAAACATAGTGACACCGTTGAGTTAGACCGCTCTCTCACAAGTGACTTTGTTTCCCTCGATTGTGAACACGCCAGTGTTGTGGGACGGGCGAGTCCATTTGCTCGGAGGTGAGGTAGGTATGTCCACAACGTGTGCTATCAGCGACAATAGTAGATTCCATTACATAGTGACTCCACAGCAGTGTTGGCACTATTTAAGTTCCTATCTACATATCCACGGGGTAGTGAAGCAACTTAAATCACTTAATAAAAGCAATTCTTCTGGTCCAGACTGTATACGAATTAGGTTCCTTACAGAATAAGCTGATGCAATAGCTCCACACTTAACAATTATAGACAACCTTTCGCTCGACGAAAGATCCGTCTCGGAGACCGGAAAGTTGCACAGGTCACACCAATATTCAGGAAATGTAGTAGGAGTAATCCATTAAATTACGGGCCCATATCATTAACGTCGATCTACAGAAGGATTTTGGAATATATATTGTGTTCGAACAGTATGAAGTACCTTGAAGACAACGGTCTCGGTTCTAGGCGCTTCAGTCCGGAACCGCGGGACTGCTACGGTCGCAGGTTCGAATCCTGCCTCGGGCACGGATGTGTGTGATGTCCTTAGGGCAGTTAAGTTTAAGTAGTTCTAAGTTCTAGGGGCCTGATGACCTAAGATGTTAAGTCCCATAGTGCTCAGAGCCATTTGAACCATTTGAACAACAGTCTATTGACAGACAGTCAACATGGATTTATGATTACCACGCAAAGATTTGCTGTTACGCTCGTCTGGTATGAGACGTTCCAGTGGGGGGGTCCGCTGGGGGCCGAACCGCACAATAACACTGGGTTCGTTGTGGGGCGGCGCTGGGGTGGCTGGACTGCTGTGGTCTGTTGCGGGGTTGTGAACCACTGAGGGCTAAGGCGGGATGAAGCATCTCCGTCGTTTCTAGGTTCCCGTATTAAATACACAGTACACTAAACACACATGGATTTACAAAACATCGTTCTTGTGAAACGCAACTAGCTCTTTATTTGCATGAAGTGTTGAGTGCTATTGACAAGTGGTTTCAGATTGATTCCGTATTTCCGGATTTCAGGAAGGCATTTGACACTATACCACACAAGCGACTTGTAGTGAAATTGGGTACTTATGTAATATCGCCTCAGGTATATGATTGGATTCGTAATTTCCTGTCGGAGAGGTCAAAGTTCGTAGTAGTTGACAGGAAGTCATCGATTAAAACAGAAGTGATTTCTGGCGTTCCCCAAGGTAGTGTTATAGGCCCTTTGCTGTTTCTTATCTATATAAACGATTTGGGAGACAACCTGAGTAGCCGTCTTCGATTGTTTGAAGATGTCGCTGTCGTTTATCGACTAATAAAGTCATCAGAAGATCAAAACAAACTGCAAAACGATTTAGAAAAAATATCTGTATGGTGCAAAAATTGGCGATTGACACTGAATAACGAAAAGTGCGAGGTCATCCACATGAGTGCTTAAAGGAATCCGCTTAAATTCGGTTACACGATAAATCAGTCAGATCTAAAGGCCGTAAAGTCAGCTAAATACCTAGAAATTACTATTACGAACAACTGAAATTGGAAGGAACACATAGAAAATGTAACACATAGAAAATGTTGCGAGGAAGGCTAACCAAAGACTGCGTTTTATAGGTAGGATACTTAGAAAATATAACAGATCTTCTAAGGAGACTGCCTACACTACGCTTGTCCGTCCTCTTTTACAATACTACTGCGCGGTGTGGGATACTTACCACATAGGACTGACGGAGTACATCCAAAAAGTTCAAAGAATCGCAGGACGTTTTGTATTATCGCGAAATTGGGGAGAGAGTGTCACTGAAATGATACAGGACTTGGGGTGAAGATCATTAAAACAAGGACATTATTCGTTGCGATGGAAGCTTCTCACGAAATTACAATCACCAACTTCCTCCTCCGAATGCGAAAATATTTTGTTCACGCCGACCAACATTGGCAGCAACGTTCACCATGATAAAATAAGGGAAATTCGTTGTAGCATGGCAGGAAATAACCTGCAGATGTACTCAGAAAATGGTTCAAATGGCTCTGAGCACTATGGGACTTAACATCTGAGGTCATCAGTCCCCTACAACTTAGAACTACTTAAACCTAACTAACTTAAGGACATCACACACACCCATGCCCGAGGCAGGATTCGAACCTGCGACCGTAGCGGTCGTCGGTTCCAGAGTGTAGCGCCTAGTACCGCTCGGCTACTCCGGCCGGCGCAGATGTACTCTTGAGTGATTTATTGTGACGGTAGAAGGAGAGGGGGGTGATGTTCGAGAGATGCGTTACAAAATTCAACAAATAACAATTTTTTATCAAGAAACACAAAACACATTAAACTAAACACTCAGACAATAGGTTAGTCACAAAATTACAATTTTACAATGACCATACACAATAATAACATCCCTCCTCTAGCCATATAGGGTGTTGGAGGAGAGGGGGGGACGACAAATTGTCAGTAAAGAGGAAAATTGTCATCTAAGAATCTGTGCAGAGCCGGTCGCGGTGGTCTAGCGGTGCAGGCGCTCAGTCCGGAACTGCGGGACTGCTACGGTCGCAGGTTCGAATCCTGCCTCAGGCATGGATGTGTGTGATGTTGTAACGTGCGGGTGGGGCACACAATACTCATTAAAGCCTGTACTATGATAAGTGAATGGGGATCACCTTACAAGACAGGATTTTTGTATAGATATTGACCGCGTGTACCTGAATGGAGGCAAATCAGACTTACACCCACTATGTAATAACAATGATACGTCAAATACGTCCGAAATGCAACTGCACGTCAGGACGGACAATAAAGCAACACAGAAGATGCTACCAATTTGTTAATAATATGGTCGCCAGCCTAATTAGGCATTAACTGAGTTTCTTCCCTGTACAAGTTGGCAGATATTCGTGCAAAGCAACAAGTAGTAACACTGCATAATATAGTAGAATTTTAGAACCAGAAAATCTATTGAACTGATATTTTCACGTTCTGTACTGATATGAAAAAACCATACATACATAACACTATACTATAATGTATACTACAAAACTTCGTACTGTCTATTGATCTGATTAAAATCGGGCATAGGTTACCCTAGAAATAGCACTTTCGAGTCACACATACAATGTCAATTTTGATAAAGATAAAACACTGATAAATTTTGGCTTTTATATTGACTTTTACTGGTCAAATCGATTTAGAACACTTCAGATTTCAAATGAATAAAGAGGGGGGGGGGGGGGGGGGAGACCCTGAAACTGTTATGATCACTGTATATAAAAAAAAACTGGATTACTGAAATCATTATGCGCTCAAGATTTCCAATATATGAGTTACTACTCTTTTTATCATATTTCCTACTCATTTAAATACCATTATATCTGTCTCGAAATAATTAAACTTCATTACTAAATCAATATCAAAGTTATCTTCCAAGTTTGTCAGACCTTCGTTATTCATTTACTGGTTCATTAACAAAACAGTTCTTTAAACACCATTCTTACATAGTTAGGTCTGCAAGTAATTATTATTAACACAAAATTTAATTTTTCATTTCGGGACACTCGGATTGCACAACATTTGGAAAGGACCCTATCTAGGTTAGTTATGAGGATAATTAAATGATAGGAAAGTTCTGGTAAAATTTAAGTTGTTATTGAACAGCATGGAACAAAAGTAATACTGGTCCATACGAATACAGTACTAAAAGTTTCAACCTGCTTGTGTCGATGCGGCGGTTGGCGGGCGGCGAGATGGCGAGGCACAGAGCACACATACAACCATAGCTATGGCTCTTGACGTATCGGCACTTTATTTCTTCATAGCGTCCATTTAGTGCCTATGGAATTTTGCCATGCTGTATGGGCGTTGGAACGGCATACCCGAGGCTCAATGGAACTACGTCTTCCAGGAGAGCCTCCTCGCTCCAGAACGTGTTGCTCAAACCAGTGCCAAACTCCAACAACTACTGCTGAGCCCGTTGTGCCGTACCGTGCCGTGTGCATTTTCCCGCACTCGCCTGCCATCCACCTTTTACCGCTCCCTTACAGGCCGGGTATTCACCCGAGGTTTTGCATTCTACATATCTTAACACATTGCCTACGTATAGACCAGACGCATAGTCACAATTTTAAACAAGTTACAACAGTTTCAACACTTGTTACCTTTCAACTCTATTACAATATTGCTTGACATTTGACATAAACATTAATTTTCACATTGAAATTAGTTTACAGTTTTCTTAACATAATGGCATGAAACAAAAAAGAGATGAAAGCAGAACATCAATTACTCAAGTTTATCGAAAAATCAGAGGAAAAAAAATTACTTATTTGTACAATAGTACAACGTCGTTGTTGTTACAATGTCCTTAGGTTAGTTAGGTTTAAGTAGTTCTAAGTTCTAAGGGACTGATGACCACAGATGTTAAGTCCGATAGTGCTCAGAGCCATTTGAACCAATCTGTGCAGAAAACATTCACTCTGGTACTTCGTTATTATATAATTTTCACAAGGAGCCACTGCCTGTCTTTATTCAATGTTGTAACTTAATTATATACGAATAATCTCATTAATGTCTTTTAAAAAATACCGTTTAACATTCGCCCTTCTACGTAATGATGGTGGAGACTGTCCACAGGCACATATAAGTGACTTTTTTAACGCAACGATTTTTATAATGCAATTTGATGGGTTCCCTGACACTTATATGTACGCCCAGTAAGAGCTCGTTAATATTATTTATATTAATCTAGAAAGTTGCCTATGGTTTTCCCATCATATTCCTAGAATTATACTGCAGATAATTAGTTATTCATGATATGCAGACAAGTTCCCTGTCCCCTTCAAACTGACTCAAAAGTTATACTATATCAGATAAATCCAACCCACGTAAATTAAATGATCAGGATAAATTAATACCTACGAAAGAACAAATGCAGTTATCTTCATCATATTCATTTAAGAATTGAACCCATGGATTATGAAATCATTTATAAAATTGATATTCTCAGAAATAATATAGAGTACAGATTTTCTGTGTGTTCGTATTGGCCCTTCACAGTTTTGCTCTGCCCTGTTTAACGCACACGATCGGCTAATATACATAGAATGACTGGCATCAGCTTTGTATGAAATATCCGAAGAAATCGTTACCCCAATAAACAATGTGAGATCTCAGTGCCATTTATCATTACGTTCCTACACTGCCAAAACGTATGCTACATCACCGAAATCGTAGATATGCGGCAACACAGAGCGCCGCTCCTCTTAGAGGTCGCCACCAACAGCACTGCTGGAGCGTGACTCTAAGACATTGGACGGCTGACTGCGGTCCATATACTGTTAAATGAATGCTGCCTTATAACTTCACTGTACAACGGATGAAGTGCTCTCTTTCACTGTTTGCTGAACCAGACGTGAACCCCAGCAGTCGGACGAAGTTCAGATGTCCAAGTATAGCAGCAAGTACAACTATCTACTGCGACAGAGCACAAGAGAGCAAGTCCGTACATGGTCTGCACAGAGGGCGTCCGATCTGAACATGCTCTAAAACGGAAGACAGCAGACTGACCACGATTCTTTACTGCGTTTCCTGCTGTAAGTCTCGGTTCCTCTCCCTTTTAAATGTGGATGGCAAATCATATTTCTGGAAGTCGCTGAAACATGGTACTTAGGGAAGGCAGGAAAAGGTGTGGACGGGGCCTTACTCACTTACCATTGGTTGCCCTGTTTTTGTTTTTTTAATCACGTACACTTTATTTGGAACCAACTGCATATAAGGTTGATGACAAGGAACAATTATGAAATTTGACTGTTAAGACAATATCTAATTAAAAATTCCTTAGACAAATTGCATTCACGACTGAAGGCCTTATTGACCAGATATTCAGATTATTTGTCGGCTGAAGGTCCCAATAGTAACTACTCAAAACAATTTGACAGCTGAAGGCCTAATATCAAATTCTTACTAAAATATTATAAAAAGGAGAATCATATTAGGAGACAATATCTAATTAAAATTTCTTAAGTCAAAATTGCATTCATGGTTGAAGGCCTTATTAACACGAAATTCAAATTATTTGTCGGCTGAAGGCCCCAATAGTAATTACTCAAAAACAATTTGAGGGCTTAAGGCCTAGATAGCAAATTCTTACTAAAATATTATAAAAAGAAGAATCATACTAAGAAACAATATCTAAATAAAAAAATTCTTAAGTCAAAATTGCATTCATGGCTGAAGGCCTTATTGACCATGTAATCTCCCCACAAAATTCAATTCACATTTAGTGTAACCTCAAAAACAGAAAAATTCCTAAACTTCTCAACAGTAAAAAAAATTGTAATTATGTCGTTCACATTCAGTCTAACGTCCCAACAAAAAATAAATTCAGTAACCTGGTAATAATACAATGTAACTAACCTCTCAATTAAATTGTCACTCACTTATAACTTTTCAATAATTGACTGTGAATTTAACATTTTGGACGTCAGCAGTGCTGCGTCATGGCCCTGAAAGATCATTCTGAATAAAAAAGAAAAATTCTTACCTCAATGAAATCGCCGGATAACGCATATATATCTGCTCTTACAATAAATTTTTCTGGCACAGCCCTGTGCAATGCTGCCCGATAGATTTGTCATTTATGAAAGGAAACAACTGATTGTTCTTTTGCAATGATCGGGATGATCATGGATTGGAGAAATTAGTAAATTCTTTAAATTGAAATGAATGGTTGTTAAAAGTTACTTTTTATGAGAAAGATTATTATTAGGAGATTTTTTTAAAACATTTACATGGGACTTGAGATAAAATTACTACATATGTGCGAGGCTGCTTTTTTACCTTATACAATAATACTCAGGCTCCGGCATCGCTGCACCACGACCGGCCCAGCCAACACGATACACCAGACCAGAGCAGACTCCAGACTAGCAACAACTTACTGCTACAGCTACACAGTTCCTACTGCAGTCAACACTGCTCTCTGGTCTGAGATTCTCTTATACCTTACATATCGCAGGCAGCGCGTGAGCAATACATCGAAATTACATCTGCTCGGACCTCTTACAACCAGATATTCAGATTATTTGGAAAGGTGGCTTTGATTTGTGACTTTCATTTCGCAGATTATTCTGCTTGTTTGAAGTAAATAAACCCATATAATGGTTAATTAGTCTTATTAGGTGGATTAGAAAGAGAGATACGTGACGATTAAACACATGTCTGAAATAATACGGGCTTTGGTAATGATAATATTTAGTTGCATGCTGTAGTTGTAAGCAAAGTAAATTTGCCAGTGGAGGCGAGGAGTGGTCGGGCTCAGCCGGGTGCCAGGTGAGAGAGAGAGGGGAAATGTCGAGCAGAGAGAGAGCGTCCAACGTACGCGCTGGCGCCGCTCGGTCGCGCGCTGTTTTAACGGCAAATGGGCTGAGCACTGATTGGGCAGTTCATAAGAAAGTGCGGGAAACGCTGAGGGTCAACGCCCGCTGTTTGAACAGAGAAATTTTTGGATAGGTGGAGAAATTGTATCACTCCGCGAGGGAGGGAGATGTGGGAGGCCTTTGCAGCGTCGGGATTGGCTGATTAAGAGTTTGGCGGCAAGATTGTCGCAAGAGCATCGGGAAGAGCGAGGCAGAGAGAGAGCGTCTGGTGCCGTGAAAGCGGACAGTCGCAAAGTGCGGTAGCTCTGAGATAGGGACTGTGCTGTGTATGATCTAGAGCCTGCAGCTACAGTAGGACATCAGCGTCCACGATGGGCATTGCATTGACTACTAGTATAATTGCAGTTGATTCCGCCTTATAGACTGGCAGTCACCATTGAACGTAGTCAACCAGTGCACAGAGCTATCATACTGGTATCGCACGTTGCTACAAGACACACTGGGCTGCACCTTAAAGGTTGTTGAGCGAGTCTTGAAAGCGTTGTATACCATTTAGAGGAAATATAAGGCTTGTGGTATTAGTAATTTCTGAGTAGTTTATTCCGCTCAAGATATTTGAGAGACTTATCTTAATTCAGCAACTTCGCAGCTCTAGTCGTCGCCCCAGCAGTATCGACGGAGCCTGCACGCTGGTAGACGGTATTGTAAAACTTGCAGCAGCGGCAGTAAAGTTCATAAATAGTCGTAGGATCGTGCTCTTGCCATCCACTGAGCATCATGCAGTTTTGCTTACGATTCGTTATTGGTTATTTGTCTTTTTTCATGTTGTTTGGTTTGTTTCGTGGTGGTGGTGTCCGAAGTACGTATTATTTCAGACACAAAAGAGATTATAGGAACACAGTCAGATCGCATTTACCATTTGCTTATCCAGGGGCATAATTAAATCTAACTTCGCATCAACTTAACATTAAGAGCTGAGAGCCAATCTTACCAGTGTAGTATATCTAAGAACAGTGTACAATTTGCTTAATTTGTTTTCATTCATGATTTGTTCAATATGATCTAACTTCTATCGTGAGATAATTTACAATAAATACAAGTTATTTACAATATCGCTTTTGATTCAGTAGTAGGTGGTAGTTAGCCGTCACTGTCACATTAATAAATTTCATTCATGTTGAATACCGGCCACAGCCCCAAAGAAGAAGCCCTACAATTTGTCGGCTGAAGGCCACAAGCAATACTTCAGAACAATTAACAGCTGAAGGCCTGAATTACAAATGAGGAAGACAATTGCAGGTAGAAAATTTCAAAACCATTTTTTAAAACAATCATATTAAAAAAAATTGACTAACACAAGCTACACTGATGGCTGAAGGCCTTATTGAGAAGAATTCAAATTATTTGTCGACTGAAGGCCACAAACAATAGGAATAATTTAAAAAAATATTATTTTTAAACAATTGTCACAATCAGACCAAATAAAGAAGGGAGTGACCATAGACAGTGCTTCAAGGATCGACCTGTGAAAAAGTCCCTACAGCTGCGTAAGCGGTGAGACGTGCAGCAAAGAGCTATGCTCACTTAATAGGATGGCAACTCAAACTAGGGAAAGCTTAAATGCCGACCAGCACACTCGCAAAATCCACCTAAGATGCGATAACCAAACCACGATAGAATAACAGTTAACATCGTCAAATGACAAGCATTCAATTACACAAGTTGGCTTCACCAAATCCTAGTACGCAGACAGGTTTAAGACCAAACTGCCTATTGAAAATCTGACTAGATGCACCTGGAACCGCAAAAGACAATTCCACGCAGTTTGGAACGATCGGCCAGTCATTTATTTTTCGCCGAATGTATTACGCGACAGCCGATTGATCGCACGAGCGATGTAAGGTGGAGTCCCTTCATGTATCAAAATATCTGAGTCCAAAGTTGTAAGTAGGCTGTTTAGGTTTTTTTATTGGTAACGCCACCTCTGTATGAAAATCACTGGCTGTGCTGTGTGCAGTCTGTGGCTGCTTTGCATTGTTGTAATACTCGCCATTGTAGTGTTGGGCAGCGGCAGCTGGATGTGAACAGCGCGTAGCGTTGCGCAGTTGGAGGTGAGCCGCCAGCAGTGGTGGATGTGGGGAGAGAGATGGCGGAGTTTTGTAATTTGTCATGAACTGCTATATATATTATGACTATCAAGGTAAATACATTGTTTGTTCTCTATTAATATCTTTCATTTGCTAACTATCCCTATCAGTAGTTAGTGCCTTCCGTAGTTTGAAACTTTTATTTAGCTGGCAGTAGTGGCGCTCGCTGTACTGCAGTAGTTCGAGTAATGAAGATTTTTGTGAGGTAAGTGATTTCTGAAAGGTATAGTTTAATGTTACTCAGGGCCATTCTTTTGCAGGGATTTTTGAAAGTCAGATTGCGTTGCGCTAAAAATATTGTATGTCAGTTTAAGCACAGTCCTGTATAAATTGTTCAAAGGGGACGTTTCAAAGTACCTCTCCCCGTAGAACAGGGCTCATATGTTGGCGAAGCAGATCACAGAAACATGTGCCGTTCACGCTCCGTGTCCTTGGTTCTCAGGGCACGAGATCCTCAGAGAAAAATGGAACAATCATGACCCGTGCCATGAAGCTACACACACAGTGACGCGTTCACTATGCTCGGGAACTTCACGAACGTTCGCCAGCAGTGATGATTCTCAAATGCAGCAAATGTGGGAATTCATTGCCGCAGTTGGCGTGAAGTGTGCTTCGTCATTCCACAATATGTTCGAAGGCCATATATCGTCAACTTCAGTCCTTGCAGGAAACATAAGAGCAAAGTTTACTCACATGTCTGCGTCACGCCGCAAAAGTTGGTGAGTAATGTGAAGCTATTACGGATACCATTTCACAATTTTCGCAGCACTTTTAGAACGGTGCATCATGGAATGTGCAGCTGCTGTGACATATCTTTTCCACTGCTTGAAAATCACACACTGCGTGCAGAAATCCCAGTCATGGCAGTAACAACTTCTTCAACAAATTGTGGTGCAATTGGCCTCGGCCACTCCAGGATAAATTCCCATATCGTAGTTAATTCGAACTTTCGAATAATGTTGTTCAACCCCGGTGCGGAAAGGGAACCTCTCCGTATTCAGCGCTATTGCTGTCGCTTTGATGAAATAGCTGTTCGATTAAAGACCTGCTCACCTTCTCCAGACCTTGTTGACTGACTATAACTGTAATGTACATTGATGCTTGTGTTTGAACCCTCCGTTGCTGTAACAGTAGGGGCACCTAACTGCAAGTCATGACATTAACTCTACCAACAACGCAAATCTTCCAGTGCGCACTGTGAACATCATTCGTATAAAGTTGGATACCCATGCAGTAAATAGGTTTTCCGTCTACAATAACTCAAGTAACAGAAGTTTAGTTATAACCCCACTGTACTACAAATTTATTTTTCTTTTTTTGTTTTAGTCTTTGTCGGTGTGGTTTGTTGACTATTCAGACAATAAACTGCGCATCAAAGACAGCAAATCTCAAAATAGGACTCCAAACAGTAACACATTAGCAAATATCAACATTCATAAAACAGAAAAAAACGCAAAGATACAATAATTCTGGAATTTACAAAATAGAGTGCAGATAATGTAATGAAGTGTACACTGGACAGACAGGCAGAACTTTTAAAACAAGATATCCATATGACTTAAACGTAAGCGAAAATAACCTTTCCACTTTCGACACTTATCTCCGAGAATGCAAACATCACACTGAAAATATCGAGAGAAATCTCACTATTTTACATAATGCCTCCAAAGACCTGTTAACGGATATTTTGTAAGAAATAAGAATCTACATTTATACGAATAAGCACCTAGAACAAAAGTTAAACTAATTAAAAAAGTTCACAGAAAACTTCTAATGCCCTTTAATCAGCATATGAAATGTACTCTGTCCAACAGTAATCACCGAATACGTAACTACGAACGATTTATAGAAATGAAAATTTATTGCACCACTGTAATGAAATGTGTCTCACTCTGAATACAGCCAGCGTCATTAATGCAATCGTAGAGTAAGTTGAATATTTCAGAAATTGTATTAGATCATATAATAAAAGTCATTGCATCACCATCTATCAAAATTACAATAATATCTACGAAAATAAGTCGGCTTGACACGCAGTGAACTCCAACGAAAACAAATTCTCCATCATACGTGAAACGTCGTGGTCTCGTGGATCAAATCATGCTGGACAATGAAGGTTTCACATTTAATACAAATACAGGGTGATATAAAAATAAAGAATTCTCAGTTGCTTATTACAGACAAATTGGTATAGGTATGCGTATTCAAATACAGAGATATGTAAACAGGTAGAATACGGCGCCGCGGTCAGCATCATCTATGTAAGACAACAAATGTCTGGCGCAGTTGTTTGATCGGTTACTGCTGCTACAATGGCAGGCTATCAAGATTAAGTGAGTTTCAACATGGTGTTATAGTCGGCGCTCGAGCAGTGAGACACAGTATCTGCGAGGTAGAGATGATCTGGGGATTTTCCTTTACGACCATTTCAAGTTTGTACCGTGAATATCAGGAATCGGGTAAAACATGAACTCTCCGACATCGCAGCGGTCGGAAAAAGACCCTGCAAGAACGGGACCGATGACGACTTAAGAGAATCGTTCAACGTGAGAGAAGTGCAACTCTTCCGCAAATAGCCGCATATTTCAATGCTGGGCCATCAACAAGTGTCAGCGTGCGAACCATTCAACGAAGCATCACCGACATGGGCTTTCGGAGCCGAAGGCTCACTCGTGTACCCTTGATGACTGCACGACACAAGCTTTATGCCTCGCCAGGGCCCGTCAACACCGGCATTGGACTGTTGATGACTGGAAACATGCCGCCTGATCGGATGAGTCTCGTTTCAAATTGTATCGAGTGGATAGAGGTATATGGGTGCGGAGACAATCTCATGAATCCATAGACCCTACATGTCAGCAGGGGACTGTTCAAGTCGATGGAAGCCGCGCGGGATTAGCCGAGCGGTCTTAGGCGCTGCACTCATGGACTCTGTGGCTGGTCCCGGCGGAGGTTCGAGTCCTCCCTCGGGCATGGATGTGTGTGTTTGTCCTTAGGATAATTTAGGTTAAGTAGTGTGTAAGCTTAGGGACTGATGACCTAAGCAGTTAAGTCCCATAAGATCTCACACACATTTGAGCATTTTTCAAGTCGATGGAGGCTCTGTAATGGTGTGTGGAGTGATATGGGACCCCTGATACTTCTAGGTACGGCTCTGACAAGTGACACGTATTAAGCATCCTGTCTGATCACCTGCATCCATTCATGTCCATTGTGCATACCGACGGTCTTGGAAAATTCCAGCAGCACAATGCGACACCCCACACGTCCAGAATTGCTACAGAGAGGCTCCAAGAGCAGTCTTCTGAGTTTAAACACTTTCGCTGACACGAACTCCCCAGACTTGAACATTACTGAGCATATCTGGGAGCCTTGCAACGAGCTGCTCAGAAGAGATCTCCACGCCCTCGTTCTCTTACGGATTTATGGACAGCCCTACAGGATTCATGGTGTCAGTTCCCTCCAGCACTACTTCAGACATCAGTCGATTCCATGCCACGCCACGCTGCGGCACTCCTGCGTGCTCGCGGGGGGCCCTAGAGGATATTAGGCAGTTCTACCAATTTCTTTGGGTCTTCAGTGCAGGGAGGTTCAGAGTCGCACAGACACTGCACCATGCACGCAATATGAACACCATGCGTTGCTCGAAAAATATCGAAAAGGTAGTCCATTTCATTCCACTCACGAACCAACAGGCCCCTGTTTATTGGAAAGACAGATTCAACAGTTCAATTTCTCAGATCTTGTAGCTGGCATAGGTGAGACAAATACTCTGTCTTTCATGTACTCACAAAGAAATAAATCGCCAGGTGCGAGGTCTGGTGGCCTGGGAGACCAAAAACAATGAGCAAGATCCTTCAGTTCTGCTCTTACAATCCAACTTTATGGGATGGTGTTGTTAAGATTTAAGGCGCACCTCACGCTGAAAGGAAAGTAGAGCACCGTCGTGCATAAAAATGAAATCACTGGCATATTCGTGAAGTTGAGGCGCCGGCCGCGGTGGCCGTGCGGTTCTAGGCGCTGCAGTCCGGAACCGTGGGACTGCTACGGTCGCAGGTTCGTATCCTGTCTCGGGCATGGATGTGTGTGATGTTCTTAGGTTAGTTAGGTTTAAGTAGTTCTAAGTTCTAGGAGACTTATGACCTCAGCAGTTGAGTCCCATAGTACCCAGAGCCATTTGAACCATTTTTTTTTTTTTTTTTTTTTTTTTTGTGAACAGAATTGGGAAAAAACACACTGAGTAGAAATTCTTCCAGTCCATATGCGGCATAACAGCAAACCAGTGCTTAAAAATGTTTGTTAAGAACAGCCTTGGTTGCAATTTTAGTTTTCTTTATTTTTCAATGACGCGTTTCACCTTATTTAGGCATCTTCAGGTTATCTTTTCTAGATAGACGCGAGAGGCACCAAGATCTGCATAACGCGTTCCCGTTCACAGGAGGCCCCATCTTACTGTTACTCGCTCCTGTGAACGGGAACGCTTCATGAAGATATGGTGCCTCTCGCGTCCATCTAGAAAAGATAACCTGAATATGCCTAAATAAGGTGAAACGCGTCATTGAAAAACAAAGAAAACTAAAATTGCAACGAAGACGCCAGGAGCTTGCGACCCCAAAATTCTCACATCAGGGTGGCTTACCCGACAAATGAAACATCGATTCGTTCGTAAATGTGAGTTTTTAGGAAAAAGTGTACTCTGCCATATCCTGGAGAACTGAAATGAAAAATTCGTACCTTCTGTTACGGTCGATGGGACGCAGTTGCTACGGTGACTACAACTTGTTAAGCTTCTTAGGCAAACGTCGTTTCAGAACACGTCACACCGTGGTCTGAGGAAGTTGAAGACCCTGGCCTATCCGTCTTGTGGACTTCCGAGGGCTCCGTATGAACGCATCTCGGATACGTTCGACATTCTCATCAGTCGTACATGACCGACCAATGTTCTCCCCTTTGCATATGCAACCAGCTTCCCAAAATTATATAATCCATTCATTAATCTGCTTGTGCAGAGGCTGCTTCCTGCTGAATCGACGGCGGAATGCGCGTTGTACTTGAACAACGGTTTGACTTCGCGCAACTTCCAACTTACAAGATTATTTCTCGTGTGGTATAGCCGCCATCTTGCTACTAACTAACAATAGCGCATCTGCGTCAAGACTTTGAACCTTCCACTACACAGTGACATGCGCAATGTGCTTCTATCTTTTATTGATTGTCTCTTATAAACAACTGAAATCTATTCATTCCTTCTGAGTCACCCCGCATACCATATACTCATACACTGATATTCTACAGTAATGTGTAACTACAACTGTGCCATATTTTAAAACAGAGTTGAGCTACATCTAAAGCGTGATAACATAAATAGAACAATTCACACGATTTATATCCAGAATAGAATATACGTAAGTATTTACCATCTGAACCATATTATTACTGATACCTTTATTACTTACCTACCGACCAAGGGAAGATCAGTTTGGATTCCGTAGAAATATTGGAATACGTGAGGCAATACGGACCCTACGACTTATCTTAGAAGATAGATAAAGGAAAGGCAAACGTACATTTCTAGCATTTGTAGACTTAGAGAAAGCTTTTGACAATGTTGACGGGAATACTCTCTTTCAAATTCTGAAGGTGGCAGGGGTAAAATACAGGGAGCGAAGGGCTATTTACAATTTGTACAGAAACCAGATGGCAGTTATAAGAGTCGAGGGGCATGAAAGGGAAGCAGTGGTTGGGAAGGGAGTGAGACAGGGTTTTAACCTCTCCCCGACGTTATTTAATCTATATATTGAACAAGAAGTAAAGGAAACAAAAGAAAAATTCGGAGTAAGTATTAAAATCCATGGAGAAGAAATAAAAACTTTGAGGTTTGCCGATGACATTGTAATTCTGTCAGAGACAGCAAAGGACTTGGAAGATCAGTTGAACGAAATGGACAGTGTCTCGAAAGGAGGATATAAGATGAACATCAACAAAAGCAAAACGAGGATAATGGAATGTAGTCGAATTAAGTCGGGTGAAGCTGAGGGAATTAGATTAGGAAATGAGACACTTCAAGTAGTAGATGAGTTTTGCCATTTGGGGAGCAAAATAACTGATGATGGTCGAAGTAGAGAGGATATAAAATGTAGACTGGCAATGGCAAGGAAAGTGTTTCTGAAGAAGAGAAATTTGTTAACATCGAGTATAGATTTAAGTGTAAGGAAGTCGTTTCTGAAAGTATTTGTATGGAGTGTAGTCATGTATGGAAGTGAAACATTGTCGATAAATAGTTTGGACAAGAAGAGAATAGAAGCTTTCGAAATGTGGTGCTACAGAAGAATGCTGAAGATTAGATGGGTAGATCACATAACTAATGAGGAGGTATTAAATGGAATTGAGGAGAAGAGGAGTTTGTGGCACAACTTCACTGGACGAAGGGATCGGTTGGTAGGACATGTTCTGAGCATCAAGGGATCACCAATTTAGTATCGGAGGACAGCGTGGAGGGTAAAAGTCGTGGAGGGGGACCAAGAGATGAATACACTAAGCTGATTCAGAAGGAAGTAGGTTGCAGTAGGTACTGGGAGATGAAGAAGCTTGCACAGGATAGAGTAGCATGGAGAGCTGCATGAAACCAGTCTCAGGACTGAAGACGGCAACAACAACAACAACACCTTTATTACTCACATTCGATCCATCCACTCACAAGAAAGATCTTCTTCTCTGTAGTAGATGACCTGAGAAGATGGACAAAGCTCGAAACTACTCAGCCAATAAATAACACGGCATGATGAAAAACTTGAGATGCAATTTCACAATACTTGCACAGTATTCCTGCTTACTCTGAAGCATAGACTGTCCTTCAGAGAGTACCGAACTTGTGCTGAATGCAAAAAAGCTCAGCTGACCCCCCCCCCCCCCCCCACTCCCCACAAAAATACTTTCGTCCCATCCGACCATCATAAATGCATATACAGACAGGCAGTAGGGAGCAGCCCAGAATATTGATAACGGAAAAAGCAGAGCAGATTTCGGGGTCAGGAATCCGGAACAGAGCGACACGAGTTCGCAAATTCGAGCGGACGCCGAGGTGCGACAGGCTCGCCGCCCCGCGGGCCCGCCACCCTCGCCGCCCCCGCCGCCCCCGGCCGCCCCCGCGCGACGCCGACCAGCCGACCGCAATTTAAACCAGGCGCACCATGCCGCGCCCGCGCTGCATTTCCACCCGCCCGGGAAATAATGCAAAACGACTGCCGCGAGTTATCCGAAACCACACGCCTAATGGCATCCGGAATATTAAATGACCCAACAAATGGGCAAAAGTACACGTTTTGTATTTATGTTTTATACTTGTCACAATATTGGCCACGGATACGCGTGTATATAACGAGCGGCGTGCGGGCCCGTCGCCGAGAGAATCGCTGTGTTGGTGGGCGGTCGTGTCGGCGCTTCGTGGAGGCCAGTTTTAACAACAACACTGCTTTACTCCCACCCCCTGCCGTCCAAAAGTACGACAGAGAGAGAGAGAGAGACAAGAGATAGAGAGAGAGGGGGAGAAATATTTTTCGTCAGTTCCAGCGATGCGCTCGTGACTAAAAAATTCAAAAAATCCTCGATCGGTTTAAAAATACCGGGGCTCGTTGTCATGTAACTGTCAAAATATTACAATTTAGATTTATAAATTAGCTATGTCGAGATCTTTTAGAGACGGAAAGTGACTCTAAATGCATGCGGGATGAGAAGTGACAAAAAGCTACCAGCATGAGGTGACAACACATGGGCGGGACAGAGAGCAATGTCCATTATGTAACTGATTCGCAAAATAGCATCTGTAATAATAGTAGTAGTAGCAATAAACGCCTGTCAAACTAAACCAAAGATATCACTATAAAATATGGTTCGACCAAGAGTTTTCACAAGTTCAAATATCTTGCAACATGATACACGGAATGGGCTCGAGAAATCAGCTCACGAACGGAGATATTAAAAGATGAATGGAGAATTCTACAAGAACGGAAGCGTCTGCAATAAATCATGCCTATAGGTAAGGTAAAAGTCAGACATAACAACTCTGCCATGAAGCCAGATACCTTATACGCGACAACAAATTTCGACACGGTTCGGAAATGCGCATAAAAAGTGTTACCACAAAAATCGTAGGGCCATGTAAGACAGAAGAGGCTACAGATTGCGGAGTAATCGAAGAAATCGAACAGATATCTAACGTCGATCATGACATGAAGAAACGTCGCGTGAAATTTTACGGACATATGAAGAGGGTGTCGGACGCAAGGGAAACTAAACAGATGTTGAAGTATACAGAAAGCATTAAGAACATGAAGTGGGTCACTGAAGTGGTAAAATACCTCAAGGATGCTGGCATAGCAGACTCAGACATCAGACTGAACTCGTGAAAGAAACTGCAGAAAAAGTCGGCCAAAATCTTTTGAAAAATCGGGATAGATGACCTGCAGCATAAACGTGCCACAGTTCAAGGAGACGAAATATGGCGAAATTAAACGAGTACCACTATTTGATTATATTAGTAAAACCGAATCAGGAAATGGAACCGAAACAAAACCAAAAGAAATTAGGTGCTAAAAGACAGAAACCGCATATCAACTTAGCCAAAATGTCCACAACAAGAAATTTATCTCCAGACACACAAAGCTAAGACATTACAATACCGTAAGTAAACGAAAATGCCTCCCCGGATCAGAAACACTACTTTTGCACAGGAAAACGAACACTTAAAACACTAAAGAAAAGGAACACATAATCGTAAGAAAAATTCTAGGTCCAAAACTTGTAGGCAAACAGTACCGACTCGGAGACAAACAGGATATTAAACAATAACACACATACATCCTTGGTGACATTTGAGAACGTATGAGATTCTATTGATGAATAGTATGAGCCCAGATAGACTTACGAAAAAACAGTCGAATCTTTGACAACAGGCGTAAAGCCACACCAGACACAATGAAATTGATTTGTTAGATCAGAACTGATCTGCAACAGGCATAAATTACACTATATGACGTCCAAAACCGAGAAATCTTCAGTTTCAAACACCACAAATGGCAAGTTGACCAAGAGGATAAGCCAAAGAAAAAGACTGGAACAATGAAAAGAGAAAAGAAGCCCCCAGGAAAAGAATGAAAGAAATATGGGCACAAAGGAAGGCAAATTCCATCGCTAAGTACTTTGCGTGGTCCTAACGGGCTTACTCGATAATGATAACAATAATAATAAGAACAGCAAAAATAGTAATCTCCACAACGGGTGCAACCTTGACGTGGTATTGGTGCTTGAGTGCTCCAGTGGAGCTGAAAGGTAAGCCAGCTGTAGCGCAAATTTCTGGCTGGTTCAGCCATGCTGGAGAGGTCAAAGATGAGGGTCAAGTCTAAATTGCGTCAACCCCTTTGATCCCAAGGGGTAACAAATCAAAATGGAAGATATAATGACTCGGGTGTTGCCCAGGATAAAAAGGATCGCAGCATTTATCGAGGAACCTGGGCTACAGGAATAAAACGAAAAAACTAAGAAGCAGTAGAAATACACTATGTCAGACAGTCGCAAGATGGATACCAAAAGTGCACGTATCAGCTCGGGAAGCAAGAATATCCAGACTTTAAGTTAACATAATTACGACTAGATGAGAGGAGACAATTCACCTTAAGGAACAACGTGTTCAGTCAAGTGGCACTCAAAGAATTTTGTAAGACTTGAGAAACAGAAATGGAAAAAAATGCCGTAAATCAGAAGACTGAAAATGAAAAGGAAGAATTTAGCTGAAGTAAAGGACATAATTCAGAATAATCAATTGGCTGCTCACAGCGCTGAAGATATTCACGCTTCCGAACTGATGTCAAATGGGCCGCAGCGAGCATAGTGCAAGCTGCTGGTTCTGTTGTTGCGCCGATCGTCACGTGGGAGCTGCTCCGATCTGCAATCTGTGCCAGTGATACCATCAGTTCTGAAAGATTTTTCCAGGCAAAACCAGCATCCATCCTGTTGTTTTCATGAGATCGTTTCATGGAGTACTGCCATATTCATGGTCTGATGTTCAGAAAGTAGGTTTTGTAAGTGGTCATATTCAGGGAGATACTACACTCTGGGATACAGTAGCAGCTGAGTTTTTAAGTCTTTCATGTCCAAATGTTTGTCTAGTGGATTATAGGTAAGACTCCGCATACTTGTCAGGGTATGGTAAGGAAGTACTTCGACAAGCTCACCGACAAAACAAGATAGTGGGATGGACCCATATCTTACGCTGTCATACCAAGAATACTAAAATCAAAATTGCCAGTAAATACTCGTATTAAAGGGAAATTAATCAAAGCACCTGATTATAATCTGGAGGAATTCATGGCTGTAACGGATTTCACTGATTTTATTCATGAATACAAAAGTAGGAACAAACGATGTGAAAAATAACAACAATAACAATCATGATAGTCTACTGACTATTCTGATGAGAATCATCAGACGACTCGTACCTAGCAGTATAATGTTCTGAGAGAACAGTGCAATAAAAATAATAATAACCATCCCTGTAATTATTCTAACAATAGTAAGTAAAGATGACAAAGTTATTTATAAAGTTGTGATTAAGCAAACAATAACAGCCATAATCAGTGACAGAACCAGCAGCATGAAAGACCAACGAAAACGGGTGTAATCAAGTCACTAAAAGAAATGTGTAGGACAAAAGAAATCATCCATCCACATCTGTACAGGAAATCTAATTGTGATCTCATTGTGCCTCGATTTGACGGTCACAGTGAGGAATAGAGGTAGTGTCAGTGATACATGCACGTTTCTATCAAAACTGTTGTGCGCCATAACCAAAATCCATTAAATTGATAAACCCACCTAAACTAATTTCCATGGAGTAATTGAATTGCAAGTACTGATAAAGTGACTGCCATATGTAACCACTAAAACTGCATATTAATTTTTTCTTACGAAGTATCACTACATTGAGTAGTTGAGAGTCAATTTGAATGCATGGGGCTACGGGTTCTTTCAAAAGTGAATGTGCCGCACCGCCGATACCAGGTAAGAATCCGGTAGGCCCAATATATTGAGTGTGATCAGAGGCCCGCAGCGTAGCCGCTAAGTGCATTTCCTCTGACGGCAATAGTGACTGCGTCCTAAGCTACGAGAGGCAATTGAGCACTAAAAGACAGCATCTGGTGTGTGCCGCCACTTTTTCCTACATGCTGAAAGCAAGAGGGTTAGCAGAATTGTAAGGAACTGAGCGCAGCAGGAAATGCTGGGAAATGCTGGGCAAGGGACGCTTTAGAATTAAGATCTAAAATACGTAATGCGAGAAGGCCGTCCTGCCCCTTTGTGCTTGGGAGCATGGCATCAGTCAAGCCATACGCCAGGCGATAGTCAGTTTGTTACTCAAGTGCCGTCCAGTCTCACTGGTCATCGGGGTTCAGTTCGAAGCAGGACTCATCACTGAACTACTCCAGTCAATGAAATTCCAAGCCAAAGATATCCCATACAGCGGTGGGACTGTTGTTCGCGATACGGCCCGACATCTAGGAATGATGGTCTAAAGTACCATTTCTCTTCATAAAGAGAACCCTTTGGTTGTCACCCATGGTACGGCTACAGCACAGGGGGACATCAACGATATTCCACAGCCCGTTTTGTTGCCCTTCTTGAAAGGCCGTTCTGGACTTACATTTCAGCATCATAATGCTCACCCGCACAAAGCGAGAGTTTCTATTGTTTGTCTTCGTGGTTTCCAAACACTACCTAGGCCAGCAAGGTTGCCGAATCTCTCCGCAGTTGAGAAAGTGTGGAGCATGATGGACAGGGCCCTCCAACTGTCTCAGGATTTTGACGATCTAAAGGGCTAATTGGACAGAATTTGTTACAGTATCCCTCAGGAGATCATCCAAAAACTCTGTGAAACTATGCCAAGCCGAATAACTGCTTGCAAACCGCCAGAGGTGGACCAGTACACTATTGACTTGCTCACTTCCTGAATGTCTTTCTCTTGAATTTTTCTGAAACTAAAATCATTTGTTTACCTGTACATGTACATCGCATCTACCGATTTTCGTTCCATTCGGATTATTCCCTCGAGATGCGTACCTTTTACCGCCCCTACAGTGTCAATTCTGGAGTGGGAGACCCGAGCTTGTCTGTGCATATGTTGGGAAGGACTTACTGGCTGGAACACGAAATAGGGCAGATAGTGGGAGCTAGACACTGCATGTCTCTGAGATCACCACTAAATGTTCCCACTGTTCCTTCGTCATATTAAAATTGAATATGTAAAGGAGATTGCTGCCTTATTACAACGTATCTAATTGGTCAGCAGAAACTCTCTCTTTGGCGATCAAAATCATAGCTCACATTCACAAAGTAAAAGTAACAATTCAATTTCTGCTGGGAGCGTTCTGTACAATCCTTGTTCCTGCCGAATATCTACAGGGGCACTTTATCCGGGAGGCGGATTCCATGGGGCTAGATTTCTAATTGGCTGAGATATCGATGTCTCATACTGACAGATTCATTTTTCTGAGGAGACGCGGAAATATACTACTTCTATCTACGCAAGTGGAAGTTATCAGTTCAAGGCGCTGCCCTTTGGCTTGAACGTTACTTTAATTGTGTTTATTACAGAACTCGATTCCACACTAGGACCTGAGTTGCTTGACAGTGTAACCTTGTTTCTGGACTGCTTACTTACAGCGAAAATAACGTGTCACGATCATATTGATTTCATAGAAAGGGTATTACGCAAGGATTTATGGAGGCTGGCGTTTCAGCTAACTTATAAAAATCAAAATATGGACATCAGAAGATAAAATTCTTGGGAAATTTGTTTACAACTCATGACACGCTTCTGAGCAAATGGCAACTGTTAAATACAGGGCTCATCGAAATTGCTAGGATATCACATGCTGGATATTTTCCATTCATCTATTCTGAAAATAACCAGATTGAGGGATAGTACTCTCACCAGGATCTGAAACGAGACTTCCAAGTAGTGTTTTGTAGTTACGTTTATAGACAGTTATATATGTAGTTGTGTTAATTCAGGTACGAATCTGTATAACTGAACATTTTACCTACAGCCCGGAAAAAGTATATACAGAATTGATTTATTTTAATGTGTTTCATTGCACAAATTCTATGTATACCGGGTGATCAAAAAGTCAGTATAAATTTGAAAACATAATAAACCACGGAATAATGTAGATAGAGAGGTAAAAATTGACACACGTGCTTGGAATGACATGGGGTTTTATTAGAACCAAAATGCAGGATGTCGCTCCACCCTATATTGCTAGACGCGTGAAAAATCTCTTGCGCGCGTCATTTGGTGATGATCGTTGTCTCAGCCGCCACTTTCGTCATGCTTGGCCTCCCATGTCCCCAGACCTCAGTCCGTGCGATTATTGGCTTTGGGGTTACCTGAAGTCGCAAGTGTATCGTGATCGAACGACATCTCTGAGTATGCTGAAAGACAACATCCGACGCCGGTGCCTCACCATAACTCCGGACATTCTGTACAGTGCTGTTCACAACATTATTCCTCGACTACAGCCATTGTTCAGGAATGACGGTGGACATATTGAGCATTTATTGTAAAGAACATCATCTTTCCTTTGTCTTACTTTGTTATGCTAATTATTGCTATTCTGATCAGACGAAGCGCCATGTGTCGGACATTTTTTAAATTTTGTAATCTTTTTTTTTGTTCTAATAAAACCCCATGTCATTCCAAGCATGTGTCAATTTGTACCTCTCTATCTATATTATTCCGTGATTTATTCAGTTTTCAAATTTATATTGACTTTTTGATCACCCGGTATATAGATTGAACTATTCACGTGTAATATTTTTCCACAATAGAGGGAACCAAATATAATTTATAATGATCAGTAATTATTAGAGTTAGTAATGATTTTTTAGTTTTTTAATAGAATGTATCTCTGTATATAGTGATGACCTTTAGTAGTAAGAGAAATTATTCATCTTGGAGGACAGCTTGAAGTCAGAAGGTACTTCTGTGTAGATATGTATGTCAATAATTTTAATTACAGAACGAAGAATAACCATTACTATATAATAGATGCTAGAAAGTGTCTATGCATTTAATTTGATGTAGAATTTTAAGCACTAAGATGACAATGCTATATTTTTGCTGTTAGCACGTGAATGACCTACACAACTTAAGTGTTTACAAGAAAATTAATACGATTATTTACGGGAAAAGAAAATAAGTATTAAAGCCATACAACAGATATTGCCAGCCAACTAATGAATCAAAGATGGGAGTATGTTACAAGGTTTGCTGGAATTTGAACTGTTCTAAATCCAGCAGGTTTACACAAGTTAAGTTAGTTGTTTCACTCAGAGCTACTCTGATATTGAAGATTTCACTGTCATTGTTCGTCTTGAGATTATTTGAAAGTTTTACTGAGTCTTGGAGCAAGTACTGATGATACCAAGAGAATCAGTGACGAGAGGAGGTGCACTTTGTACTATCTATGCTTTGTGCCCCAGTGCATATTTACAGGCCAGGGTATATATAAGATAGTTGAAAAACAGAGGTGCAAATTTTATTCATTCACATTTAAAGGACAGATAATTTACTGATGTTAGCACATTAACTTTATTTAATCGAGTATGTAGTTTGAGGTCTCGTGTGACTATCGTATGGCTGTCTTAAATGTTATATTATGAGGATGCAGTAGTCTGATCGATTTGTATTCGCAGATTGGCAATATGAACTTACAAGCATTATATGAGTGATTCAGTGTGAGTGGACTGACAATAGGATCCGATCGACGAGCAGTAATTTGTAGCTAGTCATGCTTGAATGCTCTGCGCGTTCACTTAGCTCCAGTCAGCAACTACGATAGTGAACATAAAAACTTCTAAGTGTGTGATAAGTGCGACGTAGTTCATAGACACGTATTCCAATGCATCTTGAAGAGCACGCCTAAGCATTTCACACTCGAACACTAGTAAACACGTATTGCTACCGGGAATCCACAGCCGAGGCTGTTATCAAACTTGTCAGAGAGTGTATTTGGCGTTGAATCAATGCCTTCTCTGCGCAATAGCAATGGAGATACTATAGAAGACAGTGCTGCCAAAGCAGAGTTACTAAACACAGCCTTCCGAAATGCCTTCACAAAAGAAGACGAAGTAAATATTCCACAATTGGAATCGAGAACAGCTGCCAACATGAGTAACGTAGAAGTAAATATCCTCGTAGTAGTGAAGCAATTCAAATCACTTAATAAAAGCGAGTCTTCTGGTCCAGACTGTATACCAATTAGGTTCCTTTCGGAGTATGCTCATGCATTAGCTCCACTTAATAATCTTATACAACCGTTCGCTCGACGAAAGATCCGTACCCAAAGACTGGAAAGTTGCACAGGTCACACCAATATTCAAGAAAGGTAATAGGAGTAATCCACTAAATTACAGGCCCATATCGTTAACATCGATATGCAGCAGCATTTTGGAACATATATTGTGTTCGAACATTATGAATTACCTCGAAGAAGACGGTCTATTGACACACAGTCACCATGGGTTTAGAAATCATCGTTCCTGTGAAACACAACTAGCTCTTTATTCACATGAAGTGTTGAGTGCTATTGACAAGTGATTTCAGATTGATTCCGTATTTCTGGATTTCCGGAAGGCTTTTGACACGGTACCACACAAGCAGCTTGTAGTGAAATTGCGTGCTTATGGAATAGCGTCTCAGTTATGTGACTGTATTTGTGATTTCCTGTCAGAGAGGTCACAGTTCGTAGTAATTGACAGAAAGACGTCGAGTAAAATAGAAGTGATTTCTGGCGTTCCCCAAGGTAGTGTTATAGGCCCTTTGTTGTTCCTTATCTATATAAACGATTTGGGAGACAACCTGAGCAGCCGTCTTCGGTTGTTTATCGGACAATAAAGTCATCAAAAGATCAAAACAAACTGAAAAACTATTTAGTAAAGATATCTGAATGGTGCTAAAAGTGGCAGTTAACCCTAAATAACGAAAAGTGTGAGGTCATCCACATGAGTGCTGAAAGGAACTCGTTAAACTTCGGTTACACGAAAAATCAGTCTAATCTAAAGGCCGTGAATTCAGCTAAATACCTAGGTATTACAATTACGAACAACTTAAATTTGAAGGAACACATAGAAAATGTTATGAGAAAGGCTAACCAAAGACTGTGTTTTATTGGCAGGACACTTAGAAAATGTAACAGACCTACTAAGGAGAGTGCCTACACTACGCTCGTACGTCCTCTTTTAGAATATTGCTGCACGGTGTGGGATGCTTACCAAATAGGACTGATGGAGTACATAGAAAAAGTTCAAAGAAAGGCAGCACGTTTTGTATTATCGAGAAATATGGGAGAGAGTACCACAGAAATGGTACAGTATTTGGGAGGGACATCATTAAAAGAAAGGCGTTTTTTGTTGCGACGGAATCTTCTCACGAAATTCCAATCACCAACTTTCTCCTCCGAATGCGAAACTATTTTTTTGACACTGACCTACATAGAGAGGAACGATCACCACGATAAAACATGGGAAATCACAGCTCGTACAGAAAGATATAGGTGTTCATTCTTTCCGCGCGCTATACGAGATTGCAATAATAGAGAATTGTGAAGGTGGTTCGATGAACCCTCTGCCAGACACTTAAATGTGATTTGCAGAGTATCCATGTAGAAGTAGATGTAGATGAACTGTGTGAATTAAGCACCTTCATAATGCGTAATATAAGTGTCAATACTGCATTTAACTAACAGCGGAAACGCTATATGAACACGACTGTGGGTGTTATGGAGGAAAATCAAATGGAAGAAGCGATCAGTTGCACGAAATGCAAAATTCGGATCCACAGAAAGTGCGCAGGAGTGAAGAAGTTATATGTGATGTCTGTAAATAGTGACGCGAGAAGTGAAATACAGAACGTATCCTTAAACTTTGACTAATATATATTTTGAGCCTTACGAACTTATTTATAAGGGTGTACAGCTTATGAGCCCTTGGTACAATTAGTAAACCAGATTCCCAAATTGTACCACTTGCCGATGTTTACAAAATTAATTGTATTTCGTTTAATTTTCTCAGAATTTCCATTCTTTAAATCAGATAACACGAATAGTAATCTGCAGCTGAAGATAGCATTCTTTAAATAACCCAGTAATTTATTGTTCAGGCTGTAATAAATAAAATCTCAAAAGTGGTAGACTTTAGGCTACTTTCCCGTATGTGCCGAACAAAGACCCATGGGGAAGATGAGAAAGACCCGCCGTTGTTCGACAATCGTATTAGAAAGCATCTACGAAAGCAAAGAGAGCTTCACTGTACATTTAAACGTAGCCACAGCCTCCCACACAAACAAAAACCAAACGAAGTAAGGTTCGTCTAAGTAGGGCCATGCACGAAGCGTTCAAAGAACTCGAAAATAAAATTCTATTTACAACCTCCAGAGGAAATTCTAAGAGGTTTTGGTGTCATGTTAAATCAGTAAACGGATCGGAGCCATCTGTCCAAGCACTTTGGGACCATAATGGCAATGATACGCAGGATGACACTGAAAAGACCGAAATGCTAAACGGCTTTTTCCAAAGTCTTTCACAGAAGAAGATCGCACTGTACTTCCTCCTTTAAATCGTCTCGAAAATGACAAAATGACATGTAGAAACCAAGTGTTAGAAAAGGAAGTGAAATCACTCAGTGTAGGAAGACTACAGGGCCTGACGAGATATCAGTTCGATTGTACGCAGAGTATGCGAAAGCACTTCTCCCTCTTCTACCATCTGTCTGCCGTAGGTCTCTGGAGAAGCAAAGCGTTCCTAATGATATTCCCGTTTTCAAGAAGAGTGGTCCAAAAGACGCACGAAACTGTAGGCCCATATTTCTGACGGCAGTCTGTTGTAGAATGTTGGAGCACGTTTTACGCTCGCGGATTACGACATTTCTGGGCACCGAGGATCTCCTCTGTAGGAATCAACATGGGTTCCGAAAACAACGGTCGTGTGGAAGCCAGCTTGCTCTCTTCGTCCACGAGGCCCACAAAGCAATAGGTAGATACGCCCTACTAGATGCCATGCCTGTTGACTTCCGGAAGGGGTTCGACACAGCTCTGCTCTGTTGCCTAATGAACAAAATACGGGCTCACGGAATGTGAGACCAACTGAGTTTTTGGATTAAAGAGTTTCCAGCAAAGAGAACACAGTATTTTATTGTCAACGGTCAGAGGTCTTCAGATTTTAAAATTACTTCGGGCGTGCCCCAAGCGATTGTTAGACGACGATTACTATTCACATTATAAAGGGTGAGGCAATGACTATTGTCACCAAGAATAACTCCAGAAGCATGATAGGAGCTGAAAAGTTTGTAGGACAAAAGTTGCATGGGATATAGGGGGCCATAATATGACGTTGGTTTTTTGTTGCTAGGGTTGGCACTTTAGAGATCGTCCTACCAGGCGTGCAGGCGGGATGAGGTTCTCCTCACTCGCCTCCGCATCGGGCACAGTCCCTTAATGCATGGTTTTTTACTCCGCCGGGAGGACCCCCCAATCTGCAGTGCTTGTGGCGTCCAGATCTCTGACCGCCACGTTTTACTTGACTGTCCTTTATTCTCTGATCAGAGGGCGGTGGTTTCCTTGCCACCGGATTTGCCCTCTATTTTGCAAGACGACGCAACGACTGTGGTTAAGGTCTTACGGTTTTGTGTCCTGTCCAATTTGTTGCCTCGGATATTAGGGAGAGGATTTTAATGTGCTGCTGGGTGACTGGCTCACCCAGGTTTTAGGTAAGAGGTCCGCCAGTCACGATTACCTACTTGTTTCACTTCGATTTCTGTTCTCTTTTCCTTGTGTTTCCTTTCCTTTTTTAGTGCGTTTCTTTTCCTCTTGTTTTGCCTCTGCATAAGAGGATTTGGAACTGCGTCAGGCCTGTGTCTTTTAGCCGTTCTCCTTGTTCGCTGTCCGTCTTCGTCCCTTCACCGCATGTGTTCCTGTTTCTATGCGTTTGGGCGCTGATGACCACGCTGTTTTACGCCCGGAAACCTCAAACCACACACACACATTTGTTTTTTAAATGGGATGTTATAGTTTGGCACTTATTTTCTGATAGCGGCTATCGAAACGAATCTAATGATCTGTAACAGTAAGGTCTTTGAAGGTCAACGAAAGTCAAAAAGGTGGCATGAACGTCCATTGACAGAAGTATTCGAAGTGATGACCATTGGTATCAGTGCAGTGCTGCAATCTTCTTATCATAGATTGAGTGGTATTCCTTATCACATCGGCACTTATCGAAGCACGTCGTCAGACAATTCTCTCTCGCATACCTACAGGTATAGTTGGAACGTCTTTATAAACAATGTCTTTTACAAGTCCGCACAAGCAAAAATCCAGAGAGTCTGGCGAACGAGCCGGCCGCATCCAATCCAACGATTTGGGAATTGTCCTGCTACTCATTTCTAGCCGTCAGCGAAAAATGTATCGGACACCCATCGTGTTGATACCACATTCTGTTCCTTGTCCCTAAAGGTATTTCTTCCAACACCAGACCTAATGTTTCTTGCAGGAATGTGGTGTACTTCCTACCATTAAGATTGTCATCGGTGAAATAGAGGCCAGTAATTCTGTCCTCCAGAATCCCGCGCCATAAATTCACCGACCACGTTTTTTGATATGCAGCATGCCGCAGCCAACATGGCTTTTCAGTGGCCCAATAATGCACATTATGCAAATTAACATTCCCATGTAGCCTTGTCAGTAAATAAAATCGAATTAATAAATGTGTCATCCTTCTGAATCTGAGGTTGAGCCCATCTGTGGAATTCAATGCGACACATACAATCCGTACCAGTAAATTCTTGGTGGAGACTGATATGGTAAGGTCGATATTTATGGCGATGCTACCCGTGGTCTGGGGGTAGCGTCTCAAAACGTCTTCGGTCCCGGGTTCGATCCCCGCCACTGTCTAAATTTTTATAAATAATCAGCATTGGCGGCCGAAGACTTCCGGCATAAGAAGTCAGCCACATTCTGCCAACGGCCTTGTCAAAAGAGGGCGGAGGAGCAGATAGAGGTTCAGGGCACTCTCTTGTCCTAGGGGTGGGAAATTGCCCCTAAAGGCGGAAGAATCAGCAATGATCAACGACATGAGAATGCAGAAGGCAATGGAAACCACTGCATTAAAGACACGTAACGTGTATCCACAGGACATGTGGACTGTAATTGAAGAAGTGACATGATGATCTCTCCATTGGCAAAAGATTCCGGAATAGTCCCCCATTCGGATCTCCGGGAGGGGACTGCCAAGGGGGAGGTTACCATGAGAAAAAGATTGAATAATCAACGAAAGGATAACGTTCTACGAGTCGGGGCGTGGAATGTCAGAAGCTTGAACGTGGTAGGGAAACTAGAAAATCTGAAAAGGGAAATGCAAAGGCTCAATCTAGATATAGTAGGGGTCAGTGAAGTGAAGTGGAAGGAAGACAAGGATTTCTGGTCAGATGAGTATAGGGTAATATCAACTGCAGCAGAAAATGGTATAACAGGTGTAGGATTCGTTATGAATAGGAAGGTAGGGCAGAGGGTGTATTATTGTGAACATTTCAGTGACCGGGTTGTTCTAATCAGAATCGACAGCAGACCAACACCGACAACAATAGTTCAGGTATACATGCCGACGTCGCAAGCTGAAGATGAACAGATACAGAAAGTGTCTGAGGATATTGAAAGGGTAATGCAGTATGTAAAGGGGGACGAAAATCTAATAGTCATGGGCGACTGGAATGCAGTTGTAGTGGAAGGAGTAGAAGAAAAGGTTACAGGAGAATATGGGCTTGGGACAAGGAATGAAAGAGGAGAAAGACTAATTGAGTTCTGTAGCAAGTTTCAGCTAGTAATAGCGAATACCCTGTTCAAGAATCACAAGAGGAGGAGGTATACTTGCAAAAGGCCGGGAGATACGGGAAGATTTCAATTAGATTACATCATGGTCAGACAGAGATTCCGAAATCAGATACTGGATTGTAAGGCGTAACCAGGAGCAGATACAGACTCAGATCACAATATAGTAGTGATGAAGAGTAGGCTGAAGTTCAAAACATTAGTCAGGAAGAATCAATACGCAAACAAGTGGGATACGGAAGTACTAAGGAATGACGAGATACGTTTGAAGTTCTCTAACGCTATAGATACAGCAATAAGGAATAGCGCAGTAGGCAGTACAGTTGATGAGGAATGGACATCTCTAAAAAGGGCCATCACAGAAGTTGGGAAGGAAAATATAGGTACAAAGAAGGTAGCTGCGAAGAAACCATGGGTAACAGAAGAAATACTTCAGTTGATTGATGAAAGGATGAAGTACAAACATGTTCCGGCAAAATCAGGAATGCATAAATACAAGTCGCTGAGGACTGAAATAAATAGGAAGTGCAGGGAAGCTAAGACGAAATGGCTGCAGGAAAAATGTGAAGACATCGAAAAAGATATGATTGTTGGAAGGAGAGACTCAGCGTACAGGAAAATCAAAACAACCTTTGGAGACATTAAAAGCAACGGTGGTAACATTAAGAGTGCAACGGGAATTCCACTGTTAAATGCAGAGGAGAGCCCAGATAGGTGGAGAGAATACATTGAAAACCTCTATGAGGGTGAAGATTTGTCTGATGTGATAGAAGAAGAAACAGGAGTCGATTTAGAAGAGATAGGGGATCCAGATTTAGAATCGGAATTTGAAAGAGCTTTGGAGGACTTACGGTCAAATAAGGCAGAAGGGATAGATAACATTCCATCAGAATTTCTAAAATCATTGGGGGAAGTGGCAACAAAACGACTATTCACGTTGGTGTGTAGAATATATGGGTCTGGCGATATACCATCTGACTTTCGGAAAAGCATCATCCACACAATTCCGAAGACGACAAGAGCTGACAAGTGCGAGAATTATCGCACAATCAGCTTAACAGCCCATGCATCGAAGCTGCTTACATGAATAATATACAGAAGAATGGAAAAGAAAATTGAGAATGCGCTAGGTGACGATCAGTTTGGCTTTAGGTAAAGTAGAGGGACGAAAGAGGCAATTCTGACGTTACGGCTAATAATGGAAGCAAGGCTAAAGAAAAATCAAGACACTTTCATAGGATTTGTCGACCTGGAAAAAGCGTTCGACAATATAAAATGGTGCAAGCTGAAAAAAGTAGGGGTAAGCTATAGGGAGAGACGGGTCCTATACAATATGTACAACAACCGAGAGGGAATAATAAGAGTGGACGATCAAGAACGAAGTGCTCGTATTAAGAAGGGTGTAAGACAAGGCTGTAGCCTTTCGCCCCTACTCTTCAATCTGTACATCGAGGAAGCAATGATGGAAATAAAAGAAAGGTTCAGGAGTGGAGTTAAAATACAAGGTGAAAGGATATCAATGATACGATTCGCTGATGACATTGCTATCCTGAGTGAAAGTGAAGAAGAATTAAATGATCTGCTGAACGGAATGAACAGTCTAATGAGTACACAGTATGGTTTGAGAGTAAATCGGAGAAAGACGAAGGTAATGAGAAGTAGTAGAAATGAGAACAGCGAGAAACTTAACATCAGGATTGATGGTCACGAAGTCAATGAAGTTAAGGAATTCTGCTACCTAGGCAGTAAAATAACAAATGACGGACGGAGCAAGGAGGACATCAAAAGCAGACTCGCTATGGCAAAAATGGCATTTATGGCCAAGAGAAGTCTACTAATATCAAATACCGGCCTTAATTTGAGGAAGAAATTTCTGAGGATGTACGTCTGGAGTACAGCATTGTATGGTACTGAAACGTGGACTGTGGGAAAACCGGAACAGAAGAGAATCGAAGCATTTGAGATGTGGTGCTATAGACGAATGTTGAAAATTAGGTGGACTGATAAGGTAAGGAATGAGGAGGTTCTGCGCAGAATCGGAGAGGAAAGGAATATGTGGAAAACACTGATAAGGAGAAGGGACGGGATGATAGGACATCTGCTAAGACATGAGGGAATGACTTCCTTGGTACTAGAGGGAGCTGTAGAGGGCAAAAACTGTAGAGGAAGACAGAGATTGGAATACGTCAAGCAAATAATAGAGGACTTAGGTTGTAAGTGCTACTCTGAGATGAAGAGGTTAGCACAGGAAAGGAATTCGTGGCGGGCCGCACCAAACCAGTTAGTAGACTGATGACCAAAAAAAAAGAAAAGAACACGAATAACACTACTCTGGCACATGCCAGATTCCCTTGCGATCTGATGCGAACTAACACAAGGATCTCGAACCTAAGTAACAAGAGTACCAATTTCCGTGTCCACGTTAGTAACTTTCCTTTGCCGGATTTGTTTCCGATGCATTAAAGATCCAGTTGTTCTCAATTTGTCATATACATATTTAAATGTGCGACGTGTACAGTGAGTACGTTGAGGATATCTTTCAGCGTATAAGTCTCCAGCTGTAACTGAATTTCGTTGGCATTCTCCATAATGAGAAGCATATCGACTTGTTACTCGAAGGAATACTTCACATTCGCTTTATTCGACGATACTAGTCTTACCGTTCCCATTAGTGCTGTATTTCGAAACCGTCGAATGGTGTTTACATGCCAATGGCACGTTAGATTACGCCGTATTCGGCGAATATTTACTATTTGTACGATTTACGAAAGAGAAATGTCAGAGCATTGTCTTCGATAAGTGCCCAAGTGATAAGGAATACCACTCAATCCATGATAAGAATATTGCAGCACTGCATTGATACCAATGGCCATCACTTCGAACACCTTGTGTAAATGGACGTTCATGCCACCTTTTTGACCATCGCTGACCTTCAAAGACCTTACTGTTACAGATCATTGGATTTGTCTCGATATCCGCTATGAGAAAATAAGTACCAAACTATAGCATCTCATTCAAAAAAACAAAGTTGACTTTCATATTTCTGAAGCGACCCCACCTAGCAGCAAAAAGCCAACGTTACATTATGGCCCTCGTTGTCCCATGCAACATTTATGCCACAAACTTTTCAGATTCTATCATACTTCCGGAGTTATTCTAAGAGGCTATAGCTAGTGTCTCACCCTGAACAATGCATACAAAGGACCTAGTGCAGTGGTTTCCAACCTGGGAGCAATTGCCCCCTGAGCGGTAAAAGGAAATTTTCTGAGAGGTAAAAACTAAACGATTCGATTTTGTTTCATTCAAGAAACTAAATTATTTTCAAAAGATCATTTCTATTACCATAATTTTGTGAAGACTGTAATATTGATTTTATAAGACACCAATAAGTCCTTTTCTCAATTAGTAGCTTTAATGCGGTGGAGCTTTAAAGATCCCTCACATAGTCCACCTTCTGCATACATAACTTTGTCCCTTGTATTGTATTGTATGTTAACCGGTGAGCTAGAAACGACGGAGATGCTCCGTTCCCGCCGCAGCCGCACTGGTCCACAACCCCACGACGACCACCACAGTCCACTTCACCCCTCCGCCGCCCCACACCGAACCTAGGGTTATCGAGCGGTTCGGCCCCCGTGGACCCTCCTAGGGAACGTCTCACACCAGACGAGTGTAACCCCTATGTCTGCGTGGTAGAGTAATGGTGGTGTACGCGTTCGTGCAGAACTTGTTTGCGCAGCAATGACCGACATAGTGTAGATGAGGCGGAATAAGGAGAACCAGCCCGCATTCGCCGAGACAGATGGGAAACCGCCTAAAAACCATCCACAGACTGGCCAGCTCACCGGACCTCGACGTAAGTCCGCCGGGCGGATTCGTGCCGGGGACCAGGCGTTCGTTTAAAAAAAAAAAAAAATATATCTTATGTGACTTAACTGCTGAAGTCATCAGTCCCGAAGCTTACACACTACTTAACCTAAATTATCCTAAGGACAAACACATACACACACCCATGCCCGAGGGAGGACTCGAACCTCTGCCGGGACCAGCCACACAGTCCATGACTGCAGCGCCTTAGACCGCTCGGGCGCTCCTTCCCACTCCGGAAAGCCGTGCGTTAGACCGCTCGGGTAACCGGGGGGGGGGGGGGGCGCACTTTGTCCCTTACGTCGCTGATGATAAAAGTGTGGCATATATGTAAAAAATGCTAGATATCTCATGAAAATGCCTTCTCAAAGTTGTATATAGTATCTGCGGTAGTCCACAAATTGCTTTATTATTCGCTTCGACTGAGCGAGATGGCACAGTGGTTTGTACATGGACTCGCATTCCGGAGGACGACATTTCAAACCTGCGTCTGGTCATCCTGATTTAGGTTTTCTGTGATTTCCCTAAATCGCTTCAGGTGAATGCCGGAATGGTTCCTTCGAAAGAGCGCAAGCGGTTTCTTTCCCCATCCTCCCTCATCCGATGGGACCGATGACCCCATGCAGCAATCAAGCGATTTATGAACAGTAAGTATAGTATACACATCTTAACTTAGTTGATTTTAATTGGGTTTGCAGTGTCCAGGTCGCGCAAGTGCCGCAACGGAAAGGAGTAATGCAGGGGAATATGTTTTGTAATTAGTGCCTACCCTCACTGTGGATGGTTAGTTTTGTTGTCCGAGAAGGAGTTGTGCAGCGCTTGTGATGCCACACGAATTCCTTGGTCATTAATTCTAACACACACACGCACGCGCGCGCGTGTGCACACATATACACACACACACACACACACACACTATATATATATATATATATATATATATATATATATATATATATATATGTATATATATATATATATCATTCATCTTTCATCATTTTAAAAAGAAAAATGCTGCAAGAAAAGCCCTTCATTCAAAAGGGTGGGGCTTCTATCTGATGAATAATTGCACTCAGGGTTAAGGGTCTAAGAAAGTTTGGGAAGTTCCATGAGGCTTTTCGCGAATGAAGTTGTATGTATGCAAAGAAGTCGCAACGCTAGGAAACTGAAGCGAGATGCAGGAAGACCTGCAGAGGATCTATGTTTGATGCAGGAAGTGGCAATTGACCCTCAACACAAACATACGTAGCTTATTGCGTATACACACACAGAAAGATCGTTTACTGTATGACTACAATATTGCAAAACAGCCACAGGAAGCAGTTACTTCCATAAAATATGGAGTATGCTTATGGAGCGATTTGAAACGGAACGACCACATACAATTAGTCGGGGTTAAGTCAGATGCCAGAATGGGATTCATTGGGACAATCGTCAGGAAATGTAGTCCAACAACGATGGGAGTAGCTTATAAAACGCTCGTTCGACCAGTGCCTGAATATTGCTCGTCAGTCTGGGATCCGTACCAGATAGAATTGAGGGAGGAAACTGAGAAGTTCCAATGAAGAGTAGCACATTTTGTTACAGGTTCATTTAGTAACCGTGAAAGCGTCACAGAGATTATCAACCGACTCCAGCGGCAGACACTGCAAGAGATGCGTTCTGCATCACAGTGTGGCTTGCTGTTAAAGTTCCGAGGCAGTAGGTTCCTAGACGAGTGACGCTACAAATATTTCACGAAAAGATCATGAAGATAAAATTGTACAGATTCGATCCCACAAGCAGGCTTACCAGCACTCATTCATCCACCCGCCATTCATGAGTGGAAAATGAAAACGGGAAAGTTACAATGGTGCACAGAATACCTTCCGCCAAATCCCCTAGGATAGCTAGTGGAGTACACCTAGATATAGAAATTCTTTTGAGGCAGAAGGTAAGGTGGTGTGACCGTGGGTATGATTAAAAACGTTGCCGACATTATTACATTGCCGGCCGGAGTGGCCGTGCGGTTCTAGGCGCTACAGTCTGGAGCTGCGCGACCGCTACGGTCGCAGATTCAAATCCTGCCTCGTGCATGGATGTGTGTGATGTCCTTAGGTTAGTTAGGTTTATGTAGTTCTAAGTTCTTCTTCTTGGATGATGATTAAAGAAGGTATTTGTAATGCAAAGTTTATTTCTTTGTCAGAATTCTACAAGTTTATCCCCTCTTTCATTTCTTAATCCTAATCCAAAATTCCCTGCCACATCCTCTTCTTTACCTTCCCCAACAACGGCATTCATATCTCATGAAATGAAAGGGGTAGGACCAGCGAATATCAAGAATTTATTTATCCAGTATCTGAGAATGAGAGCACTTCGTGAGTTGCAATAAACTTTATAGAAATTATTTTTACGAAACTTTTTCTGTAGGACAACAGCTTCAAAGTTATGAAAGGAAGTAGGTTTATCTGTTACTACATTTTCGCTATTCCTGCAGTAGAACTGCCGCATCAGGAATGACGTTTAAATTTATTACTTCTTTGCTGCTAACTCTATTCGCAACACATTTCGCATACATATGCCGCTAAATGTCATTGCTTTCAAAATCAAATAGTACCGTAGAAAATGGGCATCGGCATAGCGGTCAGGATCAGAATCCGAAGGCGATATCAGCGCGAATGATAGCGCCAAAAGTTTGGAACCCAATTATGGCACACTCCAACTCAGGGGGTGGAGGTTGTACCGTAACCAGTGGCATACCTAATGTTGGACAACCTGGCGAGTGCGCAGGGTGTCGTTTCGTGGGATCGCAGTTTTTTTACTGTAAAAAAAAGGGGGAAGGGCAAAAGAAGAGAGGAAGAGGGAGGAGGAAGTAGTAGGAGAGAAAGTAGACAGAGAAGGAAAAGAAGAAGTAGGTGGATTGGAAGGCAATAAAATAGCATTGTACGAGTATGACAGGGAACCCTGAGGTGGTTCGGACTGTACTGTGCTAAGCAAAGGTTCCGTAAGACCTACATTTTCCTGGCACGAGGAGGTTTATTTCTTGTTTTCGGCTACTGCATTGTTATACTGAATGAAACTACAGCAACTGTTTAGTGGAATAAAATGTCCAAGGAGCACAGACTATGAATCAAGAGTAAACCAAAGCAAGACGAAGGCGTTTGCGAGTAGCAGAAATGAGAGTAATGATAAACTAAACGCCAAAATTGGTGACCTAAAAGTAGATAGAGTTAAGCAGTTCTGCTGCATTGGAAGCAAAATAACAAATGACTGGCGAAACGAGGAGGGCATAAAAAGCAGACTAGCACAGGCGAAGAGGGCATTCTTGGCCAAAAGGAGTCTGCTAGTATGAAATGTAGGCCTGAACTTGAGGAAGAAACCGGCCGTGGTGGCCGAGTTTTTCTAGGCGCTCAGTCCGGAACCGCGCGACTGCTACTTTCGCAGGTTCGAATCCTGCCTCGGGCATGCATGTGTGTGATGTACTTAGGTCAGTTAGGTTTAAGGAGTTCTAGGGGACTGACGACCTCAGATTTTTTGAGGAAGAAATTTTTGAGAATGTACTTTTGGAGCACAGCAGTGTGACGCAAATCTTGGGCTGTGCAGAAAAAAAAAAAAACCAGATTCGAAGCATGTGAGATGTGAACCCATGGAAGGATATTGATAACTGGGCGAACTGTGAAGATAACGAATGAGGAGTTTCCCCGCAGAAGCATCGAAAAAAGGAGCAAAAGCAGAACACTGACAAGAAGAAGGAAAAGGATGATAAGACACATGTTAAGACTTCAAGGAGTAAGTTCTATGCAACTAGAGGGAGCTGTAGAGGGTAATAACTGTAGGTAGAAATCAGAATACATTCAGCAAATAATTGAGGACTTAAGGTAAAAAGCAATCTTGTTATGCCTAGCGAGTGAACTCAACGAAAGTTTAATGCGTACATTTTGCGTTTATTATTATTATTTGTTACCACTTTGCAATAAATGAAAAAGAAAACCCGGTATTACGTATTAAAATCAGTGAAAATTTGCACTGTGTGTTGTTTCATGTTTTGAATTACATTATACAAAACGTAATTATTGAATTGTGAACATTTTACTCCATTGAAAACTCGTGTTGATCTCAACAAGACAATAAATAGGCTAAGCAGCGATGAGAATTAAACAGAAAAATGTCGAGATATCGGCAGTGATGAGGTGGAAGTGGGTGGGGGTAGGTGGAGGGTCGAAGTTTGGCATAGCTGCCAGTTACGTCACTGATCTTGAGTGCCTCGGTTTTGTTAAAACTGCCACCGCCAGAAGCAACTGCTGTGGGCAACGTCGTGCTGATATAGTGATCGATGACGATTATCACGTGTTGCAGCGGCTGACTGATAGGTCACAGACATCCAGTCACTCGGGAGTCCAGTGCTATTCAACGACGCTCTCTCCGTACAGTCCTTGAAGTATTCCATGAAAAATCTGAATTACTGAAGGATTAAGACATCTTGCCACGATATTTCCGCTGTCAACTAGGCAGCCTTCTTCAGGTGAGTTTTACACTGGAGACTTCTGCTACATGGCGGGAAGTTCATTTTAGAACTGTTGCGGCGGTGCATGCGCGTACATTACCACTACATGTCCACCATCTGCTAAGTTTAGCATCATCCGTCGAATACTTCTCCATTTGAGGCGTTCAGGCGCATGAGTAAGGGTGATAATCAATCGCTGCAAGTTCTCTGTCGAAATGCAGGCCTACCTACTGATCAGTGGTCAAAATAATAAAACTGGCTGTCGTTAGATGAGCAATTTGGCACAAAATTTTGCTCTGTGAAGATATTGAAGAAATCAACTTGTACCCTGCCTTATAAAGTTCAAAGCCGTCTTCATTATTAATGAAGTCTCCCGCCAACCGTATTTCCACAGATGCCTTAATGATTCCGTACACTTCGCGAGTTGGAGTCTACAGTATACCATGTCACTGTGGCAAAGCCAACATTGTTCAGATCTGCCTTTGGATGAAGAACGGTGTGAGTACACGGCGACCATTGGGACGTGGAACTTCTGAGGGAAGATCGCAACACATCATGTGCAAGTGTTACAGGTGGAGTATCACCAATAACCGCCAAAAGAAGATTTCTGGAAGATGGGTTCAGATCTCCAGTTGCACCGCCGATACCATACCGGAGTAACAGAGACTTGTATAGTGCAGAGCCAAATCTTGGCACTGAGTGGCATTTTGTGGATTCCAGCGACGACTATCGCTTCTGTTTCTGGCGTCCAGATCGACACCAGTATGTCTACGGACAATCAGGTGAAAGGTGACTGAACGCGGCGATTCTCGAGACCCATATCTCTCGAACACCTAGAACCATTTTACGAGAAGGCGTGGGATACGACGACGGGATTGATATGGTGACCATTGGAGGAGATCGCCAGTGTATGATAAGACAGTTTTTATCGTGTCATTAATGACCAGGATACCAAATGGCAGCAGGATAATGCTATTCACACAATAAATGCCTTGAGGGCTGTACAGATGCTAGACTTGCCTTCCCTGTCCTCTGATTTGTCATCCATAGAGCAATACTAAGATGAGATTGGAAGAGGTATTGTTACACATCACCCCCGAGCCAGCAATCTTCAGGAAGTGAAATTGCATATGTTTCAGTTAGTGCCAAAAATCACTCGACATATTTCGAGTCTTTTGCTTTCCTGTCACAATGAATACCCAGGTGTATTCGTGCCCGTGGGAGCACTCATGTTGATGATGGACCTGAGTTAAAAATGAAATGGAAGTTGAACAATTTAGTGCCCGTTATGTGGTGAACATTTTGACGAAGTTTCAGATATCGGACTGGTACTTCATGGTGTAACACTGTCCACTTTCATCAGCTTATTACTTTATCTTTCTCACAGAGCGAGAAATGATCACAAGGAGTAAATCTGAGCTCATGTGAAGTCCTAATGATCGTGGTTCTTACACGCAGCATTCGCAAATGGAGCGGAAAGGTGGGAGAAAGGTAGTGTTACTAGGAGTACTCTTCTCCAGACATCGCGTTCGGAATTTAGATGTAGTTATTCAGGGTGTTCGTATATTCCCTTATAGAAGCTAGTGAGTACGTAATAATTTGAATAGGAATCCATCTCCGGAAACGTACCGCTTCCATGTTACACCCGTTTGCAAAAATATTTGCCACGTAGGTATGCAACAGGATAATCATGGTGGGGGTGGTAACGTCGGATCGGCTGTTGTTATTTTAGGTCTGTCCTCCCTCTCTGTCCTGGTTCGTGCCTCACTCGCGGTTCTGTGAGTGTCAGAGCGACATGTCTGAGTACACGTTTTCAGAGTACACCGACATGATCCTTCTGAATGGCGAAGCTCACGTTAATGAAACAGCTGCTCATCGCCTTTATCAAGCTCTTTCTCCACAACGTCCATCGCCTACCCTTTTCGCCACCATTATGCAACGACTTCGAGAAAGGGCACCTTCATAGTCAGCAGGCGTGACTATGGTGCTCCAAGGAGACGCCGCATATCCGAACTGCATCGCGTTGAAGAGAACCTATCAACGAGTACACGAGCATTTTATTTGGCTGTTAATCAATGCAATCGTAAAACGATTGATGTACTGGGTCACGCCTAATCACTTGTGAAAGTGGTCGCGTTACCAATATGTTTTGAAATCGTTGTAGCACAAAAACGGTTATTTTACAAACATTGGTTCCAATTCAAAATATTACCTGCTCAGTCCTGTCTACGAGTCGTAGAAGTTTGTAACGAGAATTTCCGAATACCCTGCAGAGTGTATATGTTGTTGTTGTGGTCTTCGGTCCTGAGATTAGTTTGATGCAGCTCTCCATGCCACTCTATCCTGTGCAAGCTTCTTCATCCCCCAGTACATACTGCAGCCTACATCCTTCTGAATCTGCTTAGTGTATTCATCTCTTGGTCTCCCTCTACGATTTTTACCCTCCACGCTGCCCTCCAGTACTAAATTGGCGATCCCTTGATGCCTCAGAACATGTCCTACCAACCGGTCCCTTCTTCTGGTCAAGTTGTGCCACAAACTCCTCTTCTCCACAATTTTATTCAATACCTCCTCACTAGTTATGAGATCTATCCATCTAATCTTCAGCATTCTTCTGTAGCAATTCTCTTCTTGTCTAAACTATTTATCGTCCATGTTTCACTTCCATACATGGCTACACTCCATACAAATACTTTCAGAAACGACTTCCTTACACTTAAATCTATACTCGATGTTAACAAATTTCTCTTCTTCAGAAACGCTTTCCTTGCCATTGCCAGTCTACATTTTATATCCTGTCTACTTCGACCATCGTCAGTTATTTTGCTCCCCAAATAGCAAAACTCCTTTACTACTTTGAGTGTCTCATTTCCTAATCTAATTCCCTCAGCATCACCCGACTTCATTCGACTACATTCCATTATCCTCGTTTGGCTTTTGTTGATGTTCATCTTATACCCTCCTTTCAAGACACTGTCCATTTGTTCAACTGCTCTTCCAAGTCCTTTGCTGTCTCTGACAGAATTACAATGTCATCGGCGAACCTCAAAGGTTATATTTCTTCTGCATGGGTTTTAATACCTACGCGGAATTTTTCTTGTGTTTCCTTTACTGGTCGCTCAATATACAGATTGAATAGCATCGGGGAAAGGCTACAACCCTGTCTCACTCCCTTCCCAATCATTGCTTGCCTTTCATGCCCCTCGACTCTTATAGCTGCCATCTGGTTTTTGTACATATTGTAAACAGCCTTTCCCTCCCTGTATTTTACCCCTGCCACCTTCAGGATTTGAAAGAGAGTATTCCAGTCAACATTGTCAAAAGCTTTCTCAAAGTCTACAAATGCTTGAAACGTAGGTTTGCCTTTCCTTAATCTATTTTCTAAGATAAGTCGTAGGGTCAGAATTGCCTCCGGTGTTCCAACATTTCTACGTAATCCAAACTGATCTTCCCCGAGGTCGGCTTCTACCAGTTTTTCCATTCGTCTGTAAAGAATTCGCGTTAGTATTTTGCAGCTGTGGCTTATTAAGCTGATAGTTCGGTAATTTTCACATCAGTCAACACCTGCTTTCTTTGGGATTGGAATTATTATATTCGTCTTGAAGTATACGGGACAAGAAATAATGAGTTTCTGTCTCGTTAATGGTACTTGGTTGCCGACCAGAGCGCCGCCACAGTGGATGAGTGGGAGGCGTGCCAGTGCGCCACCTGGCAGCCCGCAGCCGCGTGTCCACGCCTGGCTGAGAGGCGCCGGCCCCAACTGGGCCACCTGTTGGCGTCGCGTCGCGTTGCGTCACAACCCGCCCGGCGCCGTGCCAGACCACTTCCTTCCTGCCGCAGCTCCCCCCCCCCGGCGCGCCGGCCTAAGTGCTTCAGACTGCTCTCACTTGGTAATAGTACAAAGAGCGGTGAGCGGTGTCGGTTCTTACATTAAACAGCCTCACTCTCAGCACGTTTCCGTAAGAGGCACTGAGATTTTCGTTTTGAGACTGAAACTCACTCTTGTATCAGTGTTTCATTACAAATAAATAAATTTGTTTTGGACAGATTCCCTCTTGAGGAAAAACATTTATTTTCTTCTGTATTTACTCAGACGTGTTTCGCTGAAGTTCATGAGTAGGTTTATTGTTTTCCTGCTATTAAAAAACGAGAAAATATCTCTTTGGTTTCTGTGCATACGGAATACTTCCTAAGAAAATTCTTCGCAACTCTGAAAATAGACAATTTATTATGTATGATAATTTAAAAAATGTCATGTGACAAGGGCCTCCCGTCGGGTAGACCGTTCGCTGGGTGCAAGTCTTTCGATTTGACGCCACTTCGGCGACTTGCGCATCGATGGGGATGAAATGATAATAGGACAACACAACACCCAGTCCCTGAGCGTAGAAAATCTCCGACCCAGCCAGAAAACGAACCCGGGACCTTATGACTGACGTTCTGTAGAGCCGACCATTCAGCTACCGGGGGCGGACTACGGTAACAAATGTATATAATAAACGAATACACAACTTTCTACCCTCAAAGAACTCTCAGACGACTTAAACCGATAAAAACACCCACGCGCGCACGCACACACACACACACACACACACACACACCACACACACACACACACACACACACAAACACGCACGCCGGCCGCTGTGACCAAGCGGTTTTAGGCGCTACAGTCCGGAACCGCGCTGCTGCTACGGTCGCAGGTTCGAATCCTGCCTCGGGCATGGATGTGTGTGATATCCTTAGATTAGCTAGGTTTAAGTAGTTCTAAGTCTAGGGGACTGATGTCCTAAGATGTTAAGTCCCATAGTGCTTAGAGCCATTTGAACCAAACACTCACGCACACACACACACACACACACACACACACACACACACACACACACACACATACAAGCACAATCATTCACCAGTTTAACATTCACTGTCGTAAATTTTTGACGTAAACAATTTTTCTACAAAAGTTCAAACGGATCTAGATGACAAATTGAGAAAGAAAAGCTGCTTTATGCAATATACACAGAGCCAGTCGCTAAACCCACAGCATGTTTTATCAAGGCATTTACAGAAAAATTTTGTCTCTTTTCAAATTTGTCAACAGTTTTCTTCAAATTTGAAATTCTGTGTATACTGACAGAGAAGAGAAATTTTCATGTCATTTAACAGAAAGAAAATTGAAAAACCACTGATGATGTAGCTTCAGCGAAACATGTCTGGGCAGGAAATAAGAAGATGTTGTACTTGCTTAAGGCGGAACGCATCCAGAAACAAACGCTGAGATACCCAGTATAAGCAAATTTCATCAAAAGTCTTAGACATATGACCACTCTCATTAACATTTTATATGTTACAGGATTTGGGTTAGCTTCTCCTTTCCATAGAGTGGAAAATGAGGTATTAATAGTTACTACGTACATCATAAATTGTCATAAATTTACACTGAAGTAAAAAAGTTATCGAATACCTCCCAGTATCGTGTCGGATGTCCTAGTTCAGCAACTCGACGCGACATGGACTCAACAAGTCGTTGAAACTCCCGTGCAGAAATATTGAGCCTCCACAACTGCGAAACGGTCGCCGGTTCACGATTTTTTATGCGAACTGACCTTTCGATTGATTTCCATAAATATTCTATGAGATTCATAACGTGCGCTCTGAGTGTCCAAACCATTCGCTCGCATTGTCCAGAACGTTCCTCAAACCAATCGTGAACAATTGTGGCTGGGTGACATGGCCCATTGTCATCCATAAAAAATACATCGGCCTTTGGCAACACGAAGTCTGTGAATGGCGGCAAATGGTCTCTAAGTAGCCGAGCATAACTACTTTCAGTCAATGATGGGTTCATTTGGCACAGAGGATGCCATCCATTCCACGTAAACACAGTGGTGGTGGTGGTGGTGGTTAGTGTTTAACGTTCCGTCGACAGCGAGGTCATTAGAGACGGAGCGCAAGCTCGGGTTAGGGAAGGATGGGGAAGGAAATCGGCCGTGCCCTTTCAAAGGAACCATCCCGGCATTTGCCTGAAACGATTTACGTAAACACAGTCCACACCATTATGGGTCACCACTAGCTTGCAGAGTGCCTTGTTGACAACTTGGGTCCATGACTTGATGGGGTCTAAGCCACACTCTAACCCTACCATCAGCTCTCACCAACTGATATCAGGACTCACCCAGCAGTCGCTAAGCTCCAACCCATACGGTCACGAGCCCAGAAAAGGTGCTGCAGGCGACGTCGTACAGTCAGCAAAGGCACTCGCGTCGATCGTCTGCAACCATAGGACATAAACGACAAATTTCGCAGTATTCTCCTAACGGATACGTTCGTCGCAGTTATATTTCTGCCGTTATTTCACGTAGTCATGCTTGTCTGTTGGCACTGACAATTCCACGCAATCGTCGCTGCTGTCGGTCTTTAATTAAGGCCGCGTGCCACTGCGTCGTCATTGGCGAGAGGCAATGCCTGAAATCAGGTATTCTCGGCACACTCTTTGAGCGAGGTGGCGCAGTGGTTAGCACACTGGACTCGCATTCGGGAGGACGACGGTTCAGTCCCGCGTCCGGCCATCCTGATTTAGGTTTTCCGTGATTTCCCTAAATCGCTCCAGGCAAATGCCGGGATGGTTCCTTTGAAAGGGCACGGCCGACATCCTTCCCCGTCCTTTCCTAATCCGATGAGACCGATGACCTCGTTGTCTGGTCTCCTCCCCCACAACAACCCAACCCACACTCTTTGACACTGTGGATGTCAGAATATTGAATTCCCTAAATATTTCCGAAACAGAATGTTCTATGCGTCAACTCCAACTACCATTCCGTGTTTACAGTCTATTAATTCCCATCGTGTGGCCACAATCAAGTCGGAAACCTTTTCACATGAGTCACTCGAGTACAAATCACAGATCCCCCAGTGAACTGCCCTTTTATACCTTGTGTACGCGTTACTGCCTCCGTCTGTATATGTGCCCACCGCTATCCCATGATTTTTTGTCACATCAGCGTAAGAAAACAGGAAATTTAATCTATTTATGCCCGTTATGGTATGACGTCTCCACAAAGTTTCATGGTGAAAATCTTCTCAAGTCTGCCAGAGTATTTATAAATTCAGTATCATCGTGGTGTTTACAGATATTTCTTAACGGCATATCGGCTAACAGCCCTGCGCCATGCAAGACACCCGACTTTTTGTACTCTCGTAAAAATAAATTAATTAGATTGCAATAACAATTATTTTAGATCCGATTACTCATTAAATACATGTATTAATGTGTTTTCTAAGTTTAATATTAAAGGTTTCGCCTTTATCACGTATTGTTCCAAAAAAAGCGAAGAGACCGTAAAATTGCGTTGTATATTTGTTTACATTTTTAATCAGTAAACTTAATAGAATCCAGTTTAATTTTTCAGCAAGTTAAGCAGAGCGTATTCCTTTATTACTGAGACCATATTTCTGCAAAGCAGCACAAATCTTAAGTTTTATGATTCAGAAACTTGGCGCTAGTACTTTGTTTACATACAGTTTCCGTTCATTAATGTTATATTAACAGTTAAATTTTACTGTGAATAATTTAATTAACAAGTGAGTGCCGAGTTCCTGTTTTAAGCAGAAATAATTAACTTTTTATATTACGTCACACACCAGAATGCCAAATTTTTGCGGCTCTAAAATAAAGAAAATTCGTCTAGTGTAAAGTGTATTAACTGATTTAATCCTATTTTCAATGTCGATTAGACCGTCAGTGAGAGAGCACCTCGAGTTCCTGCTGCTAATAAGGTGAATTCACCGTTCCTTAGTTACATATTTTAGTAGTTTCAAACAGGAGTGACTTATTTTCAGTTATCTGTGTTTTTACTCGGTTATTTTTGTAATTTCTTGCTTGTTTGAGTGCTTACTAGGCACAACCTTTTATTGTAATAACAGTGTAGCGTATAACACCACCGTTGTTATTGACGCTTCTATCGCCCTCGTATCATACAGGCTTTTGTTTGTTTTGGTTAGTGTAGCTCAGTGTCACTTAGGCCATCAGTAGGAGAGCATCTCGAGTTCCTGCCGCTAATAATCAGAGTACACAGTCCGTTTGTTACATATTTTTACTAGTTTCAAGCAGAAGCGACTTCAGTAAAGGATAGGAACTGTGATTGCTGTGTACAGATGTGAGCTGAGTTGGTGACCCTTCGCTCACAGCTCCAGGTGGTGTTGGCTTCCGTCACACAGCTTGAAACTGCAGCCAAGGGGCATCACTGTGGGGGGTCAGACAAGGGGATGCGAGGGACGTCCCATGTGTCCCCCGATCGTTCCACAGCTGTGGCTGCCCCGGGTAGTACCTGCAGAGAGGTTGAACCCTCACCCGTGGTCGAGTGGGAGATCATTCCAGTGTCTGGCAGGCAGTGAAAGACTTTCTGAGGGGCCGGCCGTAGGGCCTCCCCGGTACGTTTGACGAACAGGTTTCAGGTGTCCACTGTAGCTGACGAAGTCTCTAAGCCGGATGCAGTCGTCCACCCTGTTCCAGAGGAAGCTTCTGGGCCCGCGAGGTCTGGGCGTTATCAGAGGGTAGGTTCTGGTAGTTGGGAGCTGCAACGTTAGGCGCTTAATGGGGCCCCTTAGGAAAATGGCTACCAAGGAAGGGAATGAAGCCAGTTTGCACTCCGTGTGCATTCCGGGGGGAGTCACTCCGGATGTGGAAAGGGTGCTTCTAGATGCCAGGAATTGTACAGGATGCTGCCAACTGCAGGTGGTGTCTCATGTCGGTACCAATGACGGGTGAAGTTTTGGATTAGAGGAGATTCTCTCCAGTTTCGGGTGGCTAGCGGAAATGGTAAAGACTGCCAGGCTTGCTTGCGAGATTAAGGCGAAGCTCACCATCTGCAGTGTCGACGACAGAACCGACTGCGGTCCTTTGGTGCAGAGCCGAGTGGAGGGTCTGAATCAGAGGCTCAGGCGGTGGGTTTCCAGGTTCTGCTTAATAGGTCAGGAGTCCACTACACACAGTAGGTGGCTACACGGGTAGTGGGGGGTTTGTGTGGAAGGGACTGGGAGGTTTTTTACGTTAGAGGGTCTCAGGGAACCACAGAAGGGGCGTCTGTCTAAAAGTGGGCGGGTAAAACACAGTAAGGTAGTTGTAGAAACGATTGGTATTGTAGTTGTAAATTGCCATAGCTGTGTTGGGAAAGAACCAGAGCTCCAAGCCCTAATAGAAAGCACTGAAGCTTAAATAGTTATAGGTACGGAAAGCTGGCTAAAGCCGGAAATTTTCTCAAACGACCTAACAGTGTTCAGAAAGGATAGATAAAATACAACTGGTGGTGGAGTATTTATTGCTGTCAGAAGCAGTTTACCTTCTAGTGAAATTGAGGTAGAAATTGTACTCAATGCTTTCTCAGAAAATTATTTAGAAAAATTAGTCCATGAGCCCACTCTAAGCGTAAATGGTTTCGAAAGCATACTTTACCTCTTAGCAACAAATAATCTTGGACAAATAGCGAGTATCGTGACGAATACAGGGACTGCAACCACAAGGCAGTTGCTGCTAGACTGAATAACGTAACACCTACAACCATCAAAATGAAACGCTTAGAAAACTGATAAAAATTCTCTCAATGCCTTTTTAGACACAGTCTTCACTCCTTCCGATCTGATCATGTAAGCGTAGAAAACATGTGGAATGATTTCAAAGAGATAGTATCGACGGCAATTGAGAGATATGTACCATTGAGAGATGGTGCAAAAGGCATCAGATCGCTGTTGAAGAAGCAACGAAAAAAGCACGCCAAATTTAAAAGAACGCAAAATCCCCAAGATTGGCAAATTTTTGCAGAAGTTCGAAATATAGCACGTGCTTCAATGCGAGATGCTTTTCATAAATTTCACAACGAAACTTTGTCTCGGAAACTGACGGAAAACCCAAAGAGATTCTGGTCACACATGAAGCACACCAGTGGCAAGACGCAATCAATACCTTCACTGCGCGATAACAACTTCGAAATCACTGATGACAGCGCCACTAAAGTCGAGTTATTAAACGCAGTTTTCCGAAACTCCTTCGCCAAAGAAGACGACGTAAATATTCCTGAATTCCAATCAAGAACAACTGCCAAGATGAGAGGCATAAAAGTAGATATCCTCAGTGTAGCAAAGTAGCTTAAATCACTTAATAAAGGCAAGGCCTCCGGTCCAGACTGTGTACCAGCCAGGTTCCTTTCTAATTGTGCTGATACAATAGCTCCATATTTAGCAATTACGTACAACCGTCGCACATAGAAAGATGCGTACCTAAAGTCTGCAAAATTGCTCAAGTCACACCAATACGTAAAAGGGGAAATAGGAGTAAGCAGCTGAATTACAGACCCATGTCACTAACGTCGAATTGAAGTAGGGTTTTGGAACATGTGCTGTATTCGAACATTATGAATTACCTCTAAGAAAGCGATTTATTGACACATAGTCAGCACGGATTCAGAAAATATCGTTCTTGTGGAACACTAGTAGCCCTTTATACATGAAGTGATGAATGCTATCGACAGGGGATGTCGAATTGATTCCATGTTTTTAGATTTCCAGAAGGCTTTCGACACCTATGTAATATCGCCGCAGTTGTGCTACTAGATTCGTTATTTCCTGTCAGAAAGGTCGCAGTTCGTAGTAGTGGACGGAAAGTCGTTGAGTCAAACAAAAGCGTTCGCCAAGGAAGTGTCATAGGCCCTCTATTGTTCCCGATCTATATTAACGACATAGGAGACAATCTGAATAGCCCTCTTAGATTGTCTGCAGGTGATGCTGTCATTTACCGTCTTGAAAAGTCATCAGATAACCAAAACGAATTGCAAAATGATGGTGCGAAAAGTGGAAATTGACCCTGAATAGAGAAAGTCTGAAATGATTCACATGAGTACTAAAAGAAATCCTCTAAATTTAGATTACGCGATAAGTCACACAAATCTGAAGGCTGTAAATTCAACTAAATACTTAGGGATTACAATTACAAATACCCTGAATTGGAACGTTCAAATGGTTCAAATGGCTCTGAGCACTGTGGGACTTAACATCTATGGTCATCAGTCCCCTAGAACTTAGAACTACTTAAACCTAACTAACCTAAGGACATCACACACATCCATGCCCGAGGCAGGATTCGAACCTGCGACCGTAGCAGTCGCACGGCTCCGTACTGAGCGCCTAGAACCGCTAGACCACCGCGGCCGGCAATTGGAACGATCACATAGATAATGCTGTGGGTTGAGCAAACCAAAGACTGCGATTTACTGGCAGAACACTTAGAAAGTTCAACAGGTCTACTAAAGCGACTGCTTACACCATGCTTGTCGAGTCTATCCTGGAGTATTGCTGCGAGGTGTGGGATCCGCATTAGGTGGGACTGACGGGTGACATCGAAAAGTCCAAAGACGGGCATCTCGTTTAGTATTATCACGAAATAGGGAGATAGTGCTACAGAGACGATACGTTAATCATTAAAACAAAGGCGTTTTTCATTGCGACGGGATCTTCTCCTGAAATTTCAATCGCCAGTTTTCTCCTACGATTGCGAAAACATTCTGTTGGCACCCACCTGCATAGGGAGAAATGATCATCACGATAAAATAAGAGGAATCGGGGCTCACACAGAAAAATTTGAGTGCTCCTTTTTCCCGCGCTCCGTTCGAGAGTAGAACAGTAGAGAGACGGCTTAAAGGTGGTTCATCGAACCCTCTGCCAGGCACTTTATTATGAATAGCAGATTAATCACGTAGATGTAGATGTTAAGCCTTTAATCTGTGTTGCAATGCGCGATAACCGTGGAAGTTGGCGTAAGGTGGTGAGACGCGTAGTGTTGATTGTAAGTTGGAGTTCTACTTGGGCAACTGTAGTGGGGAATTGAATTGGAAACCCAGCTAGGGTCTCTCATGGAACTTTACGCTCTGCGAAAAAGACAAGAGAATTACTGAGCAGAAAGAAAAGTGTTACGCCCTTCAAACATAATTAGAACACGCATTATTTGAACTAGATAGGTTAAATCTAGAAAAAGATCGCAGGAACTGGGTAAAGGTAACAAGCAAAGTGCGAAATGGGAATAGTTCTTCAACTTCTTCATCTACATCTGAACTTACAGTATCGAATAAATTTGACTTGTTACCTGAAGTAGGAGGGGAAGAGTCTCATCCAGCTGTGGGTCACAGTAGGGCTCAACAGTCATCTAGCAAAGAAACTAAGTATAGGACGGTACCAAAGAGCAGGAAGAAAAGAGTCTTGCTGCTAGATAGTAGCTATAGCAGGTGTGTAAGCCAGATGGTGCATGGGAAATTTGTACCAAGTCTTGCAAAGCTAAGTGCTAGATGAACAGAGAACAGAAGGAATTCGTGCAGATATTCTGAAAAAGAGTATCAGATTACTACAGTAGGTGGAGTAGGGAACAGCCTGGCTACAGGCTGATATTACAGCGTTAGGGGTGCCTTGGATAAAATAAGAGCAGCAATTATACACACAAATGTGAGTTCTGTTGGGGTCCTACAGCCCTGGGTTAACTTTGCTGTGAGCCGTGTGAACACTTGAGTTGAGTAGGCTGCTGCTGACTGAAAAGATACTGCTTATGAGTGCAATGCCCGTTGCTATAATTGGGAGATGGGGATATGCTAGACATGATCTACACCTGAGTAGAAGGTGGACAGACAGTCTGGCTGAGCGTCTTGTAGAAAATATATGGGGAGGGCCACTATCACACAAAGCAAAGCCCCTTTTGATAGTGGTGTCAGAGAGGTTCCTTTTTTAAGTTAGAACGAGGATTCAGGCACTCTATTATGAAGGAAGTTAAAATAACAGATGGGCCCCAAAAGTTGCTTGATAATGCACAGAAAATTAAGGTCAGCTTATTTCATCAGTATTAATAAGTAGAAGAGCTTCTTGTCTATTTGGAAAATGCAGATGCTCTGGAAAGATAGAAATCCTGTGCCTATATGAGCACCACATAACCACATGGTTGGATAAGTTAGAAAAGATTACACTCTAGCATCTTACTCACGTGATTCTTATATGGCCAGAGGAGGAGTTGTTACATACAATAAGACAGAACACAAGTTCAGGAACATTGAGACAAGTAGATTTTGGAGTGATCAGCACAGACAAGTGTATGCTTGTGAATTAACGCTGAAAATAGTTCACTTTTAGTTGTAGCTATATAGAAATCACCACTGGGAAACTTTGAACTGTTTATGAGGAACTGAATACATTGCTATGTTATCTGACAAACAGTTAATAATCGATGGTGACCTCAATGTAGATTTTTTTAACGGACTCTGATGTGCAAGTAGAAGTAGAAACCTTATTTGAAACCTACAATGCGGTCTAGTGATTAACTGTCCAACGCAGTTGGATAAAGACAGTAGGATCCTAATTAATAATACTCCTCAGTGGAAATCAGAATAATTAACGACTCCTGAAGAAAATGTTCTTAACAACAGTTGACAAGACCTGGGATGACCTGGTATGGAAGTTATGATGAAACAAGTACTGTCATACGATTTAATCTATCCCATGATAAAATCGTGTAAATTTTTGAAAATTCCTCCAACATAAGCCAGTCAGAAAAGCCATTAAACAGCCATGTAAATAAACATGACTCGCTAGAGGAATTAAAGTATACTGTGAAAGGTAAAGGGAAATGTACCTTTTGGCAAGAACAAATGAAGATCCTGTAGTAGATTCGCATCACTCAGACTAACAAAGAGAAGTCATTAAAAGTCCGGTAACAGACGCACTATGTCAGAAACAGAATGTTGTGAACGTGGAATGTATTGAAGCGAGAGACAGGACGACCATAGAACCCCTCTATAAGAAAGTTAATAGGAGAGATATCAATAACTACCGATCTGTTTCGCAACTCACATCACTTTCCAAAATTTTTGAAAAATGATGTATTCTAGAATAGTATCTCACCTGCGTAACAATAACATCCTCAGTAAATAACAATTTGGATTCAGGAGAGTTACTGTACTAAGAATGCCATTTATGTCCTTTACATGTTCATTCGCTAAATTTTGCAGGCATTAAATAGCATAGGTTAATATTTTCTGCAGTCTGTCTCTGCCATTTAACTGCGTGAGAGCACAGTATTCTCCTAGTTAAATTAAGGTTTTATGAGACTGATTGTAAACCAGTTTATGGATAATGTCACAAATAACTAAAACAATGCAGAAAGTTGTATTTAGTAGTTGAAACAATTTTGCTCGAGGACGTTATTCTCACTAAGACAAATCACATATGTTGTTTCCCAAGGTCCAATCTTAGATCTGCTATTGTTCCTCATGTACATAAACGGTCTTCCGTCTAATACAAAAGAAGCAGAATTGGTTCTTGTCGTTGATGTCACTAGTAGTGTAATATAATGAAATTCACCTGATATTTGAGGTCCTAATAATTATTCTGTATATAGATTTTTTTTTAAATCAAGCATCACTGAATACAAGTACAGCGTAACCTACATGAACTCTTTCTTTCCGTAAGAGAAAATTTCTTTTTTTATTCAGTCCAAATATTTTGTTACACTCCCTTTATTCGTGTGTAATGTCACGGTTACTGATTCACTTTTAAAGAGTGTTGGTCTTTGATGGAATTGTTAGCACAACAGCGCCTTAGATGGCGGGGTATATACTTTGTTGTCGGAAGCTGATAAGAGCTCAAGTTCCATGTATCTTAAGGCACACATCTAACCGCATTTCCGCTAAGTCGGAACTTCCTTAGCTGGTGGCCAAGAAACAATCTTGACGTTAAGATATGTGCAGTGCAAATAAGAAAAAGACCTCATTCTTATGTCCTTAGACGTCACATGATTGCAGAAATATGATTGCTTGGTTGGATAGGTCTAACTCAATGTTCGGAAGCACAGTATTTTGCTGGAATCGTAAAAGTCAACATTAAAGACATTTGCTTACTTTCGGTAATAATCATAACACTCATTTTAGACCTAATGTAAATTTTCCATACTCAGATTAATTGCACGTTAATCGAATAAATAACGTAAGTGTCTGCTTCCAGATATTTGTCAGAATGTCAAATACTATACAAGATTAGTTTTTATGTATTCTTGTCTCCATCGTTGAGATACTTCTGATTGTGCGAGAGCATTCGTATGATTGTCCTGCGTACTACGTAGTAAACTAGTGACCGTTTGCTTTACTGGGGCACCATCGTGAACTGGAATTCTTAATCTCTCTGATTACTGTATCGACCCTCTGAACCACCTCCTCTGTCACTTTTGACAGTCACCCACTTCCCTCTTTATCATGAACATTCAGCTCCGATGTACATACCACATTACGGACGTTTCATTCAGTCGCCACTCGTTACCATAAACTTCACATATTTGACGACCAATATATTAACGTATTTAAGAAACGATTAGCTGCAGGTATCCTCACGTGATGTCCATTGTGATGTCGTTTATTTGTACAAACAACCCTCGGCAACAGTACAGAAGTATATTTTGTATGTACCACTGGAGGCACATTCTATGTAGCAGTAGAGCACGTTAAGGATAATCAGTACTAAAATATGTAGTTCGAATACTGTCGATTAGTGGCCAGTTTAGGACTGTTGTCGTACCAATGTCGTAATAGGAAATGTAGTAATTACCAGAGCCACAGTCACAGTAGATCTAGATGTAGAAATTACTGTATCTGTTTCACACGGTTGAGGCAATAATATAGAATAATGTAGCACGGAAGCGGTATGGTTACGAACTGGAATTCCTATTCAAGTCAATACTTACTCGTTTTCCAAAACAAGCCGTCAGCGGCGGTACCGTAAATTTAGAAATTTCTGTAAATACAAAGATCAAATCACTTACAATATCTAGAAGGCAAAGCTTCGGACTTAATGCCAAAAGAAGGAGAAGAAGAATAGAGAATAAGAAAAAGAGGAGGAGGAATATGTCTGCTGAAATGCGGGAGAACATCATGACCCTAAGGGCACCAAGAAGAAAATTTTCATGGCGGTATGTTCCGTCTATGCAACTAAGTGGAAGGTAGTTTGTTTTTTGCCATATGCGTTTCGCTTCTTTTATTTATGAATCATCTTCAGTGGCCTGTAATAAATGTTTCTTTTTATACATGTTATAAAAGTATTATGTAGCAGTTACAACATGTTCCTATGTTACATTTTTTCTTGATTTTCTCTTGTTATTATTATTAGAAAGAGTTTTTGTAGCACTACTTCTGTGGTGTTAAATTACCTTTTGGTATCACTTACGATTTCCAGTGTTGTTAGTCCTTATGTGTGGTCTTGGACATGAGTTCGCCGATTCCCGGCGTTTTTTCAACCACATTTATTACAACGCATCATTTGCGCTTTTCATTTTCTGATCCACATGTGTGTGTTTACAGAGTGCAGTGTTACCAACTGTCACTATGTGTTTATCTTTTGTCTTTTGTTTGTGTTGTGTATGTGATTTGATACGTTTCATTTGTTATATATATATATATATATATATATATATATATATATATATATATATATATATATATATATGTGTGTGTGTGTGTGTGTGTGTGTGCTTATGTGTGTTAGAGAGAGAGAGAGAGAGAGAGAACGAGGAAGATGGGTGGAGAGGAAGATTCATTAACTATTTACTCTGGTTATGTACCCGATTTCTGTGTTATTGTTTTTGTGGCTAACATGATCAGGGAGTTATTGCTTATATTGATATGGTCATTAAATACTTTCTTTTTTATTGCAAGGGCTCTTTGTATGTGACAGTTCTCTTGTAATGTTAGAAGTCTTGTGTTTTGATTGTTCACTGCAATAATTTTCATGTCTTATTCAATGTTGGATGGTTCATGTCCATGTTTCACCAGAAGCTGGGCAAAAGTAAAATGGCGATACTCATACTTACAGCTTGTTCTTTATACCTAGTTTTGAAATCCCTGTCTGTCATCCCCATGTATACTGATTCACTTTCATGGCCTTCTAACAGGTGTATACCCACTCCTTGGTATTTATCTGATTTGTTGTTGATTTGTGTTTGTATGTTAAAGTGCACCATTCTTTCTGTTAGTCCTGTCACGAGTGTTTTTGTTTTGTGTTTTTGTATGTGCTGCATTTTATGAGAGGTTCTTTGGTATTTGTGTTCTCACATTGTTTTCATTTTTTTTTCTTCAGTTGTGTTTTGATTTTTTGGTTGAGTTCTTGTACTATAATGGTATTATAACCATTGTTTGTGGCTATGAGTTGTATTGATTGTAATTCTTTTTCATAGTTTTCTTCGCTGAGTGAGATGATATTTATTCTGTGTAACATGCTCGTAGGGCTGCGAGTTTTTGATTTTGCAGTTGGTTGGATGAAGCATGTGGACGTTGGCCTTCTGAAGATTTCAAATGTAAATGTGTGCTTATTGCTGCCTCTCTTCATTTTTCTTCGAAGAAATTTTTTTCTTTTTCCATATTTTTTTTTTTTCGTCAGTCTACTGACTGGTTTGATGCGTCCCGCCATGAATTCCTTTCCTGTGCTAACCTCTTCATCTCAGAGTAGCACTTGCAACCTACGTCCTCAATTATTTGCTTGACGTATTCCAATCTCTGTCTTCCTCTACAGCTTTGCCCTCTACAGCTCCCTCTAGTACCATGGAAGTCATTCCCTCATGTCTTAACAGATGTCCTATCATCCTGTCCCTTCTCCTTATCAGTGTTTTCCACATATTCCTTTCCTCTCCGATTCTGCGTAGAACCTCCTCATTCCTTACCTTACAGTCCACCTAATTTTCAACATTCGTCAATAGCACCACATCTCAAATGCTTCGATTCTCTTCTGTTCCGGTTTTTCCACAGTCCATGTTTCACTACCATACAATGCTGTATTCCAGACGTACATCCTCAGAAATTTCTTCCTCAAATTAAGGCCGGTATTTGATATTAGTAGACTTCTCTCGGTCAGAAATGCCTTTTTTGCCATAGCGAGTATGCTTTTGATGTCCTCCTTGCTCCGTCCGTCATTGGTTATTTTACTGCCTAGGTAGCAGAATTCCTTAACTTCATTGACTTCGTGACCATCAATCCTGATGTTTAGTTTCTCGCTGTTCTCATTTCTACTACTTCTCATTACCTCCGTCTTTCTCCGATTTACTCTCAAACCATACTGTGTACTCATTAGACTGTTCATTCCGTTCAGCAGATCATTTAATTCTTCTTCACTTTCACTCAGGATAGCAATGACATCAGCGAATCGTATCATAGATATCCTTTCACCTTGTATTTTATTTCCACTCCTGAACCTTTCTTTTATTTCCATCATTGCTTCCTCGATGTACAGGTTGAATAGTAGGGGCGAAAGGCTACAGCCTTGTCTTACACCCTTCTTAATACGAGCACTTCGTTCTTGATCGTCCACTCTCATTATTCCTTCTTGGTTGTTGTACATATTGTATAGGACCCGTCTCTCCCTATAGCTTACCCTTACTTTTTTCAGCTTGCACCATTTTATATTGGCGAACGCTTTTTTCAGGTCGACAAATCCTATGAAAGTGTCTTGATTTTTCTTTAGCCTTGCTTCCATTATTAGCCGTAACGTCAGAATTGCCTCTCTCGTCCCGTTACTTTTCCTAAAGCCAAACTGATCGTCACCTAGCGCATTCTCAATTTTCTTTTCCACTCTTCTGTATATTGATCTTGTAATCAGCTTCGATGGATGAGATGTTAAGCTGATTGTGCGATAATTCTCGCAGTTGTCAGCTCTTGCCGTCTTCGGTATTGTGTGGATGATGCTTTTCCGAAAATCAGATGGTATATCGCCAGACTCATATATTCTACACACCAACGTGAATAGTCGTTTTGTTGCCACTTCCCCCAATGACTTTAGAAATTCTGATGGAATGTTATCCATCCCTTCTGCCTTATTTGACCGTAAGTCCTCCAAAGCTCTTTTAAATTCCGATTCTAATACTGGATACCCTATCTCTTCTAAATCGACTCCTGTTTCTTCTTCTATCACAGCAGACAAACCTTCAACCTCATAGAGGCTTTCAATGTATTCTTTCCACCTATCTGCTCTCTCCTCTGCATTTAACAGTGGAATTCCCGTTGCACTCTTAATGTTACCACCGTTGCTTTTAATGTCACCAAAGGTTGTTTTGACTTTCCTGTATGCTGAGTCTGTCCTTCCGACAATCATATCTTTTTCGATGTCTTCACATTTTCCTGTAGCCATTTCGTCTTAGCTTCCCTGCACTTCCTATTTATTTCATTCCTCAGCGACTTGTATTTCTGTATTCCTGATTTTCCCGGGACATGTTTGTACTTCCTCCTTTCATCAATCAACTGAAGTATTTCTTCTGTTACCCAACGTTTCTTCGCAGCTACCTTCTTTGTACCTATGTTTTCCTCCCCAACTTCTGTGATGGCCCTTTTTAGAGATGTCCATTCCTCTTCAACTGTACTGACTACTGCGCTATTCCTTATTGCTGTATCTATAGCGTTAGAGAACTTCAAACGTATCTCGTCATTCCTTAGTACTTCCGTATCCCACTTGTTTGCGTATTGATTCTTCCTGACTAATGTCTTGAACTTCAGCCTACTCTTCATCACTACTATATTGTGATCTGAGTCTATATCTGCTCCTGGGTACGCCTTACAATCCAGTATCTGATTTCGGAACCTCTGTCTGACCATGATGTAATCTAACTGAAATCTTCCCGTATCTCCCGGCCTTCTCCAAGTACACCTCCTCCTCTTGTGATTACTAGCTGAAACTTGTTACAGAACTCAATTAGTCTTTTTCCTCTTTCATTCCTAGTCCCAAGCCCATATTCTCCTGTAACCTTTTCTTCTACTCCCTCCCCTACAACTGCATTCCAGTCGCCCATGACTATTAGATTTTCGTCCCCCTTTGCATACTGCATTACCCTTTCAATATCCTCATACACTTTCTCTATCTGTTCATCTTCAGCTTGCGACGTCGGCATGTATACCTGAACTTTCGTTGTCGGTGTTGGTCTGCTGTCGATTCTGATTAGAACAACCCGGTCACTGAACTTTCACAGTAACACACCCTCTGCCCTACCTTCCTATTCATAACGAATCCTACACCTGTTATACCATTTTCTGCTGCTGTTGATATTACCCGATACTCATCTGACCAGAAATCCTTGTCTTCCTTCCACTTCACTTCACTGACCCCTACTATATCTAAATTGAGCCTTTGCATTTCCCTTTTCAGATTTTCTAGTTTCCCTACCACGTTCAAGCTTCTGACATTCCACGCCCCGACTCGTAGAACGTTATCCTTTCTTTTTCTTATGGTAACCTCCCCCTTGGCAGTCCTCCTCTCAGAGATCCGAATGGGGGACTATTCCGGAATCTTTTGCCAATGGAGAGATCATCATGACACTTCTTCAATTACAGGCCACATGTCCTGTGGATACACGTTACGTGTCTTTAATGCAGTGGTTTCCATTGCCTTCTGCAACCTCATGTCGTTGATCATTGCTGATTCTTCCGCCTTTAGGGGCAATTTCCCACCCCTAGGACAAGAGAGTGCCCTGAACCTCTATCTGCTCCTCCGCCCTCTTTGATAAGGCCGTTGGCAGAATGAGGCTGACTTCTTATGCCGGAAGTCTTCGGCCACCAATGCTGATTATTTATCAAAAAGAAATATGTGGAAAAAACTGACAAATTGTAGGGACAGGCCATGTGCTAGGACATCAAGGAATAACTTCACGGATAGCTGAGGGGGCTGTAGAGAGGAGATATTGACTGGAATTCTTTTATCTTTTTTTGTTCGTCAGTCTTCTCACAGTTTTGATGCGACAGCAACGAAGGCTTCTTTTGTAACAGGTGTGTCTTGAAGTCACGTAAGAAGTTTGCTCCCATTTATACGTAATTTGAAGGTTTTGCAGTAGACGTACATTATGGCACTGATACAACCTTCAAATTACTTCTCTTGTGCCAGCCTCTTCATCTAAGAGTAGCACATGCACCCTAAGTCCTCAGTTATATGCTGGATATGCTCGTATTGTAATCTCCGTCTTGCCATGGAAGGTATTTTCTGATGTCTTAAAACATGTGCTATCATCTTGTCCTTCCTTCTTGTCAGTGTTTTTCGTACATCCCTTTCCTCACCGATTCTGCAGATAACCTCTTCATTTCTTACCCTATGACTTCACCTAATTTTAAACATTTTTCTGTAGTACAACGTCTCAAATGCTTCGATTCTCTTCTGTTTCGTTTTCCCACATAGCATGAATCGCTGCTTAACAATGCTGTGCTCCAAACGTACATTTCCAGAAATTTTTCTTCCTCAAATTACGTTCTATATTTTGTAATAGTAGACCTGTAGCGAGCTAAAGTCCTCTCTTTTTTTTGTCCTTTTTATCTTTGTATGTCTCCTTGGTTAGTCCGTCATATGTTACTTTCCTTCGATGGTTGCAGAATTCCGTATCTTTGTCTACTTCTTTCTCAACAGTTTCGATGTTCAGTTTATCACAAATGTTCTGCTACTGCTCGTTACTTTCGTCATTCTTCGGTTTACTGTCAGTCATATTGCTTCCTTATTTGACTGTTCACTCTGTTCAACAGGTCCTGCAGTTTCATTGGAGATAGCAACATCATCAGCGAATCGTATCATTTCATTGATATCTTTTTCCCCTAAATTTCGATGCCACACTGAGACTTTTATTTCTGTCATTGGTTTCTCTGAAATACTGATTGAACGCTAGGGGGAAAACACAGCACCCCTGTCTTCAACCAATCTTAATCCGAGTATTTCGTTCTTAGTCTTTCAGTCTTCCCCCTTAGTTCCAGCACGTATTGTATATTATCCGCCTCGCCCGAGAGCTTACTCCTATTTTTCTCCGTACTTTGAACATCTTGCATCATTTTACACTGTGGATGTCCTTTTCAAGTTCTGTGAAGGTGTCGATTTTTCTTGAGTCTTGCTTCCATTATCAATCGCGTCAGATCTGACTGTTTGCTGCCATTACCTTTCCTAAAGCCGAACTTCTCGTCACGTAACAGATCTTCGCTTTTATTTTGCATTCTTCTGTCTATTGTTCTTGTCAGCAGCTTGGGTGCATGAGCAGCAGTTGTCGATCTGTTCTTGATATCTTCGGAAATATGTAGATGACGTTCTTCCGAAAGTCTGATGGTGTATCTCTAATGTCATAGAATTCACTCACCAACTTGAATAGTAATATGATTCCCGCTTCCTCCAATAATTTTAGAAATTCCCAGGGAATGTTTTCTGTTCCTTCTGCGTTATATGAGAGCATGTCTTCCAAAACTATGTTGTACCCTGTCTGTGAAACTGGATCCGCTACGTCTCCCATATCGATACCGATTTCTTCTCATGTCACGTCATCAGACGTGTCCTTCCCCTGCTACAGACTTTTAGTGTGTTCTTTCCACCTATCCGCCCTCTCTTCTGCGTGTAACAGTGAAAGTACCTTGCAGTGAACACATAGTGTGTTGCGAGGCGATCACTCTGTTGTAGAAATAATTCAAAAGCCAAGATCGCATAACTACAGGGTGAGTCGAAAGTCCTTCGACACCTTCATAAGTTGGAAGATGAAAGGGAAAATTTAAATGTAATGATGGGAACATAGGTTTGACGTGGGCCAATGATGCGGGTGTCCCATATGCCACACCACACCATCACCTTCGCTGGACTATGTTCTGGAATTGGGGCAACCCAGTTCGGATTCGCGTCACACCAGTGTCGACAATTATGTCGATTAACCTCCCCGTTCAAAGTGAAATACGCCTCATCGCTGAACAGTATGACATTGGCAAACGAAAGATCCGGTTCGTGTTGTTCAGTAGCCCACAGGCAGAACGCCAACCGGGATCAGGGTCATCCTCGTTAAGTGGATGTTGCATCTGCAACTTGTAAGGATGCCACTCGGTGTGCAATATCCGGAAAATAGAGGTTTGGCTTATTCCACATGCTAGGGCCACACGACGGGTAGTTCGTTTAAGACTTTTCACAAACGACGCAACACCCGCAGTTGCAGTTTCCTCATTGGTGGCAGTCCTTGGTCGCCCACTACGTGCCCTATCGTGAACAGAGCCCGTCTCCCGGAATTTGGTGATGACGTGAGCCACCGTGCTGTGCGATACTCCGTTCTCTCTATGGGTGCAATCTGTTGTGAAATGATAATTAAATGGACACCCTAGCTGCAAACAGGCGTTGATGTACTTCATTGGGGACATGTTGAAAATGTGTGCCCCGACCGGGACTCGAACCCGGGATCTCCTGCTTACATGGCAGACGCTCTATCCATCTGAGCCACCGCGGGCACAGAAGATTGTGCGTCTGCAGGGACTTATCCCTTGCATGCTACCCGTGACATCCACATTCCCAACATGTCCACACCACTACATTCGTAGTGCGCCTAATAGATGTTTGCCCATCATACACATTACTCGTGGCAGATTAATCTACCAAGTCCCGTACGAGTTCGGGCATAGCGTGTGCGTTCGCACAAGAAGGTCAGTGGCCGGGAAGTCATATTTTTAACTATATATGACGGTAGTATCTGTTCCCGAAAGAACAGTTACCGTGGATGACCATGCAGCTGCATGGTCATCCACGGGAACTGTTCTTTCGGGAACAGATACTACCGTCATATATAGCAATCTGTTGTAGTCAGCTGCTATTATTCGGTAGCTACGTCCCCCTGATATAAGGATCATTTCGATCTTCTGTTCACGTGTCTGACCCATTTTAGATCACCTGGAACAAAGAGAGACATGAGTCGGTATCAAGGTAACTTTGAACATTAATAACTACTAAACTGTACAAGATAGACAAAACAAATTACACCACTCAATTCCAGAGCTGAAGCGAGTGTTGTTTGATGTGTCATACACCCCCCTTCCCATTAAAAAAAATGACTTGAATCCAAAATAGCGGATTTCAGGACGGCGGCCATGAATGACATTCACTCCAAAAGTTGCGGCACCGCATCACACCTATGTTCTCATCATCACATTTCAATTTTCCCTTTAATCTTCCAACTTTTGAAGGTGTCGAAGGACTTTTGACTCGCCCTCTGTTTACTGGATGACCGGTTTCAACAAATTAAAGGTGCCAAATGGTTTTATAAATGTTAAGCTACATTCAGATCCGATGATGGCACCTTTAGTGCGTTGAAACCGGTCACCCAGTAAACAATATTGAAGCGATCTTGGCTTTTGAATTGTTTCTAGTGAAAGTACCGTTGCACTCTTAGTGTTACCTGTTGTTTTGACCTTTCTGTGTGATGAATCACTCCTTTCGACGACCATTTATTTTTCGATTTTTTTCACTTTTTCCCGCAGCTATATCACCAGGTTTCCCTGCGCCGTCTATTTATTTTATTCCTAAGCGACGTATTCGGCATTAAGTGGTGGAAAAGTTCCACTGTCAGTATTTGGTCGACAAAGGGAGGAGGGGTAGTGATGTAAGGTTCCTCATCACCGGTCTTCACACCAATGTCTTGTGTTAAGTTCCAAACCCGCCTGCCTTGTTTCATGTAGTGAGGGCATGTGAGATTGTTGACAGTGACCCATCTGTTGGATGCGGATGTTCTGCTCGGCGGCCCACTTTGTGTTATCCAAGAGGGGTAAGCTATGTGCCGGCACCGAATTTCCACTTTCTTCTTGAGTATGGGATCACCTTGACTTTTACTAAGTGATTTATAGTGTTGTAGTCCTGTCTTTCCCTGAGCATTTGCCGGCCGAAGTGGCCGTGCGGTTCTAGGCGCTGCAGTCTGGCACCGCGAGACCACTACGGTCGCAGGTTCGAATCCTGCCTCGGTCATGGATGTGTGTGATGTCCTTAGGTTAGTTAGGTTTAACTAGTTTTAAGTTCTAGGGGACTAATGACCTCAGATGTTGAGTCCCATAGTGCTCAGAGCCATTTGAACCATTTGAACCCTGAGCATTTCTGTACTTCTTTCTTTCGTCGGTTACTTGAAGTATTTCATCTGTTACCGAAGGTTTCTTCGACGTTACCTGCCTTGTACTCATGTCTGTCTGCCCAACTTCTGTAACTGCCCGTTTCAGAGACGTGCAGTCCTCTGCAGCTGGACATCCTCCTCGGTTATGCAGTATCTACAGATTTAGAGAACAAAAGCATCTCACTACTCTGCAGTACTTCAGTGTCCCACTTCCTTACACACTGATTCTTCCGGACGATTCTCTCGAATTTCAGTCTACTCTTCATCATTACTAAATTGGATATCTGAGTCTGTCTCTGCTCCTGGGTACGCCTTAGAATCCAATGTCTGATTTCAAAATATCTGTCTGATCATCATATAATCCAGCTGGAATACACCCTACAAATAAATGCGGATGTTGGGTGTAAGTGCTACTACCAGGAAAAATGGCTGGCACAGGAGAGGAATTCGTGGCCAACCGCTTTAAACCAGTCAGCACAGTTGGAAACTTGACACATATTCGCTATCGTGGTACCCTTAACTGAAACCAATTTAGGGGGCAGAATCATAATGTTATGCAAATCCCACCCAAGTGGGTTTATATTGAATCTGCACAATCTGATATAAATCCTACGTGGGGTGACTCGCCTCTTATACAATTTATTCATTATGAAATTGTAAGGGTCGACGGGTTGCAAACAGCCGTACAATACGTAACACGCGCTCGCCAGCCGACCTCTCTGGGATGCTGACAACTTGCTTGGGCAGTACACGTGCGTCCGGCTGCACGGCAGTATATATATATATATATATATATATATATATCGACTAGGGCCTCGCGTCAGGTAGACCGTTAGGCCGTTCGCCGGGTGCAAGTCTTTCGATTTGGCGCCACTTTGGCGACTTCCGCGTCCATGGGGATGAAATGATGATGATGATTAGGACAACACCCCGTCCCTGAGCGGAGAAAATCTCCGACCCAGCCGGGAATCGAACCCGGGCCCTTAGGATTGATACTCTGTCGCGCTGACTCAGCTAGCGGGGCCAGACTCCGGCTGTGGTGCGACGCAGGTAGTAAGCCACTGGCCGCCATCCGCAGCCCGCCGTATTAACTAGCGTGGCCTCGGGCGTGAACATGTCTCTTGTCTTAGCTCACCATGGAGATTTTCGATATGACCGTAATTAGGATGTCAGACACCGTGATGATGGGTGTGCGTAACATGCGTGTTTTATAATCAGCCTTTGTTAATAAAACTGTTTAAACTTACTTCTCATGTTCGCGTATTGCCATACCTCAAGGACCCACCGCTTACAAATCCCGACAAATATTTCGTGTAATTATCATCTGGGGCAACAACACAAACACCCCCCGCCCTCCAATAATATAATCAAAATTCCTCTCCAAAAATGGTGATGGGAAAGCATTCTGGTGAGTGTGGCAGTTTAACGGATAAATACCGTAATAAAAATTTACTATTACTGTACATTTATTTTCTTTAAATAAAACACAAAAATTTAAATAGTCCTCACTCGATAGAGGTGTTGGCAAGAATCTGTCACAAACGGCTCTGCATGAAATTTTGTGGGCTTCTCTACTACGAGAAGGGGGAGCAAAGAGAACAGGTGAAATGTAAAATATCAAGAAACAAGAGGGTAATTGGATGTAACACTACGATATCATCTAAGGAGGCAAGGTGGTTGTACAGAGGTTACTGCTGAGGAACCTCAGTTCCAATTTGGGCGGCTGAAAAATTTAACTGAAACCCTACAGGCCTGAGCTGCGTACGGTGCAAGACGGCATGCTAATGACGGCTGCTATGTATGGAGTGTAACCATGAATGGAAGTGAAACATTGACGATAAATACTTTGGACAAGAAGAGAATAAAAGCTTTCGAAATGTGGTGCTACAGAAGAATGCTGAAGATTAGATGGGTAGATCACATAACTAATGAGGGGGTATTGAACAGGATCGGGGAGAAGAGAAATTTGTGGCACAACTTGACTAGAAGAAGTGATCGATTGGTAGGGCATATTTTGAGGCATCAAGGGCTCACCAATTTAGTATTGGAAAGCAGCGAGGAGGGTAAAAATCGTAGAGCGAGACCAAGAGATGAATGCACTAAACAGATTCAGAAGGATGTGGGTTGCAGTAGGTACTGGGAGATGAGGAACCTTGCACAAGATAGAGTGGCATGGAGAGCTGCATCAAACCAGTCTCTGCACTGAAGACCACCACAACAACAACTCGTGGTCGCGGCCGCTGCATGGAGATAGGCTCCGCCTTGGAGACCTATTGAAGCGAGACCGCGAAAAACTTTGTTGGTCTGGATGGCTGGACAAGTGAAACTGTGAATGAAATTGGTCTGCAGCAAGGGCGGCAGAGTGCGCGACCGACCCCTGTGCCGGCCAGGGACCATCTCCACTTATTCTCTTCTGCCCTGCGCTCAGAGAGCGTCTGCTCCGCTTTGCTAGAACTCTGCCAATCGTCTCCAGTAAACAAAGCCGTCGTCAATTATGGGCTTAACAACAAATTCGTCTAGACTCCCAGTACCGTACTCTGTCAACCTAGGTGCTAATACCGTTCCTTCCCGCCAATTCTCGACGTTGACTGCAAACGTGTGCTGACTTAACATTCGAGCAGGATATCATAGCCTCCACCAGGACTTTTCACAGGTAGCTTCTCTGGCGACGGGTGCCAAAGGAATACGATAATTGGGGTGCTCCGTGTGGCGCCGTTCTGTCGGCTATCTCGTGTGTCCAAAACGTCCCAGACAATAGCACAGCCGTGGCACCAAGCTGACGTGTTCCTGTCCGAAACATGAGTCTTTCGCGAGAGAACTGCCCCAGGTCACTGTAAAAATAGCGACGGTTCGTCAGTGTGGACACTGAGACCTGACATCAAAAGAGAAAGCAGCTAGCCAGGGGTCGGGACTCTGCCCGCAATTCTGAGTGAGCAGATGCTATTGTGAGCGGTTGGCCTCTTCACGGCCCGAAGGTTCCCACTCGTCTCCTACGTGAAATAAACAGAAGTACGACATGCATGCGTCCTACTCCGGATCATGCACATGCAGGTACATAGTGTCCTTTTACATACTTTGCATGATAGTGTACTACAGTTGTGATTACATTAATTTGTATGTATGCAAATTCAGGATTTAGAAATGCGATGTAGGCTAATTTGATGGCTGTGAATAAGTGTATGAAGATGCGAGAGGGGCTGCTACGTTACAGACTGACAGAAAATAACAAAAAATAAAAAATAAGTAAGTCATAATTTTTACTGCAGTTTTTCCTCTCTGCGTCACCTTCCAGACCCTGTACATCTTAGTGCATGTGCCATTACTCTGTCATTTCTTCTGGTAAGAAGATTTCCCCATGTTTCATTTATTATGTATTCTTTCCAACATCTATTCATGTCTTATTTTATCTGCTCAAATTCTGCAGCATTTAAAACACTATCTATTTCTTCTTCTCTCCCTTTCCCACAATGCACCTTTTGCGTTCAAAAAAGGCTGTGCTATAGGAGTACAGCATCACCAATGCGTCCCTCAGTTCCTTGTCGCTTTTTATACCAACAGATTTTTATGGAAGAGCATGTTTCTCATTTATGTTAGTCTACTGTGCTCTGTTTCATGAATTTGTGCCACCTTGTTACTTATATACTTCAGTTGATCCATTTCTCTTAACTAATTTTGGTCTTTGGTAGTTACCTCCATTTGTTCGGTATCAGAGATGAATTGAAAGAAATAATAGTAATACTGATATGATATCGGTACTAAAAGGAGGGATATACAATGCAACGAGAAGCAGAAAGTAGTTAAATGCACAGTGTCTGACAAAAAAGTGAACCACCCAGAAAAGGAGGAGGAGACGAAATGAAACGTAGTGATGTTACGTCAGTGATGGCAAAATCGAGTCAAATTTACAAAGAATTTAACGGTATGATCTCTCTTACTGTGGGGCTTCACTATGTATTGGTAACTATATATTATAAGAAGTTGGAATTAATGTTATTCTGCCTGCTTTACAGTGGAAAAATTATTTATGTCAGTGATTCAGTTGTGGTACTTCTCACAGTTATTTTGCCTGACACGGTGTGTTTATATTAAAAGACACCACCAATACACAGAATTCCAGATATCTAACTGTACTTTGGTGAAAATACAACCCTAAGGAGATTCTCCCAATTTTGTAGCGGAAATCGAAAAAAATTTACTGAACTCAGTTTACTCAAATATGATTCACTATTGGAAATATAGATTACTTTTACTGCTTCAAAGGAAGAACCGCTAATCAAGAGAAATCTCCTACAATTACATTTATTTTTACTTCTGAATATTAGTGAGTATTAAGATATTTATTACGACTGTGGGCCGTTATCATTTAGAACAATGACGATGACCTCTGCACTAATGTTCCCTTATAAAATTTGCATAAGGCATTTAAATCTATCACTTCATGAATATAGGAGTTGATACAGATAAACATTAGAAACACTTTTAAGTAATATTTGATTATATTGTAAGGCGTCCAGATTTACGGACCTTACATGAGCTTGATCCATAAGAACAGGACGATACAGTATGAGATCCTCAAAAAATAATAATTATATCATCAAAAGGCAATTGCAGTTAATCTTATGGATCGAAAACTAACAAAACAATATCTACCAATAAATGGATTGGCATGATCAGAAAAGTTAAAGTAAAATGCATCTTGGAGACGAACGGAGCAGGTGGTTAATGATATCATAAAACTCCAATTTAGCAAGACAACAGCGAGCTTCAGGGCAGAAAGGGTTAAGGTCAGAACAATAGATTATTCCTTTTAACGTAAATAAGGCCGGGACCAAGGGCAAGTGGCTGTACGTCATTAACAGGGCTAGGTTGAGACCCAGCAAGAAAAATAAAAAAGTTTATTCACTTCTAGCAAGACGGTGATTGGCTGAAGCCGTACTTGGCGACACGGTGGGGAGATCCTCCTTATATAAAAGCATTTTGATACCTAAAATTAAGGCTCTATCTCTGTCTCTCATCTCGCTGCGGACCGCACGAGTCTGTGGAAATAAGCGAGGGCATTGCGAGCTTTGCGTTCCGCGAAGTGAGGACGATATGCTGCACGTATCGTGGTGACAGGCAGCAAAGCAGTAGCTAATTATTGCTGCAGGAATTTTTGTGGGCAAAGAGATTGTGCACGTCCCTCCAAACCACAGCGAGTGTGCAATAGCCATTATTATGACTAGGGAAAGATTAACGTCCTACAGAGCGCAGGAAAGTTGCGACTGAGTGAATTCAGTCAAGGCCAGAGTACGGTATTAGCGTTTCAGATCCAGCATGGAGAGAACGCCATTGCAGATGCCGCTTGGTAAATTATCATCACACATTAGGTCACAGTAAATGTTGAGTCTAGATTTTGCTCACTCCAACCTGTGTACGCTTTGAGCATTGAATATCAAAAGCTAGAATACTAACCTACCCTCACATTGAGTACATGAGAGTTTTTTCAGTGGTTCAAAAAGCAAATCTATTCTCCGCCCACTCAGTGCATTGACCATCTGTGAAAACATAGATTTACATGAACTGATGAGGATTTTTAATACTCATTCTTTCCTGTGATAAAAAATTTTTCATGTGTAGAGATAACGATTTTAATAATCGTCATTTCAGTAGGTCCTAGAATTAAATATTTTGTTATTGAGTGTCAAAAGTAATTGAACGTGATTGTTGTTTATGACTTGACCCCTGAAAGCAACAGTTGATAAATTATATGTAGAATAAAAAAGGGAATAGCTGTGTTGTCTTTCTAGAATAGACTCCAAACTTCCACTTTTATTAATTAATGCATTCTAGGTATGTGAAAGCAGCATTTCTAATGGTTTTTGTCGCGATCCACACCTGATATTAGCTGCCCTACAAGGCCAGATTCATATTTATTTAGAATGTCTGTTTGACACCCTGGCCTTGAGAAGACAGTTCAGATGTTTTGTCCACTTACGCGCTGAGTGGTAAGCTAAGTTTGCACACATTAGGACACTCACTGTGCAGATACAAAAGTCGGATGTAAGATAATATTTAGGTTAAATATTACATGAAACTTACACGTTTTCGTGCCTCGTCAAAAAATGGCTTCTTACACTACGAAGAAACAAAAGGGAAGAGCCAGCGATCTTTTTGCAAAAGAACGGAGGGTGCAATTACATTCACATATCATTTTCATTTTTTAAAGAGTCTTTGTTATTTTTCTGCGATAATATTTATTTCGTTATGACGTCAGTTTTGGTATTTTTGCGAAGTTATTCAATATCATTTTTATCACGTTATGCGGTGTGCAGCCACATTACCAGTATAACAATGCACACTGTATGGGCTCGTTACATGCACCTATGCTACTGGGAAGTCGTTGTATGCTCTCCTTAGGCAAGATGGCCCACAACTGTTGCAACTGTTGTAACTATTCCTTGATATCCTGGATGCTGGCACCGGGACAAAGTCTGATGTATTCCACACATATTTTGTGGGAGACAGATCTGGGGATCTTGTTGACCTTGGGAGTACCTCAGCATCATGCAGACATTTATTAACGCAAGTGGCATGCGCAAAGGAGCACTGTCCTGTTGGAAGATGGCACAGTGATATCGTCGCACAAGAGGCAACACATGAGGACGCCAGATATCCGTAACGTACCGCCGTACCGTCAGAGCTCCCTCAACCACGCGAACTGGAGCTATTCCGGCTGCCTACTCACACACTTAAGATAGGACTAGCACCGCTGCGCCTCTCCAAACCACTGGGATAGTGGGACCTCTTCCCGGCTCGCCGTCGTACACGGCGACGATCATCATCTGGGGTACTGCAGATCCGTAATTCATCGCTGAACACATCGGAAACTATTCCTCACCCGTGCTTCTCGGGCGCGGCACCACTCCAAACGCAGCAGCCTATGTTGTGATTGTAGTGGAAGGCTATGCGTGGGACAGTAATTACCAAATCTGGGTGTTACTATTCTCCGACCAGTGGTGTGGGATGAAACAAAATGTTGCAGTGAGTCCATTATTTTTCTTTGGATGAAAGGCGCAGATGTGAAGAGGTTACGGTCTGTTTGGTGCACAGTGTAGTAGTTCTCCCCTCATGGCGATCAGACGAGACCGAGTGGAACGTTCTCGCTTCCCACACCCGGGTTCCCGGGTTCGATTCCCGGCGGGGTCAGGGATTTTCTCTGCCTCGTGATGGCTGGGTGTTGTGTGCTGTCCTTAGGTTAGTTAGGTTTAAGTAGTTCTAAGTTCTAGGGGACTGATGACCATAGATGTTAAGTCCCATAGTGCTCAGAGCCATTTGAACCATTTTTGAACCGAGTGGAACCTTCACGACAAGTATGATTGCCGTCATGTTGCCATGCACGTCAACATGAGGCCACTCACATTGAAACGTCCCCTTACAAAAATTATGAATGACTGTGCTGGTAAACTACTACGTTATTTGATTTTCACTGAGCAGAACTCAACGTACTCAAACACTTTTCTCTTTGAAACTTCCTGGCAGATTAAAACTGTGTGCCTGACCGAGACTCGAACTCGGGACCTTTGCCTTTCGCGGGCAAGTGCTCTACCATCTGCCCGCGAAAGGCAAAGGTCCCGAGTTCGAGTCTCGGTCGGGCACACAGTTTTGATCTGCAAGGAAGTTTCATATCAGCGCACACTCCACTGCAGAGTGAAAATCTCATTCTGGAAACATCCCCCAGGCTGTGGCTAAGCCATGTCTCCGCTATATCCTTTCTTTCAGGAGTGCTAGTTCTGCAAGGTTCGCAGGAGAACTTCTGTAAAGTTTGGAAGGTAGGAGACGAGATACTGGCAGAAGTAAAGCTGTGAGTACCGGGCGTGAGTCGTGCTTCGGTAGCTCAGATGGTAGAGCACTTGCCCGCGAAAGGCAAAGGTCCCGAGTTCGAGTCTCGGTCGGGCACACAGTTTTAATCTGCCAGGAAGTTTCATATCAGCGCACACTCCGCTGTAGAGTGAAAATCTCATTCTGACTTTTCTCTCTACTTATTCTGATCATCACTATACTGACACATGCCGCGCAGGATTAGCCGAGCGGTCTTAGGCACTGCAATCATGGACTGTGCGGCTGGTCCCGGCAGAGGTTCGAGTCCTCCCTCCGGCATGGGTGTGAGTGTTTGTCCTTAGGATAATTTAGGTTAAGTAGTGTGTAAGCTTAGGGACTGATGACCTTATCAGTTAAGCCCACACACATTTGAACACTTTTTACACTGGCACACAATATTTTTAGCATAATACAATCTGACTTTTGATAATCCCTACAAAAGAATGGCCCTGACTAACAATAATCTATACCTTTCATGAATCACTTACCTCAAAAGAATGTAAGTAGGATGTTTAGGTTTTTGTGTTGGTAACGCCACATAGCGCTCTGTATGAAAATCACTGTCCGCCAGAAAAAGGAAATTTGTAAAGATGGTTGTAATGAACTGACAGATATATATGGTGACTTTTCAACATTATTAAGGAAAATACATTGTTTGTTCTCTATCGAAATCTTTCATTTGCTAACTATGCCTATCAGTAGTTAGTGCCTTCAGTATTTAGAATCTTTTATTTAGCTGGCAGTATTGGCGCTCGCTGTATTGCAGTAGTTCGAGTACCGAAGATTTTTGTGAGGTAAGTGATTCATGAAAGGTATAGGTTATTGTTAGTCAGGGCCATTCTTTTGTAGGGATGATTGAAAACCAGACTACGTTGCGCTAAAAATACTGTGTGTCAGTTTAGTGATGATCAGCATAATTAAAGATAAAGCTGTTTGAGTATGTTCAGTATTGCTCAGCTGTTTGAAAATCAAATAACGTAGAAGTTTACCAGCACAGTCATTCATAATTTTTCTAAAGGGACGTTTCAACATCCAAACACCCCACAAATCTGGATATTGTACAAGTCGACCAGCCAGGTAAATGGAGACACACAATGAGGCCCTTTTCAAAGATTGTCAGGTGCTGATAAAATTGTCTCGCACGAGTACACGGCATCTCCGTATCCTCCACAGTCATCACTCAGTACCTGACACTGTTCACGCCCCTTACATATCCTACCAGACCAGGTATCAGCACTAAATACGAACAGCACCAATGCATCTTGATCTCTGCTCTACCTGTTACAGTGATTTACGTAGCTGCCGATGTGTGTACGAACTGGGCTCTGACCATGTCTTCTGGGCGCTCCACGTTTCTGCGAGACTGTTTATTTGAGATGTGTTGGCATAATATTACCAGTATTTTTCAGATCTAAGCCGGAAAAGTTTTGGTAATATTTTCGGGAAGCAGCGATCTTGTCATCTCTATAAAATCGTCGAAAAACATTGTAGGTCGCGATGGTACTTTATTAAAATGACCGCTTTCGGCCTATGCATAGGCCATTTTCAGACAGCTTCATCAGCTGAGGTTGACGATGCATACAACGGCCAACTGACCTCAGTGGCTGAAACTGCTGGAATGGACTGAGGTCAACTAGCTGTTGTATGTGATACGTGTTACAAACCGGACACAATGGGAAGGATCAGGCCCCTTTGCTTGTTTCTTTTATCACTCGTTTATTACATCAGAGAAATACACATTTTAAGACAAAATTTAACTACACGAAATATTGCTCCCAGTAAAGGTTAACATAAGCAGTGACATAACTTAGTTGTCTTAAGGGTTTACGCTGGTAACAAATTTTAAGGAGGCAATGTAAGGTTCATCAATTTAGCTCAAACACGTAGCTAGTGATTGAATCACGACACAGACACTTCAACAATTTCGGTAACAAATAAATAACGTGAATTTGTACTCACAGTAACCAACTAATCAACAGCCTTGCCATTGAATAAGTAGTAGGCCATTTGGGACGAATTAGCAACACCCATCAACTAGGGGAGTTAATACCAACAGTCTTTAAATGTTTTGCTCCACATCAAATAAACAAACTTACAGTAATTAAATGAATAACAAATCAAACACACTACGCTCCACTCAAACTCTTCAGTGGAAGCCAAGCCAAAATGAAGATTCCATTAACTGACTAGCACTAAAGTCACACTAAGGCTCATCTCTGTGTTCCCAGACACACATGGGGCAAACTTATACAAGACAAGATTTTGAAGGGAGAACATCAGTAAAACCGGTAATGGAGCTAACTCGTGCCACTGAAAATTGAGGTACTAGCCCAGGGCACAAGGTGGTATACAATGAGGTTGCCTTAGTGCTATACTGCGTTCTAAAATATTAATTCAAATGGTCAATTCAAAATTAAGCACACATAAACCAGCAATAATTAACGAGGAGTGACACCAGGTCGCTCGAAGGGATGACAACACTTAATTGAAAAGAAGAATGCCCGAGGCGGTAGTAACATCAAACACCTTCTCCGAGTTTTAACCAGGAGTCACCTCTCGCTATACAAGTAAACATTTAACCAAGCACAAGGAAGCAACCCCAACTATTTAAATGTAAAAGAATTAGCATTCCCCAAAGGCAGTGTAAACGCGAAGGCCACACTTAAGAGGCCACCAAAATTGGTTACAAAAGGTCTTATACATTTGCTCCTTTTCTTTAAAGAAACACAAGGCTACTTAACTTCCGCTGGCTTCTGCTGGACGTCCGGTATGGCTCGTGTAGGATACACCAGGCAACAACCCATGCTAGGCGGTCGCAAGGCACGACGAGCAAAATCTGGAGAACAGACAGGCAGATAGCCAACACATATCCTCCATGCTGAACCGGTAGACCGCGTACAACCAACTCCACATATACGTGGTTGCTTCCACCTCGTACCTCGCGGCGTCTCAGCAGGTAGCCCGAGCAAACGTCAACTGCCACTCGCCCCGCGTATGCGGAAAACTTCGAGACAAGCAAAGATAAGAAACATCGAAGGATCGATAATGGACATCCAAGGGACTGGTGCGCCAGTAACGAGCGCCACGGCTCAGTACGTATCAACAACTTCAGCTGATGGTGATGTCTGAAGATCGCCTAAGGATTGGCCGAAATCGGTCATTTTAATAAAGTAATACCGCGGCGAGACTGTGATTTTTTTATTGATTTTGTGTAAGTTCGACATCACACTTGCAATCTTCGAGCCGGAATAGCTTTGTATTTTTACTGTACATCTGGACGTGTGAGTTGCTGACATGGTATTTTGGACGCCGATTATTGCTTTCAACTGTCGTCTTTACTCATACGAGTCTGGTAATTGACCACCTGAGCGATGACCTCGCTGTCGTCCAAAAGTTATAGCGCTAGGCAGAGGGCGGACGCGGTCAGGCGGCGACCCAGAGGTCACGCCTCGCGCCTCAGCGCTCTGGGCGGCCGTCCCGCCGCCCACACGAACCGCCTGCTGCGACGCGCCGGCCCAGGGACATTTGTCCTCCGGCACGCTTCACATGGGCCGCGCCCAGACAATGGCTCCAACGCGGGCGAGAAAATTAACGTCCTCCGGTCGTGAACTCACAAGTGACAGTCATATACGTCCTAATTTTCTACCACCTGGTTGCTCCAGCAGGAGACCTGATCACTCATTTAGCTCTGTCTCCCCTTTATGTTTCCTCGTGCCCTTAGAGACAAGCAGTCGACAATATGTTCCCAGGGCACATCAAAGGTTTACTCGCTGGAGACTTTAAAAGTTTACCATATAAAACTTTAGGCGCAAATTCAAATATACTGTGGACAAATTCCACGCTTAATTTTATAACAAATGTTCAAATATATAACAATGGATAACGCAATTTGACTTGCAAAATTTCAGTAACGAGGCTGCAGAACCTTTCATTTTAACCATTCCTATTTGCATATCCAGCTATATTGGCTGCAGGTGAAAATAATACAGAGTTCATTATGAAGAAACTCTTAGACACGCACAATAAAGCCCAACATGCAACAAAGTTTTCTAAAACGATGTAAATATTATGACATTATAGATGGAAATACTTTTGATGCATATCTGAAATAAAAATATCTGGGGGTTATAAGCTCACATCATGGTTTCAGTAAAGAAGAAATAATACAGAAATGAATACAAGGCACAAAAATAATAAATTCTCTGAATTCATATGTTTGGTCAGATAAAAAACAAGAAAAAGATGAAAAAGGGTTATATGAAACAATAATTCAGAGCATTTTTTTAAAGCAACGGAATCCCGAAAATTGAGGAAACAAGAGAGAGGAAGCTTTGAAGCTGTGCAAATGGTTTTTTTTTTTTTTTTTGAGAAGTTGTAGAGCTTCAAGGCGAGAGAATCCAAAGGAAAAAATCAGGAGGCGAATGAAAACTTACACGTACGTCACTTAATAGATGAAAAAAAGGGGTTTACAATGATATTGGCATTGGATGAAATTGGGGGATGAACGACGACCGAAAAAAAATGGCGTACAAGGGAAAATAAGAAAGTCCCTGTGCGGAATGTTAAAATAAAACACAAGAAGAAATTAGAAAGTAGAATTATCCAAGGTTCAACAGGCTTGGATGAAAGGTGGCGAGAAACAGTCTCAAGATCTGTAAAGAACTCACTGATATATAGAGGGTGCCCAAAAATGTTTCAACAAACTTCGAAGGGCTGTAGAGGATGTCTTGAATAATAAATCGAGGATAGGGACCCGTGTCTGGAAACGTTATCCAACAATGGTACAGAATGTCTAAGTTATAGGCACCGGCGCCTGCCAATAGGCTACTCCTTCAGCAGAAAAAGTGACTTTTTACGCTGACAGACCATAGACAGAACGTCGAGCGATTGATTCCCATGATCACCAGTGGAGAAGATGGAGCTAGCTGCAGCATAGACAGTCTCTGTCTCCTATGCAAGCGATGATCTGTTGCCTTGGTGGATGATGGTTTAGGACACAGGTTCCCATCTGCAGTTAACTTTTCTCGTAGAACTCTCTAAAATCTCCAATATTTTTCTGTAGCGCCTTTGAATGGCGTTTTTGGTCACGGACTCCTATCCTCGATTTGTTCCTGAAGACACCCTCTACAAGCCCTCGAGGACTGTGGCAACATTTCTGGAGCTTCATGTATGGAGTCTGGTTGCAACATCTAGTGTGAAGGCACTCCACTTACTGGCGACTACACAGCTGATTTGTATTTAGCATTCAAATCATGTATGGTAAGAACGGCCTGCAAAAACCGATATTTACACTGAAACCAGTGACTGATATCTTTACATCATACGTAACTTCGAGCATTTGCGACAGACACCCATGAAAACTTGCTCCCTATACATTTTATGCAATAGTGTGTGAATGTGTGCTGTACTCAAATCATTCACAAATTACACAGAGTAATTATAAAGTCAATTAAACATTTTAAGAAATTGGTTGGTGCAGATAAAAAGGCTAAACGAAATGTAGTAAATGATAGAGTACTTGACAGACAAACTTACAAAGGCTTTTCTTTTCTCTTTTGTGATGCGACTATATGGTGTAAACGTGACATGAACACACACAACTGGATACTATAGCGTGAAGCCATAGCCCAACAAGAAAGGAGGAGGGAAGAGAGGAATGTGCAGGCTCAGTTTATAGTATTTACAGAATATTTACATACAATATAATTTTAGAAACAATAAAGCATTGAAGTAAAGGGTGTGGGAGGGAATTTCCTAAACATAACATGGAACTAGCAGTGCAATGTCCACTAGTATAGGGCACATTATTTATGTAACGTAGGTGATAACAGGACTGCATTTTAAGGTAATAATATACAGAAACAAACATTTAAGACAAAAGTTCTCAGTAAAGTCACAGCCTGGAGTCCATATTATATTTGTAGTGTAGTTAACTATATGTGTTGCAATTAAAAGTAAAAATATACTAGTGTCATCATTTAGGAACAAATATTTCAACAAACTAAAAATATAAAAGTGCAATCATTTAAGATAAAAAGTGTTAGCAAATATTTATAATCAGAAATATGTGGGATAATTGTTATATAATAATATGTATAACAGTATTATAGAACACAAAGGGGTGATGAAGAATATAACATGATGATACAGCTCGACTACATACACATGAACAAAAATTTTGTAGTATGGCACAGCAAACACAGAAAGGCGTAATAATATGCCAAGGAGGATATAAAAATACTTTTCAATACAAAGCCAGGTCAGTACTTTTATATTGAAATAAAAATAAAGATTAACTTCACGCTCAAATCAGAATCCTATAAGTAGATTATCATGAAGTAAAACATCACGAGTATAAGCTACGTGGTGACTGGATACAACCGAGCACAGTGCTATACTACGCCTCCTGACCAGTGCATTTGGGGTAGGTGTTGGTTCAAATAGCTCTGAGCACTATAGGACTTAACATCTGTGGTCATCAGTCCCCTAGAACTTAGAACTGCTTAGACCTAACTAACCTAAGGACATCACACACATCCATGCCCGAGGCAGGATTCGAACCTGCGACCGTAGCGGTCACGCGGTTCCAGACTGAAGCGCCTAGAACCGCAAGGCCACACCGGCCGGCTTAGGTGTTGGTAGCTGTGCTACATTTACAATCAGTTTTATAACACAGAACGAGAGGTTATGTCATGATCACATGGGTAGAACAGACATAAAAAAAATCGATAGAATTGCGAAAATAGACGGGGAATAGGTATAAATTGACTGAATGTACACCGAAATGCGAGGAAATTGAGGAGGTACTTGCGTATTTTCTGGTTCGCGCAGATCAGTTTTTACATGGGTACAAGTATGTGACAGTAAGAGGAGTCCAAGAAAACGTCGACATGAAAGCGAAGGGAATCATTGAAGCAGTCAATTTTTTTTCCGTCGAGGTAGCATTATACTGTATGTCTATTGAGGTACCATTGATACACGCGATTTGACTACTGTATTTTATGCTTTTCAGGAAGATAGAGAACCATCCATCTCTAAACTGACTTACATCGGCGTTAAAAGATAACAGAAAGTGGACGGGATGATCGATTGAGATGGATCTGTAACGAGGTATGATGTAATGGTAGACTGACGAAGTATTCTAGAGAGGGAGAAATTGCAGCAGGTCAATTTTTCCACTGTTCTGTCAGGATGCATCGGTCACGTGACATAGCCTGCGTTCGACTCATACACAGCCACGTGTTCTGTATGTGATTTAAAGCACTGATACTTGCGATCGTTAAAGGTAAACCTGTGGGTCATCAAAGGACTTTGATCTCATGTGTGATGAAACGAGACACATTCCTCTAAACGAACTTTGTTTTATGTGATGTACTCCATCCCCCTGTCTCATCTTGGGTGTAAAATCGAGACTTCAGCTTCATAACTAAGTTAGCGATAGGTGCTTGTGAGGTACTGAAATCCCCATGTGTACATTTGACTGACAGATGTGGTGTTTACAGAGTTAATGGCGGAATGACATGTAATTTTCACATGTCGGACGCTGCTGCTATGCGTTTATCTGTTTCCTTGTAAGAGGTATCCCCCACTCAAAAATGGTTCAAATGGCTCTGAGCACTATGGGACTCAACTGCTGAGGTCATTAGTCCCCTAGAACTTAGAACTAGTTAAACCTAACTAACCTAAGAACATCACAAACATCCATGCCCGAGGCAGGATTCGAGCCTGCGACCGTAGCGGTCTTGCGGTTCCAGACTGCAGCGCCTTTAACCACACGGCCACTTCGGCCGGCGGTATCCCCCACTACTAAACATCATTTCATATAGGGCTGATGCAAGTATAGTATTATTTCTGAACCGTGATCGGATGTAAACAGTGGATGCTATACATTTCTGGAAAGCTATATTGTGCTCGTTTAACGCAGAGCAAATGTTTTAAGGAAGTAAGTTGTTCATTTTACGGTTGGATAACATAGTTTGTCGTAGAGAAGCCGCGAAGAAGGATGTATGACATGCGCTTGAAATATATTTGTTACATTGGAATATTAGCAGCGCTACATTCCATACGACTGATAGGTCAGAAACGCAAGCGATCTAACATTATAGCCCGTTTTAAGTGCAGAACGTTGTAGCCTTAGGAGTGCGTGTGTTTATGTTCTCTCTTACCAATACCTTCCAGGTACTGTTCCTAGACACTGGAATAATACTTTAAAATTGGTAGCTTGGCTGATTTATGTAAAAATGCCTCGCACTTCTTCTGTCTGGAGCTCCATTGCGCATAAAAATCATGCGTTTCTTGTTCTTCTTAACCGTCTACTATTACATCACGACACTTTCAAATCTGTTACTATACATCAATGAGAAGTGCTAACCTCCTCGATATGGGCGCATCTCGAGAAATCTTGTGCACTTGGATGGATGAGGACTCGGCGAGCTCCATTCAGTCACGAGACGTGGAATGTAGCAGTCCATTTCTGGTCGGTTGCAGATTAAATCGGTAACAGTGCTGCAGGGCGGGTTGGTCAGTGACCATGTGAGGGGGGTCTTTCACTCTCTAATTTTATCATAAGACAGCGGGAATGTTCTGTGACTCTCATATGCAGAGAAATAGATCGTAAATTAAGCACTATGCTCGAGGTGTTAGAAATATGTAGAGAAAAATGTGTGTGAAATCTTATGGGACTTAACTGCTAAGGTCATCAGTCCCTAAGCTTACACACTACTTAACTTAAATTATCCTAAGAACAAACACACACACCCATGCCCGAGGGAGGACTCGAACCTCCGCCGGGATCAGCCGCACAGTCCACGACTGCAGCTCCTTAGGCCGCTCGGCTAGTCCCGCGCGGCAGAAATATGTAGAGAGCTGTCTGATATACTTTGATGGTGTATGTGTTCGAGAATTAACAATGAATGGACGTATTGCACAGTCATCTATCCACATTTGCAATGATACTCGCAAAGTGGAGAGGGGGTGGTTTAGCAATGATACTGAAACTGGGGTAACATGTTGTCACATCATTGGTCGGTGTTGAAATTACTGTAAAATTGCTAAAATTGTTTGCACTATCAACTGTGATGCTTATTATTAGAGTACATCGATTGTATCTTGTCCATCCCATCCGTCCACTGGCATGCTGTTGGTTCCCAAATAATGATTGACTGACATCACTTGTTTGAGTTGGAGACAGAGTTTTGGCGAAGGGACAGCACCTTCTGGGGTGGATAGCACCGAAACTGTGATAATGTACGCGACTGCAGTATGATGAATCAGTCTAAACGAAACGTAGAGTCATAAGTTATTCCATCACTATGACAGGTGAGTTTAAATGTAGAGCTCGTGGATCACCATCGGGCTGTAGTTTGGAAACTCTCCACAACATGACCAAACTCTTCCAGTTTCCTTATGTTGTAACTGTCATTTATTTAAAATCATCCAGTGTGTGTGGCATGTTACGATAGCTGCAGTAACAGTATGATTTACACTGTGTGACACCTAGTTTTCTGCAAGAGGCCGTGGACCAGAATGTCTTAATGTCAGGTTAGAACCTGACACAGACCTCGAAGTCATGGCTGAAAAACCAAATGTATGGCAGTGTTCAAAGCGTGCTACAGCAGAAAAAAATAATGTTTCAAAGAACGAGACAGGGCCACAGGGAGCGTCTCTTGCGATTTACAGTATAGTCCACAGGATATGATCATCCTCCTACAGTACAGGTGATGAATCTTTAAACTTATGAAGATGGCATCTATTCTTTCAGACACGTCCAAAAGAACAGGTGCCATCTTCTTTCACACATGTCTGAAAGAACAGATGCCATCTTCATATCATTAAGGCTAACTGGCTGATGACCTTCTTCAGTGCGGATGCACACGTATTGCCTGAACTCTTGTGGGACTCAGTCGATTGTCTGCCACAACTAATGGGTATAGTGGTAGGGGCACTACGAATGTAGTGTGTGGACTATAAGTTGGGAATGTGAGTCTCGCGGGGAGCGTGCCAGAGATAATCCCTGCAGTCGCACTATCCTCTCTGCCCTCGGTGGCTCAGATGGATGAAGCGTCTGCCATGTAAGCAGGAGATCCTGGGTTCGAGTCCCGGTTGGGGCACACATTTTCAACTATCCCCGTTGGTGTATATCAACGCCTTTGAGCAGCTAGTGGTATTGATTTAATTGTAATTTCAAACTTTAATAACCTGTGTATTTAATAGGATCATCCAACACCGGCGGCAGCAGCAGCAGCAGCAGCTGGACAAGTGAATTCAATGATGGATGGGCTGTTCCAACAGGATTGCTAGGAGGAATGTACCCTGTGCTATTCTGGGAAGTATTGCGACATCTCTCTCCCCGCACTGGACCCCCACCACAGCTATGTGTTATCGCGTCAGCGACAGTGCCTAGGTGAGTTCTATATCGGATGAAGTTAGTGGCTCTTTTATAGTTCATAATTTTTCTCTGTTGGATGGTACAGAATAACGATGATAGCATGTTGGGCTGATAGATGTGAATGGACACGGATCTGCTTCAGACTGTAGTATCTGTATCTGGTTTGGAGATGCGCCAAAATGCATGTACTTCCACCGAATGGTCAAAACACGGCCCTGTTGCACTAACTCAGGTTGTTCTGTTTCTACATGGGTTTTAGCATGTTGGGCTGATAGACGTGAATGGACACGGATCAGCTTCAGACTGTAGATCTGTATCTTGTTTGGAGACTCACCACAACGCATGCATTTCCACCAAATGGTCAAAACAAGGTGTTGTTGCACTAACTCAGGTTGTTCTACTTCTACATGGGTTTCAGAAGGTGATGGATATGACTGGAACGTTGTTACTTAACACTTGCTTTGTTTAGCCTTTAAATCTAAAGGGAGTGGAAGGGCTGACCCAATATAGCGAACATTTCAATTCCAATGTGTTTATTAACTACCAAAAACAATCTCACATAAAAATTGGCAGACGCCATTCAGGCAAGATTATTTATGAAACATTCATTACATAAAATCATAAGCAAGTTAATAAATCACTATCAGCGATCTCCCATAAACATTTAGAAACGCCAGTCAGTTGACATATTTAAGAAACTCTCTCATTGCATAAAATCATTAATAAACGAATGAACGATTAGCAACGATCTCATATAAAAAATAACAGAAGCCACTAAGTCTGAATCTGACCATAACTTTAACACAACAACTCTAGTTAAGACACGTTATTTAAGACCCTTTCAATTCCAATACTTAAACGTTACATGCAAAATTACAGTGGACATAAAGCCTCAATTTTAACACGAATAATTAGAACATATTTATTAAAACGTGACTTGGGCAATCTTGCAAATTACTAGACTACAGAACCTTGCGGAGCGAACCACTAAATTATTCCAATGCCCATTGGCTTGTAAGATGGGCATTTAGGGCATAGAAGGCTACAACTTTGTACAATCATAAATATGTAGCAACAGAAGTAACGCCCAAGCTTGCAAGGCCAAAGTTTTACCCGAACGGTGAAACAGACTGAGGGAAGTAATACTTAACTTCGAACCAAGACGTGGCTCTGTTTGCAACCCCACATCGAGTAGGCCAATCAATTGTGAACCCAGCGAACGCTACCAAAGAGAAACACACGAGCTCAGGCGAAGTCCACCACCCGTAAGCCAAAGTTGTAATCTAAAGGGAAGGTCTGCACTTCAGTTGCCCGCTGCCTCAGCTCACTGAAACACGGACCACACCCGCCAACCACTCAACTTTAACATTCGAGATTGACCAGTAAATTAACACTATAAAATCAATGTTAAACAACAACTAATTTCACTCGCAAGTCCTTTCTTTAAGTGAAAGAGTACCTTATAAACAATCGCTAAGAGTGGGAAATGAACTGGCTCACGAGAACCGACACTCACTAGAATTTAATGACACATATATTGACCACCTTAAGTGGGCCTGCAAAGCTCCACACGGTAACCTTTAGAAATAAAAACTCAGATAGCCTGTAGAGGACAAATTGACCTGGATTAACCGATATTGTAAGCAAAGTAAACACTTGCTAATAATAGCTAATGAACTAATGTTGTGCAAATATATCAATATTACTCGGAAGCAGAGCACACGCTTAGTAAGAGGCATCAAATGAAATTGAACACACATAACATCAGGCGTCTGGCAACGTCTTACTGTACCAAGAGCGATCACAATCACAGTTAACTAAGCGCTCTTAGTGATTAGAGTATTTAACTGGGTGTCTTGATGCTGGTGCGATTTTGCGAAGATGTCAGACCATCACTTCGCAAGACCTTAACAGCGAATCCCTCCAAGGAAGCGGGCACATCCACAGTTAACGAGGCTACCGGAGAATGCACAGCGCCGGCCAACTCCTGTCGCCTCCAGTATAACCACGTGATAACCGCAGCTCAGCCTCAGGTACGCCGTCTTCGCTTCTGCCCGCCAGCCAATCGCCGACCCGCGCACCACCGCCTTCCGTTCTCAAAGCGTTGTTCCCTTTACTCGCGGTCAGCACTCGCTTATACCTCGAGCCGGCCCAAGCCCCAAGACAAACATCTGTACTAGGAAATCCATCGTAGTGTCAGAGATACTACTGGCGCCGGTCCCACCACCACTCAATGGTTTTCTCCGACTTCTGCTCAGTTCCGACTTAAATTGGGACGATCACATGCGCGAAGCTGTAGAAATGGAAGCAGCTGCAAAATGCGTAGGCGCTGACTGAAACAAGGTTGGAATTTTACTGTAGCAGACAGGTTCGAGAAAGGTGAGTCGTTTCGAGATATAAAAGTGCCAGAAATACGATTTAGTAGAGGTTGTCATCATTAAAGGACTTGTCAATAGGATCCAACATAGGTATGTGCTTGAATGGAAAGACCTGTTTCCAAATCATAGACATCATTTCTAGCGGATAGCGTACACTAGAGATCTGAAAAGCTGTTGTACATTTTCTTCCGACCTCAATCAGCACACCATCTATTACTACTGTCTCTCAATCAGTCATCGCATATAGCTTAGTGGATATATCACAGAACCTCTGACATGGAATCGAGATAGAATATGTTACAAATACTACAGAAATATCTAGCTGAAGTGGCGTGAGGGAGTCGCAAATACCGCTTACATACCACGTTCCTTAACCGAATCACTTTCAAAATTCAGCGATTTTATCACGAGGTTGCACCATGGGCTACATGTAACCGGACTGCTGGTCTGATAATATACATTCCAGCGATCACCATCTCGGTATGTGTCTGGGGAAAAAAAAAAAAAAAAAAAGCACCTCATTCAGAGGTGATGTCGTACCTCGATTTATAAAGCAAGTATAGCATATACAACCGCTCGCTCAGCGATAGATCTATACCTACAGATTGGAAAATTGCGCAGTTCGCACCAGTGTTTAAGAAGGGTAGTAGGAGTGATCCATCGAACTACTGACCTATATCACTGGCGTCGGTTTGCGGTAGGGTTTTGGAGCATATACTGTATTCAAACATTATGACTCACCTCAAAGGGAACGATCTATTGATACGTAATCAGCATGGTTTCAGAAAACATCGTTCTTGTGCAACGCAGCTAGCTCTTTATTCGCACGAAGTAATGGCTGCTATCGACAGGGGATCTCAAGTTGATTTCGCATTTCTAGATTTCCGGAAAGCTTTTGACACCGTTCCTCACAAGCGACTTCTAATCAAGCTGCGGGCCTATGGGGTATCGTCTCAGTTGTGCGACTGGATTCGTGATTTCCTGTCAGGAAGGTCGCAGTTCGTAGTAATAGACGGCAAATCATCGACTAAAACTGAAGTGATATCAGGTGTTCCCCAGGGAAGCGTCCTGGGACCTCTGCTGTTCCTGATCTATATAAATGACCTGGGTGACAATCTGAGCAGTTCTCTTAGGTTGTTCGCAGATGATGTTGTAATTTACCGTCTAGTAAGGTCATCCGAAGACCAGTATCAGTTGCAAAGCGATTTAGAAAAGATTGCTGTATGGTGTAGCAGGTGGCAGTTGACGCTAAATAACGGAAAATGTGAGGTGATCCACATGAGTTCCAAAAGAAATCCGTTGGAATTCGATTACTCGATAAATAGTACAATTCTCAAGGCTGTCAATTCAACTAAGTACCTGGATGTTAAAATTACGAACAAACTTCAGTTGGAAAGACCAAATAGGTAATATTGTGGGGAAGGCGGGCCAAAGGTTGCGTTTCATTGGCAGGACACTTAGAAGATGCAACAAGTCCACTGAAGAGACAGCGTACACTACACTCGTTCGTCCTCTGTTAGAGTATTGCTGTGCGGTGTGGGATCCTTACCAGGTGGGATTGACGGAGGACATCGAAAGGGTGCAAAGAAGGGCAGCTCGTTTTGTATTATCACATAATAGGGGAGAGAGTGTGGCAGATATCATACACGAGTTGGGATGGAAGTCATTAAAGCAAAGACGTTTTTCGTAGCGGCGAGATCTATTTACGAAATTTCAGTCACCAACTTTCTCTTCCGAACGCGAAAATATTTTGTTGAGCCCAACCTACATAGGTAGGAATGATCATCAAAATAAACTAAGAGAAATCAGAGCTCGAACAGAAAGGTTTAGATGTTCGTTTTTCCCGCGCGCTGTTCGGGAGTAGAATGGTAGAGAGATAGTATGATTGTGGTTCGATGAACCCTCTGCCAAGCACTTAAATGTGAAATGCAGAGTAATCATGTAGATTTAGATGTAGATGTATAGCTTTTAACATTGATACTTGTGTGCACCTGTAGAACCGAGAGCATAGAGTATTTGTTGCGATAGGGGTTTTTTAACATACGAGACTATTATGCCTATCTTTAAGACATAGTGGTATCACTCACAAGAAAAACGTATTAGACATGTCCACCCATTTCACTCGGAATTATTTCGTATCGTAGGCAATCAGTTATTGACGAAGTATTATACTTAGTAGTAGTAGGGCATGCGTGATAGTTTCACCTTGAGCATCAGACTTATAAAGTGTGTGTTTATGTACCGACATGTGCAAAGGAGATGACTGTGGAATATTGTGATAGCAGAGGAAAGAGTATGTCAAGTCATAAGAATGGTACAGATATTTCTATTTCCAGAGCCACAGCCGTCAGCAAGATGTATTTCCGATTTTCCGATACTTCGCTCATTGTCAAATGTCATTCAACTGAAACCGCAATTGTAACATTTAAGTGTAAGTATAGCAATCAAATATATATGTGACCGATTTCGTAGGATGATTCCGTCTTTGCGAGACCTGTGGTGGGAATGATTCACGTTTCCAGCAAACGATAGAGGACGTCCGAATGGAGACACCCAAATAGCGAACTAATACTTAATATGTGTTGGATAGCTTTCGTGATCGCGTGGAGATTTGAGAAGATTGAATATGGAAGTGTGTTTGCGCTGGACTGTTATTCCCTCTGATGTAAGTTGTTCGGTTGATTGCTTCTGCTCGTTTCGCGCCTTTATTTAGTTGAGAGAAGATCGATGATGGTGTGTGCATCTAGCATGTGGAAGACACGTTTGCCAGTACTCTAGACATGCGAAACACATTAGTTGACTTTGTAAATTATAGGGATGATTTGGAATCTGCTACATCACCGACATAGGCATTCGCGAGTGGAAATAGTTTTCTCTGCCTTTTTTTTAGTCTGCACGTAAATGTCTTCGCAGACGTTACAAGTTTCTAGTTAATCGGTGGTTTCAAGATCGCCCCACCTAGCTAAAGTTTTGGGTTTGTAGAGAAATAATTTCAAGTCTACATCTTCTGAATTATGTTGCATGAGCGATCGGTAGGATACTGCCGTGTGCTTAATATCGAGAAGTACAGCGAAAATGGTATAATATTATAGCAAACCATGCGAAAATACATGTGTTCTTGTACTTCCAGAGTCTGGATATGGGTGTAGAAGAGCAAGCAAGCAAGCAAGCAGGTCCGGACCAGAAACAGTAACGCGTTTGTGTCGAGGGGGGACAAGCCGGAATTTATAGAGCAGTTCGCAGAGTGACTTCGGTCTGCTGAGGGTGCTCTGGTCACCCGTCGGGGGTGGATGACGGCCGACCTCGAAGGGAAATATCTAGTGCTGCGAGGGGTGTATACGGTGTTGTCTGTCTTTGTATTATATATATGAATGATGTAACAGGACTGACTTTGTATGGCACAGGATACGAGTTGTATGTTTACTACATCGAGACGGTATACAGCGATATATTGCTGGGTTGGAGAACTGTTTCGGGCTGTAATATTCAAGCTGCTGTCCTCCATGGGAGGAGTAAGAGCCTTTCCGTATTTGACGGCATGTAGGGCATGTGGCAGGGTTTAATTGTCGGTGCAATATGGTGATCTGTACAAAATACAATCATAATGCTCTATTCATTCACAAGACATCCTATGTCCAAACTGATTCAAACAAGATGGAGACAAGGTATGTATGGAAAGTTCTGAGAAAGCAAGTGTTCAAAGACAAGTTGAAGCAGACTATTCATCCCTGGCGGGGATGCCATCACTCATTCACCACTTTGCCATTAGGACATATCGAGACCTGTAGCCGTAGGATACCGAAAATTCCGGCCATTTTCTCTCTTCTGTAAGACAGTGATTCGAATTCTGTTTGCGTAATTGTTCTGATTTCCCCCCGTCTGTGCTTAGACAGTGCTGTCTTTCCAAACAACAAGGCTTCTTTTATGATTAGCGGTGTTTTCGTGAGCGTGCACAGGCTTTTAGCGGTGAGAACGTTTAACGTTTCTGAGATGTATATTGATAGCAGGAAGAACATTTTGCGTGATGCGTCAGCCACTCGCGGTACGCGTGCACAGCTAGACACAGCTCGCATGTTCCGTTAGGAACAAAGCACCCTATGCTATTCTGTGGTGTCAGTATCCGCAGGTATCGCGCCAGCAATGGTAAACACACGTGCTGCAAAGAGGCGTCTCGCATATTGGACCGGCGTGAGCGCACCTTGGAGTTCTGTGACGTCAGTATAATACTTCAAGAACTCTAACTGTATGTCCAAAAATAGAGGCAACTTTCACCTGCTTGCTGTAGGCAGCATCAGCGTGAGAGTGATGGCTCGCACTGCCTTGTGTCCGACAGTGGCGTCGACATACGTGTGCTCTTGGAGCGTTTGTGCTTTGCAAGTAGGTCTTCTCTCCCATCCGGTCGCGTCAGCAATGGTGCTAGGTGATCATGTATTTCGAGAGGAATTTCTCAGGTGTCAAGTAAGAAAGGGCTGTCGCCGCCTCATGCTTGCAGGCCCTGTGTGTGGCTTGGCGGCTGACAGCCACGTGGACTGTCAGTGCATCCCGACTTCTGGGAGCATGTGTGGTAGCTCCTGTGTGATCCAGCAGACAGGGGGAGGCGGTTGGTGCCTGTGCATGTTGTTGCGTCTATGTTGCATTATTTTGCGAGCACGTCTATCTGTGCTATGCATTATTTCGATGGTTTACGAGGAATGCTCGTGTCTGCACATCAGTGTACTGCATTATTTAGGACGAATTTGCATGTCTGCAGACTGTGTCTTGTGACCCCAAGCACAAAAGGGTGAGTGTTTTGTATCAGTGTGATAAATATACTATCTCAAATACATCCCTAAATAAATTGTTCCCATATAAATAAACTACACTCCTTCATCTCTCCAGCAGCCCAGCACAGTCTGAGTCATTTTCCCCACCAGATAGCTATGTAGGATGACGTCACGGGATGGACAACAGCACCTTCTGGTGGTGGTACTGTGTACTAGGTCAGTTGGACTCCAGACCTCATGTCCAGCACAGGCTGAGTCCTTTTCCCACCATTTTCCCCCCACCATCTTGGATTACATCATGGAATCAACGACAGTGCCCTCTGGTGGCGGTACTGTGTACTAGTCCATTATAATTATCCGGGCTGTTATGCCGTGGTCGGTTGATGAATTCTGAGGTGATTCCCAACGTTTCGTCTCCGACTGCGGGAGACATCTTCAAGGGGGTCCATAGCTTGATGGAAGGTCCAACACACACACTGGCTCGCTACTGACTGCCGCTAAATTCCGTGTCCGCGCGCCCCCGCCCCGCGGCGTGACGTCACGTGTTTTGAAAACGTCAGTGCAATTGGCCGCTGTCCGTCGCCGTCGATCGCCGTTGCCATCACCCAGTAGTGGACGAGTGGTACACATCTTCTTTAACACCGGCATCCATATACCGTTTGATTTGACGCCCTCCTCCTTTCGGTTGAAATTATTTGGGTGTTTAGCGATTTCGATTGCCTCCCTGTAGAGCCTTTCGTAGTATCCGCTCGTGGCCGCTATTACTTGCGTCTCCTCGAAACGAATATTGTGGTTCCCTGGCTGGAAAGCATGCTCCGCAACAGCTGATCGTTCGTTTCTCCTCTTCTACAATTTCCCTTGTGCTCTTCCAAACGTTTAGAAACAGTTCTTTTGGTGGTACCCACATAAACATCACCACAGCTGCATGGGATCCTATACACTCCAGATTTTTCCAATGGTTTGCGAGCGTCCTTGGCAGGCCTAAGGTATTCCTGTATCTTCCTGGTGGGCTTGTAAATTACGGTAATATTCCGCTTCGTCAAGATCCTCCCTATTCTTTCCGTTACATTTTTAACAAACGGCAGGAAAACCTTAGATTTTGCAGTAGCCTGTACGTCAGTATGATTTCTGCGTGGCTGCCTCAACGCACGTTTTATTTCGGCGGACGAATATCCGTTCTTCGTTAGTGCATTGTGGAGATGTTCCATCTCAGCGTCGAGCAACTCAGGTTCACAAATATTTCTAGCTCTGTCCGCTAACGTCTTGTAACACCCCGCTTCTGTTGTGGGTGGTGGTTCGAATCCTGGTGCAAATAACGGTCCGTGTGCGTGGGTTTGCGGTACACTGAGTGGCCCAAACTACCATTTTCGTTTCTAAACACAAGCACATCGAGGAAATGTAGTTTGCCGTCTACCTCCTCCTCCATAGTAAACTGAATTCTTGAGTTTATACTGTTCAGATGTTCGTGGAACCGGCTTAGTTCCTCCCTACCATGTCTCCACAACACAAACGTGTCATCCACGTATCGGAACCATACATTTGGTTTCTTGCTGGCAATACCTAAGGCCTGTTCTTCGAATTTCTCCATAAAGAAGTTTGCAATTACGGGAATTAGGGGGCTTCCCATAGCCACGCCATCCGTTTGCTCATAAAACTGTTCATTCCACTTGAAGTATGTGGTCGTCAAACAACACTTAAACAGCTCTAAAATATCGGCAGGAAAAATTCGATCCAGCTGTTCCAATACATCATTAAGTGGAACCATGGTAAACAGCGATACCACATCGAAGCTGACCAATATGTCCTCCGGCTGGACCACTATGCCATTCAATCTGCTGATGAAATGTGTCGAATTCTTTATATACGAGTCCGAACGTAGTCAAAAATTTGGCTAACGAGTAGGTGGGCGAACCAATGGCACTTAGTATCGGTCTTAACGGAACATTTTCTTTATGAATTTTAGGCAATCCATAAAGCCTCGGTGGTAGCGCAACCGAACTGCAGAGAGCTTTCTGTACACTCTCTTCAATGGAGGACTTTTTTATTAACCGCGACACAGTTCTGAGAACGTTGTTAGTGGAGTCCTTATTCAGCTTCCTATATGCTTGCGGATCCAGTAGATCCGTAATTTTTCTCTGATAGTCGGCCACATCCATAACCACCGTTGCGCTTCCTTTGTCAGCTGGGAGAACCAAAATACTATCGTCGTCATTCAGGAGTTTTAAAGCTCTTCTCTCACCCACAGTTATATTACTTTTCGGCGGTTTTGCATTGGCTAATATTCTCACTGTTTCTATACGGATTTCTTCAGCTGTTACAGAACCTATACTGCAAATTCCTGCTTCTACATTGGATATAATTTCTTCCGTGGGCACAAAACGCGGACTAACAGCAAAATTTCCTCCCTTGGCAAGCACCGATGTCCCATCGTCAGATAACGAGCGTTTGGACAAATTGATAATGGTCCGGGAAACGTCTAAATGCCGAACAGTCAGATTAAGTAGCAAATTATCAAACTTCTTCTTCTGTCTACTAGACGTCGTCAACATACGCTTCCCCATGGTATCATGCAGTAGTCTATCAATTTTATCCCAGTCACCGCTGCACAGTTTATTACTGATCGTAAGATGGAGAGACATTAACTTATAGTTTGTGCTTGCCAAGTCCCGTCGGGTCTGCTGAATGCGCTCTCGTAGTAAGGCCTCCTCAGTCCGTTTGAAAATGCGTTGTGCCTTTCCCGAATAGAACAGTCGCTTTATCTTCAGAAACTTCGGTATAACGCCGACGGCTCTGCAACGAGACAGGAATGTGAGGGAACACAAAAGCTGCGCTCTCTTCTTCTGGAGTCCTTCCAGGCGTCGCACTTCTCTTGACATCTCCTCCCCGTAGAGACGTCTGATACTAAAATGTAAACTTTCACGGCCGGAAATATCATGTCCATTATAATTATCCGGGCTGTTATGCCGTGGTCGGTTGATGAATTCTGAGGTGATTCCCAACGTTTCGTCTCCGACTGCGAGAGACATCTTCAAGGCGGTCCGTAGCTTGATGGAAGGTCCAACACACACACTGGCTCGCTACTGACTGCCGCTAAATTCCGTGTCCGCACGCCCCCGCGCCGCGGCGTGACGTCACGTGTTTTGAAAACGTCAGTGCAATTGGCCGCTGTCCGTCGCCGTCGATCGCCGTTGCCATCACCCAGTAGTGGAATCACCTCAGAATTCATCAACCGACCACGGCATAACAGCCCGGATAATTATAATGGACATGATATTTCCGGCCGTGAAAGTTTACATTTTAGTACTGTGTACTAGGTCAGTTGGACTCTGGACCCCATGGTGACCACACTGTTTCCCGCCGTTTTCCCTCGCCATCTTGTATTACATCACGGAATGGACGACAGCACCCTCTGGGGGTAGTACCGTGTACTAGGTCAGTAGGACTCTGACCCCATGGCGACCACATTGGACGGTGGTAGTGCCTCAAATTGTTTAAATAAACACTGGTTCATGATTTGGAGAGTTGACGATCAGCAAGCATGTTTGCAGAGTCTGTTAGATGGATTATTATTTCAACACTTTATGAGTTGTTTTGGTCTCTGGACATAAATGTATTTCATTATTTTACGAGTGGTTTTGAGGTCTGTACGCTGAGCAGGGCATTATTTTTGGCTGTTTACAATTTGCAAGCGCATCTGCAGAGCATTATACATGGGTAATTTATGAGTTGTTTGCAGGTCTGTATGCTTTGTAGCATGACCCCAAACAAGTTGGAGCATGTGTTCTGTATCACTGTGATAAATATACTATCTCTCAAAATCCATCCCTAAATAAATTGTTTCAAAATAAATAAAGTACACTCCTTCCCCTCTCCAGCAGCCCAGTGCAGGTTGGATCCTCTCCCACCATTTCCTAGGATGAGGTGGCGATTCGGTAACTCGGGTTAGTGGAGGTAGCCGAAGTGCCCTTTCTTTCCCGCCATTTTCTTGATTGACCTACGTTCCCTCCAAAATTCAGACTTCCTGCCAATCCCTAGGAAGAGGTGGTGGTCGGATGACTTAGGTTGGTGGAGGTAGCGCAATTGACCTATCTTCCTGCCATTTTGTTAGGTTAGTAGAGGTGACATTCTCCTAATAGAATTTAACTTGCCACCATTTTCTTGGGGAGAGGATGGGAGGGGGTTAACTTAGCGGAGGTAGTCCAGTTGCCCTATCTTCCCACCAAAATTCAAACTTCCCGCCAAAATCCGCCATCTTGAATGATGTCATGGTCGCAATCTTGGATAACGTCATACACTATTGCCAAGACTACATGCCACCATCTTGGAGGATGTCATCGGCACCATATTGAATACATCTAGCAACAATGGAGAGTGGGGTATAAACAGCTTTGTCCAAATACTGAGAGATTGCATGTAAAATTTATCTAATGGTAAAAATGTAAACATCATCAGTGTCCTCCAAGAATTGAACACATTTCGTTGAATTAGTATTCCACTGTTGCTCCTGCAGATCGTACATCAGTGTGCAAAGCTTTAGGGCAAAAGAAACTATCGCATGATTTGTCACAGCTAACTAATATAGCTTCATGAAACTTGGACCAACAATAAAAGAACTGTTACAGAATATTACACAAGGTAAATGAAAGAAACATGCAATGAAACAAACAGAAACGATACTTTTATTTATAGACTATAATTACAGTGAAGTCACCACGATTCATGATCGTCCCCTGCTCATTAAAAACGGCAGGACGTGATTCCTAATAGGGTGTATGATCACAGTGGGCAGCTGTGCATCCTCTGGATTCTGGAACGTGCTACTGCACTAGCCACAAAACTGGTAAGGAGTTCTTAGGATCGGGCGTCCCATTTCTCCAAAAGCGTGGTTGACAAGTGGTGGATGGTCGTTGACGCTTTTGAACATGCTGCAATATGTCTTCCCGATGTAGCTGACACGTGCTCGACAGGATATACAGTATACGATCAAAAGTATCCGGACACCTGGCTGAAAATGACTTACAAGTTCGTGGCGCCCTCCATCGGTAATGCTGGAATTCAATATGGTGTTGACCCACCCTCAACCTTTATGATAGCTTCCACTCTCATAGCCCTCCGGAGTGGCCGAGCGGTTCTAGGCGCTACAGTCTGGAACCGCGCGACCGCTGCGGTCGCAGGTTTGAATCCTGCCTCGGGCAAGGATGTGTGTGAGGTCCTTAGGTTAATTATGTTTGAGTAGTCCTAAGTTCTAGGGGACTGATGACCTCAGAAGTTAAAGTCCCATAGTGCTCAGAGGCATTTTGAACCACTGTCATAGGCATACGTTCAACCAGGTGCTGGAAGGTTTCTTGGGGAATGGCAGCCCATTCTTCATGGAGTGCATCACTGAGGAGAGGTATCGATGTCGGCCGGAGAGGCCTGGCACGAAGTTGGCGTTCGAAAACATCCCAAAGGCATTCTACAGGATTCAGGTCAGGACTTTGTGCAGGAAAGTCCATTACAGGGATGTTATTAGAACTACTTAAAACCTAACTAACCTAAGGCCGGCCGCATTTTCTCACCTGCCTCCTAATTGTCATAGAACTTGCACTGGATCCTGATGCAGTTTGGAATTCCTGTGTGATGGTCTGGATTGATATCTGCCTATTACACATTACAACCCTCCTCAACTGCCGGCGGTCACTGTCAGTCAACAGACGAGGTCGGGACTGCTGCGGTCGCAGGTTCGAATCCTGCCTCGGGCATTGATGTGTGTGATGTCCTTAGGTTAGTTAGGTTTAAGTAGTTCTAAGTTCTAGGGGACTGATGACCACAGATGTTAAGTCCCATAGTGCTCAGAGCCATTTGAAGCATTTTTTAGACGAGGTCGGCCTGAGCGCTTTTGTGCTGTACGTTACCCTTCACGTTTACACTGCACTATCACTTCGGAAACTGTGGACCAAGGGATGTTTAGGAGTGTGGAAATCTCGCGTACAGACATGTGACACAAGTGACACCTAATCACCTGACCACGTTCGAAGTCCGTGACTTCCGTGTAGCACCCCATTCTGGTCTCTCATGATGTCTAATGACTACTGAGATCGCTGATATGGAGTACCTGGCAATAGGTGGCAGCACAGTGCAACTTATATGTTTTTGGGGGTGTCCGGATACTTTTGATCACATAGTGTAAATCGAGCGACGTTCTAACAGTTTTCCACCTATGCTGTTCGATGAATGTACCCGTGAAAAGACGCACATGGAGAAGGTGTATAGTATCAGAAGTATCAGAAAGCACGGACTCTTGCGAGTGCCCCGGCCGGTGTGGCCGAGCGGTTCTAGGCGCTTCAGTCTGGAACCACACGTTCGCTACGGTCACAGGTTCGAATCCTGCCTCGGGCACGGATGTGCGTGATGTCCTCAGGTTGGTTAGGTTTAAGTAGTTCTAAGTTGTAGGGGACTGATGACCTCAGCTGTTAAGTCCCATAGTGCTCAGAGCCATTTGAACCATCTTGAGTGTGCCGAGGTCAAAGATTTGGTGATCAGTACGCCTATGTGACATTAAGCCATCAAACGTCATAACATCTGGGCCACCAAAACGATCATAACAATATGATAACACGTTATCTCATATGGTAAGAGGTAGTAACACGTTATTCACCCAGGAACTTGGCCGAAAATGATCGTTTCTATGGTCCAGGGTATTTGGTGTGGTGAGGCATAATGTTGCATGGGCCTACTGACCTCCAAATCTTCGAATATGGTGCATACTCCTTCCCACTGTGCGACAAATGGCTACATTCGGCCCTGATTTCATTTTTGTGGCTCGCAGTGCGCGACCGCGTCGAATTGTGCAGGTAAAAGAGCTCAGTCCAGACAAGGATATGTGAGATGCATTGGAGAGACGTACTGCAGGACATCCACATGCACAAACGACCATCCAGCTGTTGTTAACCGCACAGGTGGAGGAATGGAACGTCGTTTCACAAGAACTCCTCTTCAACTGCGCCTTGGGCGCAGCACGACAATACGTAGCAGAGAATGTATTGCTGTCCTTGGCGTACATACGCCCTGTTAAGAACCATGTCCTGCCATTTATAATGTCAAGGGTACTATAATATGTCGCTGTGACTTCGGTGTAATTACTGACTTAAAATAAAAGTGTCATTTCTCCGTGTTTTATTGCGCATTTATTTCAGTTAATGTCTGTACTCTACTTTAGCGGTTGTTTTTATGCATGCTCCAAGTTTGCTACAAGTATGTTAGTTAGCAGTGATACGTAATGGTTCAAATGGCTCTGAGCACTATGGGACTTAACATCTAAGGTCATCAGTCCCCCTAGAACTTAGAACTACTTAAACCTAACTAACCTAAGGACATCACACACATCCATGCCCGAGGCAGGATTCTAACCTGCGACCGTAGCGGTCGCGCGGTTCCAGACTGTAGCGCCTAGAACCGCTTGGCCACCCAGGGCCGGCGGTACGTAATGCAATAGTTACTTTCGTCCTTAGGTTTTGCAAACCAGTGTACTGTTCTGTCTTGCACTGTGACGTGTAATGATGCTATCAGATCAAATAGTGATGGCAGCTTCTGAAACTCTCATTATTTTCAGCAGATTGAGTTGCTGTCTGAAACCATATGTACATCACTTCCGCATCAGCGTCTCTGCTCCACAAACCATCTTGCGGTGCATGGCGGAGGTTGCCTCTGGCACTACGATGATTTCGGCCTTCCATATTCCATTCACGAATGGTGTCTGAGAAGTTTTACCGTAAGTAACCCTTCGAATGAACTCTAATTTATCCGATTTTCTCGTCGTGATTCTTTCGGAAGATTCCTGTGGGAAGACGTAATATGTTGTCCAACTCTTACTCGATCATATGCTTTCGGAATATCAACACAAAACCGAGACGAACAATGCCTCTCTTGTAGCGCCTTCGGTGAAAATGATGATTATGACGATGTTTGGTTTTCGGGGCGCTAAACTGCGCGGTTATTAGCGCCCGTACAAATTCCGAACCGTTGCTCAGCCCTATCTCGCCACTTTCATGATGATGATGAAATGATGAGGACAACACTAACACCCAGTCATCCCTAGGCAGGTGAAAATCCCTGACCCTGCCGGGAATCGAACCCGGGACCCCGTGGTCGGGAAGCGAGGCCACGAGCTGCAGACCGTCTTCAATGGACCATCTCCGTAACTTTCTCGATGTAATTAAACGAACACGTCACAAAACGTATCACTCGTCGTGGGATCTCTGTATCTCTTCTCTTAATGCAATTTGTTAAGCATCCCAGACATGAGCAATATACTCTAAAACAAAACAAGAACAACACACGACGTAGGGTGTGTCCGAATAGGACGGAAATCTGGAGATGTGACGTACATGTACAGACATACAAACCATTACACTTTCAGCAGAAGTGGATGATTTATCCTAGAGAAAGAGCCTCACAACTTGAGCAAGTCAATAAGGCGTTTGTTCATCTCTGGTCCTTATGCAGGCAGGTATTCGGCTTGGAATTGATTGATAGACTCGTTTGGTGTGCTCCTCAAGGACATAGTTCCAAATTCTGTCCGACTGGCGCGTTTGATCGTCAAAAACCTGAAATGATTGGAGGACTTTGCCCATAATGCTGCAAAAGTTCTCAGTTGCGGAGAAAGTCGTTGACCATGCTGGCCAAGGTAGAATTTGGCAAACAGGAAAACAAGCAGTAGAAACTCTCGCCGTGTGTGGACGGGCATTATCTTGCTGAAATGTAAGCTCAGGGTGGCTTGGCATGAAGGGCAACAAAACGGGGCATAGACTATCGCTGTACTGCCGCGGATTTCGACTATGGGGTTCATGCTGTGGAAAGAGTGGCATCCCAGACCGTCACTCTTGGTTGTCAGGTCATACCGTGGGCGACTGTCAGGTTAGTATTCCACAGCTGTCTCCAGACAAGGCTTCTCTGGTCAGCGGGTCTCGTTTCAAAGTGGTGCACATGACTGAAGTCAGTTCTACTCCAGTCAATGAGATTCCAGGCCGAAGACGTGTCTGGAGACGCCCCAGACAGCGGTTGGGCACCAGCCTGACCATTTTGGCTGTTGCTCGCGACCCCTCACATCACAGCGGTACGTCGACTATATTTTACCCCCCGTTTTATTGCCTTACATAGCAAACCATGCTGGCCCTACATTTCAGCAAGATAATGCCCGCCAACAGAGGGCAAGAATTTTTACTACCTGTCTTAGTGCTTACCAACGGCTTTGCCGCATTGGTAACACCGGTTCCCATCAGATCACCGAAGTTAACCGATGTCGGGCTGGGCTAGCACTTGAATGGGTGACCATCCGGTCTGCCGAACGCTGTTGGCAAGCGGGGTACACTCAGCCCTTGTGAGGCAAACTGAGGAGCGACCTGATTGAGAAGTAGCGGCTCCGGTCTCGGAAACTGACATACGGCAGGGAGAGCGGTGTGCTGACCACATGCTCCTCCATATCCGCATCCAGTGACGCCTGTGGGCTGACGATGACACGGCGGCCGGTCGGTAGCTTTGGGCCTTCATGGCCTGTTCGCGAGGAGTCTTAGTGCTTGCCAAACCCTACCTTTGGCAGCTGTCCTCAGTTCAGAACATTTGGAGCGTTATGGGCAGGGCTCTCCAACCATCTCGGGGTTTTGACTATCCAACGCGCCAGTTGGACAGAAGCTGGCAAGATATCCCTGAGGAGGACACCGGACAACTCTATCAATGAATGCCAAGCCGAATAACTGCTCACATAAAGGTCAGAAGGGAAACAACGCGTTATTGACTTGGTAAATTTCTGAATCTCTTTCTCTCGAATGAATCATCCAATTTTCTTGAAATTGTCTGTACATGTACATCTACCGATTTGCGTCCCATTTGACTAATTCTTCGAGCTGCGTCTCTTGTGTCTGTGTGTGTTTGAAGTACTCAAGAATCAGTCAAACGGGTGTTTTCTGAGCCATTTCTTTCGTGGATTAATTACTTTTCCTTAGATTTCTTCCAGTGAATCTCAGTCTTCCATCTGCTTTTCCAAGCAGTAGATTTACATCACTAGTCCATTTTAGGTTGCTCTAGTCAGTCATACAGTCGTTCTCCGGTATTTCATTGTTAATTCCGGATATTTTTTAGTAATTGCGTGTAATAAGCTGCTGTAGGGAGGGAGGGGGTTAAAATATGGGAGATGGGGAAACCCTTTATCAGTTTTCTAAATAGCGGTAACCGACACACAACTAATGATATCGGCACGTTGATGGGAATATTTACTGACGGTGTTCGTAGACCACAGGTACCACCCTCGGCGCTTGTCTGACGCAGCAAATAATTTAATCCTGTAACTGTTTAATTACCTGCGACTTAGGGAAGAATACACATGATGGCGAACACAGTTATCTGTTTAAATTTTTTTAAGTAAAACGCATTAATGAGGGCTGGTCTGTTCATACACTATTTTAGTCATACAATAGTTGTTAAGCTGTGATTAGAACTGCCACCACAGTGGTCGTTTTGCATTGCGCTGCAACCTGTTGTCGCGCTGTTCAATCACACTGTTCATTTATTAGCAGCTGGATTATTTGAAAGTCAGTGTTTGAATATTTTGTTCTGATTTTGATAGTTGGCGCAGTTAGTTACATCTTCTATAAACGTTTTGAACGACTCTATTTATTGAAACTATATATGGAAAGAGTCACTTAAAAGAATATGTATGCATGATTAGTGTTAACATTTATGAACACATAATTTTTTAGTCCTCCCTATGCACAACACTTAAAAACAAGTTTTTTTCTCGTGAAATTGACATTAGTTCACCGTAACGATGCTATCAATCACTTTCACCAACATACGCGTGTCCATTTCGCGATGCGACTGTGTGTGTACCTCGACGCGATGTACGGACGAAAGTACCTCCATTTGTGAATTTTAATTACACGCAGCTCATAAGTCTATCTCAGTTACTATGTTCACTGATTCATGATCAAATCCACGATGTTTTGTTACAGAAAATCCGTAACCATCTGGACGGTACTGGTTGTTAAGTCGACGACACGACGCACGAACGCGGAAAGTTTGTTTTTCGCCATAATTAACAAATGCTATTGCTGATGAACATTGATATAGAACATAAATTTCTATGGTGAAGATCTTAACTGCTTTTGGCAATGCAACAGTTGGCTTTTTTGTAGGTCGCGCGTCCGACGTACTCTTGGCGCCCACGACAAAAGTTCACACGCGACTCCTCGACAATCACATCCGATGCTGACGAGAGAGGCAGTTGTAGAGTCTGAGGCGAACAGCGATACTACAGTCCGCTTACAGACTTAATCGAACAGTAATCGATGTATTCGTCTATTCATACGCAATACGTTAGATTTACTTACGTCAATAGTTATCTCGCAGTCACGGCACCAGTCATCGAGTCCCCGCAGCACTTTCCATCGCTACAGTCTTGCTGTAGGCAGCAGCGTTCTCTACGAACAACCTCACGGAGCTTGCGACGCAACCCACTGGATCATTTATACACAGGTTGTTTCAAATTATTATTACAGGCTTCTAGGGATTAAAGATGGGATTTACAGGACCTTCAAACGGTCAATATTTATTATACAATAATATTGTGTCAATACATTGTGCGAAAGTTCAAGGCAGGAAAGGCACAATACTATTGCGCAATATTTATGCCCGAGAGGCGTCAGAACTCTGCTTGCATAGCGAACGCGTTGACGTTCAATGATACGAATCACAAATGTATTCCGATTGAGATGCTTGTCAGGCAAAACAGATGCAGAAATTATGCACTAGGTCCCAATTAAGTCCAAAAATCTTCCAGTAAACATTTCAATGGACCAGGGCTCGTCCACTGCAGATTAGATTTGTAAACAACAACAGCAAAATGGTTCAAATGACTCTGAGCACTATGGGACTTAACACCTGAGGTCATCAGTCCCCCTAGAACTTAGAACTACTTAAACCTAACTAACCTAAGGACATCACCCACATCCATGCCCGAGGCAGGATTCGAACCTGCGACATTAGCGGTCGCGCGGTTCCGGACTGAAGCGCCTAGAACCGCTAGGCCATAGCGGCCGGCTCAACAACAGCAACTAATTACAAATTAAACAAGTGAAGTGTGTACTTTTTACTATGTATTTCTCTACTGTAACAACTGAAAGTTTAGACGATATTTACTGTATCACCTGTATCAACGAAAAAAAAAAAAAAAAAAAAAGGAAAACAGAGTAGGCTCACTGGGCAGCATACATTTTCTTATTTAGCAATTCTGAAAACCGCTACAAGTAAAATAAACATTTCTGCTTGCTGCCATGACATCATGATCCTCAATGTCCTCTGATATTGAGGAAAATGAGGTATCTGCCGCTTTTTAAACATTTTTGCAAAGTATCCCATGGTGCTTTAATTTGTATCCTGTAGCAGACTCCCTGAACTTTTGTCATTTACTTTTTCACTTGTTTACGGAAACTCGTTGGGAGCGAATTGAATTTCTCTCGATCTCAGCCAGAGCTTCCGTTTATTGCGTAACAGCACCTTACACGGTACAAGGGACGGAGATGACAGAAGGGATACTTCCAGATGTCGTGTTGGGCCTCCTTTTGCCCGGCTTAGTGTAGCAGCTCTACATGGGATGTACTTAGCAAGTTGCTGGAAGAAATATTGATCCATTTTGCCTATGTAGCCGTACATAATTGGGAAAGTGTTTGCCAATGCTCGATTTTGTGCACGAACTGACCTCTGGGTTATGTCTCACAGATGTTCGATGGGAATCATGTCGGGTTACCTGAGTGGCCATATCTTTCGCTCGAACGGTCCAGAATGTTCTTCAAACCAGTCACGAACAATAGTGGCTTGGTAACATGGAGCACTGACATCCATAAAAATTCCATCGTTGTTTGCTGCAAATGGTGTTCAAGTAGCCGAACGTAACCATTTCCAGTAATATCAGAGATTGAGTCCGCCTTGAAGCAGAACACCATATTATTCGTTTATTTCTTTATTATCTCAAACTAGTTTCGGCGACAAATATCACCATCATCAGTGGGTTTTTTTAATCCAAAACATACAGAAAATAGCATGGTTATACAAACACAGTAAAACATTGTTACATTTTTACTATTCGTCTTTTGAAATATGGTTTTTTATGGATACTTTCATACTACCTTATTTATTGTATGTTACAGCATATTCTAAGCAATTATTGGTGCTGTTTGTGACATATTTTCTGTTCTCTTTTTTCTGTTGTCGTTTTTTACTTAGCGAACATCATGTCATCTGCAACCATGTGAGCGGCTGTTAGTAAACAAATACTAAAAGGTGCTGACATCGAAGTTCACCTTTTAGTATTTTGTTATTTATAACTTTGTTATTTATAATTTCCCCAGCTGATTCTTGTTCGTTGGGTGTCATTACTATACTTGCATCATCAGCAGAAAGAACTAGCTTTGCATCTTAATGAGTATAGAGTCGCAAGTCATTAATCTATATTAAGAACAATAAGGGACCCATGACTGAACCCTGTGGGACACAATTCTTGTACCTCCCCAGTTAGAGGGCTCTGCTGATTTTTGCAATCTGTACTGTTGATTTCAGCCTTCTGCTTTCTTCCAGTTGTATATGAATTAAACCGTTTGTGCACTGTCCCACTCGTACAACAATACTTCAACTTATCTAGAAGAATTTCATGATTCACAATGTCAAAACCCTTCAAGAGATCACAAAATATCCTAATGGGTGATGTTCGGTTATTCAGAGCATTTAATGTTTGATCAGTGAAAGCACATGTAGCATTTTCTGTTGAAAAGCCTTTCTGAAAACCAAATTGTTAGTACTTCATTTTTACAAATATGTGATGCTACTGTTGAATACATTATTTTTTCAAGAATTGTGGATAAAGTTGTCAAATGTGAGATTGGGTGTAGTTGTCAGTATCAGACCTGTCCCCCTTTTATGCAATGGTTTAACAACAGCATATTTCAGTCTATCTGAAAAACTGCCCTCTTTCAGTGAACTACCAAATATGTGGCTGAGAATCCTAATTATCTGTGGGGAACAAGCTTTTAATGCTCTGTTGAAAATGCCATCAATTCCATATGAGCTTTTACTTTTGTGTAAACTTATTGTTTTTCTAATTTCATTAGAAGAGGTGGGTTGAATTTCAATTTTATCAAATTGCATAGGTATCGCCTCTTCTGTAGACTGCCTAGCATTTTCTATTCAATAGCTGGATCCTATTTTGTCTACAACACTTATAAAGTGATTATTGAAAATATTTCTACTGCTAACTTTTTTTTAACAAACTTTTTATTAAATTTATAGAAATACAGTCTTTCTGTGCTCTCCATTGCCCTGCTTCCCTTTTATCAACAATCCAAATTGCTTTAATTTTATTATCAGAGGTGCTAATGTCAGACATAATGCACATACATCTGGACTTTTTAATATTTTTTCTTAACATAAAGCAGTAGTTTTTATAATGTTTCACTGTTTCTTGATCATCACTCCTTCTAGTTGTAACATATGTATTCCTTTTCCATTTCCAATATATATTTTTAGTAAGCTGTGGACTTCACTGTTTTTTTAGGGAAACTCTTTCCAAATATACTCACAAAGGTATCATGAAATAGGTTAAATTTAAATTATCATTAGGTTCCTTGTACATCCCATCCCAGTATAACTGTTGCAAGCTTTCCCTAAAATTTTCAATTGTTAAATCGTTAATTGAGTGCACTATTTTGGAGGACTGTTTTTGATTACTGTATAGAGCTATGTCATATGCTGAAATTGTCTGTGTATCATGATCAAACAGACCATTCTTAACAGCAAAAGTTTTTATTCGATTAAATTTATCTTGGTCAATAAAAATATTATATATCATTGTGACTTTCCTGTACCATCCTAGTAGGAAAGTCAATAACTGATGTCAAATTGAAAGAACCAAGGAACACTTCAAGGTCATATTTTCCATCAGACTCTTTCAGAAAACCTACAATGAAATCTCCACAAACAATAATTTGCTTCCCTTGTCTGACAGATAGCACAACAAAGAATCCAAGTTTTTCAAAAATAGCAGAAAATTTCCCAATGGGGACCTATACATAGATGGATTTGTAAAAGTACCATTATTTAATTTAAGCTCAGATACACACATACATGCTTGTATATGTCGCTTTACACAAATCATTTTAGTTTCTAAGTTTTTCGAACTATGATAAATTTTGACACATACGGCAACTCCTCGTCTCTCCATAATGTCTCTACTTAGATGTGCTGTGAGCCTGTATCCACCTACATTTGCCTTTTCCACATCTGTGACTATATGATGTTCAGACAAGCATAGTACATCTGTTCCACCTGCAGTCTCTAAAGCTTCTAGACAAACAAGAAGCTCATCTACTTTTTTTTTAATCCCCTGATATTCTTATGCAATATACTAACATTATTTTTCACTGTGCTTTTGTGAGAATCTTGTAATATTTTAACAACTCTGGCAGCTGCCTGTCTGAGCTTCTCATTAAGCTTAATTTCATTCAATGTTAAATCACTGGATATTGATCTTAGCCTAAAAAATAGGTACTCCAATGAGATTCAGTGTCCCCCCCCCCTCCATTAAAGATTTTGCTGTCATCCGAGCCATTTTATCCTTCCCTTTCCTGCTGAGATGCAGGCCATGTCTTGTGAAGACCCGCATACCAATACCATCAAACCAGAACAAAACATATGCCTGATAAAGTAGCTGCCTGAAGCAACTGATCTAGCTCCATATTGATGTTCCTGACAAAGCTGTTCAATTACGGCCGACCATACTGCATGCAAGCAGGAACCAAGACAAATCTGTACAGTTCTTTGCAGATGCTATTTTACCAGGTCATGCTCAATATTCTAGCCCTGATTCCTATCAACACTGTTTCCCACTCCACCCACTATCACAAAATGATCGTGCTTTGCTTGCACAATGATCCTGCATCCTCTATCACCTGGCTAAGACATGCACTGAGCTAGAAAAGACTTGTGACCTGGTACCTGTCAACTAATTTTTCCTGCATGATCTGGCCCACATCTCATTCAGGGCGGCTACCTACTGACAGAACTTTCCTCCTACTTTCTACTTTTTTTGAAATAGTTGGTTTCCTGGTGAAAGTCTATTAAGTACTGACAACGCTTACATCTATTTGAGCTTCTCCCTTAGTTAACTGAGGTAGCTAGGCAAATCTGTTATTTGTACCAATGATGAAAATGTCAGATACTTTTCTCTTTCTGTGGCCCCTGTTCCTTGCTACCACTTCGCACCTGTCCTCAACCTTCTCCCCTCTTAACCTCATGATTTCCTCCCTAGTACTATCCAGTTCAGCCTTAAGGGCTCTAAATTTCCCTTCCTGTTCAGCTGTTTCCCTATCCCTTGAACATACTCTGCACCACAATGGACGAGACCCAGTTACTTCGCCAATTCCCATGCCATTACATTCCTCCCATTGTAACCATCTGTTGCAACAGTTGCATAGAACCCCAGAATTAACTTTCCTATGGCAGCTCAAACCTACTCGCTCGTGGTTGTTTACAATACTTTTACAAAATTTATCTAGGCAATAACAGTAATATTCTATTAACTACAGATCACAAGAATCACTAATATACGTGTATACTGCTAATATAGTAACGTTATGCTCTTAAACTGACGTTAAAACTCAAAACTTGTGTACTCGAAAAATTAGGCTTAACATCGCGTAAGCGCAATATGGACTTAACGCGTTTTGAAAATAAATAAAACATAAAACTTAAAATCTTTAATACCACGCCACTAAACATGTGTGTGATGAAAACAACCTAAATTCTTCAGTTAATACTTACACAAACGTCTTAAATTTGTATGTAAACTTAGGTCTAATGTATGCGGAAACCGGTCATTAGGTTATGTATTTCTTTTCCCTTTTTTTATTTTTTACTTATTTACTTATTTATTTATTGTTGTTCGAAAACGCTTTGAAACAATTGATACCTTCAATAGATAATATGAAATCGTCTCTAATCAAAATCCTTAGGTGTAATATTAACTTGAATGGACTTTGTCTTCACGCCACAAGTGGCCCATCGCGACCATCCGACTACCGCGTCATCCTCAGCTGAGGATGCCAATAGGAGGGGCGTGGGGTCAGCACATCGCTCTCCCGGACGTTATGATGGTTTTCTTTGACCGGAGCCGCTACTATTCGGTGGAGTAGCTCCTCAATTAGCATCACGAGGCTGAGTGCACCCCGAAAAATAGCAACAGCTTATGGCGGCCCAGATGGTCACCCATCCAAGTGCCAGCCACGCCCGACAGTGCTAAATTTCGGTGATCTGACGGGAACCGGTGTATCCACTGCGCCAAGGCCATTTCCGTAATATTAACTTAACTGATAGTTATTATATAATTAACTACTTATCTGCATGAGTTCAACATTCGAGGGTGTGAGGTCTGCTCCACGGCAGCCAAGCTTGTTCAATAGTCGGTTAAGTTCATAACTCGTGTTTTGTTCACTAAACGAGAGTGCGGGACTGTATCGCATGCCTTGTGTAAGGCGACGAAAACGCAGCGTCACTCCTAGGTGCTTTTGTCTACAGACTCTGTACTCTGTTCGCGCAATTCTTGTAGATCTTTAGTGGAAGAGATTTTCGTTCTTGTAAATCTCAAATTGTGAGCGCAAAACATGTTCCACAATTCTGAAACAGAATCACATCAGCGATATGATGTGCAACAGTCCGACCACCTTTCCTGAAAGCTCGGGCACCGTTATTTAACAGTAACCTGTTTCCTGTTCACGGCTCCGTCAAATGATCCGGATTCTTGTTTAAGTTATGAGCAAAAGACCTTCCTTTTTGTTACTCTGAAATCCAGTCGAGCGTTACAGTACCGGAGAAGGAACAGGACTTTTTGTTTCCACCATACTGCCGATCGGTACCAGATCCCCAGTCGAGAGGAAGCGCAGCGACAGCAGACATTGCCGGCCGTGTTCTGCGGGGACCGTGAAGAAACGCCGGTGTTGTCTTCGCTCTGCAGTTAGTGGAGCACGTGAACTGTTCTTCCGGTCGTGTCCTAGCTGGCCACCTGGCGGAAGGCGTACTAGCTCAGTTAGCAAACATCCAGAGGAATACGCCTTTTTAACGTTTGTATTGCAACGTTTCAATACGGAAATTTTCATATTCAGTTAACAGGTTTTAATTGTTACAAACTATATTTCACCCAAACTACTAACACAATTACGTGATACCGTATTTACGCGAATCTAGTGCGCACTTTTTTTTACCATACGAAGTACTCAAAATTGGGTGCGCGTAAGATTCCATGGCGCATTAGATTCGAGTACAAACTTGAATCGTTCACCCGTATTTCTTACCCTATGTGATCTGAAGTAGCAAAACATTTACAAAACTCTAGCAAGAAAATATAGGTGCGATATCTGTTAATTAAAGAAAGGAGTAAGAGTTAAAAGAGCTGGTACATATTTCCATTTCTGAATTTCGCTCGCAGACGTCAGAACAAAATTCATTACTGCCATTAGAGGAAATTTTCTTTCGCCGTCGGTTCAAACAGAACGTGTCGTTTTTTGATTGTTTTTTTATTTTCATGCTGAAATTATAACAAATTGTTGTACTTCTCAACCTCGTTTCATTATTGTTGGCCTACTAAGGTATTTCGCATTGTGTTTGCATTAGGTACTCACGAAATGGAAGGCAAGCAGAGAAAAAGCTACTTTTAAGTGCTCAGTAATTCTATATGCTGCAAAACATGCCAACAGAAGGGCGAAGAGTAACGTTCACTTATGGAAGAAACAGAAATTGGGATTATTTGCAACTACCGCTACTAGAAAGAAATTCACTGGACCTTCCAAAGGAAGACATCCTGACGTTGCAGTAAATGTTTTGGAATTCGTCAGAGAAAGGAGGAAGAATAGGCAACCTGTGGCTAGTGACATCATAATAAAAGAAACAAAAGAGGTGTCTGCAGCTCTTAATATACCGAAGTAAGAGTTTAAGGCTTGCTGGGGATGGGTTGATCGCTTTATGAAACGAGCGGGCTTATCTCTGCGACGCCGTAAAACAATATGTCAAAAATTGTAGGATGTGAGGTCCCTCAGTTATGCAAAACAGCGTTTTTTCCAAGTACCCAAACATGTTTCAGTACCACTGTGCCATCATCAGTGGGTTTCCGTTTTATTTAATCTGTAATGTGAACATTTTTACTAAATGATTACAAAATTATGCGGATATTTAGTTCAAACAATACTTCGTTTATTTTTGTTAATACCTTTACACTTGGTGTGCACGATTTTTCAGGACCATGTGTGTGTTATTTATTACAGGTAGCTTGTCATCTGCAACCAAACGATGTTGATGAGAAAGTTTATTCGGAGTTAACCTATCATGTAAACGTAATTTAGTTTGTCGCGATATTTCGCCCCCATATTCGTTTTTAGTTACGTCTTCGTGTGGCAAGCCCATTTATTCTCAGCATCATGGTGAGGTGTCATGATGCACACGGAATATATAACACGTATTTTCACGACACTTCACCATGGTGCTTAGAATAAAAGGTCCACCATAACCACTAGAAAATTGTCAGACGCCACTGCCGGAGGCAGTTTCCAGACTTCTCTGATGATCTTCTTCATAATTTTCGAAGGAGAAACAAGATGCATAAAGACAGCCAAGTGCTTGAAACCAAAACTAATACTTCCTTCTAAAATAGTGGAGAAGATCATGAAAAATGTGGCTTACCACATAATAGTTCAAAAGTATATTTATACATATAATAAAGTGAGGCTCACATCCATTGCAACAAGTATTTCAACTAGCAGCTCAAGAATAATGCTGCGACCAGGTAACTAATCACCAAAATTGATATATGAATGAATTAAATAAAAAACAATAAAGTATAGCTGTAGAACTTACATTTATGGAAACAAAAACTATGTGGTCTAAGCGAGATCCGGTGCTAGGCACTGGAACTTGAGTGAAACAAGTAGACACTTGAAGCGGACCTACATATTCGATACATAGTAGCAACACTATCCCGCTAGCGACAACTGCGTCAGCTACGAGGAGGGGAAGCTTTCCTTTGGAGAAAACTTCATCGGGTGAGCACCACTCCGAGGCATTAAATGTGTCGTTAAGTTAATGACTTGTCTCGTAGGAGGAATTGTGTATAATTCGGTCTGCGCTGTGCCGCGGGCCTATTGACATCTCCTGTGGGCTGAACATCGCGTGAAGTCGGCAGCCTGGCTTGGGGTGTGTGTTGTTGGGCCGAGAATGGAATTCAAACTGTCAACCACTCAACCATTAGGAGGAAGGAAACTTGCCTTGGGAATCCGTCTCACCTCAGGAATGTGGATTTTATGGTGAGCGCCTATTTCCAGCTATGAACCGAAACTTTGAATTTGGTAAAGAAGTGTTGGAGCCCTGGTCGTCCTGATTATCTTTCTAGTTTTCGAGTGATTCTCCTGTGGCTGGCCTAATAAACAATACTGTGGGTCGTGTATACGTTCATTTGTTTCCATATTGGACTTTCTACCCGTTTTAAGCACATTTCGAGACTTGTGGCGAACGTGCGCTTACAATTACATTTAATGTTGGCAGTTTTGGGAATCGTCATACTGCTGGGTGGTGTGACGTTTTAGTGTCTACAAAAACTTCTCGTCTAGAGTGGTACATGTTCGAGCAATTGATCTAAAACTTTCTTGGCGTTTGTAGTTCTTATGCTCGCCAACCTTGCCCCACGCGTTGATGCATGTGTTTTCTTAGTTTAGTTGGTTGGTTGGTTGGTTTGGGGGAAGAGACCAAACAGCGAGGTCATCAGTCTCATCGGATTAGGGAAGGACGGATAAGGAAGTCGGCCGTGCCCTTTAAGAGGAACCATCCCGGCATTTGCCTGGAGCGATTTAGGGAAATCACGGAAAACCTAAATCAGGATGGCCGGACGCGGGATTGAACCGTCGTCCTCCCGAATGCGAGTCCAGTGTGCTAACCACTGCGCCACCTCGCTCGGTTAGTTTAGTAGATAGAGTTTTTATGTTGCAGGGGGGGGGGGAGCTAACGGTCGTTTCATAATTATTATTCTGTTGAATTCAAGAGGGAGCCCAGAAGTGGGCCTTGCCGTATTGTCCTGTGTGCGACCAAGTGGAACTAAGTTCACAGTTAATTGAAAAAACTGGAAGGGAGACCAAGAGGTACCTTGGGGACTCTGTTCAATTCTCTATACAGCATTTGACAGAGCTACATTATGACCTGTAAAACAGCTTGCAAGCTAATTTCTTACATGCACTTTACTATAAATTATTTAGTGTTTGTGGCATTTCTGTGTACTCGCCTCTTGTGCTACTATCGCGTTGCACGTTTAGTTGTCTACCACTGCTGTCCCAGTGGGCCTAAGCTGATGTATTTAATGTCTGTTTTGCTGGCTGTAAAAAGCCATTTACTGTTTTAAGGTTTCTATAGCTAAGCGTTTAACTTAATTTGGCTGCCTCAAGGCAATTGTTTTAATTTCGCTGCTGTACTGGCAGATGATCTTTTGATGTAATATCTAGTAGTGCTTACAGTTAGTTTTGTAACTTTCCTAATAATCCGAATGACTGGTACTAAGCTTAATCATTAACAGCCGTTGAGGTTACGTCCTTGTGCTACAGCTATTTACCAAAATCTTCGGTAACACCAACGAGACGTGGCTAATGGTGTATTATTCCATTTGTGGACGGTAGAGTATTTTGAAATTTAAATTCGTTTTTGCCTTCAAAGTGGGCGTCTTCGGTACGTAAGTTCAGTACTCTGTGTATTATTAGCATTTTGAGAGGTCTCACTTATTAGAAATATTTTATTGCCCGTGGGAAGGGAATTAAATTGTGTTCAAGAACGGAACTGTAGCTTGTCTGCTAGCAACGGCGTATTTCGACAAACATATGCACATATTGAATAAAAATCTCTCGGTGTACATGCCGCGTCAAATCAGGATAAAACTCCAAGCTTTCGACCACTACCACCGTGGTCGTCGTCAGGGCTAAAACTGACTGTCGTGAACTAGCGAGGTTCCCACTTTTATATGCAAAGGACGGCTGCTGATTGACTAGAATACGTCATAGCAACAGCGATATGGCGCGTAGTGAAGTGGTGCCCTCTACTTCCATAGATGTAGTTTCTATCCCGCGTTGTTTGCAGCGCCATCCCTTGAATCAGGAGGTAAAGTGCGGGAAGTTTTTCTCTGCGATTTTTCTTTATCCAGTGCACTCTTCCAAGTGTTGCTAAGTGCATAGCCGTTGTCTCTGTTAAAGTTGCTATCACTAAGTCTAATTTCGACTGCTTTCCGGATCACAGAGTCCCAGTAATTCGATGCGTGGGCTATTACTCTGGTTTCTTAGCCCTGAGGACGACCATGGAGGTAGTGGTCGAAAGCTTGGAGTTTTATCCTGATTTGACGCGGCATGTACACCGAGAGATTTTTATTCAAGAAATACGTCGCGAAAGACTTCATAGCCGTATATGCACATATTTTTGGAGGGTCTTCTTGTTAACATGATAGGGCCAAAGCCCCTAATTTAGTTATTCAAGACTTTCATTATGGTTATTGTTATACCTGTAGCTGCTGGTCACACATCACTAATGTTGTCTTGACTCGTTTTGTATTAGGCAATTCCGTGCTTGTACAATTCTTCTGTGGTTTCGAAATTTTAAATTTGTACTTAAATGCATTAGGGTTAAATTTTTGCTTTAAGGTCATTGACTCTCACATCTTACATGTTAGCCTCCGCTCTTAAGAGATTGTTTTGCTTAAGTATTAATAAATTGTTATTGACAGAAATACGATTTGATTTACCCAGCACCTTGCCACTCCCTAAAGCATTACATATGCTAAACCCAAATTCTTCCATCGGTTTGCCACAGAGTGTAGAGTGATTCATCACTCTAAATTATTGGTTTCCAGAAACCCACTGCCCATTGGTGCCTCACTTTATACAAGTTACAGGCAGATGAAAGTTTAACAGGACAGTCCTTCTAGCTAACACCTGGCTAAAATAAATAACATCTACATCTGCATGGACACACTGCAAATCACACTTCAGTGCCTGGCAAAGGGTTCATCAAACCACTTTCACAACAATTCTCTATTGTTCCAACCTCGAACAGCACTCGGAAAAAATGAACACCTATATTTTTCCGTGAGAGCTCTGATTTCCCTTATTTTATTATGATGATCGTTTCTTCTTATGTTGCTTCCCCACAACATTTTATATGTGTTCTTTACAATTTAAGTTGTTCACAGTTGTAATTCCTAGGTATTTAGTTGAATGTACGGCCTTTAAATTTGACTGATTTACCGTGTAAACGGAGTTTAACGGATTCCTTTTAGCACTCATGCGGATGACCTCACACTTTTCATTACTTAGCGACAATTCCCAATTTTCGCACCGTAAAGGTATCTTTTCTAAATCGTGCTGCAATTTGTTTTGATCTTCTAATGACCTTACTAGACGATAAACGACAGCGTCATCTGCTAAAAAACCTTAGACGGCTGCTCATATTGTCTCCTAAATCGTTTATATAGATAAGGAACAGTAGAGGGCCTATAACACTACCTTGGAGAACGCCAGGAATCTTGTCTTTTGCTCGACGACTTTCCGTCAGTTACTACGAACTGTGACCTCTCTGACAGGAAATCTCGAATCCAGTCGCATAACTGAGACGATATTCCACGAGCACGCAATTTCACTACAAGTCGCTTGTGTGGTACAGTGACAAAAACCTTCTGGAAATCCAGAAATACGGAATCAGTTTGAAACCTGATTTGCCCCTGTCTGACTACCCCTTGAAGCAGATCTTAGGATCTCTTAATGGTCATATTATTTCCTCCTTCTTGCTCTTAAAAAAAATTACAACGCAAATATAAATGAATGATTAAGGGAACTAGTAACTACTAAATGATAAATGTTGTTTCTGCTTATACATTTATTGAGATTAAAACCCCTTTTATGTGTTACAAATGTCTATATATCAATGTCCAATGGACGAAAAGTGATAAAAATTAATTTCCTAACTAATATGATTGATCAATTGCCCAAACTTGCCCCTTTTTATGGCTATGCGATCTAATATAAATAACACGAGATGACTGACGTCATTTACGTACCAAACACTAGAAGACACTACTTTCAAGATGATCTACAGTGGTGTGCAACCTCAGTGGAAATAAAATTTACGTGATCACAGCTGTTTAGCTTTATAGCTCTAAAAAGCCTAAGCAATTAGCAATATCACCGCATTGACTGCGTCCAGTGCGTCGGAGTGATGGTTCTCATACACGTCTGCGATGATGGAAGAACTCCAGCCACAAAATATAAGAAAAACCTCTTTCGAAAACTAGGACGGCAGAATACGGTCCTCTGACAAGTATAATCTATTACTGTCGTCTCCTCTCTGTGAAACGCGAACTCCCAACCACAAGGACAGAATTCAGATAACGTCTCAACGTGAGTGTTGGCAGAAGTGCTCTCAATCACTGAACACTGCGTACTCAACGACGACTCCCTACCGGAGGCGAAGTCCAGAAATGTCTAAGTTCGCAACAGTACAGTGCTTAATCGTTCTAACTATAAAATCTCCTGAGATCAAAGACAGCAAGTCTGTATGTAGCAACGAAGCTGGTACTGATGCGACCGTTAGACATGGGCGCTCTAAACAGAAGACCTCTTTTTCTCCACCACTGGCTTTCCAGTGAAGCCTGACTCCCCTCCCTCGTAACTGCAGAAGGCGGATCATATTATCGAAACCACGGAATAATCTCCCTCTCTACAGATTCTTCAAACGCCGACCAACCATATTTTAGTCTTTTGTCGTCCAGCGCGGAAAGTTAGCGAGGAAATACCTATACCCTTTAATTAGGAATTCATACAATGGTACGCTTCTCATAGTAAAAATCCTCGGAAATAACCCAGTCTGTGTGATTTCCAAGGTAAGCCTTCCTCGTTCCTCTCTGCTGCAGTCAAGTTTTTCGAAAGTATTATCCGGTTATCCTTCCGGCCTCGATACGAATCGGCCGGCCGCAGCTGTATTGGCCTTCAGCACTCAGGTGCCCCGACCGTCCGTCCTGTGATGCTTCCTGTGTTATAGCAGACCAACACACCTGTGCGGGCTTTTCCACCCAGGGCCTGAGTTATGCCTGCCGTTTCATTTCCACTGGCGTTCCAACCTCTACTAGTATAGGCAACCATTTATTACGCCATTTTGATAATAAAGACACTCCGTCACCTTTCAAGCAGTAAGCATTGACAACTATTTACAAGGTGTACGTGACATTGTCAGTCTTCTTTAAATATTCATGTATACGATGTACAACCTATCAAATGATACATAATTCCAGTTGTAAATCACGGAAAAGTATGTAGATGTAAGGTGCGAAATTATAGCCACCTTACAACGTCACAAAGGAAGAGTTGCCACTTGCGCGCCTACCACACCTTTTCCAAGTTGCTTCCATAGCTGCGGGGCTTCCCCAGATCTTTTACACTCATCCCCAAGTTCCCTAACTATAGACCAATTCATTTACAGAGCATTATATAACAATCATCCCAGTAGGTATTTAAATCCACAAGCACAGTTTTAACAACATCATTAAAAAGTTCACATAACTGAAAAATGTATTCATAGTTAAAGAATTTCCGTGACAGATACAACACTCTTCAAAAGCAACACTATAATTTGACTTATGAATATCAATACAGATATAACATATGTCGAAAACTGGTGTTACAAACAGACGACCACCCTGCCCTCCAATGAGCTCTCGCTTGACATCATTGAAGTCTTAAATGGCGGTCGTTTGGGATCAGTGGATTGCACGATACAGGGCGTCTGGATCGGAGCTGTCCCTCAAGTAACTGATTTGTAACAGTTTGTTGTGTCCCTCTGGTGCCAGCTGCAGCTCAGATTGCTGCGGCATATGCTATACGATGCGCCAGACCCTTACGCCAAACACGATTGTCCGCCCTCTCAATAGTGAGTCCGGTCCTCTCGCACCCGTACATTCCTGTGACCAACGCTGCCAGCAATCCTGTACAGTGGCTACATTCCTGAAAAGTCTGTGGAATATCGCAGAAGGAAGATCCAGCTTCTCGTAGCCCTAATACACGACCGCACTCGAACTCAGTGAGATGTTGATAAAGGTGTCTTTGTAGCCCAAAAGGCATCCTTGAATAACGTCAATTCACCATGCCCATCTCAGAGGTACCTAACGCTCACGACCGTTACACTGCATATTCAAAGCAAGCCGGGTTTGATTTTCGTAGTGTTGATACTAGCGCCACATTTACGTGACTGGCGAGAAATTTAAATACACATCATCTTCCAGATATAGAAACGCGACTACGCAATTTTGTTTATGTCACTTACTTCCTTCTTCGTATTCTGACTTTTTTACGTCAGTGTAATTGTGACCCAGACTCCCCTCCATGAATCATGGACCTTGCCGTTGGTTGGGAGGCTTGCGCGCCTTAGCGATACAAATAGCCGTACCGTAGGTGCAGCCACAACGAAGGGGTATCTGTTGAGAGGCCAGACGAACGTGTGGTTACTGAAGAGGGGCAGCAGCCTTTTCAGTAGTTGCAGGGGCAACAGTCTGGATGATTGACTGATATGGCGCCGGCCGGTGTGGCCGTGCGGTTAAAGGCGCTTCAGTCTGGAACCGCGTGACCGCTACGGTCGCAGGTTCGAATCCTGCCTCGGGCATGGATGTGTGTGATGTCCTTAGGTTAGTTAGGTTTAATTAGTTCTAAGTTCTAGGCGACTGATGACCTCAGAAGTTAAGTCGCATAGTGCTCAGAGCCATTGACTGATATGGCCTTGTAACACTAACCAAAACGGCCTTGCTGTGCTGGTACTGCGAACGGCTGAAAGCAAGGGGAAACTACAGCCGTAATTTTTCCCGACGGAGTGCAGCTTTACTGTATCATTACATGATGATGGCGTCCTATTGGGTAAAATATTCCGGAGGTAAAATAGTCCCCCATTCGGATGTCCGGGCGGGGCCTACTCAACAGGACGTCTTTATCAGGAGAAAGAAAATTGGCATTCTACGGATCATAGCGTGGAATGTCAGATCCCTTAATCGGGCAAGTAGGTTAGAAAATTTAAAAAGGGAAATGGATAGGTTAAAGTTAGATATAGTGGAAATTAGTGAAGTTCGGTGGCAGGAGGAACAAGACTTCTGTTCAGGTGAATACAGGGTTATAAATACGAAATCAAATAGGGGTAATGCAGGAGTGGGTTTAATAATGAATAAAAAAATAGGTGTACGGGTAAGCTACTACAAACAGCATAGTGAACGTATTATAGTGCCCAAGATAGACACGAAGCCCGCACCTACTAAAGTAGTACAAGTTTATATGCCAACTAGCTCTGCAGATGACGAGGAAATTGATGAAATGTATGATGAGATAAAAGAAATTATTCAGGTATTGAAGAGAGACGAAAATTTAATAGTCATGGGTGACTGGAATTCGACAGTAGGAAAAGGGAGAGAAGGAAACGTAGTAGGTGAATATGGATTGGGGGTAACAAATGAAAGAGGAAGCCGCCTGGTAGAATTTTGCACAGAGCATAACTTAATCATAGCTAACACTTGGTTTAAGAATCATGAAAGAAGGTTGTGTACATGGAAGAATCCTAGAGATACTAGAAGGTATCAGATAGATTATATAATGATAAGACAGATATTTAGGAACCAGGTTTTAAATTGTAAGACATTTCCAGGGCCAGATGTGGACTCTGACCACAATCTATTGGTTATGACCTGTAGATTAAAACTGAAGAAACTGCAAAAAGGTGGGAATTTAAGGATGGATAAACTGAAAGAACCAGAGATTGTACAGAGTTTCAGGGAGAGCATAAGGGAACAATTGACAGCAATGGGGGAAAGAAATACAGTAGAAGAACAATGGGTAGCTTTGAGGGATGAAATAGTGAAGGCAGCAGAGCATCAAATAGGTAAAAATACGATGGCTAGTAGAAACCCTTGGGTAACAGAAGAAATATTGAATTTAATTGATGAAAGGAGAAAATATAAAAATGCAGTAAATGAAGCAGGCGAAAACGAGTAAAAACGTCTCAAAAAGGAGATCGACAGAAAGTGCAAAATGACTAAGCAGGGATGGCTAGAGAACAAATGTAAGGATGTGGAGGCATATAACACTAGGGGTAAGATAGATAATGCGTACAGAAAAATTGAAGAGACCTTTGGAGAAAAGAGAACCACCTGCTTGAATATCAAAGAGTCAGTTGGAAAACCAGTCCTAAGCAAAGAAGGGAAAGCCGAATGGTGGAAGAAGTACATACAGGATCTATACTAGGCCGACGTACTTAAGGGCAATGTTATGGAAATGGAAGAGGACGTAAATGAAGATGAAATGGGAGATACGATACTGCGTGAAGAATTTACAGAGCACTGAAAGGCGAGATAAGACCCCGGGACAAGACATTTCATTACAACTACTGATAGCATTGGATAACCATGACAAAACTCTACCATCTGCTGAGCAAGATATGAGACAGGCGAAATACCCTCAGACTACAAGAAGAATATAGTATTTCCAAGGAAAGCAGGTGTTGACAGATGTGAAAATTACCGAATATCAGTTTAATAAGACACGGTTGCAAAATACTAACACGAATTCCTTACAGGCGAATGGAAAAACTGGCAAAAGCCGACATCGGTAAAGATCAGTTTGGATTCCGTCGAAATGTAAGGCCACGCGAGGCAATAGTGACCCTACAATGTATCTTAGAGGATAGGTTAAGGAAAGGCATTTGTAGACTAGAAGAAAGCTTTCGACAATGTTCACTGGTATATTCTCTTGCAAATTCTGAAGGTGGCAAGGGTAAAAAACAGGGAGCGAAAGGGTATTTGCAATTTGTATAGAAACCAGATGGCAGTTATTAGAGTCGAGGAGCATGAAAGGGAAGCAGTGGTTGAGAAGGTAGTGAGACAGGCGTGTACCATATCCCCGATGTTAGGTAATCTGTATATTGGGCAAACAACAGTAAAGGAAACAAAGGAAAATTTTGAGTAGGAATTAAAGTCCATGGAGAAGAAATAAAAACTATGAGGTCTGCCGAGGACATTGTAGTTGTGTTAGAGGCAGCAACGGACCTAGAACAGCAGTTGAACGGTATGGACAGTGTGTTGAAAGGAGGATATAGGATGAACGTCAACAAAAGCAAAACGAGGAAAATGCAATGAATTCGAATTAAATCAGGTGATGCTGAAGGAATTAGATTAGGAAATTACATACTTAAAGTCAGTTGATAATACACGTTCTGAGGCAGCAAGGGCTCATCAATTTAGTATTGGAGGGAAGCGTGGAGGGTAAAAATCGTAGAGGGTGACCAAGAGATGAATGCACTGTGGAGATTCAGAAGGATGTATTTTGCAGTAGTTACTCGGAGGTGAAGAATCTTGGACAGGATGTAGTAGCATGGAGAGCTGCATCAAACCTGTCTCTGGACTGAAGACCACAACAACAACAGTTGTAACCAATAGCACCGGTAAAAGAGGGGGGGGGGGGGGGGGAGGAGAACTAACGTTAGCACTTGAAACGAACTGCACCACTTGCTGCAGACGGTGAAGTGGAAGTCGACGGGACATTTCCGCCCCCTGAAAATAGTGGTTAACCACAACAAACTAAGGTATAGGAAGGAGAAGGTTATAAAAGTAACAAATTATGATTCGCCTAGCCTATCTCACCTAACATCACTCCCATAAACCAAATCGAAACGGTAAATCTCATAACTCGTCCGAGAAGCGCCGCTTCCCGACACCTGCAGTATCTCTCTACCCCAGTGATTCATTGGAGTCCTCGCGAGATTATGAGTTCACACCAGGCGATCTAATATTTCACACATTGCAGCAATCTCACGGTTCGACAACTCAACAGATAACATGGAAAGACCGAACAAGCAGCAGTTAGAGAGAGTGTGCTTTACTGGACGAGCAATTCTCAGTAAACTTCAGTTATTCCAGTTTAGAATCCAGAGTCAGAGTTGCATTTCCTAATGGCTTGATTTCAGCTACAGTTTATTCGATGCATTTTCATCATACTCGCTGAGTTGCGCATTATATTCAGTTAGTTGCTTCCCATTGTTTTCACAGTCAGTCATAGACGTCCATTTAACTTTATAGTCATTACTTTTTTCAAGCGCATCTCAACACCTTGTCAGTAAAATTTTATGCAGTTCAGTTCTCGAATGCTTGAATAAATTACGTAATATATCAATTTAACACCAGTCTTCCTTTTCATTCACCTACTAATCCCTCTGGAATCGACGATAGCCTACAAACAATACATACAGGTGAACAGGTACATTCCGTCCTCTCAGATTTGCATAAGGCTTTCGACAATCAGGCTAACGGATTCTCACAAGTGGCCAGTTCACTATTATCAAAACACCCATGACAATCACTCCTTCCTTCACAAAACGATCTTATAATACCACCACAGCCTGGGAAACTTCGTATACTCCCTTGCTTCCCTACCAGTACCATTTCGTCAACGACGAATCGAGATTCTGTGATATGGAGTATCTGCGAAAACATGTGACCGGCTGGAATGTTATTTGACTAATACAATCCATTACTCTATACTTGGTGGCGGATGTTATACAGAAACGAGACCAACATCGGGTGTGGCCCAAGGAAGTGTAATACGACCTCTAATGTTTATCAATATACATAAATCATTTATCACATAGAATCAACAGCTCTTTAACTCTGCTCGCTGTGGATGATTTTGTGTACAGGAAAGTATCGTTGTTGGACGACAGCATAGAACTGTAGAGGAACTTGAACAAAATTTCCAGTTGGTGTAATCAATAGCAGCCTGGTCTAAAAGTGGATAAATCTAACATAATGCCTATAATAAAGAGAAAGACCAGTGTAGGATCTGATTACAAGATTAGTAGTGAACATACCGAGCACGTCACATGGAATAAATATTTAGTAGTAGTACTAAGAAGTGATATAAAATGGAATAATCACGTAAAATAAATATTAGGGAAGGCAATTTTAAGACTTACATTCATTGGAAGGTTCTGGGAAAGAGGGGTGCATTTTCAAAGGAAATTGTACCTAAGATGATTAGTCACCAACAAGTAATGTAGTAATGGAGAAGTAAGTAAATGCAATTATCTATTAACCTAAGGTATTGTATAGTAACAAACAATAGTCTCACTGTAAAAAATAAGGTATCATTATCTACAATATGGTTAATTATAAAACACATACAAAGCACACATTGTCTTCGTCACATTAATTTTATTTTGTAAAACTTACTTATTTTACGAAATTTCTTTGAAAATACATGCTTTTGGGTGGGGTCCGTCTTTACCTGATCACAGTATCGTCTTTTAGCTCTTTTGTGGTTTGTTTTCATTCTTTAACTTTCTTGATTGGCTATCTTGCCTCCTCATTGGTTTTAATGCATGTGGGAGTGCCCGTGCGAAAGTCATTGTGTGGTCGTTTCGTGTGCATGCATGTACGGCAGTTTTCGTTCTTATCCACATTCGTTTGTTTTAATCGATGTCAGGGCGCTGATAACCTCGCCGTTGGGCGCCCATAAGTTCACAAAGCACACACACCGTCTTTACCAAAAAAAAAAAAAAGGTCCAGACATGTTCCACTGTAGTTGTAGCATCATCAGTGGTTTTTTTTTGTTATTATAGCTGTTAAACGTAAGGAATGTTCTTTACTGTTTAAATGCGTATAAATATTAGTTTCTAAATCGTAATTATAGATTTAGAAACTAATATTTATACGTATTTAAACAATAAAGAACATTCCTTCTGTTTAACAGCCATAGTACTAAAAAACCCACTGATGATGCTGCAACTGCAATGGAATATGTTTGGGGCAAAAAACGAAATTGTGTTTTGCTAAAGGCGGACCCCACCCAAAAACATATGTTATTGTTAAAGCAAACACAGACGAAAGAGCTTCAACCTCAAGATGAATATTCTTTGAAAACAATGATAGCAGTTATAATGGGTTCGTTGTTTACTTTTTGTCTGTATGTCTCTTTGGCACTAAACATAAATATCACTGAATGTGCGAACTCGTGAAAAAGCGACATATAACTGTCCCTGCGAAAAATCAGGTTCTGATAAATACAGTTCTGTCCCTTTAAGCATCCGACTTCGTTCTTTATTAATGGTTATGCCGAAGCTTACTTTTATTGACAATCGTCTTCTTATCTCTGGAAAGGCATAGCTGGGTCAGACGGTGTGAGGTTATTGTGAGACATTAGCACAGTTTTTTCGGAGTCAATGAATTTGGCAGTGGTGTTGCTCGCCTAAACGAGCTCTAATCTTGTGAGGTTAATTAAGCTTTGATTAGCGTTGAGATTTCTAGTTTACATAAAAATAGCATTATCTGAAGCAATTGAGATGGTAAACGGGACGGATTTAAAGAGTTCAAGAATTCTTCGGGGTACAGTTGAACGTTGTTTATTTCTTCAAGTTGGACAAAATCAGATCTGAAGTAAACCTTTGCCTCTTCAGGTAACAAACCGGAAATAACATGTTAAACAACTACTGGGAAATCGTAAGGTTCTGTATAGTATTGTTAAATATTTTGTTCTTTCATGCCTGTGGCGTTGAATATGTTCTTCATGTTCCCTGTAGCATCGGGGGAACACGAAATACAGAAGAAAAAAGCTAGCAGACATTAGACAGTTTTCTTGCAATTATTCATTTGTTAAGAAAAATTGATAATAAATAAACATTCCCGACAGAAAATGTTTGCTTTGCTGTTGCTAGTGATATCGATGGATGATATTGAGGTAAATAGAAGTGTAGAGTAACGTTGCAAACGCTGTAAAGTAATTACGAATTAAAAACTATAAAAACGGTCTTACCTGTGATGATGAACTCTGATGTGATTCAATTTATTCTCGCAGTACACAACGCTTGATAAAAGAAAGTAAACAACTCCAACAGCTGTTCAGCATAACAGGGAAATTATGTCGTCGAAATATGGCGCCTTCTAAATTCTTTACATCGACGTCTGTGACCGAAATCAGTTGACAGACTCCGCTTACGTAAAGAATCCAGACAACTGCTACACCTGTCGTGCAGCCGGCCGCGGTGGTCTCGCGGTTAAGGCGCTCAGTCTGGAACCGCGCGACTGCTACGGTCGCAGGTTCGAATCCTGCCTCGGGCATGGATGTGTGTGATGTCCTTAGGTTAGTTAGGTTTAAGTAGTTCTAAGTTCTAGGGGACTGATGACCACAGATGTTAAGTCCCATAGTGCTCAGAGCCATTTGAACCATTTTTTTTTTGAACCTGTCGTGCACGTTAGTTAAACAGGTGGTCAATAGATGGTGCGTTGTTTCTATTCAAAAAATTCAGAACATAACTTTTAACGGAAATAATAACTTTAAACTTTTTTGTATTTTTCATTAGTGATGAACGAAATATTGATGATGATATCTCAATCATTTATTTGGATTAAGGAACATTGGAGACATGATGTACAGACGAAAAATCCGTTGAGAAATAATACATAAGGTAGTGCGACCGTTTCTTGACTGGAGTTCCAGTGTCTGGAGTCCTTATTAAGGAGGTACGGCATCAGACGTCGAATGAATTCAGAGACGCGCTGCTAGGATCGTAATAAGTAGATTTTTGTATCTCGAATGAAAGTGGTCGGAGAATGTAAACGGGAATTCTTGGAAGAAAGACGATACAGTTCCCACGAAACCGTGTATTCGAAGACGACTGTGTGACCACTATGATACAACCAAGTTATTTTACACGTAAGAATCACAACAAAAAGGCAAGAGGGGTTAGGATGCTGTAATATCCATGCCTGTATTTTATTTAGAAAAATATTCACGACAGCATTGTGTGTGGAATGTGAATGAACATTAATCGTATGCTCGTGACACTAATAAAAAGGAGTTCATCGATAATAAAAAAATAAATAATTATTGTCAATGACATAATTCAATATTTTGTAAAAAATTATATCTCAGACAATACGCATGGAAAAATATAATGAAAATCTCAGTCATTTGTTACCTTTGATTCTTTTAGAAAAATCCTTGTTCGAACTGTTGTACTGATAGGATGTGACTGATGTCTCGTAACACAGAGGTCTGTAAAAAATTGTATTATGTTGCTAATTTAGTATTTGAAATACAGATTTTATGTGTCATTGAAATGAATCTTCTTTTTTGGAGTTTTATTTCATTGTAATTCTCATCCTATATAAATGTTAAGTTTTCTGCTCAGTTACAAAAGAGCGCAGCCATAGCGCTATTGATCTAAACTTCGGTTTATTGGTAAATACTGAATAATAAGCGATTAACATTGAGAAGTGTTTTTAAACGTTAAATCGAATAGTAAATGTACAAAAGGATTTAATCTACATCTACATTATACTCCACAAGCCACCCAACGGTGTGTGGCGGAGGGCACTTTACGTGCCACTGTCATTACCTCCCTTTCCTGTTCCAGTCGCGTATGGTTCGCGGGAAGAACGACTGTCTGAAAGCCTCCGTGCGCGCTCTAATCTCTCTAATTTTACATTCGTGATCTCCTCGGGAGGTATAAGTAGGGGGAAGCAATATATTCGATACCTCATCCAGAAACGCACCCTCTCGAAACCTGGACAGCAAGCTACACCGCGATGCAGAGCGCCTCTCTTGCAGAGTCTGCCACTTGAGTTTGCTAAACATCTCCGTAACGCAATCACGCGTACCAAATAACCCTGTGACGAAACGCGCCGCACTTCTTTGGATCTTCTCTATCTCCTCTGTCAACCCGACCTGGTACGGATCCCACACTAATGAGCAATACTCAAATGTAGGTCGAACGAGTGTTTTGTAACCCATCCCCTTGATTGATGGACTACATTTTCTAAGGACTCTCCCAATGAATCTCAGCCTGGCACCCCCCTTACCAACAATTAATTTTATATGATCATTCCACTTCAAATCGTTCCGTACGCATACTCCCAGATATTTTACAGAAGTAACTGCTACCAGTGTTTGTTCTGCTATCATACAATCACACAATAAAGGATCCTTCTTTCTATGTACTCGCAATACATTACATTTGTCTATGTTAAGTGTCAGTTGCCACTCTCTGCACCAAGGGCCTATCCGCTGTAGATCCTCATGCATTTCGCTGCAATTTTCTAATGCTGCAACTTCTCTGTATACTACAGCATCATCCGCGAAAAGCAGCATGGAACTCCCGACACTATCTACTAGGTCATTTATATATACTGTGAAAAGCAATGATCCCATAACACTCCCCTGTGGCACACCTGAGGTTACTTTAACGTCGTCTCTCCATTGAGAACAACATGCTGTGTTCTGTTTGCTAAAAACTCAATCCAGCCACACAGCTGGTCTGATATTCCGTAGGCTCTTACTTTGTTTATCAGGCGACAGTGCGGAACTGTATCGAACGCCTTCCGGAAGTCAAGGAAAATGGCATCTACCTGGGAGCCTGTATCTAATATTTTCTGGGTCTCATGAACAAATAAAGCGAGTTGGGTCTCACACGATCGCTGTTTCCGGAATCCATGTTGATTCCTACAGAGCAGATACTGGGTTTCCAGAAATGACATGATACGCGAGCAAAAAACATGTTCTAAAATCCTACAACAGATCGATGTCAGAGATATAGGCCTATAGTTTTGCGCATCTGCTCGACGACCCTTCTTAAAAACTTGAACTACCTGTGCTCTTTTCCAATCATTTGGAACCTTCCGTTCCTCTAGACACTTGTAGTACACGGCTGTTACAGGGGGGGGGGGGGGGGGGGGCAAGTTCTTTCGCGTACTCTGTGTAGAATCGAATTGGTATCCCGTCAGGTCCAGTGGACTTTCCTCTGTTGAGTGATTTCAGCTGCTTTTCTATTCACTTCCATACATGGCTACACTCCATACAAATACTTTCAGAAACGACTTCGTGACACTTAAATCTATACACGATGTTAACAAATTTCTCTTCTTCAGAAACACTTTTCTTGCCATTGCCAGTCTATATTTTATATCCTCTCTACTTCGACCATCATCAGTTATTTTGCTCCCCAAATAGCAAAACTCCTTTACTACTTTAAGTGTCTCATTTCCTAATCTAATTCCCTGAGCATCACCCGACTTAATTCGACTGCATTCCGTTATCCTCGTTTTGCTTTTGTTGATGTTCATCTTATATCCTCCTTTCAAGACGCTGTCCATTTGTTCAACTGCTCTTCCAAGTCCTTTGCTGTCTCTGACAGAATTACAATGTCATCGGCGAACCTCAACGTTTTTATTTCTTCTCCATGGACATTAATACCTACTCCGAATTTTTCTTTTGTTTCCTTTACTGCTTGCTCAATATACAGATTGAATAACATCAGGGAGAGGCTACAACCCTGTCTCACTCCCTTCCCAACTGCTGCTTCCTTTTCATGCCCCTCGACTCTTATATCTGCCATCGGTTTCTGTACAAATTGTAAATAGCCTTTCGCTCCCTGTATTTTACCCCTGCCACCTTTAGAATTTGAAAGAGAGTATTCCAGTCAACATTGTCAAAAGCTTTCTCTAAGTCCACAAATGCTAGAAATGTAGGTTTGCCTTTACTTAATCTATTTTCTAAGATAAGTCGTAGGGTCAGTATTGCCTCACGTGTTCCAACATTTCTGCGGAATCCAAACTGATCTTCGCTGAGGTCGGCTTCTACCAGTTTTTCCATTCTTCTGTAAAGAATTCGCGTTAGTATTTTGCTGCTGTGACTTATTAAACTGATAGTTCGGTAATTTTAACATCTGTCAACACCTGATTTCTTTGGGATTGGAATTATTATATTCTTCTTGAAGTCTGGGGGTATTTCGCCTGTCTCATACATCTTGCTCACTAGATGGTAGAGTTTTGTCAGGACTGGCTCTCCCAAGGCCGTCATTAGTTCCAATGGAATGTTATCTACTCCCGGGGCCTTGTTTCGACTCAGGTCTTTCAGTGATCTGTCAAACTCTTCACTCAGTATCGTATCTCCCATTTCATCTTCCTCTACATCCTCTTCCATTTCCATAATATTGTCCTCAAGTACATCGCCCTTGTATAGACCCTCTATATACTCCTTCCACCTTTCTGCTTTTCCTTCTTTGCTTAGAACTGGGTTTCCATCTGAGCTCTTGATATTCATACAAGTGGCTCTCTTTTCTCCAAAGTTCTCTTTAATTTTCCTGTAGGCAGTATCTATCTTACCCCTAGTGAGAGAAGCCTCTACAGCCTTACATAGTCATTTTGCACTTCCTGTTGATCTCATTTTTGAAACGTTTGTATTTCCTTTTGCCTGCTTCATTTACTGCGTTTTTATATTTTCTCCTTTCATCAATTAAATTCAATATTTCTTATGTTACCTAAGGACTTCTACTAGCCCTCGTCTTTTTACCTACTTGATCCTCTGCTGCCTTCACTATTTCATCCCTCAGAGCTACCCATTCTTCTTCTACTGTATTTCTTTCCCCCATTCCTGTCAACTGTTCCCTTATGCTCTCCCTGAAACTCTATACAACCTCTGGTTTAGTCAGTTTATCCAGGTCCCATCTCCTTAAATTCCCACCTTTTTGCAATCTATCCTTTCTAAACACCGTCTGTGCCTTTGTAAGAATTATATATATATAATTAGTAACAGGGCCTGAACCTTAATCGATAAGTGATTGTCTTATGTTAGCCGCCATCTTAGCTAGTTTTAAACTGATTTTCTATACAGACATAAATGTTTTGGTCGTAACTGCGATGATAATTGTGTATTGGTGGCCCAGAACCCACTCTGAGGTAATAAATTCCAGTTAGACTGTAACTACAGAGAACTTCTATGAATGCAAACAGCATCTTACGTGATATAAATTCTTATCTACTGTAAAAAATGTAAATGTCGTGTGACTAGAGCCTCCCGTTGGGTAGATCTGTCGGCGGGTGCAAGTCTTTTGATTTGAAGCCACTTCGGCGACTTACACGTCGAATCCGCTAATGCATGAAGCCTGGTTATTTCGTAACAACTTTTATGAAATATTTTGACAGGAAGAACACATTAGTGTTGTGGGTGTGTGGTATTGTGTGACAAAACCATTTTGCTTAAAGCAAAGTGTTGCCACGTCAAATAACAGTAGCGCTAAATTCGATAAACGATCTGCAACTAGTAAAGAGACTATTGTACAACATCACTGAAAATTACTAAAAATAATTTCTCTTGTTTAGTTCAGATTACTTATCATATATTGTTTGCTGGTTGTATATGATTACTTTTGTGCTTGAACTTAGTGCCACTTACAGAGCTTGACGGACAACAATGCTATGCGTTCCCAGGTGGAGATTTCTTAAACAAAATAACGATAATTAGCCAGGAAATTCAGTGATAAAATAAGACCTCATGTTACATTAATAATAAGTAACTAGTTTTATTTTAATCTTCCTGAAATTGTAAAACACGCAATCTAACCACCACTAGACCCCACAGTGCGTTTGGAGTCCTATAGGCAGTCATTTTTCTCTCGCTCAGTACGCGGATGTGATAGAAAACTGATGATACTGGTATGATATAACCTCCGCCATGCACTCCACAGTGGCTTGCGGAGCACTTGTGTAGACGTAGATGTAGATCCAGAGTGCCAGAGTAGAGAAGGTGACTGTATGTAATAAATAGAAGAAATAGAATTGCTAGGGCGGGGTACGTAAGGTTGACGTGGGGAACATTTCATGCACCTTAAGACAGGCAATCTCTCTCGGGAGTGGATGATGTAAGATGGGTTTCCTGTCTTAAGGTGCATGAAATGTTTCCCAGGCCAGTTTTTTTCTGTTCTTCCTACATGGAGAAAGAAAAGGAAAGCATCACAGTTGTGGTGTGACCTCTGTTTGGTTCAAATGGCACTGAGCACTATGGGACTTAACATCTGTGGTCATAAGTCCCGTAGAACTTAGAACTACTTAAACCTAACTAACCTAAGGACATCACACACGTCCATGCCCGAGGCAGGATTCGAACCTGCGACCGTAGCAGTCGCGCGGTTCCGGACTGCGCGCCTAGAACCGCGAGACCACCGCGGCCGGCGTGACCCCTGTAATTAGTGATAAAAGTAATTACAGTGACATACGTTTAACGAAGAATATTTATCACAAGTAGTGCACTGAAACCTTAGATTTCTCCGTGACATATAAAGAATTCATTAACTAGTATATAAAGGAAAGACGCCATGTTGTCTCTCTCTTATCGTTTTCTTTCTGATCTTGTTGCTTATGTCTTGTCTTGCGCTCGTGGCTTTGTAGGTCACAGTATAAAATCACTTCCTTTTTGTAAATATTATCAAGTAAAAAATATACATATACATTACAAACAGCAAAACATATGATCAAATGATTATATCAAAAATGTCAACCATCGGCTGTTACCAGTAATTATCAAAACGCCATTGCCTCCGAAGTAGCCAAAATGACTGACAAAGGTGGTTCAAATTTACGATGACAGACGTGGTGGCAAAGACGACGCCAGTAGCAATAATTCCTCCTTCTCTACTAACATAGGACGGTGGTTGCCGCTATCACAGTACTAGAAACCTTCATTAAAAATTTCAGTCACGGTACTCAGGCATCTTTACAAGAGATGCAGAGATAAAATCTTCTTTAGGTTATTTTATTATTATTTTTGGATGCAAACAATTGAGTAAGCAGCTTCGAGCTTGTGATACTAGCCAACAGGTAGCTGTAGACACGCATGAGAAGTAAGGTAGATTCAGTACAATTCGTAAATCAGAAGAATTATATCTGTATTCTATACCCTTAGATTCTAAAATCAATTTGGAATAGTGACAGCCATAAGCCCACGCACATTGACAGAACTGAACTCAAGTAGTACCAGGCAAAATCTTCATAAATAACTCATTTATATACATAACAACGGGCAACCAGGATACGGAGTCAAAATAGCCACAACACGACACCAAGTGACGCGCAGACTAATCGGATGCTCACCGTGATTCCTCGTAAAATCCAGCGCCCATCGACAAACGCTTGCTTAGAGAGCGCCGAGAGAAGGATGTAACGAAGGTTACTGGTAGTCGGACACCCAGCAGACGCCACCGCTTCCAGTACTCGCAAAGGTCACACCGGACTCCAGCCCGGCACCACAATGGACACAAAGTGCTTGGAACTTCAGTAGCGGAGGACACGCCGAATACTGTGCGTCGTGCCGAAGTAGCTTTATAACGAGCTATGTTTACGACTGCGACCAACAATCGGTCCCGCCAAACCCCTAGTGAGCAAAGGCACCAACCACTCTTGTCAACGGGTCACGGCAGACTCTTGGCAACAACACGCCACTTCACTTGCGCTCTTCCGGTCGGTGTCAGACTATCCTCTTTTCTCCAGGTCGTCGCAGCCCTTAATTACCTCCTCCTCCGACCTGCCCTCTACCGGCGACAGTAGCGCTCCACGCGTTCTTGTGACCAGAAGGATTCCAATTCAGCAAGAATTACGCGAAATTAAATGCGGGCCGACGGCACAATTTGAAGTTCAATTTCCATTATTAAATGTAGGTAGAGAAGTTCATCATAACAAAAGGTACTTGTTCCTGATTTACAAAGAACTGTTTAGACAGATATTTTTTTTAATTTCTTGAAATAAAACCACTCAAGTCACAAGAACGCACAGGTAGGATCTAGTGTAGTGGCCACAGACGGTCGAATTGAGCTCGACCGACCACCGTGTCATCCTCGGTCAATGGCCTCATCGGGAGGCGGTTGGAGGGGCATGGGTTCAGCAAAATTCAAAACTCAAATGGCTCTGAGCACTATGGGACTTAACGTCTATGGTCATCAGTCCCCTAGAACTTAGAACTACTTAAACCTAACTAACCTAAGGACATCACGCAACACCCAGTCATCACGAGGCAGAGAAAACCCCTGACCCCGCCGGGAATCGAACCCGGGAACCCGGGCGCGGGAAGCGAGAACGCTACCGCACGACCACGAGCTGCGGACTTGTGTTCAGCACATCTCTCTCCTGCTGTTGTCGAGTTGGCAGACAAGCAGCTTCTCAGTTGGTATTTGAGGCTCAGTACAACCATTTCCAGTTCCCCCACCAAGTCCGTGGCAGTAGCGAGAACCGAACCCAGATACCTCGCTTAGCAGTCGGCTGTAGAGGGGACAGAAAGCAACGAGGTGGTCATAAAACGGTATACCATACGGACGAAGCAACGAGAGAGAGGAAGAGATTTGAGAGCCTGAAAGATGTACCGGACGTCAGCACACACAGCAATATTAAGGGCTCGTACCATCGAGATATCAACTCGGCAGTATGTGTTTTATGATTAAGCCGTAGGCTGCAATGAGTAAGAATGTAAAGTTTCTAAGTTAAAGCAACAGTTTAATTCGCACTCGGAGCGTTCAAACTCGTGTAGTCATGCTATGCAATAACAAATGCTCGAAGTGGCGTATAGCTGTTTAAACGACACCTTCCTCTAACACTGAAGCAGGTTAAAAGGTTTCAAAGGCCTGCCGCCAGTTCGCCATTCGTCCGCCACGCTGCCGGTCTCACAATGTGCATGGATTGTCTGCAACCCCTTCGTCGTTTCCCAATAATGACCGCCTGCTCAAATTACCAACAACATCACGCACATGTTCGACGCTTAGTGGGACCATCCTCAAAGATTCGAGGCGCTATTCAGATGTTGCTTCAGTGCAACTGACTGAAGCACGTTGCCCATACATAGGTAACCTGTAGCGTGCGACAACAGTTTTTTTCTGGGCAACAGCAATTCGTTACAAAATTTTTGCTAACATATTTGGGAAAACGGCGGTTTTGTAATCAGTTGACCTCAGTCGCTGAAATTGACTATTCCACGCATCGTCAACTTCAGCTGATGGTGCTGTCTGAAGATAACTGAAGCCTAGGCCGAAATCATTTTTTTTTAATAAAATAACTATGGCGATGAAGATTGTTTCTTCACTGATTTTATATAGCACGTGTTAACTTCACGGAATTAAAATAGTTCAGATGGCTCTGAGCACTATGGGACTTAACATCTGAGGTCATCAGTCCCATAGAACATAGAACTACTTAAACCTAACTAACCTAAGGCCATCACACACATCCATGCCAGAGACAGGATTCGAACCTGCGACCGTAGCGGTCGCGCGGTTCCAGACTGAAGCGCCTAGAACCACTCGGCCACTCCGGCCGGCACTTGACGGAATTCCGCCTTTCACCCTTTCATTACTAATTTCTTTTTTTTTTCGAGAGAAAGATATTAATAAACGATTATTTTAATTAATGTCATAAACACATGTAAGAATATAAATATTTTAGTTTTTCTAGGCGAGGACGGGTGGGACATACAGGGTTGTTCATACTCCCCTCTGATTTTTCACAAGATGACTATGCTAAAACTACAAGATATACAGAAAACAAACAGACATCACTAGATATAGCATCTCTCCAAGTTTGTAACTCACATTAAAGGCGTCCAGTATGGGTGTCGTTTGTAATGTGGCAAACGTCAATTACATTAATTCAGTGCACTGACACGAATTTTTCACTGTGGCGCAACAGCAGCCCTCCTTGCAAATCTGTTCATTAAGTTGCCTTCCTGGAGGTGCGGACTAATTTTAGAGAGCCAAGGGTTAACAATGGAACTAGAAACAGCATAATCAACAGGCGCAGTCTGCAATTATTTCTGCACACTATTAGCAGGCTTCCCTTTACCAGTGAGACGTTGATACAAAGCAGTACCATTCAGCGAATTCCCACTACTTCTGTGGTAACCTATCGTAGGAGACATACAGTACATTAAATATTCCTAGATTTCCGAAAAGCATTTGACACCGTGCCCCACTGCAGACTGTTAACGAATGTACGACCATACAGAATAGGGTTCCAGATATGTAGTGCCTCGATGACTTCTAAAGCAACAAAATCCAGTACATTACCTCGACACTGACTGTATAGCAGAGACATGGGTATCGGTAGGAGTGCTCCAGGGAAGTGTGATAGTACCGCTGTTATTTTCTACTTACATAAATCGTTTGGCGAACAGGGTAAGCAGCAATCCGCGGTTGTGTGCTGTGGCGTACAAAATTTCTAGTAGGTGTGATGATTTGCAGTTGGCCGTAAATATAGAAAAATTTAAGTTAATGCAAATCAGTACTAGTACTATTACTATGTGATCAGGCCCAGTGGACCGCACGCATCTACAAGTTTCCTCCTCCACTGTATTCTGTCCATTGCTGCTATCCACCATTCTTCCACATCTATTGACACTTGGTTTAAATCTTCATGGAGTCCATCCCTCCAACGCTTCTTGGGTCTCCCTGGCGGTCTCTTTACTGTAGGTGTGAAATCCAGGAGCGTCCGAGGCCATCTGTGATCCTCCATCCGGGCCATATGGCCGGCCCACTGCATTCGTTTGGCTTTGACAGTTTCTGCTATGTTGGGCTGCTGGTATAGTTCCTCAAGCTCTTGGTTGTATCTGATCCTCCATTCCCCTGTATCTGCATTCAGAACCGGACAGAAGATAAGTAGGGGAAACAAATCCGTAATGTTCCAGTACACCAGTAGTAAGTGTACTGCTTGTCTCAGTCACGTTTAAGCGTCCATGATGCTACACCAGGCGGGTTTAAAATGAATGTGCGCAACGGAGAATAATAAACTTTAAAATGAAGATTTGGCCCTGTCCTACAACCCCCTGAAGCAGATCTTAGGATCTCTTAATATTATAAATTACAATCTAAACATAAATGAATGATGAAGGCAACTAATCCTACTAAATGATAAACGTTGTACCTGCTTATACACTCCTGGAAATGGAAAAAGAACACATTGACACCGGTGTGTCAGACCCACCATACTTGCTCCGGACACTGCGAGAGGGCTGTACAAGCAATGATCACACGCACGGCACAGCGGATACACCAGGAACCGCGGTGTTGGCCGTCGAATGGCGCTAGCTGCGCAGCATTTGTGCACCGCCGCCGTCAGTGTCAGCCAGTTTGCCGTGGCATACGGAGCTCCATCGCAGTCTTTAACACTGGTAGCATGCCGCGACAGCGTGGACGTGAACCGTATGTGCAGTTGACGGACTTTGAGCGAGGGCGTATAGTGGGCATGCGGGAGGCCGGGTGGACGTACCGCCGAATTGCTCAACACGTGGGGCGTGAGGTCTCCACAGTACATCGATGTTGTCGCCAGTGGTCGGCGGAAGGTGCACGTGCCCGTCGACCTGGGACCGGACCGCAGCGACGCACGGATGCACGCCAAGACCGTAGGATCCTACGCAGTGCCGTAGGGGACCGCACCGCCACTTCCCAGCAAATTAGGGACACTGTTGCTCCTGGGGTATCGGCGAGGACCATTCGCAACCGTCTCCATGAAGCTGGGCTACGGTCCCGCACACCGTTAGGCCGTCTTCCGCTCACGCCCCAACATCGTGCACCCCGCCTCCAGTGGTGTCGCGACAGGCGTGAATGGAGGGACGAATGGAGACGTGTCGTCTTCAGCGATGAGAGTCGCTTCTGCCTTGGTGCCAACGATGGTCGTATGCGTGTTTGGCGCCGTGCAGGTGAGCGCCACAATCAGGACTGCATACGACTGAGGCACACAGGGCCAACACCCGGCATCATGGGGTGGGGAGCGATCTCCTACACTGGCCGTACACCACTGGTGATCGTCGAGGGGACACTGAATAGTGCACGGTACATCCAAACCGTCATCGAACCCATCGTTCTACCATTCCTAGACCGGCAAGGGAACTTGCTGTTCCAACAGGACAATGCACGTCCGCATGTGTCCCGTGCCACCCAAAGTGCTCTAGAAGGTGTAAGTCAACTACCCTGGCCAGCAAGATCTCCGGATCTGTCCCCCATTGAGCATGTTTGGGACTGGATGAAGCGTCGTCTCACGCGGTCTGCACGTCCAGCACGAACGCTGGTCCAACTGAGGTGCCAGGTGGAAATGGCATGGCAAGCCGTTCCATAGGACTACATCCAGCATCTCTACGATCGTCTCCATGGGAGAATAGCAGCCTGCGTTGCTGCGAAAGGTGGATACACTGTACTAGTGCCGACATTGTGCATGCTCTGTTGCCTGTGTCTATGTGCCTGTGGTTCTGTCAGTGTGATCATGTGATGTATCTGACCCCAGGAATGTGTCAATAAAGTTTCCCCTTCCTGGGACAATGAATTCACGGTGTTCTTATTTCAATTTCCAGGAGTGTATATTTACTGTAGATTAAAAAAACCCTTATATTACAAAGTTTACATTCCCTAAGTAAAATTACTATACAATTGCCCAACTCTGCCCCTTATTATGACTGCGCGATCTAACATCAATAACGCGAAATGACTGAAATAATCTGCCGGCCGGTGCGGCAGAGCGGATCTGCGGTTCTAGGCGCTTCAGTCTGGAACCGCGTGACCGCTACGGTCGCAGGTTCGAATATTGCCTCGGGCATGGATGTGTGTGATGTCCTTAGGTTAGTTAGGTTTAAGTAGTTCTAAGTTCTAGGGGACTGATGACCTCAGATGTCAAATCCCATAGTGCTCAGAGCCATTTGAACTATTTGAACTGACATCATCTACGTACCAAACTACTTTCAAAGATGATCTACGATGGTGTGGAACCTCAGTGGAAATAAACTAACGTGATCACAGCTGTTTAGCTTTATAGCTCTAATAAGCCGAAGCAATTTGCGATATCACCGTATGTACTGCGTCTGGTGCGTCGGCGTGCTGGTTCGCGGACACGTCTGTGTCGATGGAAGAACTCCAGCCACAAATAAACTTTTTTCAAACACTAGGACGGCAGAAGGCTGCCCTCTGACTAATATACTCTAATACTGTCTTCTCCTCTCTGTGTTCTACAAACGAGAAACGCGAACTCCCAGCCACAAGGACGGAGTTCAGATAACCTCTCAACGTAAGTATAGGCAGAGGAAGTGCTCTTAATTACTGAACGCTGCGTAATCAACGACGACTTCTAAGCTGGAGGTGAAGTCCAGAATCGTATGGGTTAGCACCAATACAGTGCCTAACTGTTCTAACTGTAAACTCTCCTGAGAGCAAAGACAGCAAGTCCGTCTGTAACACCAAAGCTGATGTCGAGCGACCATCACACACGGGAGCCCACAACGGAAGACCACGTCTCTCCAGCGCTGGGTTCCCACCAAGGCTCGGCTCCCCACCCTCATAAATTGAATCATATTCCCGAAATCACGGAATATTCTCCCTCTCTACAATTCATCCGAACTCCGACCGACCATATTTTAGTCTTTTGTTGTCCAGCGCGGAAAGTTTGCGAGGAAAAACGTATACTCGTACAATGGTACGCTTCTGAGTAAAAATCCTTGGAAATAACCCAGCCTGCGTGGCTTCCGAGGTACTACTTCTTCGTTCCTCTCACCTGCGTCCACGATTTTCAGCGTTTCCGAAGCATAATCCTTCCTGTTCTGCTACAACACCGACCGGTCGCGACTCTATTGTGCTCCAGCGCTTAGGTGTTACGACGTCCGTCTTGCTATTTCCTGTGCTTAAGCAGGATCAACACACCTGTGTGGGCCTTCCACCCAGGGCTTCAGTTCCGCCAGCCGTTTCATTTTAAAAAAATGGTTCAAATGGCTCTGTGCACTGTGGGACTTAACATCTGAGATCATCAGTCCACTAGAACTTAGAACTACTTAAACCTAACTAATCTGAAGACATCACACACATCCGTACCCGAGGAAGGATTCGAACCTGCGACCGTAGTGGTCGCGCGGTTCCAGACTGAAGTGACTAGAACCGGTCGGCCACACCGGCCGGCCGTTTCATTTCCACTGGCATTCCAACCTCTACTGGTATAGGCAATCACTCATTACGCCGTTTTTATAATAAAGACACTCCGTCACCTTTCATGCAATAAGCGTTAACAATAACATAGAAGACGTACATGACAATGTCAGTCTCCTTTATTTATTCATACATACGATGTACATCCTATCACATGATATCTAATTGTGTTCGTAGATCACGGCAAAATATGTGGATGAGTGCTTGTAAGGTGCAAAATTATAGCCACCATACAAGCGTAACGTTACAAAGCAAACTGAAATGCAACACGAAAGTAAAAATTGTAAATTGTAGTAGGGTATGCTCCTGTTTATTGGGAGAATTCTAGGGATGTGTGGTTCATCTGCAAATGAAATCGTATCTAGGACGCTAGTACGACGCGTTGCTCCGGTGTTTGGGACCCGCACCAGGTAGGATTAAAGAAAGACCTCGAAGCAATTCAGAGGTGGGCTGCTAGGTTTGTAACCAATAAGTTCGTACAACACGCAATTACACTACTGGCAATAAAAATTGCTACACCACGATGATGACGTGCTACAGACGCGAAATTTAACCGACAGGAAGACGATGCTGTGATATGCAAATGATTAGCTTTTCAGAGCCTTCACACAAGGTTGGCACCGGTGGCGGCACCTACAACGTGCTGACATGAGGAAAGATTCCAACCGATTTCTCATACACAAACAGCAGTTGACCGGCGTTGCCTGGTGAAACGTTGTTCTGATCCCTCGTGTAAGGAGGAGTAATGCGTACCATCACGTTTCCGACTTTGATAAAGGTCGGATTGTAGCCTATCGCGATTGCCGTTTATCGTATCGCAACATTGCTGCTCGCGTTGGTCGAGATCCAATGACTGTTAGCAGAATATGGAATCGGTGGGTTGAGGAGTGTAATAACGAATCGCCGTGCTGGATCCCAACGGCCTCGTATCACTAGCAGTCGAGATGACAGGCATCTTATCCGCATGGATGTAACGGATCGTGCAGCCACCTCTCGATCCCTGAATCAACAGATGGGGACGTCTGCAAGACAACAACCACCTGCACGAACAGTTCGACGACGTTTGCAGCAACATGGACTATCAGCTCGGAGACCACGGCTGGGTGCACGAATGGCAAAACGTCATTTTTGCGGACGAATCCAGGTTCTGTTTACAGCATCATGATGGTCGCATCCGTGTTTGGCGACATCGCAGTGAACGCACATTGGAAGCGTGTATTCGTCATCGCCATGGCGTATCACCCAGCGTGATGGTATGGGGTGCCATTGGTTACACGTCTCGGTCACCTCTTGTTCGCATTGACGGCACTTTGAACAGTGGACGTTATATTTCAGATGTGTTACGACCCATGGCTCTACCCTTCATTCGATCCCTGCGAAACCCTAAATTTCATCAGGATAATGCACGACCGCATGTTGCAGTCCTGTACGGGCCTTTCTGGATACAGAAAATGTTTGACTGCTGCCCTGGCCAGCACATTCTCCAGATATCTCACCAACTGAAAACGTCTGGTCAATGCTGACCGAGCAACTGGGTCGTCACAATGCGCCAATCACAACTCACTCTTGATGAACTGTGGTATCGAGTTGAAGCTGCATAGGCAGCTGTACCTGTACATGCCATCCAAGCTCTGTTTGACTCAATGCCCAGGCGTATCACAGCCGTTATTATGGCCAGAGATGGTTGTTCTGGGTGCTGATTTCTTAGGATCTATGCACCCAAATTGCGTGAAAATGTATTCACATGTCAGTTGTAGTATAATATATTTGTCCAATGAATACCCGTTTACCATCTGCATTTCTTCTTGGTGTAGCAATTTTAATGGCCAGTAGTGTATTACGGAGATGCCTCAGCTCAAGTGGAAATCACCAGGGGGGCGACGACATACTTTTCTAGGAACAGTATACAGGAAATTTAGAGAAACAATGTTTGAAGCTGATTGCAGAACGTTTCTACTGCCACCAGCGTACATTTCGCATAAGGGCAGTAAAGGTGAAATTGGTGCTCGTACAGAGGCATAAAGACAGTCGTTTTCTCTCTCTCTTTATGCGAATGGAATAGGAAAAGAATTGACTAGTAGCGTATGGTGGCTTGCGGAATATGTATAAAGATGTAGATGTAGTAAAAGGGTTAGGAAAGAACAAATCCACCGCCAGAAATGGAGACACAATGGAGCTGCTAACACAGCAGAAAACTCATCATGGCAGTCTGAACTCTTAAAACGCTCGCCAGGCGCGTTCCGCGTTACTGAGTGGTTGAGGTGGCGCTCGTCGTGGCGACAGAAGAGGCGGCGACGGCGGCGGCAGGTGCGAGGCGGTGCCGCGGCCACGTGCGTGCCACGTGGAGGGGGCGTTGCGGCACAGGCCACGCCCACCTCCCGCCCGCCCGCCGGCCGCTGCCCTCGCCACTGCCACCGCCGCCGCCACCGCCTCCAGCTGCGTCGCAGCTTCAGCCGCGCCAGAGCACGTCTTCGTACTGCACCATGTGTCTCTAGCCTCACAGTGATTGATCGAGGCCATCCTTTCCGCAAACAGTCCACAGCCAAAACGTAGATATATACAGCACATTTGTACGCAATACACTCATCACCTGTGGTGCTGAGTTAGTGAATCGTTTAAGTTTGTTGTCAGTCTAGTGCCAAGTAATCTGCGATAATGAGCTAAACAGACAAAACATTAGTTAACCCTCTTAAAAGAGTGCCCTGTGGTCGCTTTGGAGCGCTGCAGATCGTGTAGAACTAGTACTGGTACTAATTTACTTTATATGAAACGGTTCAAAAGTGGGATTAAAATGCAAGGTGATAGGGTACCAATGAAAAGATTTGCTGATGAGATTACTATCCTCAGGGGAGGTGAAGAAGCACTGAACGATCTGCTGAATGGAATGAACATTCTAATGAGCACAGAATATGGACTGTAATTAAACCCTAGAACCACGAAAGTAATGAGGAGTCTCAGAAATGAGAACAGCGAGAAACTTAACTCTGAACTGTTGGCCACGAAGAAGATTAAGTTACGGAATTCTGCTACCTAGGCAGCAAAATAACCCATGACACACGCAAGGAGGACGTAAAAAGTAGACTAGCACTGGCAAAAAAGGCATCCTTGGCTAAGAGAAGTCTGCTAGATCAAACATAGGTCTTAATGTGCGAAAAATATTTCTGAGTACGTGTTTTTGGAGCACAACATTGTATGACAGTGAAACATGGGACTGTGCGAAAACCGGAACGGAAGAGAATTGCAGCGTTTGAGACGTCGTGCTACAAAAGAATTTGAAAACTAAATGGACAGATGAGGTAAGGAATGGGGAGATTCTTCGCAGAATCAGACAGATAATGAATATATGGAAACCACCGACAAGATGAAGGGACAGGATGATAGGTCATGGTTTAAGACATTAGAGAGTAACTTCCATAGTACTAGAGGGAGCGGTATAGAAATGGCTCTGAGCACTATGGGACTTAACATCTGAGGTCATCAGTCCCCTAGACTTAGAACTACGTAAACCTAACTAACCTAAGGACATCACGCACATCCATGCCCGAGGCAGGATTCGAACCTGCGAACAGCAGCAGCGCGATTCCGGACTGAAGCGTCTGGAACCTCTCGGTCACAGAGGCCGTCGGTAGAGAGTAAAAGATGTAGAGGAAGACACAGACTGGAATACATCCAACAAATAATTGAGGACGTAGGTTGCAATTCTTACTCTGAGATGGAAAGGATGGCACAGGAGAGGTATTTGTAACGGGCCACCGTCAAACAGGTCAGAAGACTTATGACAAAAAATGAATGAAACTAGCAGTTTTCTTAAGCTCTGAAGTTAAGCCACATATGATCTATATTTACATTGTTTGGAAGGAATGAATACTATCTCTTACGAAGTCGTCAATAAAACTTTAATCTGCTTCTTTAAACAGATGTATTTTGCGTTTATTTTTTGTAGATTTGGATGTTACGGTATTCAGTCTCATTACATCGACCTTGACGTCACTAATCCCTTTTTTCTTGTTCGGGATTGTTTGGTGCTAAGAGGTCTAGTACGTTATCACAGCTGTTTATACTTCGCGTGGGATCCTGAGCTAATTACTGAAAATAATTTTCGGAGAAAGCATTTAAAACAACTTCGGATAGACTGAAGTCCCCATCAACTGTAATTGTATGAACCAGGTACCTACCTATTCGAAACGAGACTGAAATTTCTTTTATATCTTCATTAACTATTAGGGGCAGTCAAATGAAAAGGAGACAGATGGAAAAAAGTAAGCAAACATTTTATTATTTCAAAAATGATGGCCGAAACTGTTAATACATTTATCCCACTGTGAGACAAGACTGTCAGTGTCTTCACAGACAAACGTTTGCATCTCGGCAGAACCATGATTGTACCCAGTCTTGTACACTTCGTCAGAAACAACCCGGCGGCCACGAATGTCTTTCTTCAGGGCTCCAAAAACCTGGAAATTGCAGTGGGGGACGTCGTCACAATTAATCCACAGCGGTACGCAGACACTTGGAAAAACTGAAGCGCGTCATCAAGATCAAAAACCCAGGAATCTTGACGGACGGCATCATTCTGTTCCAGGATAAGGCCCGCCCCACATGCTGCCAAGGTTTTTTCGACCACGTTGCGGAAGTTCCGTTGGGAAGTGCTTATGCTTCCTCCATACAGTCCCGATCTCTCCCCATGCGATTTCCTTATTTTTGGAGCAATGAAAAAAAAAACATTCGTCATCACCGATTTGCTCCGGACGAAGAGGTGTACGCCTGCTGGGTCCCTAGACAACCACAAACTCTTTCTTGAAGAGACTGCACGTCTCGTATCACAGTGGATTCAATGTATTAACCATAACGGCGATTATTTTCGAAGTAATAGGGAGTTTACTCACTTCTTTGAAGCTGTCTAATTTTCATTTCACTGCACCTTATAAATTGAAGAGCCAAAGGAACTGTCTAATATCGTGTAGGGCCCCCGCGAGCACGCAGAAGTGCCGCAAAACGACGTGGCATAGACTCGACAAACATTTGAAGTAGCGGTACGGGAACTGTCATCATGAATCCTGCAGGGCTGTCCATAAATCCGTTAGAGTATGTGGGGGTGGATATCTCTTCTGAGCAGTACGCTGTAAGCCCTACGACATATGCTCAATAACGTACATGTCGGGAGTTTGGTGGCCAGCGCAAGTGTTTAAATTCAGAAGAGTATTCCTGGAGCCACACTGTAGCAATTCTGGACGTGTGGGATGTCGCATTGTCCTCCTGGAATTGGCCAAGTTCGTTGGAATGCACAATGGACATGACTGTGTGCAAGTGATCAGACAGGATTTTTATGTTCGCGTCACCTGTCAGAGTCGTATCTAGACGTATCAGGGGTCCCATATCACTCCAACTGCACGCGCCCCATACCATTACAGAGTCTCCACCAGTTTGAACAGTCCCCTGCTGACATGCAGGGTCCATGGATTAATCAGGTTGTCTCCGTACCCGTACACGTCCATCTGCTCGATGCAATTTAGACCGAGACTTGTCCGACCAGGCAACATGTTTCCAGTCGTCACCAGTCCAATGTCAGTGTTGACGGGTCCAGGCAAGGTGTAAAGTTTTGTGTCGTGCAATCATGAAGGGTACACGAGCGGGCCTTTGGCTCCGAAAATCCTTATCGATTATGTTTAATTGAAATGTTCGCAAGCTGACACTTATTCATGGCTTAGCACTGAAATCTGCAGCAATTTGCGGAACGGTTGCACTTCTGTCACGTTGAACGATTCTCTTCAGTCGTCGTTGTTCCTCGTTCTTGCAGATCTTTCTCCGCCCGCAGCGATGTCGGAGATTTGATGTTTTAACGGATTAATAAATGAAAAGCACCAGTTTGCTTTTGTACTACATTATTACTTTTATTGTGTTAAACGGTTTTCGGCTTACAAGGCCATCTTCAGACATTTATCGTTACCAAAGAAAATGTTCAAATCTGTGTGAATTTTTAAGAGACCAAACTGCTGAGGTCATCGGTTGGTTGGTTGGTTTGGGGAAGGAGACCAGACAGCGTGGTCATCGGTCTCATCGGATTAGGGAAGATGATGATGATGATTAGTGTTTTAGGGCGCACAACAGCGAGGTTATCAGCGCTCGGATTAGGGAAGGATGGGGAAGGAAGTCGGCCGTGCCCTTTCAGAGGAACCATGCCGGCATTTGCCTGGATTGATTTAGGGAAATCACGGAAAACCTAAATCAGGATGGCCGGACGCGGGATTGAACCGTCGTCCTTCCGAATGCGAGTCCAGTGTCTAACCACTGCGCCACCTCGCTCGGTGCTGAGGTCATCGGTCCGTAGACTTATACACTACTTAAACTAACTTACGCTAATAACAACACACACCCACGCCCGAGGGAGGACTCGAACCTCCGGTGGGAGGTACCAAAGAAGTTACAATGTTTGCAAACAATATTGCAAGAGAAGTAACACGTCTAGACTCAAGCAGAAACATACAGTAAATAACATGTTTGACAGTGTGGTCGTAATGCAATGAGAAAGTAAAAAATTGAACAGTAAATAAATAAAAATGGAGTAGACAGGAAAAACTTTAAGAGAAAATAGGAACAGCATGCCTACGTAACAGTTTCTATTAATAAACAAAAATAATAAAATAAAATAAAATTAGTACTTGACAAGGCTACATCAGGAGGTATTAAACATGGAGAGTGATTCACCAACCAATTAAAAGAAGAAACAGTTACCAGTGTAACTACAGAATGCATAAAGAACTTAACCAATAAATAAATGCAGGAAAATGGAGGTGCTTGAGGGAACATAGAGTAAATGCAATCTTTGAGAGTGTGGTGGTACTGCATTTTAACATTAACACTATATTCAAAGCAGTGGCTATGTAAAAGTTTGCATTAAATAAATGAACAATATTTGATGAGACAAGAGGTGTTAAACAAGGACAGTAATATAAGTACCAGTTAAAAGAAAGCCTTCACTATTAAAACTACAGTCTATATGGAATACATAGACAACTTCGATAAAATAAAAGAATTTAACGAATACAGGAAAATGGAAATATGTAGGAACAGACAGTGTGGTAAGTAATGAACAACAGAGGTGATTATATGAAGTTTAGGAGAGGGGACGTGTTGAGCTGTGTCTGGTCATTTAGGATTAGATCTGGACTGTGAGCAAGATGTTTGTTAATTTCCAGGGCTTTCAGCTGGTTGAGTTTACGGCCTTTGGTTGCTAAATGAAGTACACGGGCTGGTAGTTGTGACCCTCACTCAGTAGATGCTCAGCAAATGCGGAGTCAGAATTCTGCAACCTCCAGCTGTGTTCATGATCAGCCAGCCTATTGCTATGTCTCTGCCTGACTGAACGATGTAAAATTTCTCACAATCAGAACAGGTAATTTTGTAAACCCCACTGTTGGCTAATAACTGGATCGTATCTTTGCTATTAAAACACACTGGGCTGTCGTACCATTAACATAGTAGGAAAGCCTATACCTGCAGGTTTTCAGTGCTTTGGCAACAATCTGAGACACCTCACCTAGAAATGGTAGTGTACACCATTTCCTGCGAACAGTGAATGGGGAAGCAGGTGGGGCATAGAGGAGGGGTATAACTTTCCGTTTTTGTTTCCTGTGGAAAATGTTGTCAATAGGAACTAGACTGTAGCCACTGGCTCCGACAATAAATTTTATTTTATCTAAAAATGGTTCAAATGGCTCTGAGCACTATGGGACTTAACATCTGAGGTCATCAGTCCCCTAGGGCTTATAACTACTTAAACCTAACTAACCTATCACACACATCCATGCCCGAGGCAGGATTCGAACTTGCGACCGTAGCAGTCGCGCGGTTCCAGACTGCAGCGCCTAGAAGCGCTCGGCCACACCGGCCGGCTTATTTTATCTAACTCTGCTTTAAAATCATCTCTGGACGTAGGGATAGATATGAGACGGTGTACCATAGAGTGGAAAGCTACATGTTTGTGAGCTATGGGGTGTTGTGAGCAAGAAGGTATTACTGTGTCTGTAGTTGTAGTTTTTTTTATAGATTTTGAAATAATTTGTGTGTGTGTGTGTGTGTGTGTGTGTGTGTGTACTGACGTCACTGGTGAGATCTAAGAAGTTTATGGATTTGTTGCCAATCTCCATTGCGAACTCAATATTTTAATGTTGACTGGGTTTCTCAAAAATGTGTTGAGTTGTCTTGTAGTACCAGTCCACATACACAGGACATCATCTACATACCTAAACCAGTATTTGATATTTGCGCTCAAAGGTTCTGTTTTTAGAAAATTTTGTTCAAAATAGTACACAAATATTTCAGCCAACGGTGGACGTCTCTTTTCCTTTACCATCTCTTCAATTCCTCGCTGGAGAAAGCACTGCCTTCTCAAGATGCGGCCTAGCAAATTTTCATTTCCTTTCTCTGTCGTGTGAAAGAGGTATCTGTTCTACAGGATTCTCCCCAACACCTTCACGTTCCTCGTCATATCTTTCCAATTTCCCACACAGTCCGTATCCAGTGCCTCCAGCTTTCTTTTCCGCCGTCTCTAAATATCCAGGTCTCTACCACGTATAAAGCTATGCTCCATATAGGATATACCCTTTGGCCACCTTTACTTTAGATTTTTGTTCAGTGTCCCGCACAGCAATTTTATGTATTTCTTGAAGGTTCCTTCGTTATCATTATCCTCGCCATAGTTTAGATCCTCTGCAGTTACATTTCCCAAGTATTTGAATTTTGCAACCTGCTGTGATTGTCTCTCTGTCGTGATTTTGACCTTCTCTCGCTTTCCTCCCAGTATCACACTTCCTGCTTTTTTCTTATTTATTTCAATTTCCAGTAATTTCTATTTGATGTTTAGATCGCTAAGAACCTTTTTATATTCGACCAACATTCCACCATTTTGCGTCCAACATACAATCCTCTAATTTCATCCATGCACTTTCCTATGATCTCTTCCAGGTAGATGTTACACAGCCTACCTGAAAGGCAGCACCCTTCACTGGATCCTCTTTCTATTACTATTCCCTCCATTAGTCTTTCACCAACACTGGCTTTTGGCTTAACTCTTCAATCAATTTTCTTTGTCACCAGTAGATACCTTGTTTTCTTAGAAATGACATTAATCTGTTCCACTGATCACATCAAAACCTTCATCCAAATCTACAAAAGTGTAAATCTTCCTATACTCTTCAGTTTAAAATGCGTCAGAATGGTTCAACAGCGATGGAGAAAGTAAAAAATATACAATGTTTCTACTTCCGAATAATATTTCGCGTGTTCTCTGTCGTCGTTAAAAGATGAATATAGTTGCAACTTGTCTTCTGTCTAACTCAAGGCATGGAGAAAACTACACTCCTGGAAATTGAAATAAGAACACCGTGAATTCATTGTCCCAGGAAGGGGAAACTTTATTGACACATTCCTGGGGTCAGATACATCACATGATCACACTGACAGAACCACAGGCACATAGACACAGGCAACAGAGCATGCACAATGTCGGCACTAGTACAGTGTATATCCACCTTTCGCAGCAATGCAGGCTGCTATTCTCACATGGAGACCATCGTAGAGATGCTGGATGTAGTCCTGTGGAACGGCTTGCCATGCCATTTCCACCTGGCGCCTCAGTTGGACCAGCGTTCGCGCTGGACGTGCAGACCGCGTGAGACGACGCTTCATCCAGTCCCAAACATGCTCAATGGGGGACAGATCCGGAGATCTTGCTGGCCAGGGTAGTTGACTTACACCTTCTAGAGCACGTTGGGTGGCACGGGATACATGCGGACGTGCATTGTCCTGTTGGAACAGCAAGTTCCCTTGCCGGTCTAGGAATGGTAGAACGATGGGTTCGATGACGGTTTGGATGTACCGTGCACTATTCAGTGTCCCCTCGACGATCACCAGTGGTGTACGGCCAGTGTAGGAGATCGCTCCCCATACCATGATGCCGGGTGTTGGCCCTGTGTGCCTCGGTCGTATGCAGTCCTGATTGTGGCGCTCACCTGCACGGCGCCAAACACGCATACGACCATCACTGGCACCAAGGCAGAAGCGACTCTCATCGCTGAAGACGACACGTCTCCATTCGTCCCTCCATTCACGCCTGTCGCGACACCACTGGAGGCGGGCTGCACGATGTTGGGGCGTGAGCGGAAGACGGCCTAACGGTGTGCGGGACCGTAGCCCAGCTTCATGGAGACGGTTGCGAATGGTCCTCGCCGATACCCCAGGAGCAACAGTGTCCCTAATTTGCTGGGAAGTGGCGGTGCGGTCCCCTACGGCACTGCGTAGGATCCTACGGTCTTGGCGTGCATCCGTGCGTCGCTGCGGTCCGGTCCCAGGTCGACGGGCACGTGCACCTTCCGCCGACCACTGGCGACAACATCGATGTACTGTGGAGACCTCACGCCCCACGTGTTGAGCAATTCGGCAGTACGTCCACCCGGCCTCCCGCATGCCCACTATACGCCCTCGCTCAAAGTCCGTCAACTGCACATACGGTTCACGTCCACGCTGTCGCGGCATGCTACCAGTGTTAAAGACTGCGATGGAGCTCCGTATGCCACGGCAAACTGGCTGACACTGACGGCGGCGGTGCACAAATGCTGCGCAGCTAGCGCCATTCGACGGCCAACACTGCGGTTCCTGGTGTGTCCGCTGTGCCGTGCGTGTGATCATTGCTTGTACAGCCCTCTCGCAGTGTCCGGAGCAAGTATGGTGGGTCTGACACACCGGTGTCAATGTGTTCTTTTTTCCATTTCCAGGAGTGTATCTCCCGTTTCTCTGACGATCCTAGCCGTGTCCAGCTAGTGCTTACAAAACAGTTTTAAAACAAACTCGTATGACATCATTAACTGGGAAGGAAGTTTAGCCATTCAATGTGGAAGTTTTTTTTTTTTTCACTTTATGTCAGTTGCGAGACTGAGGGACGTCAACTATTCAGTATTGACGGAAGAAATATTCTATATTTTCTTTAACTTTATTTGTTAATGTCAGTTTTACAAGCTATCTATTTCGAAGCTAGACAGTTCCACTTCCAGGCGCCTTAATAGGGCGCGCGAATACATAAATTTTGCGGATCTAAATTACTCAAGTGTCCTATCAAGGCACCTGAAGCTTCTAAATCGACGGCATGTACAACACAAATGGAACCAGCTGGGGGGGGGGGGGGGGAGAGAGGCTTTATTTCTGAGATGAAATGTGGACCTTTATTGTACCTCATTAGTGTAGCAGAGTCCGATAAGTGCTAACTGAATGCAGTGTCTTGTTTGTGTGAGGTAGAAAAGGAATAGATTTAAAATCCAATCTCGATAGTATCCACTTCCCGAACAGCAAGACAGCACCCACCTCCACAGACGTATGGTGATGGGCCAGAAATTTGCTCAATAACGTGTAGGTCCAGCCTTGTAAAGCAATACAGTGTCGAATTTGCGTGGTGTGGATTCTAGAAGTCCTTTGTAGGTTTCCGGAGGTATGTGATCTACGTACGGGCCACATGCCGGATAACACCTCAGATATGTTCTACTTGATTCAGATAAGGTGGATTTGCTGACGAAGACATCCATGTGAGTTCGATATAACGATCCTCAATCCACCGCAGCACGATCTGGATTCGTCACGCGGATAATTATCCTGCTGGAAGTTGCCACTGCCGTTGGAGGAGACATCAAGAATGGAAGGATGTAGGTTGTTCGCATTTAATGTTCACGTAGTCCGCAGCGGTCATGGTGATTTAGACTACTGCCACGGGTTCCATGACGTACCACAATACTACCCATACTTCTGCTTCCGTGGTGTGTTCATTGTAAGTATGCATTCGTCATGATGACGGCATATTTGGACACGATACAAGAAACCTGGTTAATCCGTCCAAGCGACACGTTTCTATTGATTCACGACCCAATCTCGATGGTCCCGTGTCCACTGTAGTCGTAACTGATGATGTCTTGGGAGTCAACTTGAGGGAAATTTTGGATCATCTTCTGCGGAACCTCATCTTCAACAGTACGTGTTACCAGCGTCCTCCGAAACATGCCTCTAACTGCATTTCTCTCAGCAGATCTACCACAAGTTGCCTCCCATCCTGCTTTTTGGAGCGGCCAAGCCTCCATCTTCCACGTTCCGTGATAAGACGTCGAAGTCCAAAAGCTTGTCTCCTACTTGTGTTGTCGCCGTACTGCAACCACTTTCCACAGATGCTCACGCAGTAGCATGCGAAGAATCACTCAGTTCCGCTGTTTCCCAGATGCTCGTTCCCAGGAGTAGGGCGCGACAGTCTGTCCTTTGTCAGAGTCGCCTATGTCAGTGGACTTCCATAATAGCGCCCTGTATGGCCGATAGAATGATTCCCCATCCGTCTCTGCATCGCTTGTGTAATTTCCGTAGCTCTTCACGAGATTGCATCCCCGCGGGGCGGTATTCAAGCTCGCGGTAGGTCGTGTTCACAATGTTTTGGCTCATCAAGGATTAACACTGAGATTTAAGGCTGACCATTGGAATATTGTCTACCGGCTGGGAACTGTACGACATCAGATCCGCCTGTGACTGGCATCTAAACAGTGATGACAAAGATTTCTTCAATTACCTGGGATAGATGCAATTAAGTGCACTATTGACCGCAGACAATGGAAATTATAAGAAAAGATACAATTGCTGTATTGGGAGTTGTCAAGAAATGACTTGGCCGCCGTGAGTTACGGGAATAACACAAGATGGTTTCTATTTGTGGGGCAGATACAAAGTGCAAGGTGCCTTAAGTCATCGACCGACGTTCCGAAGAGCTATTTTCCAGCTTTGCTGATGGTACAAATATGATCGTGAAGTGTTTGGCTATTGAGAGTTTGTTAAATAATCATCAATACACATACATCATTTGTACGTTTGGTTGGTTCAAAAAAAAATGGTTCAAATGGCTTTGAGCACTATGGGACTCAACATCTTAGGTCATAAGTCCCCTAGAACTTAGAACTACTTAAACCTAACTAACCTAAGGACATCACACACACCCATGCCCGAGGCAGGATTCGAACCTGCGACCGTAGCAGTCCCGCGGTTCCGGACTGCAGCGCCAGAACCGCTAGACCACCGCGGCCGGCCGTTTGGTTGGTAGTTTGCTATTCTATGTCTCTGAAGCAGCACGCAGCACATGATAAGGCGTTTGAACAGTAACTCAGTATAACAGTTCTTTGCTCCTGAAGTACATCTGTTACAGCTACGACACACAAAAATGGGCATTCCCTGTCAATCGTGGGAAGTCAACGAGATTTTTGATGGTAGCCAAGATAAATGTGATTCATATTACCTATCGTTCCCGTTGTCGAAGCCTATCTAAAGATGCGCGATTTTGTATTAGACCACACATGTGCTGTGGTGCTTCGAGGAAGTAGTCAGATGAACAAAATCCTGTTATTGTTTTCAGGACAACATTTCGAGGATCATTTATATAGGCTTCCTAAAGAAAGGAAGATCACCTTCAGTGTTTTAGACCTTGAGCGATAAGGTAATGTGCAGGAAGATTATGGGTGAAACTATCTATAACGACTAGGACATTACAGACGCGTCCCAAATTCTGGATGGGGAAATATGGGGAAGGAAACATCCTAACATTTGACTTAAACGACAGTGTAAACCACAGGAAACCAAAGTCTACACCAGCGGATACGGATCTCTCGTCCTGCAGAGTACAAATCCAGTGTTTGGATCTATGCACCACATTTCTCAGCAATAATAATTCGTTTGTTCGACTGTCCATGTAGTTAAAAAATATTCTCGTATTTAACTGTTTGTAACAAAGTACGAGACGACAACGACAACAATCTGGCAGCAAATAAAAAGGTAACAGGATAACGCCGAGGAACTGCTTGTTCCGTTTTCAGTCTTCACGGAAGAAACGTTAACATTGACACATCTAAGTGATAATCGGAATGAGAAAACAATAGCGAAGACGGAAATCCTTCTTCCTTGTTCTCTGAAGAAAAATCGGAAGTGCATTTTCCTCTAAGGAGTGGCAAGGAGCTAGAGTGGGGAAACGACCGAAACCGTTTTAGCACGGAAAATTATCGGGATTTGGAACGGTAGATGACAAAGCGTTGGAATTTCAAGAATACATTTTTCGTCACAGTTTAGTTCTCTGCTCACTATTCAAAGATATTATTATGTCGTCAAGCACCACTTCTCGATAAAACTGGAGTCATTTTGCATGTATGTGACCCACTCTCAACTGTACATTATCACGTAACAACTGCAGTCATCTTTATTACCCTCTGTCAAAAGTATTTGATTTTTTTTTTCCGTATCCATACTACGCATTTAGAAAGCGTACACGCTGCGCATCGAATGCCAGAAGATGACGTTTATGCAAAAATGGTTCAAATGGCTCTGAGCACTATGGGACTTAACATCTGATCTACTTTAACCTTACTAACCTAACGACATCACACACATCCATGCAAGAGGCAGGATTCGAACCTGCGACCGTAGCAGTCGCGCGGTTCCGGACTGAAGTGCCTAGAACCGCTCGGTCGCCATCGCCGGCTACGTTTATGCAAAACTAATTTCCTATTTCCTTATCCACATCAAGCTACCCAACCCATACGAAAAACGAGCCTCGAGGTCAAATATTGGATTGCTGGACCAGTTGATTTGAAATATATTGAATTCCATAGCTGAATGTTGTGTAAGAAAGAAATGCGGAAAGCGTACTAATTGTTGAAGGGCAGCAATCAAGCACCAATATGGAGTAGTTCAGTCTACTTTAACCCTCGTACACACCAACGGGGTGTCGAAAATTGCACTAATCCAAATTTTATTCAAAGGAAGTCATTATTTACAGGTTGTGCTTTAATTAGTTACACATATTCGACCTCCAGTGGTACATTACATGCCAAATTAAGTACCAAATGTCCTGTTTTATACCCAACAGTGATCGTAAATTTTACGAGGGTTCAGTGAGCTACGGTTAAAGGAATTGCGCAGAAGTTGATTTGAATCATCACACCGACAGCACTTCAAGAAACTGTGTGAAATACGACGTTTACGATTACAATCTACTTGATATCTCGTTTCTTAAGCACTAAACACTCATAAATCCAGAAAGCTGTCAAAAAAATCTCGATCCATAGTCCTTTATTTGCAAGTATGCAAGAAGTGTATTTGGAAATGAGCTATGAGTATGTGATCAGTGGATGAAATTTGGATTCAGCCAACAGTACACAGTAGCAGCCGTGGTCTAGGGGATCAGAGGATTAGTTGCCCTCTGTAATAAAAAAAAAAATTTAAAAAAATAACACTTAGTCAGTGGATCAACGATAAACCTGAACGGGTGTCCTCCGACGTCTGCCTTGAACAAATGTAACGAACAAAATGAGATCAATAAAAAAAACTAAAAAAAGAGGTAGCGCCTGTGATAAGTAACCGGAAAAGTCCTCGGTTCCGGATTCGAAATCCATCAGCGCTTATATTTTAATTAATAATTGGCATTGGCGGCCGAAGATTTCCGGGATAAAGAGTCACCCTCATTCTGCCAAACGCCTTGTCAAAGAAGGAGGAGGAGCGAATGAGGTTCCGCGCACTCTCTTGTCCTCGGGGTGGGAATTTGCTCCTAAAGACGGAAGAATCAGCAATGATTAATGGCATGATAATGCAGAAGGCAATGGAAACCACTGTATTAAAGACACTTGACGTTCACCCACAAGACATGTGGCCTGTAACTGAAAAACTGCCATAGTGATCTCTCCATTCGCAAAATATTCAGGAATGCTCCCCCATTCTGATCTCCGGAAGGGGACTGCCTAGGGAGAGGTGACCATGAAGAATGATTCAATAACCAACGAAAGGATAACATTCTACGAGTCGGCGCGTGGAATGTCAGAAGCTTGAACGTCGTAGGGGAACTCGAAAATATGAAAAGGGATTTGATAAAACTCAATATAGATATAGTAGGGTTCAGTGAAAGAAGACAAAGATTTCTGGTCAGATGACTACAGGGTTACATCAACAGCAGCATAAAATGGAATAACTGGAGTAGGTTTCGTTATGAATTGGAAGATAGGGCAGAGAGTATGTTACTGTAAACAGTTCAGTGATAGGGTTGTTCTTATCAGAATCTTATGAAGAGTAGGCTGAAGTTTAAGAAGTTTAAGAGATTAGTCAGGAAGAATCAATACGCACAGAAGTGGGATACGGAAATACTAAGGAATGTTAAGATGCGCTTGAAGTTCTCCAAGGCTGTAGATACAGTAATAAAGAGTAGTCCAGTAGGCAATACAGCTGAAGTACTAAGGAATAACAAGGTACGCTTGAAGTTCTCCAAGGTTATAGATACAGCAATAAAGAAGAGCTCAGTAGGCTGTACGGCTGTAGAGGAATCAGCATCTCTAAAAAGGCCAATCGCAGAAGCTGAAAAGGAAAACATAGCTACAGAGAAGGTAACTGCGAAGAAACCATTGGTACAGAAGATACACTTCAGATGATCGATAAAAGAATAAAGTACAAAAATGTTGAAGAAAATTCAGGAATACAAAAATACAAGTCGTGGAGGAATGCAATAAATAGAAAGTGCAGGGAAGCTAAGACGAAATAGCTGCTTAAAAAATGTGAAGGAAACGAAAAAGAAATGATTGTCGGAAGGACTAAGTATATAGAAAAATCAAAACAATCTTCGGCGAAATTAAAAGCAATGGTGGTAACATTAAGAGCGCAACGGGAATTCCACTGTTAAATACAGAGGAGAGAGCAGATAGGTGGAAAGAATACATTGAAAGCCTCTATGAAGGTGAAGATTTGTGTGATGTGACAGAAGAAGAAACAGGAGTCGATTTAGAAGAGACAGGTTATCCAGTATTAGAATCATAACTTAAGAGAACTTAGGAGGACTTAAAATCAAATAAAACAGAAGGGATAGATAGCGTTCCATTATAATTTCTAAAATCATTGGAGGAAGTGGCGACAAAACGACTATTCACGTTGGTGAAGAGAATATATGAGTCTGGCGACAACCCATCTGACAATCGGAAAAATATCATCTACACAATTCAGAAGACTTCAAGAGCTGACAAGTGCGAAAATTATCACACAGTTAGCTTAACAGCTCGAGCATCAAAGATACTTGCACGAATAATATACAGGAGAATGGAAAAGAAAACTGAGAACGTGTTTGGCTTTAGAAATGGCACCAGAGAGGTAATTTTCGCGTTGCGTTTGATTATGGAAGCAAGACTGAAGAAAAATCAAGACATGTTCACAGGATTTGTCGACCTGGAAAATGGGTTCCACAATGTAAAATGGTGCAAGATGTTCGAAATTCTGAGAAAAATAGGGTAAGTTGGGTAATATACAATACATACAAGGGGCAAGAGGAAATAATAAGAGTGGACGACCAACAACGAAGGGCTCGGATTAAAAAGGGTGTAAGACAGGGATGTAGTCTTCCGCCTCTACTGTTCAATCGGTACATCGAAGAAGCATTGTTGGAAACAAAAGAAAGTTTCAGGAGCGGAATTAAAATTCAAGGTGAAATGATATCAAAGAAACGATTCTCTGATGACATTGCTACCCTGAGTGAAAGTGAGGAAGAATTACAAGATCTGCTCAATGGAATGAACAGTCTAATGAGTACAGAATGTGGATTGAGAGTAAATCGAAGAAAGACGAAAGAAATGAGAAGTAGCAGAAATGAGAACAGAGAGAAACTTAATATCAGGATTGGTGGTCACGAAGTAGATGAAGTTAAGGAATTCTACTACCTAAGACAGGAAAATAACAAATGACGGACGGAGCAAGGAGGCCATCAAGAGCAGACTAGCAATGGCAAAAAGGGCATTCCTGGCCAACAGAAGTCTACTGGTATCAGCCATAGGACTTAACCGGCAGAAGAAATTTCTAAGAATGTTCGTTTGGAGTACAGCATGCTATAGTAGTGGAACACGGACTGTGGGAAAACTGGGACAGAATAGAATCGAAGCATTTGAGATGTGGTGCTCCAGACGAGTGTTTAAAATTTGGTGGAATTCAAAAATGTTCAAACGACTCTAAGCACTATGGGACTTAACATCTGAGGTCATCGGTCCCCTAGACTTAGAACTACTTAAACCTAACTAACCTAAGGACATCACTCACATCCATGCCCGAGGCAGGATTCGAACCTGCGACCGTAGCAGCAGCGCGGTTCAAGACTGAAGCGCCTAGAACCGCTCGGCCACAACGGCCGGCAAAATTTGGTGGACTGATAAGGTAAGCATGAGGAAGTTCTGCGCAGAATAGGAGAGGAAAGGAATATTGAAAACGCTGGCAAGGAGAAGGGACAGGATGATAGGACATCTGCTGAGACAGGGAATGGTCCAAAATGTCTCGGTCCGGCATACAGTTTTAATCTGCCAGGAAGTTTCATATCAGGGAATGTCTTCCATGGCACTAGAGGGAGTTGTAGGAGGCAAAAACTGTAGAAGAGATTGGAATACATTCAACAAATAACTGAGGAGGTAGTTTGCCATTACTATTCCGAGATGAAGAGTTTGACACAGAAGAGGAATTCGTGACGGACCCCATCAAAAGAGTCAGAAGATTGATGAGTAAAAAAAAAAAACACATTGGCACCTCGGACACAGCAGCTGAAAACAATGCCACGACACCAGCAGAAGTTTCAACTGAACGTAGTTGCTTCCCGTATCTACATCTACATCTACATCCATACTCCGCAAGCCACCTGACGGTGTGTGGCGGAGGGTACCTTGAGTACCTCTATCGGTTCTCCCTTCTATTCCAGTCTCGTGTTGTTCGTGGAAAGAAGGATTGTCGGTATGCCTCTGTGTGGGCTCTATTCTCTCTGATTTTATCCTCATGGTCTCTTCGCGAGATATACGTAGGAGGGAGCAATATACTGCTTGACTCCTCAGTGAAGGTATGTTCTCGAAACTTCAAGAAAGCCCGTGCCGAGCTACTGAGCGTCTCTCCTGCAGAGTCTTCCACTGGAGTTTATCTATCATCTACGTAACGCTTTCGCGATTACTAAATGATCCTGTAACGAAGCGCGCTGATCTCCGTTGGATCTTCTCTATCTCTTCTATCAACCCTATCTGGTACGGATCCCACACTGCTGAGCATTATTCAAGCAGTGGGCGCACAAACATACTGTAACCTACTTCCTTTGTTTTCGGATTGCATTTCCTTAGGATTCTTCCAATGAATCTCAGTCTGGCATCTGCTTTACCGACGATCAGCTTTATATGATCATTCCATTTTAAATCACTCCAAATGCGTACTCCCTGATAATTTATGGAATTAACTGCTTCCAGTTGCTAACCTGCTGTATTGTAGCTAAATGATAAGGGATCTTTCTTTCTATGTATTCGCAGCACATTACACTTGTCTACATTGAGATTCAATTGCCATTCCCTGCACCATGCATCAACTCACTGCAGATCCTCCTGCATTTCGGTATCTGACGAAGATGACGTGGCGGGGTGCTTAGTTGCGGTGTAAGGTGGACCAATCAGGGGCAGTGGCGGACGATTGTAATCTAGGACAAATACCCACAGTCCAACGTGTTTTATTTTAGGAACGTCGCAAATGGGTTGTTAGAGATTTAGTCATTTGAACTGAGTGTCGACAACTTGATGATGAGAACACTCTCTGTAGAAACGTGTTGTTGTGTTATGCATATTTTGTAGTCCTCACGTGCCAGGTACTCCATATCAGCGACCTCAGTAGTTATTAGACATCGTGAGATAGCAGAATGGAGCGCTCCACGGAACTCACGGACTTCGAACGTGGTCAGGCGATTGGGTGTCACTTGTGTCATACGTCTGTACGCGAGATTTTCACACTCCTAAACATCCATAGGTACACTGTTTCCGATGTGATAGTGAAGTGGATACGTGAAGGGACACGTACAGCACAAAAGCGTACAGGCCTATCTCGTCTGTTGACTGAGAGAGACCGCCGACAGATGAAGAGGGCCGTAACGTGTAACCGGCAGAAATCCATCCAGAACATCATCAGGATCCATTGCAAGTACTGTGACAGTTAGGCGGGAGGTAAGAAAACGTAAATTTCATGGTCTATCGGCTACTCGTAAGCCACACATCACGGCGGTAAATGCCAAATGACGCCTCGCTTGGTGTAGGAGCATCTACATTGACGATTGAGCAGTGGAAAAACGTTGTGTGGAGTGACGAATCCCGGTACACAATGTGGCGATCCAATGGCAGGGTGTGGGTATGGCGAATGCCCGGTGAACGTCGTCTGTCAGCATGCGTGGTGCCAACAGTAAAATTCGGAGGCGGTGGTGTTATGGTGTGGTCGTGTTTTTCATGGAGGGGGCTTGCTCCCCTTGTTATTTTGCGTGGCACTATCACAGCACAGGCCTACACTTATGTTTTAAGCACCTTCTTGCTTCCCACTATTGAAGAGCAATTCGGGGATGGCGATTACATCTTTCAACGCGATCGAGCACTTGTTCATAATGCACTGCCTGTTACGGAGTGGTTACACGACAATAACATCCCTGTAATTGACTGACCTGCACAAAGTCCTGACCTGAATCCTATGAAACACCTTTGGGATGTTTTGGAACGCCAACTTCGTGCCAGGCCTCACCGATCGACATCGATACCTCTCCTCAGTGCAGCACTCCGTGGAAAATGGGCTGCCATTCCCCAAGAAACCTTCCCGCACCCTACTGCACGTATGCCTGTGAGAGTGGAAGCTGTCATCAAGCCTAAGGGTGGACCAACACCATATTGAATTCCAGCATTACCAATGGAGGGTGCCATGAACTTTTAAGTCATTTTCAGCCCGGTGTCCGGATACTTTTGATCACATAGTGTATGTTGAGTGCTACCAATTATTACTGAGAAAGTGTAACAACCGCTAACTCAAATTCGAATAATGGGTAATATTAAAATTGTTCTAGGCATTCCGTTTAAGGCACATTGGGAATTTACTCCTAGATTCAGTATCCCAAATGGACTTCAAGCCATTTGCACCCAACTATTACTTTTTATGTTTCTATAACTTTGTCATTAAGATCAATTTCGTATACCGGAATAATAGCGATTGTTTTCTGAGATGCATAACGGTATCATCATAAGAATGAAGCAATTACTGGCAAACGTTAGACAAGCTGTATAGACTCAGTGGACGAATAAATGTTTGAGAAGAGTCGTGACAAGCAAAACAAGGCAAAGCCCCTGAACACCAAAATCTTTGAGAAGTCGAAATATTGAGGGATTTAAAATACAAATTGTCGAATAGTTCGCCCTATTCACCAGATTAGCACGCTCTGAATTTCATCTATTCTCAGAGCTAAGGACTTCTTTGTGACATGTATTGGGTCTAATGAACAGCTGAATGCATCCGTAAATAAACACTAATCTCACCATGATGATGTAATCTACTCGCTGAAAAAAACCAACACAAATTACATTGATCTGAAAGGAACTAACGAGGCACTATTGAATGCTCATATGGATCTGGCTATCTGAACTATGCTGCATTCTAGAAATGTGCACTAGACTCCGGAGAGTTCCTCCTGAAGTACGATAAACAAATTCACTTCACCTTCTAATAAAAAATTGCTATCAGATTTACTAATATTATGATCTCTCAGTCTTTGATGAAGGATGAATATTTAGAAAATATAGTTCCATCGAGGCACAGCACTGTTGGTGTCAATGTTTTCGAGTATTCTTTGGAGTTGTCGATTCCACTTTGATTTATTCTTCACATTTCTAACATACAATGACATTCCTTTTGTATTGTACTTCGCATTGTTATTTCACACCGGCCGGTGTGGCCGAGCGGTTCTAGGTGCTTCAGTCTGGAACCGCGCGACCGCTACGGTCGCAGGTTCGAATCCTGCCTCGGGCATGGGTGTGTGTGATGTCCTTAGGTTAGTTAGGTTTGAGTAGTTCTAAGTTCTAGGAGACTGATGACCTCAGATGTTAAGTCCCATAGTGCTCAGAGGCATTTGAACCATTTGAGCTCGTGATCATATCGGTTGGATCCAAGACACTGGAAAACCGTGGCCTTGTCAGATGAGTCCCGATTTCAGATGGTAAGAGCTGATGATAGGGTTCGAGTGTGGCATCGACTCCACGAAGCCATGGATCCAAGTTGTCAACTAAGCAGTATGCAAGCTGGTGGTGGCTCCATAATGGCGTGTGCTGTGTTTACAAAGAAAAGACTGGGTCCTCTGGTCCAACTGAGCCAATCATTGACTGGAAATGTTTATGTTGGGCTACTAAAAACAGCACGCGACCACGTTCCCTGTTCACGATTGCGTGTAGACTGGAGAAGCGGACTCATCCACTACATTGGATTGCAATCCGTCTCTTTTAATTCAGCGACACACAGCCTTTAGCAGCGTTTTGTGCTGACGGACAAAAGTTCCGAGCTTTATAGCTCTAATGTTTTAGTTGTATGTTCACCTCAGTATGTGGCTTTTACTCCCATGAAAAACAGGTAGTGATATAAAAAGAAAGAAGTAAATACAGCTAATTACTACCCAAGATGATATTTGGAGACCATTTTCAGCCATGCATGGACTTCATGTTCCTAAACAATGTCAATGCACCCTGTCGCGATTGGTTTGATGAAGTTTCTGGACCGTTCGACTGAAATGTTTGGCCACGCAGATCGCCTGACATGAATCCCATGGAACATTTATGGGATATAATCGAGAGGGCGGTTCGTGCACAAAATCCTGTACTAGCAACACTTTGGCAATTATGGGCGGGTAAAGAGTCAGCATAGCTCAATATTTCCGTAGGGGACTTCCAACAACTTCTTAAGTCCATGTCACGTCTAGTTGCTGCACTACGGTGGGCTAAAGGAAGTCAGACACCGTATCAGGAGGTGCCTGACGACATTTGTCACTTCAGTGTGTATAAGGAAATAAATGTTCAAGAAATTCATTCTTCTTGGTGTTAACTTTCAATAATTTTTGTTTCCGTTACTTACACCGTTTGCGGCACTTTGCGCTGTTTAAAAATTAAGAACTATTTCTGGAATTTTCCTAAAGCCACACTTGTCGAATATATCGCTCGCGATATTCACTCTGGTAACTAATGACGAAAGCTATTTCCGATGACGCTGTAAGAAAAATATTTAATCGGAGCGGAGGAGATTGACCAGTCATTCTAGCTACCATATGAGCTGCAACTGGGGAAATTCACTGACGTGAGCGACTTTGACAAACAACAGATTCTTGTGGTCCGATGCCTGGGAACGAGAGCAAATCGTATACGGCGATGCTGCTCTGCTGTTCGTATCCTACTGAAGTGAGCTGGTTCAAGAACGGTTAAAGCGAGAAAGGCAACGAGGTGTTGGACATCTGGAGCTCATCACAAAACGTGGAGATCGGTGACCTACCCGGTCTGTAAGGTAGGACAGATAGTGCTGGATCAGACGATGCAGTTTCAGGCGCTATTGTTTAGACACCGATCACTCAACGTTGATTGTTGAACGTCTGTACTGCAGCGGACGAGACCTATGCGTTCCGTTGACTACCTGAAGATATTGTTACAAATACTGTGGGTGTTTTGAGCTAACGGGTGAATTGTGGCGCCCTGAAAATATTCTCAAGTCCGCAGTTGGCGTGGCCGCACGGGCCGCTCGGCCAGCTGGGGCCCGCCAGCAAACCGTGGTGGCAGACGTTAGCCAGACGAGAGGGGTAGCCCCAGCGCGTGGTCCATCGAGCACGTGGCAGGGAACTCCATTGTGACGCTGTGTCGATGAAGGAGACACGCTGGGAGTGCCAAAGATGGCGGGCTTCGTGACACGTTAATAGCAGACATTTCACAGTTCTTATGCAAATTAGTAGTAGCCACATGAGTCCTGATACCTCAAAAAGAAACAGGTACATTGCCATTATTTGCACGACTATTCTGATGGTGTAATTAGATTTTCAATTATTTATTAATTTAAAGTTTTGTATCTCACGATAAATTATACAAGTAACACCTAGTAACGAATTTCCAAAATCTAAACGGTTCATCCGCTTTCGTCGATCTACGTGTCTTTAGAAAGCTATTAGTGTAAAACTAAATTGGTGTGAATTACGGGCATGTAACTTAAATAGTTCATGAGTTATTGGAGGTCAAAGTGGCTACTACCGGTCGCGCCAGGCCATAAGTACTCTGCAGTTACACGAAAAAACGGTAGCAGCATGGTTATAAATATATTTATTCATCTATGTCTTTGTCTGTATCCGATATATACTATTCATGAAGAGATTGGTTAAATATTTACTGTGTTTGAGAAAGCACAGAGACATTAGGCTACTGGTCTACCTTTTGTTGCTATTCCTTTTATATATGTTTATTTAATTTGTTTATATATTTAATAATGTGAGTTAGAGCCTGTTTATGGTCCAGTCGTAGCAATATTTATTTAATTTCAAGTTATTTAAATGTAAATCCGGTATTTCGTATGTGTTTTAGTACGTTTGTGAGTGCACGTTGGTTTGGAGACACGGAGGGAGCGCTCTAGCCAATCATAGCGCTCGTTACTAAGAGAGACATATGGAGAATGGGGAGACTGGAGGAGTACGGGAGAGTACACGGGAAGTGCTGGACGCGACGGCGCGTCGGAAGCGCATCCAGCGGAAAGACTTGGACAGTGGAGCAGTGTGCGCGTGGTCGCGGAGGATAGAAATATTTCGGAGTGCCAACCTCTGCTCTTCTGTGATTTCCGTGGCTTCTGCAGTGAAGACGTAGTATGCGTTCAGAAGTGAGTATCTCGCGAGCTATATTGTTGTTCATAACTAATTACGTGAAGTTAGAATCTATTGTTTCCCTGTTATTTAACTTACGTTTTATTTGATCGCTGGACTATCGACACAAGTAAGTGTTTTGCAGAAATATACCGCATTCTCAAAAGTACTTCTACTATCGTACTCATCATTTAAAGGCATTAAGATAGTAACTGCAGATTCTATTTAATTGCGATCTTTCATTTATAAATTTATATGTTATGTAGTGTTGGCAGACAAGCCAACACTGTTTTTCTAGAGGAGGCCGAAATGCACGCGTTTAATTACACGCTGACTGGCGTGAGGTCTGGAACAGGACAATATCTTGAGAATTGCAAATAAAGTAAGTAGTTGATATAATACTTAACTTTAATCCACAATTGTAGAACATCTCTCGTTACGGTACATGCTTCATAATATTAATTATCAACAGCTATGGCGCCTTGCTAGGTCGTAGCAAATGACGTAGCTGAAGGCTATGCTAACTATCGTCTCGGCAAATGAGAGCGTATTGGTCAGTGTAGCGTCGCTAGCAAAGTCGGCTGTACAACTGGGGCGAGTGCCACGACGTGTCTCTAGACCTGCCGTGTGGGGCGCTCGGTCTGCTATCACTGACAGTGGCGACACGCGGGTCCGACGTATACTAATGGACCGCGGCCGATTTAAAGGCTACCACCTAGCAAGTGTGGTGTCTGGCGGTGAGACCACATGTTACATTTATAATTCGCAATTGCCGAGTGATAGAAACCTTCGACCATTAGATTTATGTATGTATTCTTATCGCATACTGTAGACTCAGCAGTATTTGGCCTGTAATGCGGCAACTACATATCCCAGCAACTAGACAACGAAACCAGCCAAAACTTTTAATATTGCAACTCTGAGTCGGAGGGTACGTAGTTGAGGGCCGTACCACACCTCATTGCATTTCATCATTATATTTGAAAGCCCGCAGTGTACACTCATAGGGTCTGGACCGAGGGTAAATAAAAACGAGTCTGATGAATTCGCCTACGCCATCATCCAGGCGAACTGTTGCTCGATATACACACGGTGCCATGGACGCAGGACCTGAGCTTCCATGGGACCTTTGCTAATAATCTAAGGCACCATGACAGCTGTGGCCTATGTTAAAATACTGCGGATCATATTCACTCCTTGGTGCTTGGTGTCTTCCCCGACAACACAGGCATCTTGGAGCAGGATTAATGTCGAGTCACAGGCCAGAATCGTGCTACAGTAATTTGAGTAGCGTGATAGTGAACTCACGTTGACGTCATGGCCGTCAAATGCTCTTCATCTCAACCCGGTGGAACACGCAGTCTGACGCTAGATCAGAACCCACGAACTAACTGACAGCATTTTACGGTAATTGTGTGACCTGTGTGCAATTTTCTGGTGCCATGTACCTCCAGAAAGTTACCAACGACTTGTTGAATACATGAAACGCAGAACACTATGGGACTTGACATCTGAGGTCATCAGTCCACTATAACTTAGAACTACTTAAATCTAACTAACCTAAGGACATCGCACACATCCATGCCCGAGGCAGGGTTCGAACCTGCGACCGTAGCAGAATTCGCGCCTAGAACCGCTCGCCCACCGCGGCCGGCTAATGGACACACCAGTGAGTTCCAACGGTGGAGAAAGGTATTAAGCAGTTGGTATAATATTTTAACTCATCTGTGCAGAGTAATTGTCTTGCCCAGTATACATTCCTTTCGACAGGTTTACATTAACAATCCGGTTCCATTTCCTGTTTACATGACTACGTATTTCTGAACTACGAGGGGAATTCAATAGTTTGTTTTATTCAGGATGCCAGTAGACTATAGTATACCACATTTGGCTCAAAACCCTTTTTCCAACATAATCTCCGCTCAAAGCGACGGGCTTACGCCACCTTACTGGGAGGGCCTTTTGCCACTCTACTGGCCGATGTGGGAGTCAAAGCGTTGTTGCATCAACAACCTGCTTCCCGCGGAGTGCATCGTTCAATGGGCCAAATTGATGGAAGTCGGAAGATACGAGTTCCGGTGTGCGAGGTGGATGAGAAACAGCAGTCCAATGAAGCTCCGTGAGCACCTCTCGGGTAGGCAGACTTGTGCGAGGCCTTACGTTGTCATGTACAAGGAGAAGTTAGTTTGAATTTTCGTGGTGAAACAACGCTGAAGTGGTTTCTTCAGATTCCTGAGGGTAGCACAGTACACTTCCGGGTTGAGTGTTGCACCGTGAAGGAGGACATCAAACAGAATAACCCCTTCAGAGTCACAAAAGACCGTCGGCATGATTTTACTGGCACAGGGTGTCGCTTTGAAATTTAGTGCTGTGGTGCCACTCCATTGGTTTCCTGTTTTGTTTCCGGTTCCAACTGATGAACCTATAATTCATCTCCTGTGACTGTGATCGATGCAAAAAAGCGTCACGATCAGCATCGTAAAGCGCAAGCAGTTCTGCGCAGATTGTCTTTCCTTGATCTTTACGATCTTCCGGTGGGCAGCGAGGAATCCGTATAGCAAACACCTTACAGTACTGAGGACTCCATGTGGTGTACCAGTGCGTCAGCACTACCAACGGAGACGTCCAGTTGAGCAGCGAGGTGTCTGATTGTGATCTTCAAATGAGACTGTCCGCACGTTCCAACACTGCAGGAGTCACAGCTGGACAGTCGGCACGCGGGAGATCGGACAGGGTTGGGAAACCTGGTTGCGACGATGACAGACGTCTCGCCCAACGATTCACCGTGAGTTTGGCCACTGTCAGGTCTCCGTAGACATTCTGCAAGCGCCTATGAACATCTGCGATGCTCTGGTTTTCCATGACACCTCTCTGATTGGAGCGCACCACCGTTACAGGGGCCGTTTTGAAATCTACGTATAGCGCAGCCACCAACCACAACTACATGAAACTTTAGCACATGAAGTTGAAATATACCACGATGTCCCACAAAAAATTCCTCATTATTTGAAGCGAAATTGTCCCGGAAAAGAAATATGTTGCATTACTTATTGTCCCCCTTTCGTATATTGATACATACTCGTATTATGATCATATTTACGACACGTTCAAAAATGGTTCAAATGGCTCTGAGCACTATGGGACTTAACGTCTGAGGTCATCAGTCCCCTAGAACTTAGAAGTACTTAAACCTAACTAACCTAAGGATATCACACACATCCATGCCCGTGGAAGGATTCGAACCTGTGACCGTAGCGATCGCGCGGTTTCAGACTGAAGCGCCTAGAACCACTCGGTCACAGCGGCCGGCTACGACACGTTCAAGTAAAGAAATTGTTTTCCACTACATACACTTTTTGTTACAGAAAACGAATCAGTGAAGCGAACATTTCATTTATTTCGTAACTGTCTTTGTACAAGGAATAATGTAATGAAATGTTGATGTTACAATCTCTTTTATAAGGACTCTTGTGTTTGAATCATAAGGTCTGATTTCTTAATTTCCATTGCCTTAAATCGGTATTTGATTTGGTGTAAGTTTTTCAGATTTTAGTGTTCAGGTCTGAGGCTGGTTTGCAACAGTACGCTAATCCAGTCTTCTGTCTGCTTTCCTCTTTATTTCAGCATTCGTAGTGCATCCCCTCTCATTCATAAACTGCTGCAGATAAGACATCCTTGGTCATCCCCGACGATTCCTTACCTCAGTAGCTCCTTCTGCTATTGTGCCAACGTTGTTATTCTCAATCAGAATGTGTACCACGAGTTTATCTCTTCTTGTGAGGTTGAGTCTCCAGAGACGCCTGTTTTCCAGTTCCGTTCTCAAGACTCCTTCTATCTACCAGATGATCTTCCTCTTGTGCCACCAAATCACCATCGCTTCTACCTGGCTTCTCTCTCTCTCTCTCTTCTTTTCTCACTGCCCAAGTTTCACATCTATATAGACCTCACTCTAACAAATGCTTTCATGATATGTTTCCTTATTACCAAACTGATGTTCTTGCTAGTGAGTAAGTTCTTTCTCAAAATAAATGCAGTCTTTACCTCCTACATCCTGCCCACAATTTCTTTTCAGCTTCTACCGTCCCTTGTGATCCTGCTCCCCAAATTGCTAAATTCCCCTGTCTCGTCATCAAATTCTTATTCTCACAGGTTCATATTCTTCTTCAGAACTGCATCTCATTACTTTAGGCTTTCTCTTATTCTCTTACCACACTGCTTACAGAAAATTCTTTCTATTCCTCTGAATACCTCCGTGATCACAGCAATATCATCTGCATATCGCAGCATGTCTGTTATCCGCCCACATATCTGATAACCAACTCAGTTATTTCGTGAACTTGGTATTTAGCTTCCTGGATGTAAGAATTGATTATCAGAGGAGAGAAAGCACGCCCTTGTCTGACCCCTGATTTTTGGTTCTTGTTCCTGATGAATAGTCCTAATTACAGTCACTTAGTTCTTGTAGAAACTACATCCCGCCTATTCGTCAAACGAACTGGGGAGGCCCTACGATCGGCCCCTTGGAAAGTCTTTCGCTGCCTGCCAGACTTTGGAATGATCTCCCACTCGACCACGGGTGAGAGGTCAACTTCAGTGCAGGCAGTACCCGGGGTGGCCACTGTGGTGTCACCGCCAGACACCACACTTGCTAGGTGGTAGCCTTTAAATCGGCCGCGGTCCATTAGTATACGTCGGACCCGCGTGTCGCCACTGTCAGTGATTGCAGACCGAGCGCCGCCACACGGCAGGTCTAGAGACACCTCCTAGCACTCGCCCCAGTTGTACAGCCGACTTTGCTAGCAATGGTTCACTGACAAAATACGTTCTCATTTGCCGAGACGATAGTTAGCATAGCCTTCAGCTACGTCATTTGCTACGACCTAGCAAGGCGCCATTATCAGTTGCTATTGATATTGTAAATAATGTACAGACAAGAGCTACGTTCAACATTAATGGATTAAAGTTAAGTATCCCACCAGCTACATCCTTTTTTTCTAGTCTAACTTCCTTGTCCTGTTCCAGACCTCACGCCAGCCTGCGTGAGCTAAAACGCGTGCCTTTTGGCTTCCTCTTACATTAGTGGGTTGGCCCTTTTGCCAATCCACAACAGCCACAGCAATGGACCGATCAGGGGACACGTGGGACGTGCTCGACGTCCGTCGCATCCCCGCGTCCATCCTCCCCCCCCCCGCCCCCCCTCCACACACACACACACACACACACACACACACACACACACACACACACACACAGAAGAAAGGATTTACTGGAGAAAATGAGCTTGGTAATCAGAGAGAGGAGAAAGACTAATTGGGTTCTATAATAAATTTCAAACGGTAGTAGCGAATACTCTGTTCAAGAGTCACGAGAGGAAGAGGTATACTTGGAAAAGAACTGGAGATATGAGAAAACTCAGGCTGGATTACATCATGGACATACAGAGACTCCGAAATCAGATGTTGGTTTGTAGGACATACCCAAGAACAGCTATATACTCAGACCCCAATTTAGTAATGATGGAGAGTCGACTGAAATTTAAGACAATCGTCTGGAAGAATCAGTGTAGACGGAAGTGGGATATTGGAGTACTGAGGAATGACGATAAGCTTTTGAAGTTCGCTAAGGATGTGGATACTGCTGTAAGGAATACCAGAGTATCCACCTCAGTTGAAGAGGATTGGACATATCGAAAAAAGAAAATCGCAATGTTGTAAGGAAGTGCAAAAATGATCAGGGAAAGACAGAAAGTCACTAATATAAATCCCTTAGTGGTTATAACTAGGAAGTGTAGGGTATTTAAAGCAAAATGTCTGCAGGAAAGATTTGAAGAAATCGAAAAACAAATGATCTGACCCAGCATACAGACAAACCAAAACAAACTTCGGTGAAATTAAAATCGAGGGTGGTAAAATTGAGAGTGCTACGGGAATTCCATTCCAACTGCTAAGGCCGAAGACGTAGGGGATGGAGTATTAGAGCCGTGGAAGGCTTGGGGTGAGGTAGGGCAGGAGGGATAGACAACATACCATATCTAAAATCATTGGAGGAAGTGGCAAGCAAACTATCGTTCAAGTCAACGTGTTGAATCTACGAGTCTGGAGATGTACCATCAGACTTTCGGAAAAATACCATCGGCACAATTTCGAAGCTTGGCTTTAGAAAAGGTTAAGACACAGAGAATCAGTTCTGGCAGTAAGCTTGATAATGGAAGCAAGAGTGAAGAAAAATCCGGACACATTTATTGTGAATGAAAAAGCGTTCAAGAGTATGAAATGGTGCAAGATATTTTAAATTCCGAAGAAAATAGAAGTAATCTATGAAGAAAGACGGGTAACACAAAATACGTACAAGAACAAAAAGGAAAGAATAAGACTGGTTGTCCAAGAACAAAGTGCTCGGATTAAAAAGCGTGTAAGACAATGATGCAGTCCTTCGCCGCTACTGTTCAATCAGTAGATCTAAGAAGCAATGACGGAAATAAGAGGACTATTCAAGAGTGGGATTAAAATCCAGTGTGAATGGACGCTATGATAATATTCGCTGATGACATTGATACCCTCAGTGAAAGTGAAGAGGAATTGTAGGATCCGTTGAATGGATTGGTCTACTGAGTACAGAATTTGGGTACAGAATAAACCGAAAAAGACAAAAATAATGGAAAGTAGAGGAAATGAGACCAGTAAAAAGCTTAACATCAGTACTGGTGATCACGAAGTAGACGAGGTTAAGGAATTCTGCTACCTTGGAAGCAAAATAACCCAAGACGACGAAGCAAGGGGAAGATGAAAAACAGAGTACCACAGGCAGAGGGTGCGCTCCTGTCCAAGATAAATTTACGGGTATCAGGTATCAAACTTTAAACTAAATTTGAGGAAGAATTTTCTGAGCATGTATGTTTGGAGCACAGTGTTATATTTTAGACTGTTAGTGCATCGTGTACAGTGAGAGTCGCGGAACTGGTGAGAATCGTAGAGATTGACATGCTACAGAAAATTAGGTGGCCTGTTAACATATGGAATGAAGAGGTTCTCCACAGAACCGCCGAAGAAAGTAACATATGTGAAACCCTGGTACCTCCATGATACTAAAAAGCTGTAGAGGGTAATAACTGTAGACTGGAACACATCCAGTAAATTAAATTGAGAATATAGGGTGCAGGCGCTACTGTGAGATGAAGAGGTTAGCAAGAGAGAGCAATTTGTGGCAGGCCGCATCAAATTGGCTGGAAGACCAATCCTAGAGGATATTCCAGTCTCAGATGTCATGGTGTTACTGGAGAAAAAGAAGCATCTCTCAAAGGAGCAGCACAAGTTCAGAATAAGCAACCATGTCACATGAACGTTAAAATTCTCTCAAGCTTTCAGCCCCATCTATTGGTTTAAAATCCACGAGCTTCGGCTAGTTGGAGCCCATTTTCAGCTGTTCATGGACTTCGTTCCCAAACGAGCCAAATTCCACGTCGAGTTAATGTACTACGTTGGGTAAAAGGAGGTCCGTCATGATATTAGGAGACATCCAATAACTCTCCTCACCTCAGTGTATTATTTTGTGCTCTGGCCATTTTAAATTCCTGGGTGCAATATTTTTTTAAATTTTTTTAAATTTGTTTTTACATTCACTATCGAGGATTTCTGTTGAGGTCGTTTAATCTTTTACGTTAAAATACATCATTGTCGGTGAAGGTTATTTCAATTTAAGCCCACACTCGCACAACACCCTGTCCGAACGCCTCTCCACCCAACACCTGCGCTACATAGATGAATAGATAGATTAAGTCTTCCTAGAATCTGTTCTCAAATATTTGAGTGGCTGGGGGAATATTCGAATAATAGAAACCATTATATTATCCTGGACGGCGAATGCTACACAGAAACGACGATAACACCACGTGTGCCCCAAAGAATGGTAATGGGGTCTGTAGTGCTTTCTGCATACATAAGGGATTTGTCAGAGAGCATCAGCAACTCGTAAAACTGTTTACCGACGATGTGAGCGGGAACATAGCTTTGTTGGAAGAACGTAAGAAATTGCAGAAGCAGTTGGAGAACATTTATTCTTGAGTAATGAATGGTACCTTTCCTTGAATGGCTATAAATGGAACTTAAGGCTTATAACTAAGAGAAAGAACGGTGTTGTATGTGGCTACAAGATTAGTAGTGAATATGTTGAGCACGTCATATCGTATGAATAGTTATGGATAATAATAAGCAGACGTATGAGACAAGGGAAATACTTTCAGACTAAGACAAGAATGTAATACTTCCAGTTACAAAGAAAGTAGTTCGTGACAGATGCGAATATTACCAAACTATCAGTTTAATTAGGCATGGTTGCAAAACACTGACAATAATTACTCGGAAAAGAATTTAGAAACTAGTTGAAGGCAACCTCAGGATAGCTCAGTTTGAGTTCTGGAGGAATGTAGGAACACTTGAGGCAATACTGACCCTACCACTTATTTTAGAAAGTAGGTCAAAAAAAACGTAGCAGACCTACAGAAACTTTTTCACAGTGTTGACTGAAACACACTTTTTGGAATCTGGGAGGTAATAGGGCTAAATACGGGGAGTGAAAGGCTATTTACAGCTTATACAGAAACCAGACGGCAGTTATATGAGTCGAGGGGCGTTGTAAGTTCTCGGCGTATGTGAGGGACTTTAGTGGGAGCACTTTAATCGAATATTTAATTGAACATTTTTATATGTCCCTGTATATATGACATCAACAAATTATTACCCACCAAAACAAAGATAAACGCATTCATCTGACTACAAAGATCTAAATTAATTCAGTTTATTACACGTAAATTTAAAAGAATTTAACACTCGTTGAAAGTAATAAGCTAATGCTATGGTAAACTGGAACAAAGGGATTTGAAGTGTGATTCGAGTGAACGCATATCTAGATAAAACATTTACATTCGGGGAAGTCGTACCGTGATTGCCAAACGTTAGTACATAGAAACAGAATATACTACAGGCACATGTTAAACAAACTGTGTGGGATCTCCCTAAACACTTTTGATTACCAAAAAGAGCTGGCCACTATAAAACTAATAGCATTAAAAAGTGAACACTGGTAGACAAACTAAACAGAAAAATAACGACACTGGTACATGCACAACCACAAAAAACGCCAGAACAAACAACTCAATACGAGAACAAATATCAAAACTGAAATCAAAACCACACGGATACAAACAATCTGGTACCTGTCAGCTTAGTTGCAGAGAACGTGAAAAATATACATTGAGGTAACTGGCAGGACATTTGATACTGGATATAAAGAATATACCAGAGCACTGAAATACGATACAAGCAATTCAGTATTTGCAGACCACCTTAAACAGGAATATCACAGACCAAGCACTATTCAAAAAAACATGAACATCATAAGAATCAGCAGAGACAGACACCCTAACCATTTTCCAGAAAATTTCCATATCCACAAAGCGTTAACTCATAACAAACAGTCGCTCACTGATCAACTGAATACTGGAAAGTAGACACTATATAGACTAATTGAAGAAATCATATGAAAAAGAAAACGGCTCTTTCCCTTCTCCTCCCTCCCTCAAACTCCCCCCCCCCTTCTCCCCCCGCCCCCCAATTTCATTTCACTCCATGCACCTCACCTTTATCCTCCAACCCACTCTCTACCACACTACTATGCATTTATGTCCATACCTGCGTCTCCCTCCCCCTCCCACTCACCACATAGGACTCCATCACTATGCGTTCACTACTCTTATACAGTATATACATACACAGTAATATAATTAGAAAGAATAACGAACGACAGAGAAAGAAAAATATATAGATCAAAGAAAAACTAGTGATAATGTTGGAAACGCTACAAAACACAAAACAGGCGTAGAAATATATTAATAAACAGTGAACAGTGGTGTATGAAACTGTACTATGTTGAAAGCAAAAATGCATAGTTAAGCAAAGCAGCGTAAAATTAGACGTCAATAGTCAGCGCCTAACAAAGAAAAAAGCAGGAACGTGCTATTAGACGGCATTTCCTGATGTAAGCGAAAAACCAAGCGGAAATTATCTTAAATAAAAACCAACAATCTGATAACGAACTGTTTTTCGATACGGAAAAGAAATCAAACTGTAAATTTCTTAAATGAGAGGCCACTATTGATTCTTTACTTCAATAAAGCGAAACACGTCTGGTGAGAAAAACACGTATTTTCTTGTAGTTGTAACGAAGGAACAAAACTACCATCATTAATTGAAAAGCAACTGTGCACAATATAGCCACACAAATGAAGTATTTACTACAGAAGAGTATGTGTGTGTATCTGTTGCTGAAGTTGAAAACATGTTGAATCTCTAACTAAGTAAATCAGTGAATACCGTTAAAAATGATCGGACTTCCCTACAGTCCACCTTGCTCTGTGGTCGCAGATGAGTCTGGAGAAGTCGTCTAGAAGTGAAGTCCGCCCTTGGAGAACAATGCCACAGATGCCTCCGCATCAAGACGCTGAGGTAAGAAGTGACTTTCTCCAGTTGGTTTCAGACGAGGAAGACTCTGTTCTCTGCATTTTTCTGATATCCTGTAATTCTGATTGGTTGAATGATAAATAATTTGAGTGCCGACCAGTAAGCAGTTGCTGCTCTCCCTCTCCTACGCGCATTGCACATGGGTAACGAGTTACAAAATTCTTTAGCCTTGATGCTACAAGTGAAACTCAACCCCTATTTCTGACTAAGTTCGTGTGTTGGCCAATAAGGATGAATCTATGTAAACATAGCTATATTCCTTTCTCTCAATTATTTACGTTAAAAGTGGTAACTATTTTTACATTTCCTTAAACGTTCAGTCTTGGCGGGGTCTGAGCGTGGAGTTGGTGTCTCAGGATATTCAAAGGAGTCCTAAATTTTCTGTTCCCATTCCACTTGCTAAGATGTTATCTTAATAGCCCATGATTTTCTGTGAATTTTACGTGGGTGCAGTTCTTTCCACAATAGCAGTTCTTCACGGAGATTGCCAAAAATTTCACGCATCCGACAACCACACACAGCGCTCTAAAAACAGTCTCTGTTGCCCATGTACGATCAGGAGATACAATCTGTATTGCGTGATTTTGTGCGTCCGGCGCCAAGGTGGCTTAGCTTCTAAGTAAGCTTGTCTGGCGTGAGCCTACCACGCATTCTGCTGGGGACTGGTTTCCTGCAAGAACAAAGATAAATGTAAGCACGAGATAAAACACTGCAAATGTGAAATACTGGTACATTAATAACTGGTGTAACAGCAAGAAGGTTAAATGCAAGCATGCTAACGTGCATGTACTGTGAACAGGTGCCGGATTTTAGTTGGTCGCTCAGTGTATGGACGGTTAATGCTGTTTCTGGATAACGTGGGAGTCCTTGCCCGATGATGTCCCGTATGTGCTCTATTGGAGACAGATCTGTTGATCGAGCAAGCCATGGCAACATCTCAGCACTCTGTACACCACGTTGAGTTACAACAGCGACATGTGGGCGAGCGTTATCCTGTTGAAAACATCCCCTGTAATGCTGTTCATGAATGGCAGCACAACAGGTCGCACCGTCAGACTGACGTACAAATTTGCTGTCGGGGGGCGTGGGTCAAAAACGAGAGTGCTCCTTCTGTCGTACGAAATCGCACCACAGACCAAAAGTCCAGGTGTAAGTCCAGTGTATACACTACATAGACAGGTTGGGTGCAGGCCCTCAACTGGTCCCTTCTAACCAACACACGGCCATAATTGGCACCGTGGCAGAACCAGCTGTCATCAGAACACACAGAAGACCTCCACCTTACCCCTTAATGAGCTCTCGCTTGATGCTACTCAAGTCGCAGCTGACGGTGGTTTGGGGTCAGTAGAATGCACGCTATGGGGCGTCTGATTCGGAGCTGTTCTTGAAGTAAGCAAATTGCAACAGTCCGTTGTGTCACTGGGGTGCCAAATACTGCTCAGACTGCTGATGCAGATGCAATACGATGCGCCAGAGCCATACACCGGCCACGATGGTCTTTCCTGTTGGTAATGTCAGTGGCCAGCCAGAGAACGGCCATCTTGCGGCCGCACAATCTTGTGACCAACCATGTGTAGTGGCAACATTTCTGCCAAGGCTCTCTGCAGTATCTAAGATGGAACATCCAGCATCTCGTAGCCCTACATCAACTCAACACATCTAATCTCACGACCTTTACAGCGTGTATTTTAAAAAAAAAAAAGCCTGATTTTCATCCTCATAGCGGCGCATCTAGTACCACTCCCACTTGACTGGTGTGGAATTTGGATAGACATCATCTTTCATATGTACACTGAAGAGCCAAAGAGACTGGTGCACCTGCCTAATATCGTGTAGGGCCCCGCAAGTACGCAGAAGTGCCGCAACACGACGTGGCATGGACTCGACTAATGTCTGAACTAGTGCTGGAGAGAACTGACATCATGAATCCTACAGGGCTGTCCATAAATCCGAAAGAGTACGAGGAGATGGAGACGTCTTCTGAAGAGCACGTTGCAAGGCATCTCAGATATGCTCAATAATGTTCATGTCTGGCGAGTTTTGTATCCAGCGGAAGTGTTTATACTCAGAAGAGTGTTCTGTAGCAGTTATGGACGTATTGGGTATCGCATTGTCCTACTGGCTTAAAATTGGTTCACATGGGTCTTAGCACTATGGGACTTAACTTCTGAGGTCATCAGTCCCCTAGAACTTAAAACTACTTAAAGCCGGACGAACTGGCCGTGCGGTTCTAGGCGCTGCAGTCTTGAACCGCGAGACCGCTACGGTCGCAGGTTCGAATCCTGCCTCTGGCATGGATGTTTGTGATGTTCTTAGGTTAGTTAGGTTTAACTAGTTCTACGTTCTAGGGGACTAATGACCTCAGAAGTTGAGCCCCATAGTGCTCAGAGCCATTTGAACCATTTAACTTAAACCTAACTAACCTAAGGATATCACACACATCCATGCCCGAGGCAGGATACGAACCTGCGACCGTAGCGTTCGCGCCGTTCCAGACTGTAGCGCCTAGAACCGCTCGGCCACCCCGGCCGGCTGTCCTACTGGAATTTCCCGAAATGAACAGTCCACATCAATGGATGCAGGTGATCAGACAGGATGCTTACGTACGTGTTGCCTGTCACAGTCATATCTAGACGTATCAGGGGTCCCATATCACTCCAACATCACGCGCCCCACATCTTTACAGAGTCTCACCAGCTTGAACAGCTGACATGCAGGGTCCATGGATTCATGAGGTTGCCTCCATACCACGCACGCCTGTCCACTCGATATAATTTGAAACGAGACTCGTCCGACCAGGCAACATGTTTCCAGTCACCAACAGTCCAATGTCGGTGTTGACGGGACCAGGTGAGTCATAAAGTTTTGTGCCGTGCAGTCATCAAGGGTAGATGAGTGGGCCTTCGGCTCCGAAAGCCTATATCAATGATGTTTCGGTGAATGGTTCGCACGCTGACAGTTATTGATGCCCCAGCACTGAAATCTGCAGCAATTTGAGGAAGGTTGCACTTCTGTCACGTTGAACGCTTCTCTTCAGTCGGCATCGTTCCTGTTCTTGCAGGAACTTTTTCCGGCCACAGAGATGTCACAGATTTGATGTTTCACTGTATCCCTGATATTCATGGTGCACACGTTAATGGTCGTACGGGAAAAATCCCCATTTCATCGGTACCTCGGACATGTGTTCCATCGCTTGTGCGCCGATTGTAACACCACGTTCAAACTCTTTTAAATCTTGATAACCTGGCATTGTAGCAGCAGTAACCGGTCTAACAACTGCACCAGACATTTGCTGTCTTATAGAGGCGTTGCCGACCGCAGCGCCGTATTTGGCTGTTTGCATACCTCTATATTTGAATACGCATGCTTATATCAGTTTCTTTGACACTTCAGTGTGTTTGAAACATGCCTAGCAACTTTCGTTTATGTCGCACAACTCCTTCTTGGTGTTTCGACTTTTTTCCGTCAGTTATTTAATTTTGCGGTGGAGATTTATTCATTGGGATTTCATTTGAATTTCGGATTTTACATAAGTTACAGCACAGTTTCGGAAAAAAACGGCCGCGTAACAGCAATGGTTGAGAAAGAAGTTGGACATGGTTGTAGTCCATCTCCGTAGTTATTTTAACGGCAGACTGTACAAGTGGTAAAGAAACCAAGCAGAAATTCGGAAAGAGAAAATGTCCAAGGACAAAAAAGTATAGAAGTTTTCTGAAGACGTGTAATTCTGTTAGAAACGGCAAACGACTTGGAAGAGCAATTGAACGGAATGGACAGTGGGATGGATATAAGGTGAACATCAACAAAAGCAAAACAAGGATAACGGAATGTTGTCGAATTAAATCAGGTGGTGCTGAAGGGATTAGGTTATGAAACGAGGCACTAATTGTAATAGATGAGTTCTGCTATTTTGGCAGCAAAGTAACTCATAAAGGCTGAAGTAGAGAGTTTTTTTTTTTTTTTTTGGTCATCAGTCTAACTGGTTTGATGCGGCCCGCCACGAATTCCTTTCCCGTGCTAACCTCTTCCTCTCAGAGTAGCACTTGCAACCTACGTCCTCAATTATTTGCTTGACGTATTCCAATCTCTGTCTTCCTCTACAGTTTTTGCCCTCTACAGCAACCTCTAGTACCATGGAAGTAACTCCCTCATGTCTTAGCAGATGACCTATCATCCTGTCCCTTCTCCTTACCAGTGTTTTCCACATATTCCTTTCCTCTCCGATTCTGCGTAGAACCTCCTCATTCCTTACCCTATCAGTCCACCTAATTTTCAACATTCGTCTATAGCACCACATCTCGAATGCTTCGATTCTCTTCTGTTCCGGTTTTCCCACAGTCCATGTTTCACTACCATACAATGCTGTACTCCAGACGTACATCCTCAGAAATTTCTTTCTCAAATTAAGGCCGGTATTTGATATTAGGAGACTCCTCTTGGCCAGAAATGCCTTTTTTGCCATAGCGAGTCTGCTTTTCATGTCCTCCTTGCTCCGTCCGTCATTGATTATTTTACTGCCTAGGTAGCAGAATTCCTTAACTTCATTGACTTCGTGACCATCAATCCTGATGTTAAGTTTCTCGCTGTTCTCATTTCTACTACTTCTCATTACCTTCGTCTTTCGCCGATTTACTCTCAAACCATACTGTGTACTCATTAGACTGTCCATTCCGTTCAGCAGATCATTTAATTCTTCTTCACTTTCACTCAGGATAGCAATGTCATCAGCGAATCGTATCATTGATATCCTTTCACCTTGTATTTTAATTCCACTTCTGAACCTTTCTTTTATTTCCATCATTGCTTCCTCGATGTACAGATTGAAGAGTAGGGGCGAAAGGCTACAGCCTTGTCCTACACCCTTCTTAATACGAGCACTTCGTTCTTCATCGTCCACTCTTATTATTCCCTCTTGGTTGCTGTACATATTGTATATGACCCGTCTCTCCCTATAGCTTACCCCTACTTTTTTTCAGAATCTCGAACAGCTTGCACCATTTTATATTGCCGAACGCTTTTTCCAGGTCGACAAACCCTATGAAAGTGTCTTGATTTTTCTTTAGCCTTGCTTCCATTATTAGCCGTAACGTCAGAATTGCCTCTCTCGTCCCTTTACTTTTCCTAAAGTCAGACTGATCGTCACCTAGCGCATTCTCAATTTTCTTTTCCATTCTTCTGTATATTATTCTTGTAAGCAGCTTCGATGCATGAGCTGTTAAGCGGATTGTGCGATATTTCTCGCACTTGTCAGCTCTTGCCGTCTTCGGAATTGTGTGGATGATGCTTTTCCGAAAGTCAGATGGTATGTCGCGAGACTCATATATTCTACACACCAACGTGAATAGTCGTTTTGTTGCCACTTCCCCCAATGATTTTAGAATCTATAATGGAACGCTATCTATCCCTTCTGTCTTATTTGATTTTAGGTCCTCCTAAAATCTCTTAAGTTATGATTCTAATACTGGATAACCTGTCTCTTCTAAATCGACTCCTGTTTCTTCTTCTGTCACATCAGACAAATGTTCACCCTCATAGAGGCTTTCAATGTATTCTTTCCACCTATCTGCTCTCTCCCCTGCATTTAACAGTGGAATTCCCGTTGCACTCTTAATGTTACCACCGTTGCTTTTAATGTCACCAAAGGTTGTTTTGACTTTCCTGTAGGCTGAGTCTGTCCTTCCGACAATCATATCTTTTTCGATGTCTTCACATTTTTCCTGTAGCCATTTCGTCTTAGCTACCCTGCACTTCCTATTTATTTCATTCCTCAGCGACTTGTATTTCTGTATTCCTGATTTTCCCGGAACATGTTTGTACTACCTCCTTTCATCAATCAACTGAAGTATTTCTTCTGTTACCCATGGTTTCTTCGCAGTTACCTTCTTTGTACCTATGTTTTCCTTCCGAACTTCTGTGATGGCCCTTTTTAGAGATGTCCATTGCTCTTCAACTGTACTGCTTACTGCGCTATTCCTTATTGCTGTATCTGTAGCGTTAGATAACTTCAAACGTTCTCGTCATCCCTTAGTACTTCCGTATCCCACTTCTTTGCGTATTGATTCTTCGTGACTAATGTCTTGAACTTCAGCCTACTCTTCATCACTACTATATTGTGATCTGAGTCTATATCTGCTCCTGGGTACGCCTTACAATCCAGTATCTGATTTCGGAATCTCTGTCTGACCATGATCTAATCTAATTGAAATCTTCCCGTATCTCCCGGCCTTTTCCAAGTATACCTCCTCCTCTTGTGATTCTTGAACAGGGTATTCGCTATTACTAGCTGAAACTTGTTACAGAACTCAATTAGTCTTTCTCCTCTTTCATTCCTTGTCAGAAGGCCATATTCTCCTGTAACCTTTTCTTCTACTCCTTCTCCTACAACTGCATTCCAGTCGCCCAGACTATTAGATTTTCGTCCTCCTTTACATTATGCATTACCCTTTCAACATCCTCATACACTTTCTCTATCTGTCTATCTTCAGCTTACGATGTCGGCATGTATGCCTGAACTATCGTTGTCGGTGTTGGTCTGCTGTCGATTCTGATTAGAACAACCCGGTCACTGAACTGTTCACAGTAACACACCCTCTGCCCTACCTTCCAATTCATAACGAATCCTACACCTGTTATACCATTTTCTGCTGCTGTTGATATTACCCGATACTCATCTGACCAGAAATCCTTGTCTCCGTTCCACTTCACTTCACTGACCCCTACTATATCTAGATTGAGCCTTTGCATTTCCCTTTTCAGATTTTCTAGTTTCCCTACCACGTTCAAGCTTCTGACATTCCACGCCCCGACTCGTAGAACGTTATCCTTTCGTAGATTATTCAATCTTTTTCTCATGGTAACCTCCCCCTTGGCAGTCCCCTCCCGGTGATCCGAATGGGGGACTATTCCGGAATCTCTTGCCAATGGAGAGATCATCATGACACTTCTTCAATTACAGGCCACATGTCCTGTGGATACACGTTACGTGTCTTTAATGCAGTGGTTTCCATTGCCTTCTGCATCCACATGTCGTTGATCATTGCTGATTCTTCCGCCTTTAGGGGCAATTTCCCACCCCTAGGACAAGAGAGTGCCCTGAACCTCTATCCGCTCTCTTTGACAAGACCGTTGGCAGAATGAGGCTGACTTCTCATGCTGGAAGTCTTCGACCCCCAATGCTGATAATTTATCAAAATTTAGGCAGTGTCGGGCATCGAACCCGGGACCGAAGACGTTTTTGATTTTGAATCAAAGACGCTACCCCTAGACCACGGGTATATAGAGAGTAAAGAGGAGATAAAATTGAGGTCACTGTAAGGATCGTAGCATGTTAGTACAACTCATACGAATGTGTAACATAAACACTGGAGAACTTAAATGAGGACAGTTGGAAAAAAGACGACGTGAAACCGTGTTGAGATCCTGTACTCGACGATTTCTGTATGACCATTATTCGTATATATCGCATGTGGGTTATGAGAAAGTTTAGGGCCGGTACAAAGTCATACAGACAGTCTTTTTCCATCGACCAATACCCATATGGAACAGCTATATTGGTACGATGTTGACTCCACCACACACTGTGCAGCGGTTTGAGGAGTATTTATGTAGATGTAGTTGTAGATATGGGATACATTATCTGTCGATCCATACGTTTAACGCTGTTCATCAATGATTCCAGCGGCCCAGAAATTAGCGTGGCTGGCACGGACATGGAGATATGCGAGGCTAGAAGCATCGAGAAGGCTTTTTGGGAAAATGAATCGCCGTACATGCGGCAGTGGCATTGGCAGTATACCACTGCTAGAGACGGCAAGCCGGCCGTCGGTGGCCGTGCGATTCTAGGCGCTCCAGTCCGGAGCCGCGGTGCTGCTACGACCGCAGGTTCGAATCCTGCCTCGGGCATGGATGTGTGTGATGTCCTTAGGTTAGTTAGGTTTAAGTAGTTCTAAGTTCTAGGGGACTGATGACCACAGCAGTTGAGTCCCATAGTGCTCAGAGCCATTTGAACCATTTTTTAGAGACGGCAAAATTTTCTCAAGTGTCGATGTGTTGACTTTTCGATTAACTGTCAGTGATATTGATGCTAACGATATACAAGAGGTAAGAGATTGATATTTACGACGTATTGTGTTTTCCACATATCAAAAAGACTGAGTCTTATTTGAAACAAGTTTTTAGTTTTATAACATGAAGATGTTATTATTTATATTAGTCGTATTAAAGGTCTCTGATTGTTGATTTTCAAACAAAATTTTTGCAGAAATTTATTAAACTTTTGTAGCATGCTTTTAAAATAAAGAAACGCTACAGAACCTTTTAACGCACTACATTCAGTTAATTTAGATTCTGAGGTAAAATATTTCTTTCATATTGCGAATGGTTTTGGGAAATCAGCAACACCGACTATTTTCCAAAGTTTACTTCGTATCAGTCTCAGATTAAAACTAATAAAAATCATCCACTGAAGGACACAGTACCATTTTTAGCGTTTTTCATCAAGAATTCCTACCATTTTTGTTATTGTCTCATATGAAGGACGTATTTCAATAATGGTAGAAGTTCATTACCTCCACTTTTGTGTCTATAATGCTTCGGAAATTAAAGATCCAAACAAACAGAATGAAAGGTTCATCTCTGGCAAGAAGCCATATGCTTGAATATTTATGGTACCGGTATCTCAACTGCAGATTTTCCGGCTCTCATTTAACAATTTAGGACTGTCTATCTCAAAATGAAGAAAATGGACTTGCACCACTATTGAAATAAGCCCTTCATATGATCTGTGCCATTTTCTGAGCGTTTTTTTGTGGCCACTGGCATTCCTGTACATAATATGGTTTTGTTGACAAGTTACTGGTGTGACAATACCGTAGGAGAAAAATATCGGCCGGCCGAAGTGGCCGTGCGGTTAAAGGCGCTGCAGTCTGGAACCGCAAGACCGCTACGGTCGCAGGTTCGAATCCTGCCTCGGGCATGGATGTTTGTGATGTCCTTAGGTTAGTTAGGTGTAACTAGTTCTAAGTTCTAGGGGACTAATGACCTCGGCAGTTGAGTCCCATAGTGCTCAGAGCCATTTGAACCATTTTTTATTTATTTTTTTTGAAAAATATCGCAAATCAATCCGGACTTTTAACACGGGTCTTTAGTACTTAATATTTTAGCTCAATGGTCTTCGCACTCTTGTTGAGACCTCCCTCTTGCATGAGGTGCACTGATGAGCCAAAACAGTATGACCACTTACTTGGTCGTGCGGTAGCGCTCTCTCTTCCCACGCCCGGGTTCCCGGGTTCGACTCCCGGTGGGGTCAGGGATTTTCTCGGCCTCGTGATGACTGGGTGTTGTGTGATGTCCTTAGGTTAGTTAGTTTAAGTAGTTCTAAGTTCTAGGAGACTGATGACCATAGATGTTAAGTCCCATAGTGCTCAGAGCCATTTGAACCATTTTTGAACCACTTACTTAATAGCCTGCTTGTCCACGTTTGGACCGATATACATAACTCATTCTGCGATTCAGGGATCCAACAGTTTGTTGGTAGATTTGTGGAGGTATGTGGCATTAGATGTCTACGCACAGGCCACATAATCCGGGTAAATAACGGGCCACTGATTTGCGTACGAGGTGATGGCACTCGATAGCGACCCATATGGGTTCCATAGGACTTAAATCAGGCTAATTTGGTCGTCGAGACATCAACGTTAGTTCACTATAATGATTCTCAAACCGCTGTAGCACGATTCCTGCTCCGAGACACGGACAGTTATACTGCTGAAATATGACATCATCGTAAGGGAAGACATCAGGCATGAAGGAGGCTCGCAGGTGTCAGCGTGTCGTCGATTACTACCACAGATCCCATTCAGGCGCAGTAGAATGTCTCCTACATCATAATACTGCTCCCACCAGCCTGCGTCCTTGGCGCTTTCCACTTTTCCAGTCACCGTTCATCTCGATGAGGGCGTCTGTGGAGACTACTAGCAACGTGGTGTGGACAAAAATGTGGTTCCCCCGAAGAGCAGACTCGTTTCCATTGATCGACGGTCGAATCCCAATGGTCCAGTGCCCACTGCAGTCTTAATTGACGATGTCACTGGGTCAAAATGTGAACACATAAAGGTGGTCTGCTGTGGAGATCGATGTTAAGCAATGTATGACGAACGATGTGCTCCGAAACACTTGTGCGTGCAACAGCATTGTGCTCTTTTGGAGGAGATGCCACAGTTCTCCATCTATCCTACAGAGCACGTTCTGTGAAGAGTTTTGGACGTCCAACTACACTACTCGCCATTAAAATTGCTACACCACGAAGATGATCTGCTACAGACGCGAAATTTAACCCACAGGAAGAAGATGCTGTGATATGCAAATGATTAGCTTATCAGAGCATTCACACAAGGTTGGCGCCGGTGGCGACACCTACAACGTGCTGATATGAGCAAAGTTTCCAACCGATTTCTCATACACAAACAGCAGTTGACCGGCGTTGCCGGTCAAACATTGTTGTGATGCCTCGTGTGAGGAGGAGACATGCGTACCATCACGTTTCCGAATTTGATAAAGGTCGGATTGTAGCCTATCGCGATTACGGTTTATCGTATCGCGACATTGCTGGTCGCGTTGGTCGAGATCCAATGACTGTTAGCAGAATATGGAATCGGTGGGTTCAGGAGCGTAATACGGAACGCTGTGCTGGATCCCAACAGCCTCGTATCACTAGCAGTCGAGATGACAGGCATGTTATCCGCATGGCTGTAACGGATCGTGCAGCCACGTCTCGACCCATGAGTCAACAGATGGGAACGTTTGCAAGACAACAGCTGATGTGTTGGTAAATGTGCCAACACCTTATAGATAGAGGAGGCCTAAATGCACGCTATCTAACGCAACCGGGCGTGAATTCTGGAACAGGATAAGTAGTGAATTCTAATAAGAAAAGTATGCAGCTCCTCAAATACTTAACTTTATTCCATGTTGTGGTACATCGTTCTTCTTGTTGAGACATTTCATACGATAACTATCAAACTCTGTAAGGCTAATGGCGCCTTGCTGGGTCGTAGCCATGGACTTAGCTGAAGGCTATTCTAACTGTCTCTCGGCAAATGAGAGAAAGGCTTCGTCAGTGTAGTCACTAGCAAAGTCGTCGTACAACTGGGGCGAGTGCTATCCCGTATCTCGAGACCTGCCTTGTGGTGGCGCTCGGTCTGCGATCACACAGTGGCGACACGCGGGTCCGACATGTACTAAATGGACCGCGGCCGATTTAAGCTACCACCTAGCAAGTGTGGTGTCTGGCGGTGACACCACAACAGCCATCTGCACGAACAGTTCGACGACGTTTGCAGCAGCATGGACTATCAGCTCGCAGACCATGGCTGCGGTTACCCCTGACGCTGCATCACAGACAGGAGCGCCTGCGATGGTGTACTCAATGGCGAACGTGGGTGCACGAATGGCAATACGTCATTTTTTCGGATGAATCCAGGTTGTGTTTACAGCATCGTGGTGGTCGCATTCGTATTTGGCGACATCGCGGTGAACGCACATTGGAAGCGTGTATTCGTCATCGCCCGGCGTGATGGTATGGGGTGCCACTGGTTCAAATGGTTCAAATGGCTCTGAGAGCTATGGGACTTAACTTCTGAGGTCATCAGTCCCCTAGAACTTAGAACTACTTAAACCTAACTAACCTAAGGACATCACACACATCCATGCCCGAGGCAGGATTCGAACCTGCGACCGTAGCGGTCGCGTGGTTCCAGACTGTAGCGCCTAGAACCGCTCGGCCACTCCGGCCGGGTGCCACTGGTTACACGTCTCAGTCACCTCTTGTTCGCATTGAAAAGTGAACGTTTGATTTCAGATGTGTTATGATCCGTGGCTCTACCCTTCATTCGATCCCTGCGAGACCCTACATTTCAGCAGGATAATGCACGACCGCATGTTTCAGGTCCTGTATGGGCCTTTCTGGATACAGAAAATGTTCGACTGCTGCCCTGAAAAACACATTCTCCAGATCTCTCACCAATTGGAAACGTCTGGTCAATGGTGACCGAGCAACTGGCTCGTCACGATACGCCAGTCACTACTCTTTATGAACTGTGGTATGGTGTTGAAGCTGCATGGGCAGCTGTACCTGTACACGCCATCGAAGCTCTGTTTGACTCAATGCCCAGGCGTATCAAGGCCGTTATTACGGCCAGAGGTGGTTGTTCTGGGTACTGATTTCTCAGGATCTAGGCACCCAAATTGCGTGAAAATGTAATCAAATGTCAGTTCTAGTATAATATATGTGGCCAATGAATACCCGTTTATCATTTGCATTTCTTCTTGGTGTAGCAAATTTTAATGGCCAGTAGCGCATATAGCGCCCAATGGTAGCTTCACTTCCCTTCTACCTCTTTTCGTAGATACTAACGGCAGTAGCAAGTGAGCATTCTTCCAACTTCGCCTTTTTCGAGATACTCATCTACTGGCTCTGCATAATAATAATCTACCCTTTTTAAAGTCGCTTACCTCAATGAATTTCCCGATTTACAGCCCACATCTTCGCTAGGGTGGTCCCCCGTTCGTGTATGCTCCGCTAACAAAAAAATGGTTTAAATGGCTCTGAGCACTATGGGACTTAACATCTACGGTCATCAGTCCCCTAGAACTTAGAACTACTTAAACCTAACTAGCGTAAGGACGTCACACAACACCCAGTCATCACGAGGCACAGAAAATCCCTGACCCCGCCGGGAATCGAACCCGGGAACCCGGGCGTGGGAAGAGGGAACGCTACCGCATGACCACGAGCTGCGGCCGCTTTGCTAACATATTTTTGCTACCGCATCACATTCCCGCAACGTCACCAGGCGGTATCCAACGCCGCGATGGGCAGTGGTCATACTGTTTTGGTTTATCAGTGTTCTGTACCTTACGTCTTAGCCTCATTTTACGAGCAGACACTAGATATGTTTTTGTAATCGATGTGAAGATGGCTGTATAATCAGTCATCGGTCAGCCTTATTTACTTGCGATCTTAAATACTAAAATATTTTCTTTAAAAAAATTTATTTTCTGTAAAATATTTAGATCGCTTGTCTCCATCGTGGCTATGTCAGGAATTAGCAGTAATCCAATCTAACCGCATCGTAAAGTATTGTTCAGTAGTTTACGAGACAACCTGTTGCAATAAGTTACTGGCTGTCAACATCCACTTATTTTAACAAAGCCTTCCTCAGAGCTATCCGACAGGTATTTACTTTCTCACGACCTGGAGGCGACGACGCCTGTTGGTAACGCCTTCGCAATGCTATTTAAGTGCACCGCATTTCCCCTAGGACTATTACAACGCGATTACGCCGCACCGGAGCCGTGTAAATTACGAACCATCTTCAGAAAGCAGCTACTGTTACCTCACGCCCCATCATTAGCAGCCTTGCGGGTTCTTCGACACCAGTGATGTACACTGAGATCAGCTCTAAAAGGCGGATCTTGTTCTGCAGTACTGCATAACCACTGTGAGTCTGCAACCTACAGGGACCGAGGAGAAACATCAAATATTTTAAGAGATTTCATAGTTCCGGGAACAGTATAGGAGAGGTCAACAACTCGTTGAATGTAAACATACATTAATATTGCGTGAAAGGCAGCAGGAGAAGTGAAAAGAATTCTGGTATCTAGGAAGAAAGAATACGTAACATGAGCACATTAACTGACAAAAATCTTGATGGAACTCTGCTTGGGTGTATTGAGGGGGGGGGGGGGGGGGGGCGAAGGGCTCAAAATAGTGAAATATCCATCTTTTTGGTTGTGCCAAATGTCCCTTTAAGGGTAAAACACACCTTGAAAGGTAATTTGACATTTTAGGTGTAGAGGGAATATCTTCGAAACGATGATAAGTAAATAATATTTTTCATATAACAGTTGATACGTAATAAACTTTTTTGAAAACTGTATAATCAACTGTCTTAATAATCTGAAGTTTTGATAAAATTCTGAAAAATGGAAACATTTTTACAACACAAATTAAAGAAGCTTTCAAGCCACATACATCTCTGCACAGTAAAACTGGGTCCTGAGACATCATTTTCGGAAAATAAACTGCACACAATGTTCTGTAGGAGTATTTTCAATATACATAATTAAAATACCTGAACATTCTTTACTATCTAATTATTCACTTATATTTGTTTTGTGTGTCAAACTGTTATTTTATGTTTTACATTCATCGTATTTTTTTTCATTTCTTTAGCTTACCGTTTCACATAGGCCTATATTGTTAATTTAAAATAAAAAGTAATTCATTATTATAGTAGAAGGTAGTTACAGTAAATATAATGTATAAGAAAATGCTTAAAACATAACGTTTTTTTGCACTATGCACATAAAATGAACGAAATTTCTTCACGTAATTTACACTACGGAGCAGACAAAATAAAGTAAAATAGGATTTCAAGTTGTCACGGGTGATCCTCTGTATATCATGATCCTCTGTACATCTCGATTTGTATTTCAATGCATTGGTAAGCCTTCGCAAACAGAATTGATTATGTACTAATGACTGTGGCTTGATTATATTGTATCTCAAGTGGAGACTAAGATCACAATTATTCGGCAGAACTAGATCTCAAAGTCTTAGAAAGTTCTCCCAAAATCGAAAGGTGTTTACGTCTCAGGGCTGTACCTGTGCCGTCGCGTACTTTGCGATCACCAGATGAATAAGTACCATGCTCTCAGGTACGGTGCTCTGTACGTTTCTTTCCTACTGGACACCGCATAAGTCTAACAGTAATACAGACATTTTTCTTTCATTGGGAAAGAAAACATCTTTCAAATATCTTTTGACCTGGTCAGACGTTTGTGTACCAGATTTCGATGCTGGCACCTGGACATTTCGTTGTTCCAACAGAGATTCTCGAATTCTCGGTCCAAATTCGCCACTTGTTTCCTTTAAAACTATGAAAAACAGGGTGGTCAGTTTTTTTACGCCGTGGACAAGAAATATCTGCTGATCCCAAAAGGCTACACGGCACAGGTACATCCGTGGAACTTGTACGGCTTTCGATGCTGGAAGAACTGTATGAGAATATTTTCAGATCTACTTCTGATGAATAATTATGATGAGAATCTCCGATTGAGAAATAATATAATCAATCTGCAGTCACTAATTCATGATCAATTCTCGTCGCCAAAGCCTATCAATGTACTGAAGTATGGCTGATACAAATGAGGATGTTTAGAGGATCACTGGTGACAATTTGAAATCCTGCTGAAATTTGTTTTATGTTGTATTCTCCATCGCTTATATTATGTAAAGAAATCTCGTTCATTTTTATGTGTATGGTGTAAAATAATCATTGAGGTATAAGTATTTCCTTACAGTTTATCATCATTGTGATTATTTTCTATCATTATAATCAATTGCTTATTATTTTCAATTAACAAACTAAAAAACAAAAAAAACATGAATGTACAAGGTAAAATAACAATCTGAAACATAAACGAACATAAATAAAGTACATAATTAGAATAGTAATAAATTTTTAAACACTCCGACAGGACACTGTCTACATCTTACTTTCCAAAATTGGTATTTCAGGATTCAGTATTAGTACAAACATTACAAGCTTCAAATCTTCTTTAACTTGTGTTTTAGCAAAATGTTCCATTTTCCAAAATTAATTAATGGTGGTCGGGTATTTTGCAAAATTTCAAATAATTACAAAAGCTAATTATGAAAATTTCAAGAACATTAATTACATATGAACTTCTATGTTAAAAACAGTTTTTACATCCATCGTTTTGAAGATAGTCCCTCTAACCATAAAATGCCAGATTACCCTGTGGGGCGTGTTTTACCCTTCTGAAGTGAAACTGGGCCAAACGAAAACATACATATTGCATTATATTGCCTCCCAACATATCTGCCAAGTTTCATCGAGATCGTTTATTACAGTTGGAAACGTATTATTTGCTGTATAGTTGAATGGGATTTGTGTCGCCTCTTTTGGTCTATACTCAGGTGAAAAAAAATTTATGACCAGCGTTTCAGAGAGTCGAGTGTCGAGTGGCAGGGGCCAATCGCCAGGCAATCGCAGCTCTTTCTCGAGCGTCACGTGCTGGCGGTTTAGCAGGAACGGCCAAGGTCTTGTCTAGCGTCGCCAGCAATATGTTGGCAACACTGTCGCAATCATTGCAGTCTGTCAATCACAAAATAATTTTAATTCGTGTATTGTGGTAAATCACATGCGTGGAAACTCAAAAGGTTCCGGCATCGAAACCAAGACGGGCCATCGAATTTTCCGTCTATCTTTAACCTAGCCGTAATAATAATAACAATTATTAGTGGAAGTTGTGAGATGACTCTCAAATGATGATGAGTTATAACCGGATGCGGCCAGAGGCATGGATCCGGAGCGAGAGTGACATCCACGTCCGTAGTCTGCAAACAACAGTGAAGTGCATGGCAGAACCTATTTCTCATTGTACCGGGTGATCAAAAAGTAAGTATAAATTTGAAAACTGAATAAATCACGGAATAATGTAGATAGAGAGGTACAAATTGACACACATGCTTGGAATGACGTGGGGTTTTATTAGAACCAAAAAATACAAAAGTTCAAACAATGTCCGACAGATGGCGCTTCATCTGATCAGAATAGGAATAATTAGCATAACAAAGTAAGACAAAGCAAAGATGATGTTCTTTACAGGAAATGCTCAATATATCCACCATCATTCCTCAGCAATAGCTGTAGTCGAGGAATAATGTTGTGAACAGCACTGTAAAGCATGTCCGGAGTTATTGTGAGGCATTGGCGTCGGATGTTATCTTCCAGCAACCCTAGAAATGTCGGTCGATCACGATACACTTGCGACTTCAGGTAACCCCAAAGCCAATAATCGCATGGACTGAGGTCTGGGGACCTGGGAGGCCAAGCATGACGAAAGTGGCAGCTGAGCACACGATCATCACCAAACGACGGGCGCAAGAGATCTTTCACGCGTCTAGCAATATGAGGTGTTTTTTTTTTGTTCTAATAAAACCCCATGTCATTTTAAGCATGTGTGTCAATTATTACCTCTCTACCTACATTATTCCGTGGTTTATTAAGTTTTCAAATTTATACTGACTTTTTGTTCACCCGGTACTTCCAAGTTTTCTTCCTGTTCGATTCACGAATGGAGCGTGCAAGTAGGACTGTTTAAAGCCTCTGTGCATGCCGTCATTTAATATTGTATTCGTGACCCTTACAGAAGTTGTAGACATTCACCCCTATTGTTAAATCTATACATCGAAGAACCAATTACGGAAATCGAAGAAAGGTTCAAGAGTGTATTAAAAAGCAAGGTGAAAGAATTTCAGTGATAAGATTCGCTGATGACGTTGCTAATCTCAGTGAAAGTGAGGAAGTGTTACAGGATCTGATGAATGGAATAGTTTAATGGGTACAGAATATAGGTTGAGCGTCATCCGAAGAAAGGCGAAAGTAATGAGAAGCAGCAGAAATGAGAAAAGCGAGAAACTTAACATCAGGATTGATGACCTTGAAGTAGTTGAAGTTAAAGAATTCCTCTACCTAGGCAGCAATGAGGACATAAAAAGCAGACTAGCACTGGAAAAAAGGGTATTTCTGACCAAGAAAAGTCTACCAATAGCGAACACAGATTTTAAGTTGGGGAAGAACTTTGTGAGAATGCACTTTCGAGCACAACATTTTGTGGTCGTGAAACTGGGACTGTGGGTAAACCGGAACAGAAGAGAATCGAAGCATTTGAAATGTGGTGCTACAGACGAATGTTGACAGATAGGTGGACTGATAAGGTAAGGAACGAGGAGGTTCTCTGCAGAATCGACGAGGAAAGAAATATAAATATAGAAAACGCAGAGAGTTAGAAAGGACAGGATGGTACGAAATCTGTTAATACACCAAGGAATAACTTACATGTTACTAGAGGGACCTGTATAAGGTAAAAACTGTAGAGGAAAACACAGATTGGAATATATTTAACAAATAGCTGAGAACGTAGGTTGCTATTGCCACTCTGATATGAAAAGGTTGGCACAGGAAAGGAGTTCGTGGCGGGCCGCATCAAACTACTCAGAAACCTAATCACTCAAAAAAAAAAAAAAAATCCGCAGCTTGAAATTTTGTAAGCAGGATACCGCGGAATAGTTGGTGTCAATCTTCAAGAGTCAACTAATTCAGGAATAGCAGCATGTGAGTGACGCTCTCCCGTGGCTCAAAATAACCCTAGACCATTCGTGTTGGCCTTCTTTTTCTACTTTAAAATCCCCTGTTAGTATTTTTGGTATAGGTCCAATACTTTTGAAAAATATTCTAGATTAGATGCAATCAGTCTACTTTGTATAAGGATTGAATTATCCCAGTATCCTGCCTACGAATCGAAATCTACAAACCGTATTGCTATAACAGGACATCTCTACACTGTGAGAAAAGCCATTGAATAGCGATACGCACGTATACAAATAGTGGTAGTATCGCTTGCACAACGTATAACAGGGCAGTGCATTGGTGGAGCTCTCGTCTGTACTCAGATAATTCATATGAAAAGATTCCACGCGTGATTACAGACGCACGACGTGAATTAACAGACTTTGAACGCGGCATGGTAGTTGGAGCTAGAAGCGTGGAATATTCCGTTTAGATCATTAGGGAATTCGATAATCCGAGATCACAGTATGCCGAGAATACCAAATTTCGGGTATTAACTCTCACCACAGACAACGCAATGGCCGAAGGGCTACCCTTAACAACCGTGAGCAGCGTGTTTGCGTAGATTTGTCAGTGCTGCTAGACAAGCAACACTGCGTTAAATAACCACAGAAATCAATGTGAAACGTACGACAAACGTGTCCGTTTCGACAGTGCGTTGAAATGTCGCTTTGATGGGTTACGGCAGCAAGCGACCGACGAAAATGTCTTTGCTAACAGCACGACATCGTCTCAGCGCTTCTCCTCGGCTCGTGGCCATATCGGTTGGACCCTAGACGACTGGAACATTGTGGCCTGGCCAGATGAGTCCCGATTTCAGTTGGTAAGAGCTAATGGTAGGATTCTAGAGTGGTGTGGACCCCACGAAGCCATGGAGCCTATTTGCCAACAAGACACTGTGCATGTTGGTGGTGGCTGCATAATGGTGTGGGCTGTGTTTACAAGGAATGGATTGGATCCTTTGGTCCAACTGAACCGGTCGTTTATCGGAAATGCTTATGATTGGCTACTTGGAGACCATCTTCAGCCATTTATGTACTTAACGTTCCTAATCATTGGTGCGACATGTCACCGGGCCACAAGTGTTCGCGATTGGTTTGAAAAACGTTCTGTACAACTAGCCATCCAGATCAACCGACAAGAATCCCAACTAACATTTATAGAACATAATGAAAAGGTCTTTTCGTACACAAAAGTCCTGTGTCGCTAATAACTTCGCAATTATGGACTGCTATAGAGGCAGCATGGCGCGATATTTCTGCAGGGGGTTTCCAAAAACTTGTTGACTCCATGCTACGTCGAGTGTTGCACTACCCTAGACAAAGAAAGATCCGACACGACATTATGAGGTGTCAGACGACGTTTGTTACCTCACTGTCGCCATGTACTCATTTTCTGAGCATAGAAACGTTACTCCGAAAAATTAAGGCTATCCGAAATGTTCTGAGGTACAATTTTGGCATGTGGCTATTGAAATTTAAAACCGTTGCAAGCAAGAAAATCTTGTTAGTATTGTAATGAATCTATAACACGGCAATAATCAGTAAGTGAAATCAGATTAAGCAGTAGTTTTAAAAACCAGCTTCAAGTTAAATATATTTTTAAGCTGCAACTGCTGGAAACTAACACCAGTTTCCATTTTCAAGATAGGTAAAAATATTAAGACATTGACTACCCACCAGCGTAGCTGAGAGCCTTGCAACACGCTTTAAACGCGTCATACGCCAAGTGATATCACTCGACCAAACCCAGCTAGGAGGAGATAGCAATATACAAACGGCACTCAGCGACTACCGAGATGTTATCGCACTGGCAGCAACATGTCGTCTCCGGGGTGCTTTGGTATCGATAGACTTCGATCGCGCATTTGACAGGCTGAGCCATGCTCACCTCACGGACGTGATGAAGCAAATGAAGTTTCCGGAAAGTTTTGTCACCGTCGTCATGCGACTACTCCACGGAGCCGCATCCAAAGTGCTCATCAACGGACGCTTGGTGGGGCCCATCACCATCTCACGATCGGTCAGACAACGGTGCCCGCTGTCAACGATATTATATACCATCGCTGTCGAGCCGCTGCTCTGCGGGCTCCGGAATCGACTCCAAGGAATGACTATAAGGCACAACACGTTTCTATGCAGAACATACGCGGATGACCTAGTGTTTTTAGCACGGTCAGGCGACGAGGCAAGAGTGGCCTTGCATTGGATTAATTTGTATTGTATGGCTACGGGAAGTCGCCTGAACATGGCAAAGTCGGGAGCGATGAACATCGGGAGAGGACTCCCACCAGGAAGTGTAGCACAATTACAGCCGATTAACAAGATGAAATGCCTAGGAATTATCTTCACTACAGACGTTCGACGCACGGCGGCACTGAGTTACAGACATCTTCTGCAAACAATTCGTGCGAGTGTCCGAAGTCACAGGTTAAGGGCACTGGATATGATACAACGGGTCACCTTTGTCAACACTTATCTAGCTTCTCGCATCCCCCACCTGGCACAGGTTCTTCCTATGCTGGTGGTGTTGGCCCGTCGAATCCTGGCGGCACTGGGATATTTTGTGAGCACGGGTCTGCTTTTTAAGGTCGGATACGAAACCCTCACGCTTCCTCGTAGTCGTGGAGGTCTTGGACTAGTCCACGTACGCGACCGAGCAGTGGCTATTTATGTAACCACAATGAGAAAGATGTGGACACGACACCAGACAAGTCTGACGGGCAGCTTGATAGACGAACTCGCTCCACCTTCACGTTCGGCTCCAGCAGCGGTGGCTCACATCTCACCATCGCTTGCCCACATGCGAACCTTCTTTGTGGAACACAGTTATCTACATCTGGAACTACCGACAACCAGGACGGCAACGGCTCGTGATATATATCAAATCTTAACTCGACGACGGCCGAATAATGCCGTAGAGCGCCGCCAACCATCAGTTACGTGGTCAGTGGTATGGCGTACAGTGCACCACCCACACCTTGATACGGGAACGCGCGCACTGTGGTATCAGGTGGTAAATGGGAAATAAGTGACTCGTTCCAGGTTGCATACAATTCATATGGCGGACGAGCCACTGTGTCCGCAGTGCAATGTTATAGACACAGAGGAGCATCGCCTGATATGCGGACCTTCGGCGGACGTATGGTATTTGGTCAAAAAAATGATGGCCTTCCTCCTTCGGGTGGGGCCGCAAGCAATAGAACCACGGATACTACTTCTCCCAGATAGGACATTTTATCCCCGAACAAAGACAAACGCAGTGACCTGGATTCGAGGTTTGACTGTGCGTTATCTTTTCCGAGACGGCAGTAAGAATGTGCTCGACTTTTGGGCCTTACTACAAGATCATCACTCACAGCTTATGAGACATCCGAGATATCGAACATATTACGCAAATTTTTTAGGGAGTGCCTTGCTTGATCCCCCACCCAGTTGGGGTGTCCCGGGTAGGAGAATGTCATTACTGATTATCAGTATCAGAACAAGAAAGGACCAGGACAGTGGGGAGGATCCACAACCACACGTGAAGAGGTACCCGACACCAACGAGAGGTATAACGGGATTAGCGAGGTCCGCGTCCAAAAGAGGAATGTAGACCGTTATTGTTTTGTGCTGACAGAAGCAGGATTTTTTTTTACTATTATGTAAAAAAAAGTTCACGTATTTACGTTTCCCAGAAATACTTTATTTTATAAAAGTCGTCTTCTTATATATTAAAAAAATGCTAGAAGCAGTTTATGTTTGTTATTGCTACACCGGACTGCAAACAAAATAAGTCCACTAATCTACATTTCCCAGAAAAAAAAGCCCTAATGCGCTGCTTCCTGGACTCGGGTATGCGCACCGGCCCCGGATCGAATCCGCCCAGCGGATTACCGACGAGGGCCGGTATGCCGCCCATCCTGGATGTGGTTTTTAGGCTGTTTTCCAAATCCCGCTAGGTGAATACCAGGCTGGTCCCCACGTTCCGCCTCAGTTACACGACTCACAGACATTTGAAAACGTCCGCACTCTTTCATGACTTCCACTAGACACAGACTGCTGGGATACACTTATTCTGTCCTGGGGTTTCGTGTTGGCGGCAGGAAAAGCATCCGGCCACCCTCTGCCACTAACATTGCCAAAGGCCTACAGGAAAAGAAAGAATTAAGACATTAACTAAACTCAGTTAATATGCAAATATCACTTGTTTCACGGTAAAACACTTTCTTTGTCCCAGTATAAGATGGTGCACCACAGACGAAGTATGCCTTAAACGTCCACGTATATTTAAAAGTCGTTTCGAACGTTTCCACCTCGACTGCTGTTGACAAGTATTCGCTTAATCACATCTTACACGACTGGCAAATTTTGGCCTTACAGGCTATTTTCAAAAGCATTAGATGTCTACGTACATGACAGAGAAAAATCTCAACACCAAGGAGGACTGGTGCGACCTAAAGGAAAGTTTTTAGGCGTTTTTCTACGTCTGAAAGATCTTGTCTGGTCAAGTTTTGCATCAGTCGCATTAGAGTGGCGCTAGTAGAGCCACTGTCAAGATGAAAATACACGTTGCAGCGTTCTTGAGCGTTATTACCTCTGAGACTGGACGTTGTGACCTGACGTTAACCAAGAATGCCTTTAAGGCGACAAAGACGCTTTTACGAACACCTCACCGAGCTTCAACGAGGTCATGTAACAGGGCTGCGAGATGTTGGATGTCGGTTCTGCCATATTGCATAAAGACTTATCAAGAGTGTAGCCAATGTACAAGATTCCTGGCAGCGGTGGTCACTAGAATGTACGGTCGCAAGAAGCCCGGGCTCTGGATGGCCACGTGTTCGACTTGTGGCTCTGAAGCGTCGTACTAAATCAAAGTGACATAATAAGCTGTTAGACATCCGGTTATTCAAAGAGAATGTTGATTCAGATGCTCTGTAGCGTGCATTCCACTGACGAGACTCTTCCATTCTTTTGCAGGGTTTGCTCAAAAGATAGAATTATAGGTGAACAGGAGGAGAAAATTAGAGCCCTTCAGGCTGATTTGGAAAGAGCGAGGGAGGAACTGAAGAGGTTAAGGGGGGAGGAGGGTAAACAGCGGTGGGAAGTGGTAGCTGGGAACAGGGGCCACAGAAAGAGGACAGTATCTGACAGTTTCCCAATTGTCACAACCAATATATTTGCCTTGCTACCACAGTTAAGTAAGGAAGAGGCTCCAGTAGAAGTAGATGTAATTAAGATGCAACAGAATCTCACTATGACACTGTTTCAAAAAAAGTAGAAAGTAAGGGGAAAGTTCTGTTGATAGGTAGCAGCCATGGAAGAGGTGTGGGCCAGATTTTGCAGGAAAAATTTGGTGACAGGTCACAAACTTTTTCAAGCAAAGTGCATGTCTTAGCCAGGTGGTAGAGGATATAGGTTCCTTGGGCAAGGGTTTCACAAAGCAGGATCATGTGATGATAGTGGATGGAGTGGGAAACAGTATTGACAGGAATCGGGGCTACAGTATTGAGTGTGACCTGGTAAAAATAGCCTTGGCAACGACCCATACCAATGTTGGGCTGGTGCCTGCTTTCGTGCGGCATGATCAGCCCCAGTTGAATCACTCTGTTAGGAGGATAAATATGGAGTTGGATCAGTTGCATAGGGCGGCCACTCTGTCGAGGCTATTGATAGGGGAGATTTCACAAGGCTTGGCCTGCACCTCAATAGGAAAGGGAAGAGTAAACTGGCAGGGTTGTTAGCGAAATCCATAAGGGGGGACACTAGTACTCGTGGATGTACCTCCGTTTTAGACTAATATCAGTGCCCAATGAGAAGTTCAGGCAGGCAGGTGATAAAGAGGTCAAAAACTCACAAAATTCTCACAACAGGAAAGTAAATAATAATGTTACCATATTTAACAAAAATATTGGTGGATTAAAGAAAAAAGTAGATTCTCACAAAAGTAAAGTAAAAAATAATGTTACCACTTTCCACCAAAATATCCTGGGATTGAAGAATAAAGTAGATGAGCTTCTGGTTTGTTTATATGACATTGAATCTTATAATGTAATAGATATACTATGCCTGTCTGAGCATCAGATTGTGTCTGATATGGAAAAGGTAAATATCAGTGGTTATAAACTAGCTGCACATATGAGTAGAGAGAATAAGGTGAGAGGAGGAGTTGGCATATATGTCAAGAGTTATCACTGTGTAGAAAGCTTAGATACAAAAACTTTTGTCTAGAGCAACATATAGAAGCATGTGCCTGTCAACTTAAAATGAAGGAGGGCCCTTTTATAATTGTAACAGTATATAGGTCCCCTTCAGGGAACCTTCGTTCATTCCTGGAAAACTTGGATGCCTTGATGTGCTGTCAGATAGGGGAAAGCAAATTATTATTTGTGTGGACTTCAATGTTGATTCACTGAAAGAGTGTAATAGGAAGAATGACCTGGAAGTCTTGCTCGGTTCTTTCAATTTTACATCTGTCATTAATTTTCCTAGTCGGGTAGTAAAGGACAGCAGCACATTGATAGATAACACTTTTATAGACCAAGACAGGTTTAAAAACATAAATTCTTGTCCTGTTGAGAATGGCTTTTCTGATCATGATGCTCAGCTAGTTACAGTATATTACACAGCTGAAAGGAGCTTTTCACGTTCACAACTATCCTCCAACGTTGTGTCTTCAATTAATGACTCAACAATTAGAAATTTCAGAGAAAATCTTCAGCAGTTAGACTGGGATGAAGTGTACAAGGAACCCGATGCTAATTTAAAATATAAGTTATTTCATGATACACTTGTAAGAGAATTAGAAAACTGTTTTCCCAAGAAAGTAGTTAAATCTAATTTTATGAATCCGTGCAAAAAACCTTGGATTACAAAAGGAATAAAGATATCCTGTAACCACAAAAGAGAACTGTATCTAACAACAAGAAAGAGTAATGACTCAGAAACAGCAAATTATTATAAAAACTACTGTGCTACATTAAGAAAGGTTATTAAAACGTCCAGAAGCATGTGCATCATGTCTGAGGTTAATACCTCTGATAAGAAAATCAAAACAATTTGGAATATTATTACAAGGGAGACAGGGCAACCAAGAGTACAGGATGACGGCATCGCCATCAAAGCGAATGGAAACTTGATAGACAACAAGCAGGAAGTCGAAAACATTTTGAATAATCATTTTCTAAATGTTATAGAGAAAATAGGATCTAAATGTTCATTAGAAGAAGCAAGGCAGTTAATGGAAGAGGCTTTACCCACACCATTTGATACAATTGGAATTCCACCCACCTCTCCTTCTGAAATTAGGAAAATAGTAAAGTCTCTCAAGAATAAAAGCTCACATGGAATTGATGACATTTCCAGCAGGATAATAAAAGCTTGTTCCCAAGAAATAAGTGGGAATCTCAGCCACATATGTAATAGCTCTCTGAAGCAGGGTATTTTCCCAGATAGAGTGAAGTATGCCATTGTTAAACCACTGCATAAAAAAAGGGAATACGTCTGATGTCAACAACTACCGCCCAATCTCTCTTCTGCCTGCCTTAACCAAAATTCTTGAAAAAGTAATGTATTATAGAGTAGCTTCACTCCTTTGTAAAAATAAACTTTTAAGAAAATGTCAGTTTTGTTCCCAGAACGGTTTTTCAACATAAAATTATATATATATATATATATATATATATATATATATATATATATATATATATATATATATATATACTTTCACTAACGAAATATTAAATGCTCTGAGTACCTGGAAGTCACCTGTTGGGATTTTCTTGTGATCTATCAAAGGCTTTTGATTGTGTAAATCACGGAATACTTCTAGATAAGCTCAAGTACTGTGGTATGAATGGGACAGTTCTCAAATGGTTTAAATCATACCTAACTGGAAGAGTGCAGGAAGTTGAAATAAGCAGTTCACATAATACGCAAAAAACTGGTGATTTCTCGAACTGGGGAACAATCAAGAATGGCGTGCCGCAAGGTTCGGTCTTGGGTCCTCTGGCGTTCTTGATATATATTAACGACTTGCCATTCTATATTCACGAAGATGCAAAGCTGGTACTTTTTGGCGATGATATAAGTATAGCTATCACACCCACAGACAAGAATTAACTGGTGAAATTGTAAACTATGTTTTTCAGAAAATCATGAAGTGGTTATCTGCAAATGGGCTCGCATTAAACTTTGACAAAACACAGTATATACAGTTCCACACAGTAAATGGAATGACACCATTAATCAATATAGACTTCGATCAGAAATCGGTAGCTAAGGAAGAATATTCAAAATTTCTAGGTGTATGCATTGATGAGGGGATGAACTTGAAAAAACACACTGAGGATCTGCTGAAACGTTTGAGTTCAGCTCTTTATGGTATTAGGGTCACTGCAAATTTTGGCGATATACATCTCAGAAAATTAGCTTACCACGCCTGTTTTCACTCTCTGCTTTCGTATGGCATCATATTCTGGGGTAACTCATCATTGAGTAAAAGAGTGTTCATTGCACAAAAGCGTGTAATCAGAATAATTGCTGGAGCTCATCCAAGATCATCCTGCAGACACTTATTTAAAGAGCTGGAGATCTTCACTGTAGCCTCACAATATATATATATATTCACTTATGAAATTTGTTATTAACAATCCAAATGAATTCAAAAGTAATAGCAGTGTACATGGCTACAACACTAGGAGAAAGGATGATCTTCACTATTCAAGGTTAAATCTAACTTTGGCTCAGAAGGGGGTAATTTATGCTGCCAAAAATGTCTTTGGTCACTTACCTAATAGCATCAAAAGTCTGACAGATAGCCATAGAGCATTTAAAAGGAAATTAAAAGAATTTCTTAATGGCAACTCCTTCTACTCATTAGATGAATTTTTGGATATAGTAAGTGGGTAGTTTCCCCAAACGGCACAAAAAAAATATTAAAAATATTAAGGGTCATGTAATATTTTGTGTAAAGTAATATCTTGTATAGACACCTTTTATTAACCTGACACGTTCCACATCATTACGAAGTGTCGTATTCATGATCTATGGATCAAGTACTAATCTAATCTAATCTAATCTAATCTCCATTCGTGAACTGTGTCTAGCACGACTCGTCAACCAACAACCCTCACAGAGCTCGGTGGTCAGGGAGAACAGGCGTGGCATATCGTATCCCATCGATCTGTACGATCGACTGAATGGCAGAGTCAGCGCCTGCATTGCCGCCCTTGGAGCATACACCATGTACTAATATGGGTAAAGCTTGGATCCGTACCTGGTACCTCAGAACCACTTATACTATTGATCTGTAAATGTAATCATTTCGTGTTCACCATATGTACTGTTGCAACAATAACTGTTGGTAAGGCGGGTGCCAGGTTGAGATTCACTGGGAGAGTCCTTAGAAATTGTAGTCCATCAACAAAGGAGGTGGCTTACAAAACACTCGTTCGACCTATACTTGAGTATTGCTCATCAGTGTGGGATCCGTACCAGGTCAGGTTGACAGAGGAGATAGAGAAGATCCTAAGAAGAGCGGCGCGTTTCGTCACAGGGTTATTTGGCAAGCGTGATAGCTTTACGGAGATGTTTAGCAAACTCAAGTGGCAGACTCTGCAAGAGTGGCGCTCTGCATCGCGGTGTAGCTTGTTGTCCAGTTTCGAGAGAGTGCGATTCTGGATGAGGTATCGAATATACTGCTTCCCCCTACTTATACCTCCCGAGGCGATCACGAATGTAAAATTAGAGAGATTCGAGGGCGCACGGAGGCTTTCTGGCAGTCGTTCTTCCCGCGAACCATACGCTACTGGAACAGGAAAGGGAGGTAATGACAGTGGCACGTAAAGTGACCTCCGCCACACACCGTTGGGTGGCTTGCGGAGTACAAATGCAGATGTAGATGTAGATGGAAATCCTGAATCAACTGCAAACCTCATTTGCAGCCATAACAAAAACTGTAGAAACGGCAGAAACTGATAATGTCGGCCTCTAGTGCACATTCCCTCACGTTATTCTAAATTTAGTCACCAGAATGTGGTACTAACCAGAAACCATCGTGTGTGGCTATGTAGGCTATCCTGTACATCAACACATTCATCTACTGTAGACAATGGATACTGCTTTTCTGTGTTTTGTGAAGCACAGAACTTTACATTCCTGAACATTTAAAGCAAGCTGCCAGTTTCTACACCACTTTGAAATCTTATCAAAATCTGACTGAATATTTGTGCATATGTTCTCAGACATTGCGTTAATATAGGTACCTGCATTATCTGCAGGAAGTCTGATATTACCATTAATAGACAACATGAGCAGCAAGGGTCCCAGAACACTTCCCTAAAGCATTTTCGCAGCTACTGTCGACGGCTCCCTATCCAAGGTAACATGCTATGTTCGCCTAACAATAAATTCTCACTCACTCACTGATTTCGTTTGGTACTCCATATGAGCAAGACTTCGTTAAGAAGCGTTGGTATTTTAAAGAAACCAGCTCTAAGAAGATTCAAATATCAGATTTTGAGTGTCAGTATGCCTAAATATTTAACTCGGAAACATTTGAAGTAAACTTTAATGATTTTAGAATTGGGAGAACTCGTTTTCTACCAAAGTTGCTGCAAAGGTCACATTCAAATTTAGTAAACAAAGCCTCAAAAAATATAAATAATAAAAATCTCATGAATACCTTCGGAGCATCGTTAAACGTATTGTAATATCGCTCAATGGTATCTTCAAAAAGCCGGCCGGAGTGGCCGTGCGGTTCTAGGCGTTACAGTCCGGAGCCGAGCGACCGCTACGGTCGCAGGTTCGAATCCTGCCTCGGGCATGGATGTGTGTGATGTCCTTAGGTTAGTTAGGTTTAATTAGTTCTAAGTTCTAGGCGACTGATGGCCTCAGGAGTTAAGTCGCATAATGCTCAGAGCCATTATCTTCAAAAAGCCACTCATGTCTTTGAGAATGCCCCAGTGTGACGAATTCCAGAGCATAAACAGAAATCATTGTCTTACTTAAAATTCTCACTGTGTTTGTAGATTGCACCAGTGAGAAATGACCTGCCTTATTCTGGTCAGAGTCTAGTAACTAATGGCAGATTCCACAATTTACGCGTAATTTACGCTTTTTACCAAATACAATTTTTAAATATGTAAAATTACCTAACAAAACGAGTGCACACACATACGTCGAAGCACCTCCCCCCCCCCCCTCAAAATACACGTAAATATACATATAATATCCACCAAAATAAAAAAGAAGAGAGGTGAAGTCAGAAAACGATAACATGGAAAACACTGAAAACATGAAATTTTGAACTGACTGTAAAGCTACACTGAAGAGCCAAAGGAACTGTTACACTTGCACAATACCGTGTAGGACCCCCGGGAACACGCAGAAGTGCCGCAACACAACGTGGCACGGACTCGAATAATGTCTGAAGTAGTGCTGGAGGAAGCTGACGTCATGAATCCTGCGGGGCTCTCCATAAATCCGTAGGACTACGACGGGGTGGAGATCTCTTCCGAACAGCAGGTTGCAAGGCATGCCAGATATGCTCAATAATGCTCATATCTGAGGAGTTTGGTGGCCAGCGGAAGTATTTAAACTCGGAAGAGTGTTTCTGGAGCCACTCTGTAGTAATTCTGGTCGCGTGGGGTGTCGCATCGTATCAGGGGTCCCATATCACTCCATCTGCACACGTCCCACATCACTACAGAGCCTCCACCAACTTGAACAGTCTCCTACAGACATGCAGGGTCCATGGATTCATGAGGTTGCCTCCATACCTGTACACGTCTATCCACTCGACACAATTAGAAACGAGACTCATCCGACCAGACAACATGTTTCCAGTCATCAACAGTCAAATGTCGGTGTTGACGGCCCAAGTTAGGTGCAAAGGTGTGTGTTGTGCAGTCATCAAGGGTACACGAGTGGGCCTTCGGCACCGAAAGAATATTCCAATGTTCCAATGTGTGTGAAATCTTATGGGACTTAACAGCTAAGGTCATCAATCCCTAAGTTTACACACTACTTAACCTAAATTATCCTAAGGACAAACACACACACCTATGCCCGAGGGAGGACTCGAACCTCCTCCGCGACCAGCCGCACAGTCCATGACTGCAGCGCCTTTGACTGCGCGGCTAACCCCGCACGGCGAAAGAATATTCGATGATGTTTCGTTGGATGGTTCGCACGCTGGCACTTGTTGACGGCCCAGCAATTTGCAGAAGGGCTACACTTCTGTAACGTTGAACGATTCTCTTTAGCCGTCGTTGGTCCCGTTGCAGGATCTTTTCCGGCCGCAGCGATGTCGGCGATCTGATGTTTTACCGGACTCATATTCACGATACACTCGTGAAACGGTCGTACGGGAAAAATCCCCACTTCATCGCTACCTCGGATATTCTGTGTCCCATCGCTCGTTCGCCGACTATAACACCACGACTAACCTATCTAACAAATGCGCCAGACAGTTGTTGTCTGATATTGGCGGTTCCGACCGCAGCGCCATATTCTGCCTATTTACATATCTCTGTATTTGAACACGCATGCCTATACAGGTTTCTTTGGCGCTTCAGTGCATGTTTATTCAAAGAAACACATATAAAGTTCGTCAAAAATGTAATTATATTAAACTGATTATAGCTGCTTTCTCAGTTTATACTGCGAAAGAAAGCCTTCTGACAATGCTTACCTGTGCATGGAAGGTGGTGTGTGATGCCATCAACAGCTAAGTGGTGACGACTGGAAAATCATAGCAGATCCGTCAGTGGCAGACTGCAACTGTTATATCCTCTCGTCTAGAGCATGATCCACTTAGCAGTATTGTTATTCCTCTGTCGTCTTCAAAAAATGGCTCTGAGCACTATGGGACTCAACTGCTGTGGTCATAAGTCCCCTAGAACTTAGAACTACTTAAACCTAACTAACCTAAGGACAGCACACAACACCCAGCCATCACGAGGCAGAGAAAATCCCTAACCCCGCCGGGAATCGAACCCGGGAACCCGGGCGTGGGAAGCGAGAACGCTACCGCACGACCACGAGATGCGGGCTGTCGTCTTCCTTTGGGCATAGGCTGTCAGGAACCAACTGGTATTAAATACATAGATTCTCGTACAGGTAGGACGATAACATTTCAGGCGCCGTTTGTGACAGAGTACAAAATTTACTTCAGCTCACAGGTCGTTAAGCTACCGTTAGTCCTCCCCCCCCCCTCCCCCCCGCATCATATTGGTGGATTCAGAGTGTGGTGAATGACTTTCATGAACAGGAAACTGTTTAATTGTTTTTATAGCGACTGTTAATGTTTTAACATGTGTGAAACTTCATTAAGTTGAAAATGAAATGTCTTAGAATACTTCAGTTTTTGCAACTCACACCTCAGTAAAAGTGTTAGTCCAGCTGACAGCTATCACTGTTCACTCGCGTGTGCTTTGTCATTTTAAATTGCGTCACTCCACGTGGCTGGCACTGTAGCACGGTTATTTTTTCCTGAAACAGTCCGCTAACATATTTCAGAAAATGATGTGCAGTTTCCCTTGGTTAAGTAGTCTTTCAGTTTACACTGCTCTGTAATTGCAGATCTGAATTAGAATCGCCAGTGACTTTTTTCCATTCATTGTTTGTTTTTCTCATTTTCCTGCATAATTGGTGGAGGTTTCCAAGACCTGAAAGCTTACGAGGCGCCGAGTGCATGATGTTAAATTTCATGTGTCTGGCTTGCTGCTCTCAATGCGCATTTTGACAATTCTGTGGTGTTTGCTCCTATCTTTCCATATACTTTCTACATGTGATTGACAGCTTAGAATGTCACGCCATGTCTACGAATTATTTAACATAACTGTGTTTTATCCTCTCTACCTATCTGTGCCAACGCTTTCGACACCGTTCCTCACAAGTGTCTTCTAACCAAACTGCGTGCCAACGGAGTATCGCCTCAGTTGTGCGACTGGATTCGCGATTTCCTGTTAGAAAGGTCACAGTTCGTAGTAATAGACGGAAAGTCATCGAGTAAAACAGAAGTAATATCCGGCGTTCCCCAAGGAAGTGTTATAGGACCTCTATTGTTCCTGATCTATATTAACGACATAGGAGACAGTGTGAGTAGCCGTCTTAGATTGTTTGCAGATGATGTTGTCATTTACCGTCCTGTAAAGTCATCAGATGATCAAAACGAGTTACAAAAGGTCTGGTGCGAAAGTTTGTGGTGCGAAAAGTGGCAATTGACACTGAATAAAGAAAAGTGCGAAGTTTTTCACATGAGTACTAAAAGAAATCAGCTATATTTCGATTATGCGTCACACAAATCTGAGGGCTGTAAATTCAACTAAATACTTACGGATTACAATTACAAATAACCTAAATTGGAACGATCACATAGATAATATTGTGGGTAGAGCAAACCAAAGACTGCGATTCATTGGCAGAACACTTAGGTGCAACAGGTCTAGCAAAGAGACTGCTTACACTACGCTTGTCCCCCTATTCTGGAGTATTGCTGTGCGGTGTGGGATCCGCATCAGGTGGGACTGACGGATGACATCGAAAAAATACAAATAAGGGCAGCTCGTTCTGTATTATCGCGAAATAGGGGAGATAGTGCCACAGACATGATACGTGAATTGGAGTGGCAATCATTAAAACAAAGGCGTTTTCCGTTGCGACGGGATCTTCTCATGAAATTGCAATCACCAGTTTTCTCCTCTGATTGCGAAAACATTCTGTTGGCACCCACCTACATAGGGAGAAATGATTATCACAATAAAATAAGAGAAATCAGGGCTCGCACAGAAAAGTTTAAGTGCTCGTTCTTCTCGCGTGCCGTTCGAAAGTGGAACGGTAGAGACACAGCATGAATGTGGTTCATTGAACCCTCTGCCAGGCACTTTATTGTGAATAGCAGAGTAATGACGTAGATGTAGATGTAGATGTTATCCTTCAGCATAGAGGTTACGAGAGTATCGATAGTAGTCAACGACAAGACTCGGCCGGTCGAGGTGGCCGAGCGGTTCTAGGCGTTACAGTCTGGAACCGTGCGATTGATACGGTCGCAGGTTCGAATCCTGCCTCGTGCATGGATGTGTGTGATGTCCTTAGGTTAGTTAGGTTCAAGTAATTCTAAGTTCTAGGGGACTGATGATCTCAGAAGTTAAGTCCCATAGTGCTCAGAGCCATTTGAACCATTTGACAAGACTCACTGCAAACGTGCCGCCAGTTCCCTCGCAGCCGCCAGTATTTAGGATCGCCGCCGTGACCGGAGGGCCAGTTTAGCCAGTTAGTTTTTCCAGTTAGTTCGAGCCTGTATGACGACCCGTTTTGTCTCAGCTCGATGGTGATGGTTGTCCCAGTCGAGATGACGTGGAACGGCGTCCGTCGATCACGACAACGCCAATCTGTAACTATTATAAAAACAAACTCCTCGCGTGGTTTGGTTATTTTTTAGATACTGTCCCTCAAATTTGATATCAACGTCTCGATGGAGCAGCACGCCGGAGTGTGTGCGCCGCCCTCGCTTGTAATTAAAGCAATGGTGTTCAATGTCTATCGATCTTCTCCACTTATAAATATAACGACTGCACCACTCGATAACGCGATGACTCCCTTAATGTGAAATGATAACCAAAAGTCCTCTGGGTGTTCGCGACAAACTTTTCAGTTTACGTGTACTTGCTGAATGTACTTCTTATGCCCGGTTTGAGAATGGGTATTCAAACGTTGAAAATATAATGTCTTGAATCATCAATCCATCACCGAAGCCGATGTCACATCATGATATTTGCGAGGTTATTCAGTTGTTAATTATTATTCTGTCGCCAAGGCGTCGCTACGTCGCGTATTCAACGACTACACGACGTAATTCCTGAGATAACATACCCTTGAGCAATGTTCAGAATGTGTCTTATTTCGGTGTAAACTTATTCCTGTTTGCAGTTCAATTGTCACTTAATCACTTTTCACTTTTATGTTGTCCAAAGAATCAGTTAATTCCACAAATACATTTTAAATGTCCATTAAATGATGTATTCGACACAAAGAATTAAAGTTGAATTAAAGTTTATTGTTCTTTGTAATTACAGGGTGGCGCACGAAATGTGTTACCAATTGTTTCCTTCATAATTTACGACGCACATTAGATATCCCGCTGGGATCTCTACAGCAGTACAAGCAGAGCTTGGAAAAAAAATGAGTTACGAAATGACGTGTAATTCACGATACTGTCGCTAGGAGACTAGTAAGCAGCAATGGCTGACAATGCTAGACTGACGACACAGCAACCATCGGCAATTGTGTTGGTTTTTCATGAAACGAAAAGCCTTATTCTGACTCTGAGGCGTTGTCGATAACAGTTTAACACACGATGGGTCCCTTGCAAGAAGACCATCCACAGGCTGTGCGATAAATTCGTCCAGGAAGGAACCATATTGGAAGCGAAGCGACCTCGGCCTAAGCCTGTTTGTTCGCCGGAGAATATTGAATCGGTACGAGTTGCTGTACAGAGAAGTCTCGAGAAATCGTGTAGAAAGGCAGCAGTGCAACTGGGAATATCCAGACGCTCCGTTCAAGGCATTCTTAAAAGTGACCTCCATATGCACCCGTACAAGATGACCTGCGCACAGAAGCTCACTGAAGATCACAAGCAGCAGAGACTACTGTTTGCTCAATGGGCGGAGGATAGGGAAGAAACTCTCAACAACGTTTGGTTTTCAGACGAGGCGCATTTTCATTTATGCGGTGTGCTTAACAAACAAATTGTACCCTTTTGGGCCACTGAAAACCCGCAAGTGTTTCATGAACAACAACATTATGCTTCGAGGATTACAGCTTGGGCAGCAATTTCCAGTCACGGACTTGTTGGACCCTTTTTCTTTGAAGAAACTGTAAACAGCGAGCGTTATTTGAGCATGCTTCGCAATAACTTCATTCCACAGCTTCTTGCTACTGCCTTGCCCTTCAACACGCAGTGGTTCATGCAAGATGGAGCAAGGCCACACACTGTAAACACTGTGTTGGAGTTTTTACGCGATCATTTCGATATGCGGGTCATTTCACTCAGGTTTCCAGGTCGCTTCAATGACGGACAAAATTCCCCCCCCCCCCCCCCCCCCCCACAATAGTCCATCAATGTGACATTTTTCTTTGTGGATACCTAAAGGAAAAATTTTCCCGAAAGGTTCACGTGATTTAATGGAGCTCAGAAGACTTATTCTTCAAGCTTGCAGTGAAATTACGGAAGACATGTGCCGTAGGGTAATCACATTGTTCGTTTGAAGGAAGTTAGGAAACGTAATGGTGGACATATTGACCATGTGCTGAGTTAGAACAAATCTCCATGGACGGCTCTTCATTGTAGTATATATTTCTTTCAGATGGTATTGACAGTAAAGTTTATATTCAAAAACAAAATGGTAACACATTTCGTGCGCCACCGTATATTTGTCCCTACACTGAGGACACACACCGATTTTTCATTCAGGGAATTGCGTCTGCTAGCATCAGCAATTCTGACTTTGACGATAGCTTCTGACAACACGGCGCAATTGTAAGTTCTTCGTGATTGCGTTTATCTGTTGCCCACTCAAGTCTAATAATTGAGTTTATGTCGGCGATCAGTCTCTTTCTGTGTCCCTTGATGTTCGTGACTATTAAATATCACGAAGGCCAAGTCCCATCACAAATCATCAGTCACATGAGTTAGTTTTCTGTCACATATATCAACTATCCCGTTATATGTCTAAACGATAAAGATGATTTTACTTCAGTGCGACTTCTAATACTTCCAACTGTAAAACTTTTAAACTGCAGATCGCTTTTAAAACAACCTAGTAGCACTTAACATGCGTACTACTATTGCAAGAGTACAAGAGAGAAGTGAACATCTCCATTGCCGAGTTACATTGTAGTCACAGCGAACTTACAGCTCGATGCGGCTACAACTCTGTTATCTTTGGTCAATTTATGGTCTGGGCTTTAACCTTCGTAAATAATAATTTATTTGAATTCTTTCTTTAAAGTTTGTGTTTCGTATCACATGGTATTCTTTTATTCAGTCCTTTCTTTATGATAAGCATTAGTATTTACATAACATAATTGAACTGTCAAGAGTGTAAATTTTGTTGTTAGAAGCTGTCATCACTGTCAGGATGGCTGCTTTTTCGATTTCTTTTTGCAACAAAAGGGTGTTCATTGTGGGTTCTATAGTTGGGGTGTTACACCTGTTACGTCAGTTAGTTCGAGTCTATACACCGTGTGAGTCCCAGCGTGTACCTGTGACGGAGTCGCAGACTTAGCCACTAGCACAGAGACAGGCAGCACATAGCAACCCTATAGTGAACATAGCGAACTTGTACTTCAACAGCATTGAGCCTACGTGGACTGTACAAAAGAGAGCTTGTACTATAACACGTATCGTTTAGAATACTGTTGCGCGGTGTGGGATCCTTACCAGATAGGACTGACGGAGAACATCGAAAAGGTTCAAAGAAAGGCAGCACGTTTTGTATTATTTCGAAATGTGGGAGAGAGTGTCACAGAAATGATACAGGATTTGGGATGGAAATCATTAAAAGAAAGGCGTTTTTCCCTTGCGACAGAATCTTCTCACGAAATTCCAATTGCCGGCCGTGGTGGCCAAGCGGTTCTAGGCGCTTCAGTCCGGAACCGCGCGACTGCTACGGTCGCAGGTTCGAATCCTGCCTCGGGCATGGATGTGTGTGATGTCCTTAGGTTAGTTAGGTTTAAGTAGTTCTAAGTTCTAGGGGACTGATGACCTCAGAAGTTAAGTCCCGTGGTGTTCAGAGCCATTTGAACCACTTGAAATTCCAATCACCAACTTTCTCCTCCGAATGCGAAAATATTTTATTGACACCGACCTACATAGGGAGGAACGATCACCAAGATAAAAATAGGGAAATCAGAGCTCGTACGGAAAGATATAGGTGTTTATTCTTTCCGCGCGCTATACAACATTGGAATAATAGAGAATTGTGAAGGTGGTTCGACGAACCCTCTGCCAGGCACATGAATGTGATTTGCAGAGTATCGATGTAGATGTAGATGGAAACTTAAAAGTTAAGTAGCTCTTTGTGTATGAATAAAGAACCCAGTTATTATTTGGGTGCAGTTTGTGTTATAGAACAAGGATACCGGCCACCAACCAACATCCTCTCCTTGCTTCCCGTGGTACAGCTCTACAGAGACACCGAGACGACATAAAAGCGGCTAAAGGGATTACAGCAATATGTCTATGTGAGTGGTGTAGTACCCTCTTGTTTCATACTTAATTGAGTCATCCCTATTAATATTCACTTAAATAAAAAGTTTGCCCTTGTGTGACAGTAACCTTATTTTTAAATTAATTTGCATGTTCATTTGGGGTGGTTCGTCACTCTTGTGACCATGAGTCTGCAGGCCCTGTGCGTCCTAGGTGTACGCTCCTACAGCACCCGACACCCCACAACTCTACTCAAAGCATTATAACATTTTCTTCTCACAGTGTCCACGACAGTGTTAAGTCTGTGCCGTATTCGGAAAGTAAGTGTCCTGCAGTACTTGGGCAACGTTTTATTTCAATTGGAACCTGACCCGCCGTGCACTACATACACGTAAAATCGCGGCTGCACTGTCTCTCGCTGACTATTCGATTCTATCGATACGGCTCTCGCTCTCGGTGATCGTATAGCAGTTGTCTTTTACACGTTACATTTATCAGAGTTATTACAGAGATTACGATAAAATTAAAATTACTTTCTACCCGAAAAAAAGTCTGTGGGTACTTTGCGTCCGCACAGTAGTATTTCCGTGAAAAAGTCGTGATAAAATCATATCAAGTGTTTCGTATTAATATGTTATTTAATTGTCTATCTCTTTAATACTATGGTTACAGAGGAGATAAATCTCAAGCTTATCGAATTTAGCGTCAATTGTCATTTAGCTGACGTTTGGAGCTGTCACGTTGCCTTCTGTATCAACACTGACGAGCCAAAACACTATGACAACATGCTTAACATCTGCTTCGGCCGTCTTTGTAACGCAACATTTCACCGATTCTGCGTATAATCGGTTCTATAGTTTGTTGGTCGATTTGTGGAGGTATGTTGGACCAGGTGTCATGCAATTCCCGTAAATAACTGGCCGCTGATTTATGTACGCGGTGATGACGTTCGATAGCGACCGATCGGATTCACATCAGGCGAATTTGATGACAAAGACATTACCATAATTTCACTATCATGCTCCTCGAACCACAGCAGCACGATTCTGGCTCCCAGATACGGTTATACTGCTGAAAGATTACGTCGTCAGGGAAGACATCCAGCATGAAGCGATGCAGGTGGTCCGCAGCTGACCTCTTGTCTTCGAGTGCTATCAAATGCCCCATAGAAGCGCAGGAAGACGTCTGCCATAACATAATACTGCTCCCACCAACGTCCGTGGCGCGGTGCACGACTCGAGTAACTGTTAGCCTAGCGGCTTTTGTGGAGACGCCATCGACCTGGTGCAGCAAAAACGTGGTTCATCCGAAGACTCGGTACGTTTGCAGTGGTGCACGGCCCAATCACGATGATCCCTGGCCCCCTGCATTCGTAATTCACAATGTCATCGGGCCAACATGTGAACACGCAGTGGTGGCCTGCTGCGGATCCCCTTGTTCAACAGTGTGCGCTGAATGGTATGCTCCGAAACACATGTGTGCCCACGGGCATTGTGCTGTTTCGCCAGAGGTTCCACAGATCGACACCTACTTTACAGAACAGACAAGCCTCCATACCGAACTTTCTATGAAGTCTAGAGGCCAAATTGTTTACTCAGACCGAGCTTAACGATTTGGTTAGGGATCTGGGTGTAACGAAAGAAAAAGCTGAATTTTTGGCTCTAGATCAAAAGAAAAGAACTTATTGGCAGTTGGAACCAGCATATACATGTATAGAAAGAGATAACAACAATTTTCCAAGTTCTTAAGAAGGTGAATTAGTGTACTGCTCAGACATTCCCACTCTGATGAATAAGTTTGGTATTGAATACAAAAAGGAAGACTGGAGGCTGTTTATTGGTTCATTCAAAACTAGTTTAAAGTCTGTTTTATTACGCAGTGGTAATACAAACCATGCTTATGTTGCAACAAAGCGTTTCATTAATTTCCCCATTTACCATATAGCAAAGGATTTTTATACTATGTAATAAAAGCATATTGCTCGAAAACTACGGGTGATACAAAAAAACTAAGGCCATATTTGGATTCAGCTCATAAAAATCTATGAAGATCAGATATCAAAGTAAAAAAAGTTTTTTAAAAAAATTTTCGTTGGCCTGTATTATTGCTTTGGTCTTCTTGTCTAGGTCAAGTCCTTCCAGAATTCTGATCAGGGTTTTACGATCAATCGAGTCGTAAGCCTTTTTGAATCCACAAAGGTTACAACATAATTTTTATTCCTGAGCTACATGTACGAATGGATGGATCTGAGGTTCATTATCTGTTCGACGCATGATCGCCCTTTCCAGAAACCACTTTGATACTACCCAGCTGTGGGTCTAGCTGTTCTTCTGTCCTAGTTTGCAGAGCTTTCGACAGAATCTTACAGGTTGTTGATATGAGAGAGATAACACGATAGTTATTTACATCTGTTCTGTCGCCTTTCTTATGAAGAGGATGAATTAGAGCAGATTTCCAGCCATGTGGGAGTCTTTCAGTTTCCCAAATCTGGCTGATAATTTCTGTTAGTTTATCTACTGCCTTATCCCCTGCATACTTACAAAGCTCAGCAGTTATATAATTTTCCCCTGGTGCTTTGCTGTTTTTAAACGAGTGAATAATTGGTTTGTTTCCTCTTTCGTGGGTGGTGATAAATTTGGGTGTACTTCCACATAGTCGGTAAAGGGAAATGTGGAACTTGGAGATTCACAATTCAGAAGAGCTGTAAAATAATTCGCTAATATCTGGCAGTTGTCTTTATCATTGTGAGCTAGCTTCCCGTTTGGAACTTTGAAGTGTAGGCTTGGAGGATTGTACTTGGTGAGATTGGCCTAAAAGTCTCTATAGAAGTTTCGTGTATTTGTCTTCTGGAAGTCTTGTTCAGTTTGTGCCAACTGCATTTTCTCAAATGTACACTTCACTCCCCGTATGACGTTTGCAGCGTGTTTTCTAGCATCCAGGAAGTTAGTTTTTTTGGCTTCATTTTTCTTGGCATTGCCGTTGGTTCTTTTATGTGCTGGTTAATTTCCAACAATGTCTTGGAATTTTCTCTCCTTGCCAATTTGAGCATTGAAATCTCTGACCAGGATGATGATGTGTTCATCTGAGATCTTGGATATGAGGTCTTCTAGTTGTTTCCAAAATTCATCTGTTCGTTTCGGATCTCTCTTGTTTGCCTCGTTGGTAGGTGCATGAACATTCAGAATGCTGTAAACTTCGTTAGTGCTTCTGAAAAAAATAGTAGATCCTCGGCTTTTTGGTGAGCTAAAGTCTAAAGATGGAATCTAGAATTTTCTCGTTGACTACGAATCCCCGTGCCAAGATTAGGAATAGTTTTTACAACGTGTTTGCCAATTTTACCTTTAAATATTCTGTAGCCCTCTGACTCAAAGGTATGTTCATCTGTGAATCTTGTTTCTTGAATCGCTGCAATTAGTATCTTATGGTGCTGCAGGGTATCTGCAAGTTGTTTTAGTTTACCAGCCATCAGAAGTGAGTTGGCATTAAAGGTGGCAGAGTAATTTGGGCGTTTGTGCTTAATCTTTGCAGGAATCTCCGATACCTCCAAGCCTTGTAGCCCACAGCACTGATCTGCTCGCCGACCCAGCTTCCCGCTGGGATTGGTTACCCAACCTTCCACTGGGTTGCTCGTCTTAAAGGGGCGCCTCTTGTAGGTTACGTGCTGGATTTGGAGTGAAAGAGGCTAGTTGGATTCTCTTGCTGAATCCAATGTATTATGGTTGCAGGTGACAGGTAACGACGTGTTTCACTCCCATTGGCCCAGAGTCACAAGCATTTCTCCCAGGTTGATTCCTGGGACTGTCTACCACATTACTAATATAAACTTTAGCTTGAATTTATTCACATACTATTATACAAAATCTGCGCAAGTATTAAATTTAATAAATGTTCACTAATGCATATAATTTGTTTGCCACAGCTTAGTACTTCACTAAATTCTTCATGAATTCCTTTGCAAATTGATGTTGTATGAGTCTTCTGTGTTTTATATCATATCCCCTGTGAGTTACTGCCAATCTATGTGCTGTAACTATTTAAATCTGACTACAAAAGTTACAAATTAAACGTCTTGTCTTATTAGCAGCTATGCCACATTGTGCATTGGCTGACTTCATCGTTACAAAAATCAATATTTTATATTCCACATGAAGACCCTGCAAACAAGAACACCTCTTTAAATACTTCCCACAAATAAGTCACCAGCATATGGATTGTTCCACCACCAGCCAGATCCCAAGTCTGGTCGGCCAGCAAATATTTCTTTATTTACCCAAAAGATCTCTCTGAATGTCTGTTTTTGGTGCTCATTTAATCCTTTAACTTTAGACATTTTGTCCTTTAGTTCTTCCACAATCTCACTTTCATCACTTGCACAGTAATATGCCAGGTTCATTTCTAATTGACCAAAATCAATTCCTATAGGCATTACTTGTACCTTAAAATGCCCTAGTAAATTATTGTTGTCTCAAATTAAATGATCAAAATTCACACACACTTATGACACTTCACAGCCATTATTAACAAAGCTGCCCACACAATTAACCTCTACTTTACATTCATTCAACCAGTTTATGTCTGGAATAATATCTACACTTAATCTGGATACCGCTAAAAATTATGTCTATAAGCATGCCCACAACTCCAAAATTCAAAGTTAATTGCCCCTAAACAGCTTCAGTTAATTTATCAGTAGCACCCTTTTTTTTCTTTTTTGTCCATATGCTGGTATCACAGTGCACTTGTGTGTGCAATTTCATTTCAGTTTTCATCCTTCCACGAGGATCACACCACACAAAACAGTTCATCACTTACTTTTCAGGTGGTTTACGCCAATATTAAGTCCATGCAGTATTCAGAAGGTAAGTGTCCAGCAGTATTTGCAGAACTTTCATTCCAATGCGAAACTCACCAGCTTTTCACAGCTTACATGTGAACTTGTGGCTACTTTCTCTCTCTCTCTCTCTCTCTCTCTCTCTCTCTCTCTCTCTCTCTTTCTCTCTCTGTCTCTGTAACTGTTTGGCTCCCTCTGTCGATATGGGTCTCAATCTCAATTGTACTGCAGGTGCCTTTACACATTACATTTACCATCTTCTTCTTTCGATTTCGGCCATCTTTGGACCACGTTCAACAATTCACTTGCCCGGCTTTTTGATCTTTTTTTCTCTCTTCCCAATATTTCCTCATCATTTTCGAGTGGTTCCTCCTCCGCTCTTCCGACCATTTCCTGTTATTATTCTTTAGTTTCGTTTCTTCTGGAAAACACTTAATTTCGTTCACTATTTGTCTAAACTTTCCCCTGTCCCTGATTGACTCACGGGTGACATTAAAATAGGCCAAATCCTTTTTCACCATCTGTATCCATTTATTGTTGGTTTTTTCGTTCCTGTTACTATGTTCAAACACTTTTCTTGTTAGTCTGTTTCCATCCATCCTCGACAGGTGACCATAAAACGTTAGTCTGCGTTTACGCATTGCCTCACTCACTTTCTCAATAGTTTTGTATATTTCCTTATTACTCTTTAGCTTGTACTCTTCTCCAATCTTTCTCGGTCCTAATATTTTTCTCAAAATTTTCCTTTCTTTCTTTTCCATGTTTTCTATTTCCCCCTTTTTGTTAAGAGTTAGGCACTCCGATGCATACAGGCATTCTGGTCTAATGACAGTTTTATAATGTCTTAATTTAGCTTGAATCGAAATGTTTTTTTTGTTATATATGTCTTTGGTTTTTTGAAAAGCAAATTCCATTTTCCTTGCTCTCGCCTGGTTTGCACTCTTGTCTAAACCATTCACTTGAATTATTTCACCTAAATACTTAAATTTTTCTACTCTCTTAATATTGCCGTATTTAGTAATAAGATTTTTCTTGTTATTTCTATGATTAGACATATACACGGTTTTTTCAAATGAAATCTGCAGTCCAGCTCTGGCCGAAACTTCTTGTAGTTTCTCCAGGTAGTTCTGAGCTATTTCTTCGTTTTCTGTAACTATTGCCAGATCGTCTGCAAAAGCTAAACAGTCCACTTCTATTTTTTCTTTTTTTGTTCCAATTCTGATGTCATTCTTGGTGCCTTTGAGTTCTTCTTTCCATATTCTCAATATCTTTTCCAGTACGCAGTTGAAGAGGATTGGGGATAAACCATCACCTTGTCTAACACCTGTTTTAATTTCGAACTTCCTTGAAATTTCACCCATAAATTTAACTTTGGCCTTACTGTTTGTTAGCGTCTGTTTGATAATTTGAATTGTTTTCTTATCGACCCCAAATTCTTCCAATACTTTCAGTAATGTTTCTCTATCTACCGAGTCGTATGCTTTTTTGAAATCTACAAATACTATTGCAAATCTCTGGCCTCTTGAGATTCTGTAACGAATTAGTGTTTTCAGGTTAAATATTTGTTCAACACAGGATCTACCTTGTCTAAAACCTGCTTGATATTCACCTATTTTTTTATCCAGAACTGGCTCCACGATTTGAAGTAATTTCCTTGACAAAATTTTGTATCCTACTGGTAGTAGCGAGATCCCTCTATAATTATTAACATTCTTCTTATCCCCCTTTTTGTGTAGTGGGTGTATCAGGGCACACTGCCAGTCTTCAGGAATTCTTTCTTCGTCCCAGATCTTCTTAAACATATGTTCCAAAACTTGTGGGAGGTTGGTATCCATTATTTTTAGGATTTCTGGTACTATGGAGTCTTCACCTGGGGCTTTATTGTTTTTTAGACTGTGTATTATGTGTTTTATTTCTTCAGCATCTGGAGGTTTTGACTCGGTATTAGTATTTCGGTGGTTTTCAAAACTCATTTTATCTTTGGGTGGTTCACAATTTAGTAGATTCTCGAAATATTTTGCTAATATTTCACAATTAGTCTTGTTTGTCAAACCTAGCTTGTTCTCTTCATCTTTAAAACATAAATTTGGGGATTGGTATTTGGTTAGCTGTTTTCTAAAAGTTTTGTAGAAATCTCTAGAATTATTTCTTTTAAAGTCTTCCTCAATCTGTTCTAGGTTATCCTGAAATTGTCTTCTTTTTTTATTACGGAAAAGCTTGGCTGTTTCTCTTCTCTGGATTTTAAAATTGTCAAGATCTTGAGGATCTTTTGTGGAGTTCCATTTCTGCCACAATTTCTGTCTCTTCTCCAGGTTCTCATCACATTCATTGTTCCACCATGGATGTCTTCTTACTCTTTTCACGAGACAATTTTCTTTTGCTATTTCAACTATTTCGTTTTTGATCTCCTCCCATCCCGCTTCCTTATTTATTGTGGATATGCCATCGCTATCTTTGTGCAATGCTCTTTGAAACCGTTGTTTAATTTCTTCATTTTTTAAAGTTTCTGTGTTATATTTTGGAATTTTGTAAAAGGTTTTCTTCTCTTTTCGAAATGGGAGTGGTCTGAATTTAATCGTAGTCAAATAGTGGTCTGAATCAACATCAAGGCTTTTCAGCACTTTAGTGTTTTGAATTTCTTCTTGACAATGAAGTGAGATAGCCACATGGTCAATTTGGAATTCTCCGAGAAGTGGATTTGGTGATCTCCATGTTTTAGTTTTTCGGCTCAGCTTTTTGAAATGTGTTGTCATTATTTTCAAGTTGAAATGCCTACATACCTCTATAAGCCTTTCTCCATTTTTTGAAGTTCTTTTGTGACCTGGGAAGAGGCCTACTGTTCCATGGTATTTTTTCTCCCTTCCTATTTGTGCGTTAAAATCGCCTACTAACATTTTTATGTTCTTCTTTGAGCATCTATCCAGTTCCATTTCAAGTATCTCCCAAAATTCTTCAACTTTCTCCGGGTTATTTTTGTTGTCCTGGTTTATGGGTGCATGACAGTTGATTATAGAGTATCCTTTGTTTTTACATTTAATCTCAAGAATGGATAGTCTCTCAGAACTCGAGTAGAAGTTAGTAACTGAATCTAAAATTGAGTGATGTACCAGAAATGCTGTTCCCAGGTATGGCATTTGTTTCATTAAGATTTTACCTGGTTTTCCTTTAAATAAACGATAGTTTTCAAAATCTAAAGCAGTTTCATCTAAAAACCTTGTTTCTTGTAATGCACATATTAAAATTTCTTTCTGGTTCAGCTTTTCAATCAGTAATTTCAATTTTCCTACTTTAATTAGAGAGTTTACATTTAGGGTTGCAAACATAGTTGCTTTCTTAAATTTCAGTGTTGAGGGCTGCATACATGTTGGTTGGGATCCTCCAAAATCCTTTGACCCCTTTGCATTGTTTCTACGAACAACGGAGGATTTGCCATTCGGTCTACCTCTTGGAGTAGTGTCTATCTTTGACGACGTTCCCATCATGCTTTGCAGTAATTGTTGGATAATAAATTGGGTGATCGGGTTGCCCCGAATCCGAAATTAAAACCAAGGTAGTAAGCCCTGGATTTACCGTATTGTTCCAAAGATTAGGGTAAAATTAAAATTATTGTGTACCTCAAAAAAATTGAGATACATCTGGTAATAGAAAATTCACATGCTATTAAAAGCAAATCAAACCAGTTAGTTTTCCAAATCAGAACCCCACTTACTTTCACAAATGTCCACTGGTCACTGTAAACTTAAAAACAATAACTACACATTTAGCAGACATTGCCCTGATATACCTTTGTTGCAGGTAACATACTGGATCGACTTTGACTTGTGGCTTATCTCAGTTGTTAGCCACAGGTCACACATAATGTAAAAAGGCTAACATACGTATAAAACAACAAAAACAAATCTAATGCTAATATATTCCTACCCTGCATAAATCTTGTATGTAAATGTTTCAGGGACAATAAAACCAAAAAGTTACTGAAGCAGCCACAGGAGTGGTGAAAAATCGGTGGACTTCATTTAATTCATTATTAGTTTCTGTAGACGAGGAAATTTAAAATTCCAATATGTTTAAGAAGCCACATGTATTAATATAAATTTTAAAATTCTAAAATTTTCGAGAATTCTTGCAAATGTGAAACTGAATGGAAGTTTGATGATATTTCTTTCTGATTGTACTTCTTTAACTCCATTAATATTCGAGATATTTACAACAGGCCACCATCTTCCTTCTGTTCATCGTTGGCGGCTACGAATTTCGTTATATCGTCACAAATGGGTGTAGTGCCAACAATGGACAGTATCAATGAGGATAATTTCCTGTTAACAGCTACCTCACGAAAAAAATTAATCGACTTGATTTATCAGTAAAAGTTGCTAACTCTGCAAAGACATTTAGATTGAGAACTGTAAAGGCAAATTTTCTAGCCCAAAATTATGCATGTTCATCCAAATGTTTATTGTGCTTTTTAAAAAACACTGTGTATAGTTAAATAATGCCATGCTTTAGCATTGGATATCCAAAAACATATCTTTGATTTTTACAGCTATGATGCTGGACGTATGTTCCCATTTTCCGTGTATAGCAAATAACGGAGGTAGTGACTCTGTTTGTGTAGCATTGGCTCGCTTTGAAAGGAAGCAGGAATTGTCGGCCGTGAGACTTATCACACCGAATTCCTATCGCAAAACCGCAACTGTTTTCCCGCTCCATCAGAAATGTTCGTTCTTGATACGACACTTCTCTGTTCAAGGCTTGTAAAATTTTAAACCGACCTGTAGAAAGCCTAGTCGCGCGGACGTGATTTATGCACCACAAGGTCTCTTCACGTATTTCTAAGCAACAATTTGCATTCACGGAAAGCCACACTCGCATCAAGGCAGTGTTTACGTAATGGGACTGACAGAAGGAGTTTTTATATGTCCATCCTTTCGGCACGAGGTCTTTGGGACCACGGCCGTTTACTGTTGTGAGAAAATAAAACGCCTGCAGCCGTCCTTATGATTTTACTTATTTTGTTGCAAACAGTTTCGGCCCTTCATTGCGCCACCTTCAGGCTGTAGTTTATGCGGAAGGGGTTGATACCACCCCTATATGTATTGCATCAGTTGCCAGCATAACAGGATACACAGATAATCTGAAAGGTAGAGTGCTGACACCTAGGTTTTCAGATAATCTACGAATCCAGTTATGCTGGCTACTGATGCGATATATGATGATGATGATGATGATGATGATGATGATGAGGTCCCATACTCCGAGATGGTTTTCTATTGCCTTCCTCCAGATGCGGTATATATAGGGATCGTTATCAACCCCTTCCGCATGAACTACAGCCTAAAAATGGCGCACTCAAGGGCCGAAACTGGTTGCAACAATATAAACAAAATCGTAAAGGCGGCTGCAGGCGTTTTATTTTCTCACAACGACAGAAGATTTTTTTATTGCACTTCCTGTTTCACAGCCGTCTTTATAGAAAGATGTAAAGATCTAAAGATCTTTGACAGATAAACATTGGCAGAGAAATTATTAGACAACCGGGTCATTTCTTACACACTAAAAATCATTTTTTCGTGAGAGATATTCTACACTCATGCTCATAAATTAAAGATAATTGCAGAAAGTGATGCCACACAACGTGTCACTAAACAAAACTGGCACTAATAGCATAGGCATATAGGGAACACACACGACACAGATCTGTAAGTCCACGGTACTGGTGATAAGTTGAGAAAACCGTCCAGAAACAAATGGGCTACAAAACGCCACTGTTTCCTGCGCATGTACCCCACCAGTATGGGATATGATCACCATGCACACGTACACAGGCCTCACAACGGGTTGGCGTACTCTGGATCAGGTGGTCGAGCAACTGCTGGGGTATAGCCTGGTGGGACCCACTGCGTCCCTGAAAAGGCGGACATACTGGTGCAAAATGACGTCCCGATACACCTGACCTGTTACACTTCCTCTGTCAAAGACGTGCAGGGGTGTACGTGCACCAATCATAATCCCACCCCACACCACCAAACCACGACCTCCATGCAGGTCCCTTTCAAGGACATTCAAGGGTTGGTTACCTGGTTCCTGGTTCACGACAGATGAAAACCCGGTGAGAGTCATTGTTCAGACTATACCTGGACTCGTCCGTGAATGTAACCTGGGACCAATGTTCCAATGACCATGTACTGTGTTCTTGAAACCAGGCTTTTTGGGCTCTCCCGTGACCAGGGATCAGTGGAATGCACCTTGCAGGTCTCCGGCCGAATAAACAATGTCTGTTCAGTCGTCTGTAGGCTGTGTGTCTGGAGACAACTGCTCCAGTGGCTGTGGTAAGGTCCCGAGCACGGCTACCTGCAGTACTCCGTGGACGTCTGCGGGCACTGATGGTGAGATATCGGTCTTCTTGTGGTGTTGTACAATGTCCCGTACTGTATCGCCTGGACACGTTTCCTGTCGGCTGGAATAGTTGACATGATCTTGAGATCACACTTTGTGGCACACAGAGCGCCCGTGCTACGACCTGATGTGTTTGATCAGCCTCCAGTCGCCCTAGTATTCTACCCCTCATAACGTCATCAATATGTGTTCTTTGAGTCATTTTCAACACACAGTCACCATAAGCACGTCTGAAAACGTCTGTACACTTACTCGTTGCATCGTACTCTGACATGCACCAACACACGTCTGAGTATGTGGACTGCTGCCAGCGCCATCGTGCGACGACCGCAGGTCAGACGCATCGCATGGTCATACCCCGGGGTGATTTAACCCGCAAACCGCCCACCAGAGCGTTGTTTCACCATGTATCAGCATTATCCTTGATTTGTGAGGATGAGTCTAGTTGGAGGTACACGGTCCCATCGAAAGTAGCCTACAACGTATGTAATACGGTATTGACCATCAGATATCACGAGAGGTGGGCCGCCAAGGAGGCAGAAGGTATCGTGTAGCAGGTAGAGAAGCAGTAACAGAACAAGGGGACGGTCAGGGGCTCTGAGTGAATTCGAACGCAGACTAGCCATTGGATCTCACCTGAGTAACAAACCTCTCAAACACATTTCAACCCGTCCAGAGCTTTCCAAGCGACTGTTGGTGGTGTGAGGTGGTAACGTGAAGGAAAAACTACACCTAAATCAAGACTAGGCAGATCTCCTGCGCTGACGGGCAGGGATCGCCGAACACTGTGGAAGGTGGTTGCGAAAAACCGCATGGACTCAGCGACAAGAATCACTTGGTAGTTCCAGAGTGCTACCAGAAGTCCGGCTAGTATGACGACTGTGCACAGAGAGTTGAAGAAGACGGTGTACAGTGGTCGAACAGCTCCTCATAAGCAACACGTTTCTGCACTTAATGCTAAGCGACGCTTGAGGTGCTGTAGGGAGGAACGGACTGGTGGACTTGGAGCGTATGATTTGGAATGATGAGTCACGCTGTATAATGTATTCAAGGCTTCTACTAATCCGATGAAAGGGTTTGGATTTGGCGAACGCCTGTAGAGCTTTACCTATCGCCGTGTGTAGTGCCAACAGTGATTGCGGAGGAAGTGATGTTATAGTGTGGGGGTGTTTCCTGTGGTTAGGATATGGTTCGCTCATTTCGCGTAAGAAAACGCGAAATTCGGAAAAATACGAAAACACTTTACTGTATTGTGTACCGCGCACAGTAGAGGAACAGTATGGAGATAATGATTTGATCAGCATGACCGTGCTGCTCGTCATAAAGCAGCACCTGTGAGGCAACGATTTGTAGAGGATAACAATCCTGAAGTGGTCTGGCCTGCACAGAGTCTCTACCTGAACCTAATGAAACATCTTGGGGATGAATTACAACGTCGAAATCGCTCTAGACCACAGTGTCCAACATCATTACCATCTCTGGTTTTGGCACTTGAGGAAGAATGGCCTGCCATTCCTCTACAGATAATTCACCGAAAGTGTCCTCAGCAGAATTCGATTCGTCAGAACGGGGTAGGGTGGACACACAACCCGTATTAGTGTCCACTGATAGGTGTCTGGATACCTTTGATCAGACAGTGTATTCAACGCTTCCATAAATTTAACTCTTTTATCATTCAAAGTACTGTGGGCAAGAGAAACTGTCCTTAACGTCAGTAACGAAGCTGTTTGCCTAGCTGAGACATATAAGGGACACTACGAGTGGTAGCGCTAAAATTATTGGTAGTCAGTTCGAGTACTGAAGAAGTATCAAAGTTCATCATCGAAACGCTGCCAGCAAAAGGAGACTGGTTTAAGTTCCAGGTCACCAGATGTGTTAAATCCCAAAATTATCTGCAACTTCTCGTGGTGACAAGATCCTGCTGATGGTGAACGATACATCAGAAACACATGTTAAGATCTACTGATCTGTTGCCGGCCGCTGTGACCGAGCGGTTGTAGGCGCTTCAGTCTGGAACTACGCGGCTGCTGCGGTCGCAGGTTCGAATCCTGCCTTGGGCATGGATGTGAGTGATGTCCTTCGGTTAGTTAGGTTTAAGTAGTTCTAAGTCTAGGGGACTGATGACCTCTGATGTTAAGTCCTATAGTGCTTAAAGCCATTTGAACCATACTGCTCTGTTAGCGTTATTCATAAAATGTAGGCGCTGAGCCAACACAGGCTCTCTCTTCCCTCGCTTATCAATGACACAAACACGGCAGTGTATTCTACACACGATCACCTTAGACATTTGCACTAGTTTCACTAAACACATTTTCACTTTGCCAAGAACAGATGTGATGTAGGCGAAGAGACGAAGCCATTCCGATTAACTGAAGCTAGTTCTAGGAACCTAGCTAATAATCTCACATGACTTATTTACGTAATTCGGCTCAGTGCTACAGTACTAGAGAGCAAAAATGGTCACTGGAGTCCACCCCTTTAGGTGAGTGATCAGTGCGTCTGACTGCCATCCAGCGGGCCTGGTTTCGATTCCCGGCGGGGTCGTAGAGTTTGTCCACTCGGGAACTGGGTACTGTGTTGTCCTTATCAACATCGACACACAAGTCTCCCAATGCGACGTCAAACGAAAAGACTTTCAACTCGGCGGCCAAATTTCACCAGGTGGGAACTCCCGGTCATCAATGACATACGATCATTTTCATTTAACCACCGGATTCGTCAGGTGCTACTGTCAATAAGATGCGCTAATGAAAACAGCTGAATGTAGAACAGTCGTCAAGATGCTACGCTTTATGCACGGTGAGGCGACTAACGCAAGAGACACAAAATACAGAACCAGTAAATATGAAGTGGCGCGTATTCTCTGAGTTAGAGCGCAAAATATGGCGAATCTTATGGGACAAGCAAGTCATTTCTTATGTTTATAGTCGCCGAATTATGACACCTAAATTCTTTAATGGCACTACATACTTTCTTTCGTGGTATTACAAAGCCTTCGAAAAGAACTTTTACGACGTGACGTGCGTGGAATTTAATCAAATACTACCAGAATGTTTTTAGCATTAAAAGAATTTTAGAAAAATGTCGCGAAGTCAGTCTAGAAACACATACTGATTTCATAATCAATAAATGTCATCACTTATGTGAAACTATAAATAAAAACTTACCCAACAAGAGGAGGGAAGGCACAAAATTAAAAGTATTACAGAATAATGTCTGCGCCTGTCTTACTCTGTGCAGTGAATCTCGGCTTGAAAACAAGAAAGACAGTAGCGTTATACTATCAACTGAAATGAGATTTTTAAGATCTGTTAAAGTCGTCGTATGAGAAATGAGAATGAAAGGGAAGGATTAGAAATATTTAACTTGAACGACAAATTTTAAGAATTCAGGGAGAAACGTGTGGAAGGAAGAATTCCAGTCATTGTAAAGAAGATCATGTCCTAATGAAAAGAGACTTTGGGAGACCGAGAAGAAGATGGTCTTAAAAATGTGAAGGCGTATCGTCTAAACTTTGAAACGAAGAAGAGGAAGACTTACTAGATAAAAGCGCCAAAAAACCACTGCCCCGAGATCAGGAGAAGAGGCCCAGCAAAATTATGCCTTATTTAAGTTTTCTGTGACAGCTCCGGACAAATGCTGGGATGGTTTCATTGAAGAGGGCACAACCGAGCTCGTTCCCCATCCTCTCTTAGTCCGAGTTTGAGCTCCGTCTCTAATGATGGCGCTGTCGACCGGACGTTAGACTCTAATCTTTCTCCCTTCACTTCTGTCTGAAGTTCAGTAGGAGAAGTGCGTAAAGGTAATGACAGAATCTGACATGAACTAGAGCAACCACCAAACGTGGAGTCTGTTAAAATGCCAAAGTAACGAACGAAACATAGTGACTACCTACTCCAATGTCGAGACAAATCAGATTGCTTATTAGCTGTCGTTAAGTGGCAAACCAATTATTTCCACGCAAGCAGACTAGAAAAAGATTATAATAAAACAGGTTTTTTTCCGAACTTTTCCGGTTACGTAAACTGGTAATGTCTCTAAGGAAATATAGGATGAGTAAGAGAGCTGACATGGATGACATGTGAATTGACCATTCTAAACGTTTTGGTCGCCTCACAAATAACTGGCCATTACATTTGCTAAATAAATACGTCGAATGCCGTAGGACACAAAAATTATGGAAGATAGCCACATTGTAATCAACAAGGATCCAAGCAGCAAAAAGATTATTGGCTGATTTCCTTCTTATGGCATCTACACCAGGTGCTGGGATGTTAACCCAGCAAAGAATGAAGGAAAAGATTGACATTTAGCTGATTCTAGAGCAAACAGTCTTTTGTGTAGGAAAGAGATGTACAACACAAGTAGTTGGTCTGACCTAACGTATGTGAAAGAAACCCGAGTACAGGCGCTGTCTTAATAGACTTCACACCACTTTACGATACTGTGAACCAAGAACGGGATACTGTGGGTATAGAATCAGACAGGAAACTGTGCGTCAAATTAAATAGAATCCGCCCTGGATGTGGTAGCTGGTCTGACTCAATTAATGGGGTATTGTGGTGTCTCCGGGTTGTGACTGCGGTGCACTCAAAGATATATGAGAGAGGAGTGCGTCCTGCGACGATATAAGGGCATGTGGAATGATTTTATGAATGCCAGTTCCACAGCGGTGGACTGTATTAGAAACCTAGATATTATATTTAATCGATTTATTTTTGTTTTATGCAATGAGACTCATATATTATAAATGTACTGCATGTGTGTGCCATACGAATAATAACAATAACTGCCAGAAACCTCCTTCAGAAACGACCCCTCTGAGGTGAAGCTGCGGTTTCAATAGTGCTGAGTTTACCAAACTGGGAATGAGTGATTCTCAATGATCAATAAAGCTGCTCTGCCAGTCTGGAAAGTTTTGAGAGATTTCGCTAGTACGTTGCCCGTGAGCAGGAGTGGAACTCTGACGTCTCTTATGGTTTTACAAGCTCCGACGTGGTCGTGAATAGAACAGTGATTCGAAAATATAAAACAGATCTGAAGATGGTCACTGCTGAGCAAAACCGGTAGTCTGAGGACCTACAATATTTGTGATCATAGAAATTTATTTTTGTGGTTTTCTAGGCGAGTGTCGCGGTCTAGAGAGAGTGTACTGAGCATTGGGAAGGAGCCTTACAGCACTGCGTTCAGATGTTAACTAGTTAGGCAGCAGTGTCTGCATGAACCCGACAAGGTTGGTGAAATCGAATGGAAGACAATTTGTGACCGTGGAAACCTATAGTATAGTGTTTCTGGATGACTTTTACCTGATGAGTCTGAACTACATTGCTTGACAAAACCCCTCCAGAAGATATGGTCATCGGCAAGGTTAAGAGTTTCAAGTCTCACTGATAGGTGGAAGAGCCACCGTAGTGCATTAGTGCTGTTTTCTGTTGATTATTGATACAAGGCCTGTTAGGGTGTGTAAGGGGCGTGTACAGCGTTAGGTGCTGAATGATAACTCTGAAGGACATGGAGCTGCCGAGAGCTCGTGTGAGACAGCGTTATCAGCACCTGACGGAGTTTGAAAGTGGCTTCATTGTCGGTCCCCATTTGGCCGGCTGGTCGAATTGTGCAACAACCAGATTTTTGGAGCATTCGGATGTGACAAAAACCCGATGTTGCACTGCGTGGGAGCATGAAGGCAGTATGCTGATCAAGGTTCCGGTGGACTCGTGTGACCATCACAAGAGATCGTCACTGTGCTATGTACGAAACACACATTTGCGCCTGCCATCAGATAACGGCACTCATCCTCATAAATTAAGGATAATGCTGATACATGGTGAAACAACGCTCTGGTCATACCTCGAGGTATGACCATGCGGTGCATTTGACCTGTGGTCGTCGGACGGCTGCGCTGGCAACAGTCCACATATGCAGAGGTGTGTTGGTGCATGTCAGAGTACAGTGCAGCGAGTAACTGTGCAGGCGTTTTCAGACGTGCTAATGGTGACTGTGTGTTGAAAATGGCTCAAAGAACACATGAGGGGTAGAATGCTAGGGCGACTGCAGGCCGGTCAAACACAGCAGGGCGTAGCACGGGCCCTCCGTGTGTCACAAAGTGTGATCTCAAGGTTATGGCAACGATTTCAGCAGACAGGAAACGTGTCCAGGCGCTACAGTACGGGTCGTCCACATTGTACAACACCACAAGAGGACCGATATCTCACCATCAGTGCCCGCATACGGCCAGGTAGCCTTGCTCGGGACCTTACCGCAGCCACTGGAACGGTTGTCTCCAGACACACCGTCTACAGACGACCGAACAGACATGGTTTATTCGCCCAGAGACGTGCAAGTTGCATTCCACTGATCCCTGGTCACAGGAGAGCCCGTAAAGCCTAGTGTCAAGAACACGGTACATGGTCATTGGAACAGTGGTCCCAAGTTATGTTCACTGACGAGTCCAGGTATAGTTTGAACAGTGATTCTCGCCGGGTCTTCATCTGGCGTGAACCAGGAACCAGATACCAATCCCTTAATGTCCTTGAAAGGGATCTGTATGGAGGTCGTGGTTTGATGGTGTGGGGTGGGATTATGATTGGTGCACGTACACCCCTGCATGTCTTTGACAGAGGAACTGTAATAGGTCAGGTGTATCGGGACGTCATTTTGCACCAGTATGTACGCCTTTTCAGAGGTGCAGTGGGTCCCACCTTCCTTCTGATGGATGATAACGCACTGCCCCACCGAGCTGCCATCGTGGAGGAGTACCTTGAAACAGAAGATATCAGGCAAATGGAGTAGTCTGCCTGTTCTCCAGACCCAAACCCCATCGAGCTCTCGATCGACGTATCGCTGCACGTCTTCACACCCCTAAGACACTTCAGGAGCTCCTACAGGCACTGGCGCAAGAATGGGAGGCTATACCCCAGCACCTGCTCGACCACCCGATCCAGAGTATGCCAACCCGTTGTACGCCTGTGTACGTGTGCATGGTGATCATATCCCATACTGATGTCGGAGTATATGCGACGTTTTGTAGCACATGTGTTTCGGGACGGTTGTCTCAACTTATCACCAACACCGTGGACTTACATATCTGTGTAGTGTGTGTTCCCTATGTGCCTCTGCTGTTAGCGCCAGTTTTGTGTAGTGCCACATTGTGTGGCACCACATTCTGCAATTATGTTTAATTTATGAGCATGAGTGTAGTAATGGACTCCGTGTGACACTGTGTGTCACCCCGCTCCGTTTGTCCGATATTAGCAGAAGTCGTACTGGGGAATTACCGTCCAGTGCGTAGGCTGCCGTTAACGGCTAAGTATGAACGGTGTCGTGTCAAGGAAGTATGGACCTCTGATAATCGACGTCGCACAGTGCTTGGAAGTGAATCACGGTTCTGTCCTACCCCGACTGAGCATCGTCGGCTAGAAGGTGGCAACCTGCAGAGAGGTCCCATTCCTCCAGTATTTGGTAGAAGCATTGTGGGGGTCACCGTGTGGAGACCCATCAGGAATGACCTCCGGCCACGGCTGGTACGGATTGAGGGAACTCTGATAGCACAAGAGTAATTCACAGAAATTATGCGTGTTACCTCACACACGGCAGTATAAGGACAACAGTTTTCAACAGAACAACACTCATACACACATGGCACGTGTGTCTATAAACTATATGAGTGACTTTGAAGTACTCCTGCCCCCGATAAAAGGTATGGGACCAATTCGGACGTCAATTCTGTCCCAGTGCTAGTTCCAGATTATCAAGCGTCAGTTACAAAAGTTGAGAGTCATCTCTCCTCAGGAGACAATACAGCGGCTTTATGACATACTTCCCAACCAAATCAGTGCACGCATCCAGGCCAGAAGGAGTGCAACGTTATACTGATAAGTGGACACAAACTCCAAAGCTCTTCGTAAATTTGACTCAGTTTTGTAGTCAACAAGCTAACATCACATACCCTCTCAACCAGTGAAGTTTCATTTCGTTTCATCCTCCCTTCCGTGTGCTTCACTTTTATTTTTCTTTTCATCCGGCATCGTATAATTCTATTTGGCCTTCGTGCAAGTTTCCGGCCGGAATTGGTAGATATCAGATGGGGGTGGTGTGTGAACCGTTTGCGATGTACAATTTCCATTCCTGTGGTCGAGTATCGGGATTTTTCTGAAACATGTTGGGTGGTTATAGAGAGTTATTGACTTTGGGTCAACGACAATTTTAATGCTGTCTTACGAGTGAAAGCGTGGCTGGCGGCTCGTATTTAGACTGATTTAATACTGTAGCGGCGCTCAGGACCATCAGAACCCTCCAGTAAACTTTACCGAACAGCAAGACGTCTCAGACTAACATTGATCAGAATCGGACCGCAGCCGCGTGTGGAATTTCGTGTGACGCCACGGAAGCTCCTATAAGAGACCTAAGTAACATTTAACTTGACCATAAAGGGGAGCGGGATCTCGTACTGTTTTGGCAAGTACGATCGTGGAGGAAAACAGTGTCTTCTAGACGTCAGAATTGGGCCTGGAGACGGAGGCCGGCAAGAGGCTGTTGACGACGCTGATTCGGCGGCTGCTAAACCACTGAGCTGAGCCGACGAGCGACCGCGAAACCGCACAGCCGTGGCGGGGCAGCCACCGCTGTGAAACTCAGGAAGCAGAAACCACCGGCGCCGTTTAAGGAACCAGTTACCGGCCACCACTTTCATGAAGTGTTAATGTCTGCCCTAATGGCCTAGTCAAACGTACGCTGGAAAGAAACTGCCCATCAATTTGCCATCAGGACAAAACTGAAAACGACGGATAGTTTCACTGACCTCGACTTAGTGTTTGTATTTCAAAAAAATGGCTCTGAGCACTATGGGACTTAACTTCTGTGGTTATCAGTCCCCTAGAACTTAGAACTACTTAAACCTAACTAACCTAAGGACATCACACACATTCATGCCCGAGGCAGGATTCGAACCTGCGACCGTAGCAGTCGCGCGGTTCCGGACTGAGCGCCTAGAACCGCGAGACCACCGCGGCCGGCTGTTTCTATTTCAGTTTCAATAAAATGGATGTAGATATTATAACATAGATCAAGTTTTCGAGTATCACTGCAAGTGGGCTTCACAAGGGTAACATAGTTATTTCGTATGATGAGAACAAATACAACTACGCTTTAGTTCTAGGAGGGCGTGGTCGAAATTATTCCTCCTGACGTTTCGTTGCCAACTGTGGGCAATATCTTCCGAGGTGAGCCAACGACTCACGTCGAAAGATATTGCCCGAATTTGGGAGCGAAACCTCAGGGGAAAGAGTTTCTACTGTTCGACCACGGCTTCTTAGCCCGGAAGTTTTAACTGATGAAGACGTCGACCGTGAAAGCCTACACGTTAAATACACTAAATTTCTTTATAAATGTGCAATCTTTTCAGATCCATCTCCCTGATCCGATTCATGGTGAATCCCTATTGTTGTTCCTTTATGCACTCGAAGAGAAGAGTCATCAACGATTTGGTGGATGGACTGTAAGGAGGCAACATTGTCTTAGATTGCGCAAGTAGCCCATCCCCACTTGTGCAAAAGATAACGACAGCTGCCTTGTCTGGTTTTAATCTGTTTCATCACTTGTATTGACGCTGAATGATACCTGTTGTCTTTTTCTACTGCAATGTTCTGGTAAGATCAGCTACGCAAAATATCTCCCTAGTGGCTCCCTAACTCCCAAGAATGATTCTGTAAGTAGAGGCTACGTTTGCTTGTCGGCGTCCTTGAGAAGAGTAACCTAATCGTCTCTCCCGTCCGGGATCCACTCACGGTGGCTGGAAGGGCCCAGAGAGCATAAGCGGTTTTTACCAATACCAACTTCACAATGGGTACTGACCAGTGGCCACTGATACCTCTCTGACCCAACGTAGGAATATTCGAAACTCTAGACTCTTGTAGCGCGGAGTGGCCGCGCGGTTTGAGGCGCATTGTCACGAATTGCGCTGCCCTCCCACCGGAGGTTCGAGTCCTCCTTCGGGCACGGGTGTGTGTGTTATTCTTAGCATAAGTTAATTTAAGTAGAGTGTAAGCCTAGGGACCGATGATCTCAGCAGTTTGGTTCCATAGGAATTCACACACATTGGAACATTTACACTGCTCTTAACATTCAAAGAACCATGTAGCGGCTCACATAAAGCCGCTACAACGTCTGGGGGTATCGAACCACATGGAAGGATTCTCAACTATATCCTTGTTGATTACTGATGACTGCTCCCACTGGATTTTCCACGAGTGCTTGACACCGAAAGAGGTCTCAACAAGGTTGCTTCACGTCCATAAGTATAACCTTTAATTACCCTACAAGTGATGCCCGGGTGGGCTATTAACAACAGAACTGTTTGAAGAAGACCTCTCATTCAAAGAACGTGCAAGAAGTCGGAAATCTTTCTCAGGACCCACAAATTCGTAGGTCTAATCTTTGCTCAACTCTCAACTTGATATCGAAGGGTAGCACACAACACAACCCATATGAAGGCAAGTTATGGTAGTGGCCAAAATGCTAGTTCATATCCCAAACTGACTGCTCTAACGGATGACTACGTCAGCATATTAAGTTTTCTTCTTCTTCAACTGAAAGCCACATTTCGTTATGGACGATACAAACGGTATTATCGTTTAACTGCTCATGGGAAAGAAATCCACCATAGCAATGCTTGTCATTATTATAAATCACTCTAGATGACAATGGAAAATGAGCTACAGTCGAATCAGTTCACGTTTTATAGAAAGACTTCCCTTACGTTACAAAGTAATATCTCTTTATATCAATCACAAGCGGTATCAGCTATACACGGCATTTGTTTGCGATAAACGCCGAAATCAACGTGGCCGTGTTCTTCTAGTAGGTTGGACGAGCCACCACACAAGTTCGCACATATTTTGTCAACGAAATTTAGAGACTTTTTTTGTGGTACGTAACATTGCCGTAATATCTCTACTTAATCACTGTACTAGAGTTACTTTTCCAGAGAGTCACTGATAGTATAGCATTTAGTGTTAAAATAGATACTGAACCATCCCCACACTCATTACAGTTGGGATAATGGGATTCAGTTATCAAAGAGAACCTATTGGTATCAGTACCTAAGTAACGTGCCATGTATTATTCTCTTATACTTGACCTGCAGCCTAAAGCATCTGGATACATCGTTGTCGAAATCAGCACAATCGTTAATGTTTGTAAAAATAAAAAGTATTCTCGGTATTTCCTTGAATCCTGCTAAAGTAGACAAGGTCTTACCAACGTCATCACCATTTCAGAATACTGCTTCTGTTTAAATGTAACAGCCTGAAAGGTAGTCGATTGGTTTAATTATTCTATTTAAGCATAGTAACTATTTTATTTACTCTCTTAAAAGCGTTATTTTATTTAAGGAATGAACGAAGACCGGCATTTCCATCCTAGTTATGAAATCTTCAAGGCATACCCTCTAGGTAGTTTCGTTTCTTTAACGCATCGGCTCGCAGATTCAATTTTCTAATCTTAAGCAGTCTTCATCTGAAGATGACTAGTAGGAAACTTGTAGAAAAGTTACAGGTAAACGATACTGTTACAAGGATGAAGACTCGAGGAGATTTTACCTATAATATTCTCCGTGAAATCCTTTGTTCGTGGAAGGCATTTATATGTTTTACGTGATGAATACGGAAGGATACATGTAAATTTCAGGATTTAGTTGAAGGTATCTTGTGAAGGATAACCTTGATGGCTTTGTGCGCATTGATGCTTACGCTTACACAATGAATTTGATGAATAGACTTAGGATTTACATTGGATGTAGAGTACCATTTATCTACAGAGGAATGGTTGTTGAATGGGGACAGACAGATTAATACCGTGAGTAAAAAATTGGGCAATCAGTGTCTAGGACATGAAGTGTGAGAGTTAAAACAGAAGCAATCCATATGTCTGCTCCGTTCGAAGACCTGCATAACTGGTAGGCAGTTAGAGAGGCCTCAGACTGCGATGATCACAAATTGACACATATTACAATGATGGTAAGCAAACACTGCAACAAAGCAAAATTTATTAGCTTGAAAAACTTACTTTCAAACCGAAACACGAGCCCAGCTTCAGGATGCAGTCAGTATAGAGTATGTGACTTCTAAAATTTACATACGGTGTTACTCCTCATATTACGACATATACGAGGGCTATACGGAGAGTAAGGAACGATTGGTCGCGAAAAGGAAACCACAGTGAAAATCCGATGAAGTTTTGCACAGGTGTGTTGGGCAGTGTCTCTAGTATGCCCGCCGATCCCGCTAAGTCGTTCTTTTAGTTCTGAGCACACAGGGAGCACATAAAGATACCTAGAACAATAGGGTCTCCCGCCAATCACGAGGGTCTGGTGAGAAATTTCGCCTGAAGCTAGGCAGCCAATATTACATAACTGTCATGCGTTTCCTTCTTCAAGAAAATTCTCAGCCGCATTCTGCAGGGGCTATGAGGATGCTCCTGCATCGTTTCCAGTTGAAAATGTTTGATTACCCAAAATGCAGCTCGTAATTGTCTACCTTCAGATCAGACTTATGCGCACCAATGAAGAAAGAAAACGGAGGCACTTGTACTAATTGCCACATAATCAGTTTGCTGTTTCTCGCTTGTGATGTGGTGGGTATGTTGGCAAGACTGACAGGAAGACTGGAGAGTTTCGGGAGGGAAGCCATGTTGAATTAGGATGGCCAGAGTATGAAATAAGTGTAACGTTAGGTGCGTGTGTCGATCGGGCAACTGAATGAAAAAGAATTCGTAAGAAGGGCAAAACATGGAAAAAGGGTATTACGCCAGTGACAGTTTCCGCTGGTGACAATATCACTCTGAATTAAAGAACGAGAACCGAGAGGTGCTGAAAGAAATCTACAGAGAAGGAGAATATATAGAGTGTATCAGAGGCACTAATAGCAACCCAACAAAAAGAAGGGCTGAAAAAGAAAAAGTATGAGAAGCGAAACATCTGTCTAGATACGGTGATCGTACAAGATGGCCAAAGCTGTGAAGATGTAAAAACGTAATGCGTCAGTCATGAGAAGCAAGCTAGTGGTATGTATTGCCGCATAAGTAAGTTACAACATACAAATTACAAAATGAATGTATGCAGTCCATCACTCACACTGTTGCCATGGATGTTCGCGAGAAATATCAGAATAAGAGTAAGAGAATGACCATATTGCGGTTTACACACAGCTTGAGATATCAGTGATGAGCAATTAGTACGCGAATAAAAATTATAGCGTGGTATGATACGGTTGGAAAATAAGCAGTAAAAAGAAAGGTGTTGTGAAATAAAATGTGTTGAAACAAAGTAAGACTAGAAAGTCTCCTGGTCTCAACTTGACCTGATAGTAAGGGAGAAGTTTTGAGATTAGTGAAATGTGGCAGTACTGATCATTTTGTTGATTATAGTAGTGTAAGGCTAAAGCAGTGATTAACCAGAATTTTAAAATTAGCGCCACAGTACTTTCCTGGACATCGTCATATTGGATTTTGTATGATCTTGTCGTCGCCCAATCTTTTATTGCTTGACCGAAAACGTTATCGAGGGACACAAGAGGCTGAAAATAAAGTGAGCGGAGAAGATATGAAACGAAGAGCCCCTTAGTTTAAAAAAGTCTGGCTAGAGACCAGATATCTACTTCAACTAAGATCACTGATAGCAGCACCTGATAGCTGCTCACATCAACGGCTGGCTATGAAAACATTTTGGCACAGAACAGACAACAAGCTGTAGACCAGCGTAGAGAATTAGCGGAAAGCACTGGCGCCTGCCTTCTATAGCGAGGATATTGCAAAGTTGGTGCAACGCTACGACGAACGTCTAAGTCGGATCGGCGGCTATGGAGATAAGTAGCTGGAAGTTGCAGCTAACTGTTGCAAATAAAACAGTTTTGATTTTCACTGTGGTTTCCATTTCGCGACCTATCGTTCCTTACTTTCCGAATAGCCCTCGTACGTACCCCTCCATCTGAAAATGGGCTTCAGCTTGTAACTAGTTACGACTAAATAAATTTGTGGACCCATCAGTGGTTGCAATGGTTTCTTTCTTCTGTCATTAAGATTTAAACAGTTGGTGAAGTCCTTCAGCCCTGGTGGATGAAATAAATTTTAGCAATGGGAGACTCATTTCCATAACATCTAAGATCTCAATGCTTCATTTAGACCAGTTAAAAACTTTTACAGTAGTATGTATATCAGATACTTTGAAGTGACAAGAGGCCAAAAATCTTATCTCTTGGTGTAACAATTAAAAAGGTAAGAGGAGAAGCACTATTAATTCTATACGTTATCAGTCAGATTCTAATGTTTTGCTTGTGTAAGAATAGGTACTTTCCCCTACTCAGAATTCTATTTAGCAGGAACTGCTAGAAATAGTTAACTGTAGCAAATTGTTAATTGAGCTTTTTGTCGTGCCCACCGCGTCGAAGCGAAATTATAGTTGAAAGATCCTGGTTTGGCGAGAAATGTAGCTAATCAGATTTTAATCATTTGTATCGATATTTACTGATCAACAAAGAGCTTGAAGTAGCTGGAATGTCAATTAGTTGACAAAAAATAAGTTCCAAAGTTTCTTCCCAAAGCACCCTCAATTCGTACAGTAGCACTGTTAAGAGTCGAGACTCGATAAGAATTTATATCTTTTCCCATTAGACGGGTTTCTAGTAAATTGAATGTAGTCGGTCAGTGGAGCTCTATAAAATAAAGATGCTGTTTAAATTCATTGTCTCACGGTAAGCCTGAAGCACGTTCCATATTGGCTCGTGGAACAAATAAATCAATTCGAAATGTTAAAGTTTCTTCCCACAGCGTCCTATATTTACAGAGTCGCAATGTTAAGAGGCTAGATAACATGAAATTTATGTTTACACATGCACCTGTTTGCCAGGGTGTATCCATGACGGTCTGTTTAAAAACAAAGAAACACGCGTGACCATTTTGAGACAAGAGTAACCTGTGTGCAACAGGGTACCCACAACATGACAAGCCGATAAATTACAGTTTGTAACCTAATTAAGGGACCGACAAGAGAAAAAGGGGGAGAAACAAAAGTACAGAAAATTTGAAATCGCTAGACACATCCTTTAATCGAAACTGTGGCAGATGTCAGCTACCGCACGACCCAACAAATCGCTTAACAACACCACAAAACGAAGGTGCTCTTATCAACATTAAGACGAAGCAGCGGAACGCGTCAAGATCTGGAGAGAAATCTGTACCATCCGGAAGAACGGTACACCCCTCTACACTGAGTCGTCTTCCCAGAAAACTCAGTCATAATGCACCACCAACTGCAAACATCACGAGTGGACAATACTTGAAGGACGTACTTCCCATGCCTGAAACTGCAAAATTTGTTTATTTTGTGAATTACTCTGTGTCGGTCTGTTTTTTGTTATCCGGTCATTATTCTTTTGTGTAGCATTACTGTGTCGGAACGTTCACACAGCACAAATTGTAGAATGTTGACTTAACTACGTGTAATTATAAATATATCAATAAAAGTTTCATACGAAAATGCGCACATTGATTCTGGGAATTCAGTATGTTGAAAAAAAATTGATTGTTTCTAAAACGACGTGTTTCGATCGCTTTGCTGCTTCATGAGGAGGCAGTTTCGATGAAATTATAGAAAGTTTAGGAACATTCTGTACATTTCGATAACGTTGTTTTCCCAGAAGCAACGCGCCTTTAGTAAACGCTGGAACTGCCAGCTGATCATGGTGCAAGGCCTCCGAAACGCGCCGCAAATTAAAAAAAAAATACAATTTATTTCTGCTTGCGTTGTGTTTTTATTTGTGTTTGTACGAGGGTCACTCCAAAAGAAATGCCCGCTATTTTTGTAAGAATACAGTTTTCATTCTGCATGTGTGAAAGTTTTACAGTGTGTAGATACATCCTTCCCGCTTGTTTTCAAACTTAGTATAACCTGTTCCCGTGAGTGGAGCCGTCACAGCATGTCTTCAAGATGGCTGCTACACTTGACGTTCGTCAGAAGCAACATGTTGTCATAGAGCATGCTTGTGCTGTGAAACAGTGGGAAATACCCACAAGAAGTTCAAAAAGGTGTATGGAGATGCTGCTGTCGATCGCAGTGCAGTTACTCGGTGGGCAAGCAGGTTACGTGATGAACGCGGACACCGCAATATTGAGGATTGTCCTTAGATTAGATTAGTTTTTCTTTCCATAGATCTAAAAAACAAAAAACAAAAAAAAAAAAAAAAGCTGAAATAACAATACTAACAGTATGAACATATACATCATTTGTTTCTATTAAAAAACTCGTCAATGGAGCAGAAGGAGTTGGCCACTAGTAAGTCTTTCAGGCTCCTTTTAAACTGATCTTTATTTGTAACTAAATTTTTAATGTTTGCTGGCAAATTATTGAAGATGAGTGTTCCTGAGTAGTGGACCCCTTTTTGAACTAAAGTAAGTGTTTTAAGTCCTTGTGCAGATCATTTTTGTTCCTGGTATTGTATGTATGAACTGAGCTGTTTGTTGGAGAAAGAGATATATTATTTAGGACAAATTTCATTAAGGAGTAAATATACTGAGAGGCAGTAGTTAGTATACCCAGTTCTTTGCAGAGGTTTCTACAGGACGTCCGTGAATTTACTCCACAAATAATACGTATTACACGCAGCGGCAGGCTTCGCACTGCACACACTCCAGACAATATGCATACGTGACGACACTGTAGAAACTTCAAGCTCGACTGAGTCATGTTCGACCACATCGGCAAAAGCAGGATGTTTTGCTGTTGCACGACAATGAACGGCCACATGTCAGTCAGAAAACCATGGAAGCGATCACAAAACTCGGATGGACAACACAAACACCCGCCTTACAGTCCTGACCTGGTTCCATGTAACTATCATCTCTTTGGGAAACTGAAAGACTCTCTTCGTGGAACAAGGTTTGAAGATGATGACTCCCTTGTGCACGCTGCCAACCAGTGGCTCTAACAGGTTGGTCCACAATTTTACCGTGCGGATATACATGCGCTGGTTCCAAGATGTCGTAAGGCAGTTGAGAGGGATGCAAATTATGTGGAGAAATGAAAATATTGTTCGTAAAGGATGTATCTACACACTGTAAAACTCTCAAACATGTAGAATAAAAGATGGATTTAAAAAAAAATTGTGTGCATTTCTTTTGGAGTGACCCTCGTAGTTTATTACTGGAAGTTATTATTATTTAATCGTGGCCAAGCCATAGACAACCCACATATTACATATTCACACAAATACAAATACAGTACACATATGTATAAATAAAACAAACCCAAAATTGGGAGTCACATTACAATATAAAGACAAACATAGTATATATATCATATCACGTCCCGCCAAAATTCAGCGCATTTAACTGCCACTGCCGTAGCGTTTGCCAGATCTTCTTCCTGCACACTTCCCCCATGTTGCTGCATTCCAGGAGGTGGTTCATTGTTTGGGTCTGTCCGCACTGGCACGTGTCCGTCCCGTCTCGGTATCCCCATTTACACATGTTTACGTTGCATCTGCCCACCCCCATTTCGTAGGCGGTTGAGGGTTCTCCATAATGGCCATTTTAGTTCATTTCCAGATGCCAATTGTTCGTTGGGTGAGATTAGAGGCGCCTGGTCTCCCGTAGGCAGTGTTGTTTGCTATTTTGACAATCTGGCCTTTTGTTTTGAGGTTTCGAGCGGTTGAACTGAGGTGAGGAAACTCCGTCTTGATTTTAGACGTGTGTGTGAAGGGTTATGTCCGAAGAGAGGATGGCGCTGGTCGCGCAGCTGCTTGAGGCGCTATGCTTCGCTTGCTATAGCTCGTCTGATGTTGGGTGAAAGTATGCCACTAAGCAAATAAAGTTGGCTAACGGGGGTGGTTCTTAGGCATCCCGTGATTACGCGACAGGCATCGTTCAGCAGAGGATCCACTCGTTTCGCATGCGCTGATCTTTCCCAAACTGGGGCAGCGTATTCAGCAACCGAGTAGCAGAGTGCAAGTGCCGACGTACGTAAAGTATGTGGGTCGGCACCCCATTTTGTGGAGGTGAGCTTACTCAGGAGGTTGTTTCTTGTTGATAGTTTGCCCCTGACCTTGTCTACATGATGTCTGTAAGTAAGTGTGCGATCAAGGGTGACGCCTAAATAACAATGAGTGCTGCTGAACGCGATCCGTTGGTTTTTCCACGTGCTGTTTAGGGTATGTTTGGCGTCTCGGTTTCGAAGATTGAATAGGCAGGATAATGTTTTTGCTGCGTTCGGGCGTAGGCCGTTGGCTTCGTAGTATGGCTTTAGACCGTTGAGGGCATTCGTAAGGCTAATTTCTATGTCGTTAAAGTTCCGATCCTGCTCGGCTATTGCAAGATCGTCCGCGTAAGCAAAGCTCCTAGTCCCTGGTGCAACTGGTTGATCATTCACATATATGTTGAAAAGAGTGGGTGCGAGGACACTGGAAGTGAAAGCTATATAGAAAAAATTTGTTTGGTAAGACGGCCCACGGAATGATACGTATCAGATGCTGCCACGATTAGGCACAATGCGTGCTAGAGCGAAGAAATAGGAGGAATGTGAAGAGGGAGGGGTGGGGAGAGGGGGAGGGAAGATTGCAGCAGACGCAAAACGGCGGCATGTCGAGATGAGGCGCGGCTTGGATCCCGAGCGGGCGGCGCATGCGCAGAGGCTCCACCCGCCGGCCACGCGGTGGGGGTGGCGGCTGGAGGGGGGAGGCAGAGGGAGGGGGAGGGGCGCTGACTCAATCGCGGGAAAACCGGCGGCGGCAGCGGCGGCGGCGGCGGTGCAGGTGGTCGGGCACTCGCGCGCCGGACTCCACGCCATGTGCACGCTCACGGGACGCGCTGCCCGCCGGGAGGCGTGACGCGTTCTCACGTGACGTCGCAGCACCTGCCGGCCGCACGTCTGCACCGTGGTTGTGACATCGCTCAAGACTGAACGACACCCAGCCGGTTGTGAAAGAAGTGTCTCGCACAAACACTTTGGGACTGTATTTCGCTGCGGACGGCTCCTAGGAGAGGTCCGCGTCTAGCTTTCAGGTTGTGCTCAGATTTGGCAAGTCCAGTGTTTTACAAGGATTTCATTGTTGATGGCAGGGGCGTGAGAGTGTCAGTGTCAACTGTCAATCAAGAATACATTCTCCCGAGAGTGCGCCGCTGGGTAACGCATTTGGTGATTCCAATGGACTGATCTGGTGATTGACAAGGGTATTACGTCGAAGAAGGACGTATTTTTCTCAGATGCCATCGTCTTATTTTCGTATTTGGCGCATATACAATGATCTTGTGTACCTGTCAGTGACATTGCCATTGTAGTTGTGTGAATTTTTGCTGTTAAATGTCGCTCCCCTGCACTATTTCTAAAAGGAGTGTCTTTTCTGTGACCATCATCAATACCAGTGCCAGTATTATCGAGAACTGTCAGTGATCCAACTCTGGGTAGGGTTACAGCTCAGCTAAAGTACTGTGTGAATCTCATTGGACTGGGCTTTTGCTTTAGCTGATTACGTTGGACTAATTGGTCTCGTCAATGACAACAACATTTCGTCACAGAAGGGCCCATTTTTCTAAGGTGTTCTCCAGACTTCTTTGCATTTGACGAATGACCAGTGATGTCGTGCACCTACCACTGACACTACAAGTGCGTACAATTTCCTCCTCTATTACTGTAACGAGAAGTGCCCACCAGCATCAGTACCCAGTGCCGTCAAGCACGATTGGGAGCTGTCAGTGAGCAACTGAGTTTTCTGGAAGCAGGGTGACCAGTCTCGCTGAGGAGAGTGCTGTGCTGACTGGGGAGGTCTCCACTCCTAGGATCGTCGCCGTCGTCGGACAGTAGCGGTCGCAGTCGCACAGTAGTAGCCAGTGGTACCGCTTCGGCCCGGGCGGAGGAGCGCGGACCGGCGGCGCGCCGACCCGTTGCGCAAGCGAGCAGCGAGCGTCGCCCCAAATGCATCTGCCGGGCTTGCTGGCGACGGTGACCCCCGCGAGCGGCGACGACGCGGCTGCCAGCCTGTGCAAGAAGCCCGGCGCCATGACGGAGCAGCAGCTGCCCGCCGCGGCCACCGCCGACGACCTGTGGTGGACGGAGCGCGTGCTGGCCGACGCGCAGGCCGAGCACCCGGGGGAGCTGGTGCGCACCGGCAGCCCCAACCTGCTCTGCACCGCGCTGCCCAACCACTGGCGCTCCAACAAGACGCTGCCCGTCGCCTTCAAGGTGGTCGCCCTCGGCGACGTCGTCGACGGCACCGTCGTCACGGTGCGCGCCGGCAACGACGACAACTTCTGCGCCGAGCTGCGCAACTGCACCGCCGTCATGAAGAACCAGGTGGCCAAGTTCAACGACCTGCGCTTCGTCGGCCGCAGCGGCAGGGGTGAGTGCCTCGGCTGGGATCTGCGAGTCCCATTAGGCCTTTAAACTTCTGCTACACGTAGCGAAAACACCAAATTAAACCACTGGATGACACCCATAACACATAGACACAGTGAAATGACAATATTTCCCTAATAGACTACATTTATTGTCAAACAGCACAATTGCCCAGTTTCGACTATAAGTCACTTCCAAGTGGTATTTGACGCGCTTGAAGATAAGCGACCGTGTTGGCCAGCTACGGCAGGCAATCATAAAACTTACTGTACGTCAACCCAGTTGTACACGTGGCTACTTACCACAAGTACCACAAATGTGAATTCAGCTGATCCACAGTCCATTTGAATTATCTCAACACTGGCTATTAGATATTCATCGTTCTACAAAGTTGTAAAATGAAAATGAACAGCCGGCCGGAGTGGCCGTACTGTTCTAGGCGCTACAGTCTGGAGCCGCGAGACCGCTACGGCCGCAGGTTCGAATCCTGCCTCGGGCATGTATGTGTGTGATGTCCTTAGGTTAGTTCGGTTTAAGTAGTTCTAAGTTCTAGGGGACTGATGACCTCAGGTGTTAAGTCCCATAGTGCTCAGAGCTATCTGAACCATTTTTTTTTTTAATGAACAACCTCCACACTAGATACCGTAGTGAAATTTGCTGGGAATTTGAGGACGAGGTAGCACAGTAGTGTGGAAGGGGAAAGGATGAAAGGAAAAACTCACTAAATTGGTCGAAAGACTTTTGACTGAAGCACAGAGTCTTTTCTGTGTAAACACAGCTGAAGCAAGATCACTGAAGATGAGGGAGTTGCACTTTAACTGAGGCAATTCCTTGCTCCACAGCTTATGAAGACTGTATCAAATTTATAATGTGTACCTTGTGAATAAAATCATCGAGATCACTTAATATATATATTTACCGCGTGCTTTCGGCTACTTTCATCATCAGATCAAAACTTAGAAGTTGGAAAACAATGTTCAGTGTCAGTATCAATAAAATCTATGTCTAAGGTGTGGCGTCAACACGCCATTTAGCTATAAGTTTTACTGATACTGGCTCTGAACTTTGTTTTACAATGTCGACGTTTTGAGCAGATGATGACAGTAACCGATATGACGAAGTAAATAAATATTTATTCAAATGGTTCAAATGGCTCTGAGCACTATGGGACTTAACTGCTGTGGTCACCAGTCCCCTAGAACTTGGAACTACTTAAACCTAAGGACATCACACACATCCATGCCCGAGGCAGGATTCGAACCTGCGACCGTAGCGGTCCCAGACTGTAGCGCCTAGAACCGCTCGGCCACTCAGGCCGGCAAATATTTATTAAGCGATCTAGACGCTTTTATTTACAACGTGCCCCCAATGAATGCAGACTCATTCAAGAAATTCATTTCCTTTATTAATATATTCACAATGTGTAGGCATAAAAACAAAGGATAGTGGAACTGCTTTTCTTATATAATAAGCGTTGGTCTTGCTAACCATCTTCAGGCAAAAAAATTACCAGACTGTATACATGTTCACACTGTGATTGTCAAATATGTGTATCAAGTAAGTCTGTTTCAAAAACCGGCTTTTAAGAAACTTTTGACACTGCCTTAATAAACTTATTTGGGAATCATAATGTGAACAAGTGTATGCATTACTGTGCTGTCGTTTTATAACTGAAGGTGGTCTCTAGATCGAAACTGGTTGTAAAACAAAAACAATTCCTACAGCAACTGACAGAGCATCCATATTACTTTCATTCAGGCAGCAACCACAGTCTAACAAAATTGTTTATTCCCCACTATTGTCCAGTTTGGATATTACACCATTTTCAAGCTGTAGTTGACGTGTTTGAGGACAGCCACCAAGCTCTCTGGGCATCGGAAACAAGTAGTCAGTGGTGTATTCCATGGGAATTACTTTTCTTTTTCACCGATTTTCGATCTTTCAAACCATGTTTTCGTCACAATCTCGTTCTCATGGAATACCGAGCCTCTTCGTAGTAACCACTGTTGAGAAAACCCAAGTGCACTTAGGTTTACCTTGCTTCAGCTTCCTGGTTTACTTTTGAGTTCTATGAGCTATGCACTGTAGGAAATCTGGAACAAAAGAGAATCCAACCATTTGAAATGTGGAGCTGCAGCAGGATTCTGAAAATTAAATTAACTGATAAGAAATGAGGGGATCCTCAGCAGAATCGGCGAATAAACGAGTACTTGGAAAACACTAATAAGAAGAAGGTACAGGATCAACTGACATGTTCTAATTTATCAATGAATGCGACAAAGGAACTAGACGGAACCGCAGATGGAAAAATAGTCGGTGATGACAGAGATTAAAACATATAGAGTAAATAACTTGTTATGAGCTGATAGCATTTAACTCTCGGCTTACAACATTCTCATCTCCTAATCCTTCACATTAGCTGGTCCTTGATGTAAGTTATCCAAGCTCGAATGAAGGAAGATACATTTTCAGGTGCCCACCTGGATTGATGATTCCACTTTTTTTCATCATATTTCAACAAATACCGCTATCAAGTGCTGCTATCAGTGATCTTAGTTGAAGTAGATATCTGGTCTCTAGCCAGACTTTTTTAAACTAAGGGGCTCTTCGTTTCATATCTTCTCTGCTCACTTTATTTTCAGCCTCTTGTGTCCCTCGATAACGTTCTCGGTCAAGCAATAAAAGATTGGGGGACTACAATACCATACCAAATCCAATATGACCATGTCCAGAAAAGTACTGTGGCGCTAATTTTAAAATTCTGGTTAATCACTGCTTTAGCCTTACACTACTATAATCAACAAAATGATCAGTACTGCCACATTTCACTAATCTCAAAACTTCTCCCTTACTATCAGGTCAAGTTGAGACCAGGAGACTTTCTAGACTTACTTTGTTTTAACACATTTTATTTCACAACACCTTTCTTTTTACTGCTTATTTTCCAACCGTATCATACCACGCTACAATTTTTATTCGCGTACTAATTGCTCATCACTGATATCTCAAGCTGTGTGTGAACCGCAATAAGGTCATTCTCTTACTCTTATTCTGATATTTCTCGCGAACACCCATGGCAACAGTGTGAGTGATGGACTGCATATATGCATTTTGTTATTTGTATGTTTAACTTACTTATGCGGCAATACATGCCACTAGCTTGCTTCTCATGACTGACGCATTACGTTTTTCATCTTCACAGCTTTGGCCATCAGATGTTTCGCTTCTCATACTTTTTCTTTTTCAGCCCTTCTTTTTGTTGGGTTGCTATTAGTGCCTCTGATACACTCTATATATTCTCCTTCTCTGTAGATTTCTTTCGGCACCTCTCGGTTCTCGTTCTTTAATTCAGAGTGATATTGTCACCAGCGGAAACTGTCACTGACATAATACCATTTTTCCATGTATTGCCCTTCTTACGAATTTTCATTCAGTTGCCCTGTCGACACCCGCACCTAACGTTACACTTCTTTCATACTCTGGCCATCCTAATTCAACATGGCTTCCCTCCCGAAACTCTCCAGTCTTCCTGTCAGTCTTGCCAACATACCCACCACATCACAAGCGAGAAACAGCAAACTGATCATGTGGCAATTAGTACAAGTGCCTCCGTTTTCTTTCTTCATTGGTGCGCATAAGTCTGATCTGAGTCGCCTCATCCACAGAATTTCGACACCAGACCGAGTAACCTTTCAGTTCTTATATCTGTCATTATACCGGTACCTTTGAAAGTAATGCCAGAGCTTGCAACTTCAAAGTTGTATCAAAATCATAGTGGAGGACTGAGACACCCATATCAGAGTTCTAGAAATGTAACTACTGAATTCATTCACCGCCATTTTGGCTACAGGTGTCCGCAATCGGTTATCATGCATTGAAACGTCACCTTCAGTCACTCAGTTACACTTTTATTTTATCCAAATTTATGCCTTACGAGCTAGGAACCGCGTTTTCATGCTATGGGAATAAAATATGCCAGGAGTTCTTGCAGTAATCACGGAAATAATAATCACTAATTGTGAAGTATTATTTTCCAAATGCAGTCTCATTGTTGACACTGTTTATGTCGATTTCCACCAAATAATCGTGGTCTTTCCTTTTGATACGCATTATCAAGACAGTTTTTGTAAGAAGAAACGTGTCGCTATAAGTAAATCATTTTTATCGGGCATTTACAAGCAATACATTACTGCACTTATTAATTTATACATGCCATGTAGCTATTCACGTTCTTGAGCGTACAGTCCTTCATTACCAGCAACAACGGCAAATGCCAAGGTTTCAGGTAGCGGAAATATACCCGAAACAGTGCGAACACCAGGGTTCTAATCAGATCGACGATGGGATATTTTTATACAGTTGGATCTAATGCAATAAATCTTTCAATCTCTACAACTGACATGCCATAAAATGAGTTCTGGAAACCGATTAGAAAATTTTATCCCTTTCCACATGTTCAAGTACTTACGGTACGGCCGCTTTGTGAAAGTGAATTTCGTAAACCAAGAGTAATCAAGAAAATAGTCCCATCTCTCAGCAACTGTAGGAACGAATCACAAATCTCTAAGAACATCTACAGTGGTGACGTGTGCCGCTTTTACCATATCCCTATAATTATTCGACATGGAAGTTGACGCATTCCTGTTAAATTCGTATTTACTTTACGTGCCTCCCACTGCGACGTACTGTTTCAAGTGATCGAGATTTGTGAATCGTGCGGATGGTCTTGCTCGATTAATAGCAACGTGCGGATGGTCTTGCTCGGTTAATAGTTGAGTCATCATTGGTAAAGTATTAGTGGGTACATTACACGGAAGAAGGCGGGCAGGTTTTGTGTGAAGCTTATCTAAATTATCTGCTGCTACTTTGGTCTGTCCTCCCTCCTTGCGTCTGATGGAGAGTTCAGATTGAGTCTATAGCATTAGCTCTATGTCAATGGAAATGGATACAGCTAAAATAATTTAACAATACAGTTACTGTTTCCTGTAATATAACAATGAAATTCCACCATGGAAATGAAGCTTTTGTCTCAACTATCATCAAAAATTAGAATTTACGGAGACAAAAAGGAATAGCCCAGTATTTGAAAAACTGAACAAATTCAGGGTTACATTTTTTTTGGTCCAATTTCAGAAATCCTGTTTTGAAGCTACATTTTTCTTAAGAAAAGAGGCATATCCAAGAATTAAGTAGGAAAGTATGTACCACCTACCACCGTGGAAGATTTTCTTTGTTAAACGGGAATAGTCAATAGTGAAATACACCCATAACACTATAAACATAAGCCAGCTATTGAGTAACACATCCTTCTGTAAAAGAAAGAGTCTCAGCTAAATTATTACAGCTTAAATATCTTTCAGAATCTCAAAATGTATTTTATATGTATTAACTACTACACATAGAAGCTCTGACTAAAAATTATGCGTTGTACTGAGAATTAAAATTAGTGTAAATTTTGTTTCTTACATCCTGTCTTACCTTAAAATTAATATCGAAAGGTATGCAGCGAATGTGTTGAAGAAAACAAACACCATTCTTCTTCAGTATAAGTCTTTGGGGCAAAAATACCATGTATGCTACTTTCATTTGCAGTGCATGTATCAAATAATAAGATGTCAAGGATATAATTTTGCCAACACTGTGCTCTTTTTATTTCCCGGTAGCAAAGTAGAAACTGTGGCTCGGAATATCTCCAAATGATAAAATAAAGTTTGATTATCAGTCAGAGGCAGAAACTGTAAAACAACACATAACACCGACAAAGAATTTATCTCTTCTGGCTTAGAGAAAAGTTGACCGAAAGACATTAGTTTCTAATTACTTCATGTGCTATCTATAAAAAAAAAAAAATACGTTTTGACCGGAAGTAGTCCTACTCCATCTGGTATGTTATATTGCTGATACGCAGAAAATCTAAATTAGTTTATGTAGACAGTGCAGCCAAACAACGGATGGTTTGTGATTGCAGCATCACTTCCGATGTTTACTTCTCTGCTGTGTGATATCAGTTTTTCTGTTTCAATAACATCTCCATTAGCCACGAAACACAGTATTTCAGACACTCTGTCCAACGTGACAAAAATTTAGCTATTTTTTAAATTTCCCTTATATGGGCAGAATCAACGTTATTTTTTCACCAATATCTAGATTGCAGGGAGATAATAAAAATAAGATGTTCAATAAAATTATAAATACAAATCAAATTTGATAAAAAATTAATACAACATAATTTTTAGTAATTAATGTCACAGAAGCACCTCAACCATACGAAATGAGCCAATATTTTTACATTTACTTGGACCACTGTAGGTAGCTATAAAGCTATAACGCGTATTAAGGGAGTAAAATATGTAACATTTTATGTTGCCCATCAGTGTGAGTCATTCCTGTTTCTGAAACATTTCTTTTACTTTCCTAATAAGGGAAAAGGCTGCCAGGAAACGTTGGGTATTACTCGAAAACCAAGTCTTAGAAACTCAGTGAACTTGGTAACTGTTCAAAATAAATTTTGAAGTGTCGGTTCTGCCATATTTACAGTGCAATAAACACTGAAGATTACGTGTTTTTCTTTGCGCTGTAATGGGCGGCAGATCTGACATTTCAACCTTGTAACAACCGCGGTCTCATATTCATTATGGATAAAATCAAAATAGGGTTACACTTGTTCTATGATCACTATCCAAGATTGATTGTTTGACATTTAGTGACATTTATTCTGCTCTCACAGATTCAACGTCTACATACGCCATGGTAACAGAAAGTCAAAATTCCAAGCATTGCGCAAAATTTGCCTTCTTTTGTGCGTCCTCTCGCGTCAAACAGAAATGGAGGTGCAGATGCAGAAAACTTAGATGCAGAAGGACAAAAATGGTTCAAATGGCTCTGAGCACTATGGGAATTAACAGCTGTGGTCATCAGTCCCCTAGAACTTAGAACTACTTAAACCTAACTAACCTAAGGACATCACACACATCCGTGCCCGAGGCAGGATTCGAACCTGCGACCGTAGCAGTCGCACGGTTCCGGACTGCGCGCCTAGAACCGCGAGACCAACGCGGCCGGCCGCAGAAGGACACGATGTCTAAGCACCAGTAGCGACTATGCAAGGATTCATATAGAGACACCAAATTACAGAAAATCAGAGATATGGGGAGACATAACGACAGTAATTCACACTGCACACGACATGTAGGGCTCCAGTTTCGTCGGGCTCCAGATGAAAGAGGGGAAGAAGGCAAATTCTGCGCCGTTTACTCTAAAAGGTGGTCAGCTGCAAATTATTTCTTAACAGCATTGGTTTGACAGTTATTTTATGGGGTGAACGTATAACATAAAGCAATACGCTCCGTCTTCCTCAGCATGGGACCTGACGTTACTTCCGGGCAAAGTGTGGCTGCTGTTGTTTTGCTGCTTTAAGCGATGAGGAAAAGGATGATGATGAATGTGATGATGACGAATTTGATTTCAGGGCGCTAAACTGCATTGTTATTAGCTCTTTTGTAGAATACAAACTAACGCATTTTCTGATACAACCAACGTCTTCCCTCATAATCACTCTTGGGACAGTGAAACAGACAACACAGACAGCAGTTACTTACCAGTGCATGAAAATAGATAGTGTGAATCAACGATGGGTACATTCATGCCCCGTCCTTCTTAAGGACACTGTCATATTGCCATATCATAAAATACTAATAAAACGATAATCAGCTGAAAACGTGAGAAAGTTTTGCTTCTACTCGAGTGTTGTTCACCCGAAATCTGGGGAATCGGATCTTAGTATTTAACGTGTCTTCGACGGCGAAGTCTGTAGAAACTAAGTTATGAAAATCATCTACGGCCGTTTCAAAGGGGCCATCCCGACATTATAAAGTAATTTAGGGAAACCATCTAAAACACTGAGTCCGGATGGCCCGACTAGAATTTAGAACTAGCCATGAGCCATCTTCAGTAACAACATTTACAGCACACAAGTTAACTCCTGTTTACTTGAACCAAACTATTACATCTTTTAGATATTTTGTACATGGATGGGGTACTGGTGTAGAGGCTGTAATTATTCTGATCTTGTCTCAACGACTTCTGTAGAACATATGTTAGCCATGATAGCTGCAAACTATTTCATTCCCCAACTGTCATTCTTCGAAATGAATCCCCGTTTTTCCTCGATCGTTCGAGAATTCGGGCGGTTTCTTACTTCTGCAACTGCCTTTCGTTGTTCAAACGTACGACAGTGTGTGCCACTCTCGCGTCTACACATTTGGTCTCTCCCTCATGTAAAACTCATGAAGTCTACAGAATCAGTGACATCTTGCGCCGCCAATATGCTGCTGCATCGATAATATTCGAACTCCGATCACCTGAACCATGCTCTGGTCGATATAATCGTTAAAAAAGGAAAATTCCTTGACATCACTTAAATGGACGGAGGACATGTATCGGGCGTAAAGGAACCATTATTTTCAGAAACAACTACATTAAATCGACCATATGACGTTCCGAAAGATCTGAACAACTTGTCAATAAATTGTATATTTTACTTAGAAGCTTTCTGCTGGTTGAAGCTATGGTTCATAATATGAAAACTGTGGAACGCTTCTTGCGAAAAGAAACGTTGTTCATCACATAAATATCAGTGGCTATAAATTAATTAACTTGATTAATGCTCCGAGTTTCCTGAAGATTACTCTTTCAAGCAAAAAAACACACGCAATCACGTACACAGTACATCGGTTTTTATTACCAGTGTCAGGACATGTTTGAGTTGGTCAAATAACGATAAATCAGAAACTGGACGAACTCAGTACAGGATTAAAAATTCTTTTTTTCCTAAGATATTACAAGGATTACGTTCTAACTTAGACAAACATGGCATTTTGTCAATTTTAAACCGTCTGTAGAGTCATAAACTCTTTTTTCCTATGGAAATCGAGTTCGTAAACAGTGCTGACATGCCTTTTGTCAAGACGCAGTGAGCGAAGTCTTTAATATTTGTATTAAAAAAGTCTGCCTTATGCGAACACACATATATTCTTAGGACAGCATCTTGTATAATATGAATATGATGCTGTACGTTTCCGGAACATCTTAATCACACGTGCGAATACGGCCTTTCAGGACATAGGAAAGTATAGTTCAAAGCCGTGAGCCAATATCAGGTTGCTAAGGCAATTAAATCTCGCTCTCGAAGTCACTGAGCAGCTCAGCAGTTATTTCCTGTAATAAGGTAAATGTTTTTTTGTATGTCTATATTTTATTTTGGTGCTATTTACTAGAACTGTTGGGAATACACGCTTGTAACCGACATGACTAACCGGAGGTAATTCCATACTTCTCGTATTGCAGCGTAACAGCAGAACAGCTTCAAATTTGTATTCAAGTTATTTTTCTCTCGTTGTCACACCAATTTCCGTGTTGTTTAGCATCTACGTTTTGCATTGCATATCGCTACCATCTTACTTCTAGTACTTCTATAGCTACTCTGCTTGCACCATCATACCCATGTTGTAGACCAAAAATCATTATTTCCTTGGTTATTCTCAGTTTTGTAAGACAGAAGTTGAAACGCAATAAAAAAAGAAATTTAAGAGCACCGCGCTGTAATACATACTGCATCTACAAACGTATTCCTGAAGCCACAATACGATGAACAGTTTCCCCACCTTTCAATTCCGTTCGCGGTTGGGACGCATGGAAAACCACTTCGGTATCCAAATATGTCAGTCACAATTATTCGAGTTTTTTCGATTTAATCATTGCTCGAGGGTTAGTTTGGGGAAGTTATATGTTTCTCTACTCGTAGTGAAATGGGGATTTTCAGGAGTAACTATCTCTCCGTAATCCTGAAAGACTCTGTGGTAGCTTCTCACCCAGGAGATAGTCAAGCATTTCCCTGACGCTCTCGCGCTAAGCAATTACGCGACGAATCGTGAATCTTTTCTTCGAATCTTCTCTACTTTTTCCCGATTAATCTTATTTGGGTGGGGCCGGTGCTCCAGACATGAACAACATTCATAAATTAATCGATCTGAGTTTTGTAAGAAACCCTCTTTCGAAGTTTATCACACTGTATTAGAGATCTGATCATCAGTCAGATAACTTCATTTTTAATATTCGATTTATTTGACTAATTCGCCTTAAATTCATCCTGACAGATGCATCAAGATATTGGACTCTTGTTCTTGATTCTATTGAACGGTTGACGATCCTGTAGTCAAATGGTAGCTATGTATGCGCATTGCATTGCATTTATTTATGCTTAGATTCAACTACCAGTCTTTATTCCATCAAGTCATTTTCAAGTCTGCCTGTGTTTACTGACAACTTTCTTAAGTAGTAACGTTGTATACAATTAAAACATCTACGACCAGCTTTGCAGAGATTCAAACGTTTTCTGTGAGGTTATTTATTTGTGTACTCAAAATAAACTATTCTGTCACACTTACCTGAGGCAAGTCAGATGATACAAGTACTTCTGTATATTCTCCCGTTAACAGCGGCGTATTATTGTGTTTGGAAAGTATTCAGTACAAATGAACAGCTTCGTTGCGTTAATATTGTTGTCATTGAAGCTGCGGTATGGAACGTTCTTAAGGGCTTTCCGAAAGTGAAGAAACAAGACATCAATCCAGGCTCCAGGTCTCATCAACAGAGCAAATTGGCTTCCAAACGCTCGATAGTTGCTAAATTTTTGTTACGCATAGGACCTTGATAGATGACATGTAATCCAGTCTGAGGATTTCATTCAAACTGAACACTAATTTTTCGACGTCTGTCATATTCACGTAAACAGTCCAATTCCGGTATTTAATCCGCCTGGTCAAGTCGTCATCAACGATTTTCAGCGGCTAAATACATAGCTACTAACCGACGTCTGAAGAATATAGTGACTGAGGAATACTGCGCACAAGAAATCTATAAAATCATTTGTTCTACATCTACATCTACATTTATACTCCGCAAGCCACCCAACGGTGTGTGGCGGAGGGCACTTTACGTGCCACTGTCATTACCTCCCTTTCCTGTTCCAGTCGCGTATGGTTCGCGGGAAGAACGACTGTCTGAAAGCCTCCGTGCGCGCTCTAATCTCTCTAATTTTACATTCGTGATCTCCTCGGGAGGTATAAGTACGGGGAAGCAATATATTCGATACCTCATCCAGAAACGCACCCTCTTGAAACCTGGCGAGCAAGCTACACCGCGATGCAGAGCGCCTCTCTTGCAGAGTCTGCCACTTGAGTTTGTTAAAGATCTCCGTAACGCTATCACGGTCACCAAATAACCCTGTGACGAAACGCGCCGCTCTTCTTTGGATCTTCTCTATCTCCTCCGTCAAACCGATCTCGTACGGATCCCACACTGATGAGCAATACTCAAGTATAGGTCGAACGACTGTTTTGTAAGCCACCTCCTTTGTTGATGGACTACATTTTCTAAGCACTCTCCCAATGAATCTCAACCTGGTACCCGCCTTACCAACAATTTTATATGATCATTCCACTTCAAATCGTTCCGCACGCATACTCCCAGATGTTTTACAGAAGTAACTGCTACCAGTGTTTGTTCCGCTATCATATAATCATACAATAAAGGATCCTTCTTTCTATGTATTCGCAATACAATCATGGTGGCATTTTTGTGCTAAATTAATTATCTCACGAAGGAGAAAATGACTTTACGTGGCATCTCCACCTCAGTCCATACCTTTTACGTAAACCATACCTGGAGCAGTATTTAGTACATCTGCATTTTCAGCTAAAAATGATTAGTAAATAACTGTGTTAAGTCTCGTTTGGCACTAAATTATAACCGCCAGTATCGGTGCCAACTCGCAGTACATACCAAATTTTTAAATTAACTTTTTAGCTCTCTGAAACGGAAGAGTGCCGTTTCATCAGCAGGTAAAAAAAGAGTGAAAGAGATTTGTTGGGAGGATTCTGGAAAAGCAATCTGTTAAGGAAACAACAAGCAAATAGACCAATAGAAGCGTAATGCTCAAGTATTGCTAGAATCGCAACCGATCGGTGTAAATTTCACGAAACACATTTTCAGGGAACATAAATGTAAACTACTGAAAGCAAGGAATGTAATTCCCAATTCGATATTTGTCAAATTCAGAGAACCTATATTTAAAGTGGTCTGCGTAACTATTCTACTGCCTTCCTCGTGTATTCTACGTGGTTTATGTGAAAATGGTATGAGTGATTACGGCACGTATAGGACAGCCTGATAAGTTCCACCCACCATGCTTCGCAGCCTCGGTGTGAGTCGTAAACAGAACTTTTTTTTAACATCCTGTGCATTGTCTCCATCTACGTTAGTGTTATTAAGCTACAACGATATCTGTCGTTTTCTCACTTAATTGGTAGCGGTTTTACATAGCTGACAGCGTAGACTGCAGAAAAGAGTGCGCAGTGCGTTAATATTCGGTATGGCTTTTTGCTTCTCCGCTGAGTACCGTTTTTCATTTCCTAATTTGCATATAAAAATTCACTTTCTATGAACGTACGCAAGGTGTGTCTCTTATCCTGTATAATCGTATTTAACAGTAAATTTTGACATTCAAAACACTATTCCTTCTCATCCCATTACCTTTCAATAAGAATAAGTTAACATCTAAGGAAAATAATTTTTTATTTACTGAAGAATTATAAAAACGTGAGGAGCAGAGAAAGAAAATGGATAAACGTGAAATAAAAGTTACGCAATATATCTACATCTACATATGTACTCCGCAAGCCACCCTATGATGTATGGGAGAAGATACCTTGTACCACTATTAATCACTTCCTTTCCTATTCCATTCACAAATAAAGCGAAGGAAAATAAACCTTAATTTCTCGTACCTTATCTTCGTAATCCTTACGCGAAATGTGCGTTTGCAGTAGTAGACTCGTCCTGCAGTCAGATTCAAACGACCGTTCTCTAAATATTCTCAACAGTGTTTCGCGAAACGAACATCGTCTTCCACCTAGTGATTCACATTTGAGATCACGAAGCATCTCCGCAAATACTCGCGTGTTGATCGATGCTACCGGTAACGAGTGTAGCGGCTCTGATTTGCTTCGATGTCTTCCTTTAATCCGACCTGATGGGGATCCCAAACACTGTAGCAGTGCTCAAGATTGAGTCGCACTAGTGTATTATAGGCGGTCTCCTTGAAGGATGAACACTTTCTTAAAATTCTTGAAATAAACCGCAGTGACTAAACCGAAGTGACCATTCGCCTTTCCTACTACCGTCCTTACGTGCTCGTACCCTTTCATGTCGCTTAGCAAAGTTACGCCTATTAAGTAATCAAGCACCACACAAACAGTGCTCTATTCGAACATTGCGAACTTCGCCAGAAGATGATTGGTACGAAACTCATTGAAACGTTGCGATAAGACGACGCCACCACTCGGCTGATCACCCGAGAAGAATCCATCATTGCGGCATTGTTTTTCCCATTCACCTGCATTAACTTACATTTTTCTACGTTTAGACTTTTAGAGCAAGGTGCCATTCATCACACCAATTTTGCGTAAGTCCTCTTGTATTCTCCTACAGTCACTTAACAACGACACCTCCCCGTACGCCACAGCGTCATCAGCCAACAGTCGCACACTGCTGCTCAGCCGATATTTAGAAAATAAGAATGGTACTATCACACTTCCCTGGGGAATTTCTGAAGATACCCTTGTCTCTGATAAACACTCGTCTTCGACTACAGCATGCTGGGGTCTATTACTTAAGGGGAGTTAGAACGGAAATTTTTTTTCACATTTTCGGATTTTTATCTCATTATAAAATTTGCAATATATATATATATATATATATATATATATATATATATATATGTGTGTGTGTGTGTGTGTGTGTGTGTGTGTGTGTGTGTGTCACTTATAAACTCACAAGGGAAGTATTTTATTTTATTTTTTAAATATAATCTACACCGGTTGAAAATGTTAAAATGTTGCGCGCATTACTTCAAGATCTAATATAATCGGTAATTTTTTATACAGAAGACTGCGGACTGTTGTATTATAAAGGTTAAATTACGTGTTTGTATTGGTAGCACTGTCAAAAACAGTATCGTGTCGTTTCATAGTATAAACACGCGTTGTACATCGAAGTGCTAATGTTTTTTTCGAGGAAAAGTGACCGACAAAATGACTGCTGAACTACTGCGGTATTATTGGATGGGCATTAGAAATAATACTGAGGATTTGTTGAAAATGAAGCAGGCAGCATGGGCGACCTTCTTCCACAGACTGTCGACTCATGAAAAACCAGTACACCACCTTTGCCCTCCTGGACCTGATTCATAGTGCAATTATTGCAATTCCCAATACTCAAACAGTTCATACAGCCACAAATATTCCATCCCAGCAGCAGTCATGGATATCGTAGAACCTATTTACAGAGACATGGCAAATCCTGAATTACTAAAGAAGTGTCTGCATGGTCAGACTCAAAAATGCCAATGAGTCGTTCAATAATCTTATATCGACTCGCTTGAAAAAATGTTATTGCTGGAATGAATACACTAAAGTGGGGGGGGGGGGGGGGGTCAGTGCTGCTGTTATTGCTTTTAATGATGGCAACATTGGTAGGCTGAAAGTGTTACAGCATATGGGAATTAATCCTGGAGCAAACTGCAACAGAGAACTTGAACGAATGGACAAGGTTCGCACTGATAAAGCAGAGTATGCAGAACAGTTGGCCACTAAGGAGTCCAGAAAGAAGAAAAGAAGAAAAAATTTGAAAAAGATCAAGAGGATGGTATACAGTATGGTTCAGGGTGCTTCTGAGGGACTAAAAATAAAAAAATTAAGCATATATTAAGTGACTTACAGTCTTTTGAAACTTTAGAAGCCGTTCCTGAAAATTTACATTTTCTGTTGCATTTTACCTAAATCTCAGAAAACACTTTCTTCTGAACTAAAAAAAGAACATAATGTTACGCATAATTAAAATTATTTAGGATAACGTACAAAAAAGTACACGAAATTTTAACCGCGTAATTAAAAAATTGTATTTCCGAAGGCAGTGGCTGAAATGCAATTATTTTAGTTCAGTGGACTCAGAACATACAGTTTAATATCATGTAAAAGTTTCGTGTCAATGGCTACAGTGGTTCCTGAAATACAGGGAAGCTAAGACACTAAATTTAACATTGTCAGGATAGGGCGTTCCAACTCCCTTTAAGAAATCTTCGAGCCGATAGTAAAACTGGGAAACTACTCCTTATGTTAGGACCTTCGTTAACAGTCTGCTGTGGAGCACCGTGTCAAATCTACAAATATGGAACCTGCCTGTTGTCTTCGTCCATGGTTCACAGGATTTCATGGGAGAAAAGGGAAAGCTGAGTTTCGCACGAGCAATTATTTCTAATTCCGTGCTAGAAGCTTTTTCGTTTCAAGGAATTGCATTATATTCAAGCTCAGAATATGCAAAGAATTCTGCATCAAACCGATGAATGGTAGATCTCTTTAAATGAAGATAAATGTTCAAATAATGCCTATAACGAAGAGAAAGAACGCTTAAAAAAGTGCAAGTTAATACGCCACTTAGTGCGGTTATTTTGGAGAAAAATCGGTGTGATGTATGCGAATAGAAGTTACTGATTTGTCAGAACAGATCTGCGTAAGTGCTGCGTATGATTAAATGAAACTGCATAAAAGATGCTAGTACTACCAATTCCACAGTGTCGCGCAGCGTTTGGAGATCTCATCAAGTAGGCGTAGCAACAGACATCGAACGACTTCAGGGACGGGCTGCTAGGATGTTGACAGGACGATGTAAACCATACGAATATGCATCAGAAACTCTCTGAATCGTTGGAAGAAAAACGACGTAATTCTCGCGAAACCCTAGTGGCTAAATTTACAGAACCTGTATTCGAAGAAAAATTCGTGACCATTCAGCTACCACTGTCGCACACCTGTTGTAGACACCAAGAGAATACCACAAAACAGATTAGGGCACGTACAGTGACGTACAGGTACTCATTTTTCTCTCGTTCAGCGTGGATATGGAACAGGACCGAAATTCGATAACATTGATAGAATGTACTCTCCACCCTGCAGTGTACAGTGGCTTACGGATTATATACACAGGGTGTGTCTCTCCTAAGCGTCGTCAGGCGCATTTTATATGGCGTTCCGCGAAGTATCTCCAATTTCGTTTTTGCAATGTGTATATTGAGCAAACAGTAAAGGAAACAAAAGAAAAATTCGGAGTAGGAATTAAAACCCATGGATAAGAAATAAAAAGTTTGAGGTTTGCCGATGACATTGTAATCCTGTGACAGACAGCAAAGGACCTGGAGGGACTGTTGAACGGAAAGGAACATTGTCTTGAAAGGAGGATATAAGATGAACATCAACAAAAGTAAAACGAGGATAATGGAACGTAGTCGAATTAAAGCGGATGATGCTGAGGGAATTACAATAGGAAATGAGACACTTAAAGTAGTAGATGTGTGTTGCTATTTGGGTAGCAAAATAACTGATGATGGTCAAAGTAGAGAGGATATAAAATGTAGACTGGCAATGGCAAGGAAAGCATTTCTGAAGAAGAGAAATTTGTTAACATCGAGTATAGATAAGTCGTTTCTGAAAGTATCTGTATGGAGTGTAGCCATGTATGGAAGTGAAACATGGACGATAAGTAGTTTAGACAGGAACAGAATAAAGATTTTGAAATGTGGTGCTACAGAAGAATGCAGAAGATTAGATGGGTAGATCATATGAGGAGGCACTGAATGAAATTGGGGAGAACAGAAATTTGTGGTACAACTTGACTAGAAGAAGGGATCGGTTGGTAGGATATGTTCTGAGGCATCAAGGAATCATCAATTTAGTATTGGAGGGCAGCGTGGAGGGTAAAAATCGTAGAGGGAGACCAAGAGATGAGTACATTAAGCAGATTCAGAAGGATGTAAGTTGCAGTAGTTTCTTGGAGATGAAGAAGCTTGCACAGGATAGAGTAGCATGGAGAGCCGCACCAAACCAGTCTCTGGACTGAAGACCACAACAACAACAGCTGTAGTGAGCCGAAACAAATACCGCTCATCACGTCTTTCATGCGGCGCTCAACGTAGACCGAAAGCATCGGTTTGTTTCCCGTTACAAACAAAATTATTTTTAAAGTGGTATTTTACGTGCACATTCGATAGTGCAGTTCCAAATTAACCTAATGAGATATTCTTTTTATCGATGTACATCAACAGTTACATCAAAACACAATGAATAACCAGTGCTCTAGCAGCGACAGCACCGCGCCGCTCCGTCCAGATTGCTACTGTCATGCAGCAGCGCTACTCAGTCGCTGCTAATGTTCTAGTTAGTCTTCGTGTTTTACCGCTCCACTTAACACATAGCGGTAAACTGAATATCGTACAAGACTAATATGGGACCGCTCTATCGAATGCACACGTAAACTTCTGCTTTAACAATCATTTTGTTTGTAACAGGAAGCAAACAGACGCTTTCCGCCGACACTGGGTCTCGCATGAAGGACGTGAGTAGTATTTGACTGGGCTGATTCCAGATACACAACGCAAAATGAAAATTGCACAGTGTGCCAAAACATCAGAGAATACGCGCCTGACGGCCCTTAGGATGGACACCTGGACTAGATCTAAAATTCAGAGCTTTTAACCGGTTTACATGCTGAAGAGAGGTTGTCTTGTTTACAGCACAACGATATTCTCATTAATACAGCCCCCATTGTCGCCAGCAACATACCTTCTTGGTGGTACCCTCTAGTGCCTTTTGTGAGGTACATCTGTCACGCAATGTCCAGCAAAATTTCCGTGAAGCCACAGAAATACCTAATTCTAGTACTAAAATTCAAGAAAAATATTCGCCTTGCATTGAAAGCTTTCCCACATCCAGACCACATTCAAAGTTGGAAAAAATTCCCCCTTTTCGCGTTAGATGCAACAGGATTTGTCTATCTAGAGAAGCGTAGGAAAATGTAAAATGGTGCAAGGCGTACGAATTTAAAAAAAACAAAACAAAATAGGAGTACGCTGTAGGGAAAGGCAGGTAACATGCAGCAACCGAGTTCCAACAATAAGAATGTGATAAAAAGAAGTATGTGCTTGGATGACAAAGGGTGTGAGACTGGGATGAAGCCTTTCGCACTTACAGTTCAATCTGTATATTGAAGAAACGATCACTGGCATCGGTAAAAGAATCATGAATGGAAAAAAAAGATTATGTTCAAATGAGATCGATGATAAGACTTTTTGATGAAATTGCTGTTCTCATTGAAATTGAAGAAGTATTACAAGGCGTGTTGAATGGGATTAACAGCCTAAAGAGTACAGTATACGCAGTGAGGGCAAACCGAAGAAATATGAAAATAATGCGGATCATCAGAAATGAGATTATTGGTAAAGTACACGTCGAAATTAGAGGCTACGAAGCAGACGAAGTGAAGGAATTCTGCTACCTAGGCAGCAAAATGGCCTATGGTGGACGGAGTAAGAAGAACATAAAAAGCAGAATGTCACTGGCAAAAAAAGGGTATTCCTGGGCAAGAGAAGTCTACTAGTATTAATCGTAGGCCTTAAATTGAGGAAGAGATTTCTGAGAACGTACCGTTTGGAGCACAGCATTGTGTGGTAGTGAAACATGGACTGCTAAAATTCCGGAAAAGCTGCCTTTAGGCGGTGCTATACAAGGATGATAAAAACTAGGAGAGGGGTTCTCCACAGAATCTGAGACGATAGAAATATGTGGAAAACATAGACAAGCACAAAGGACAGTATGATATGACGTGTGTTAAGGCATGAAGGAATAGCTTCTATGGTAGTATGGAGAGCTGAAGACGGTAAAAACTGTAAGTGAAGACGGAGACTGAAATACTTGCAACAAATAACTGAGGACGGAAGTCGCAAGTACTTGTCTGAGGTGAAGAGGTTGGAACGGGAGAGAACTGGTGGAGGTCCCCAGCAGACGAATCAGAAGACTGACGACTCATAAAATAAAGAATAAATAAGAATTTAAGGCCGCAGCGCGTAGTTCGAGCTACCTGAAAATCTCATTGACGTATTGAAAGCGGTCTCTGGGATGGCATTTAATGCACGTTATATAGCTCTCCGTATTCAAATCGGTACCGTACAACTACTTCCCCAACAACTCAGCGATTAGCGACTTACCGGTTGTCATGTCGAGATCTGTAAAGTTTGGTGGGAAAGTCGCCAGCCCCCGTCGGCGTTAAAAGAGTGCTCAGATGGGGCGGCAATTGCCGCCTTCATGCTCCGGTGCGGCCGAAGCCTCCCGCGGCGCAGGAAACCAAAATTGCTCTCTCTGGCGCGCCAGTTCGGCGTCCCCTGGCGTCGTTTGACGGACAGTATTTGGCCGCGCCGGCAAGAAGAAGCTGCGTGTCCAACTTCTTATTTGTAGTCCGTCGCTCGACCGCAAACGGCATGGCGAGCGGCGCGTAACACGCAGGAGTCCTTTGCCTTTGGCAAACTGCGGGCAAATTCTTCTGCTGTACCTCAGGTACGTCTTACTTCCACAGAAATTTTCCGTAACGTTCCGGTTACAGGGGCAAACTAAAAGTTTCTGGAGGTAGCTCACAGTCCTCAGCGACGTGACATAAGCAAAACACTACCCTTATTATAGAAACTACGATTGTATAGGGTATCAAGGGAAATTTGTTACTGGATTGAGCATTTCTTGGTTGGGAGGACACAGCGTGACATTATCTTGGATGGAGAGTCATTACCAGATGTAGAAGCAACTTCAGGCGTGCCTCGTGGGAGTGTGTTCGGACCCTTGCTATTCTTGTCGTGTATTAATGACCTTGCAGACAATATTAGTAGTCTTAAATTTATCCATGTCATGTGGATGTTATATGATGTATGTAAGTTACTGCAACAGTCACTTGTTACTAACATTTTATTAACATGACGTGTTTCGGCAGTATGCTGCCATCGTCAGGTGCATTAATTAATATGCAGTGAGGTTAGTTTTCCTTTGCTGTGTGTGCCAGTAAGGTTATATGTCGAAATAGATGCGTGTTCAGGAAGATACACATGTTATACTGTATACGCTATGTGATAAGCATAATGGTAATTTTGTTAGTGCATCTACTTAGATTTCTGTAGGTTATTTCGTTGTCTGGCACATGGAGCACAGTAACAAGTATATCACAACTTAACACTTTCACAATCATTTGTTTATGTCAAGCAAAAGACTCTTAAAAGCTAAGACAAACTAGTTCCGATCTCTAAAATAGTACTATACCGTGAAGATGTAACATTTATATCTACATGTATTTATGTCATGGCAAATATAGTTGAGTAGTTGGTAGTTTTTTTTCCTATGAAGTAAGCATTCAACATTGGAGAACTTTCTAAAAAAGTTAAAATTATTACTTTCGAGTTTATCGTTTAGCAAACATGTCTTCGAGTATTCTGTCATGAATGAATATTTCCAATTCTTCCTATGACTCCATTTGGTGACCCTTGTCCATGCCGGCCGCGGTGGCTGAGCGGTTCGAGGCGCTTCAGTCCGGAACCACACGGCTGCTACGGTCGCAGATTCGAATCATGCCTCGGGCATGGGTGTGTGTGATGTACTTAGGTTAGTTAGGTTTAAGTAGTTCTAAGTCTAGGGCACTGATGACTTCAGATGTTAAGTCCCATAGTGTTTAGAGCTATTTGAACCCGTGTCCATTTTATGTAGTATATGAAGATCATGTGCGGGAGCCGTACCAAACGCGAAAGTATAGAGAGAAGGTCAGCACGAATGGCCACAGGTTTGTTTTTTTTTTATTCATGGGAGAATTTATTGGAGATGATGAAGAAACTGGGGTGATAGATGTTAGAAGGTAGACGCAAACTATCCCGAAGGAAGGATGGAAGTTTAGAGTAGACGTCTAGACTATCAGAAACGGGGTACAAGGATGGGAAGGAAATCGGCTGTGCTCTTTTAAAAGTACCATCTCAAAATTTTCCTGGAGCTATTTAGGAATATCACGGAAAACCTAAATCTGGATAGCCGGACGCGGAACTGAACCGTATTTCTCCCGAAAGCGACAACGCTAACGACTGCGCCACCTCGCTCGGTAAACTCTCCGCAGAAAGCCTATTTGCGAAGTTCCAGGAACAAGCTTTAATTAATGAATCTAAGTACGTACAACAACCTTCTGCGTATTGCTCCCGTAGGACTCTCGAGGCAAAACTGGACTAATTACAGTGCGTTTATGCAATCGTTCATTCTGCGTTCCCTTCGTGAATACAAGAAGAAGAATTATTGCTACAATGGGAAGTGCCCTCTGCCATGCACTTCACAGTGGTTTTCGGAGTAAAGCTACAGGTGTAGATATAGCTCTAATTCACATTCCATTTAACCGACGGGCACAACAAATGGCCATTCTGTAGATGGATCAAAAACGGCATTCCGCAACTACAGTTGGGCAAAACAGGATTGTCCCGTAAAACATTCCATAGCCTTAAGATAGGCAATTCAACTAAACATCATTCGCCGCCGGTGCGAAAGATGTAAGATGGGGTGTCTATCTTAAGGTACATAAAATATTTTACAGGCCAACCTGCACGTCCGCTTTTAATAAACAATCGTTTGGTACATGGCGCAAGGTTCACTGTACGAGGGCCACGTTATCATAAAAACGGTGAAATAAAAAAAAACTGTAGTCTGTAATAGCGTTTTATTGCCTCTCAAAACGTTAGCGTTGAAAATTTATACACTTTTCAAACCCTCGAATCAAAACTCGTAACATTTTTCCCACTCTGATGTCGGCCCCAAAAAACATGGTTTCGGAAGAATTTGCCTGCTCCTTTAGGAGATGGAAACTGCTCTCCACGAATTTTTTTTTTTTTTTTTTTTTTTTTTATAAGGGGCATAACGACATCGTTAGGCGATGCATCTGGGGAATAAAGGTCAGGGAGAGATTAATTCGTTGTTTTTCACAGTTAAATAGTCGATTTTTGAGTGACAGCTTACCTTTTCATGATGAACAATGTTACGAAGTTTTCTGCTGCTTTCTTGATTTCATCAATGAGCTTTAGTATGCATATTGTTGTAGACCATGCAGCATCGACTGTTCTTCGACTCTCTAAAGTAATAGTCGAAGCGTTAAAGAGTAACGAAAGAAAGCACTAACTGACACGAGCGTGTTTTGATATTCGGTAAAATTGTGTGGAATACACCGAGAAAACATCTTTTTCACAGCTTAATACTGATACAGAATAGAATGTATTGCAGCTTTCGATATGCATGACAATAACAATATCCGTAACTCAAAGACGTCACATACTGATCTTCTTCAGCTGTGGGTTTGTTTATGGATAACGATTTCTTCTACCTGTCGCGACTTTTTAAAATTGGTTTGGCCTACTAAGGTCCACATGAAATAATTTATGTCTTCTTTCGTTTCCTATTTATTTTTTTCTAGTAGTTATCCTCTTTCCCTATGTTTTCTCTTCTTTCTTCTGTCCATATCGAACCCTTCATTTTATTTGCATTCTCCTGAAAGCCTATGGTACTTCTTACTTGGGCTCTCTTATCTTTCTTTTCTTTCTTCCATCGTTATTTCCATTTCTCGCAGATCTGCTTAACTTCTTTGATCCACGTCATTGAAATTATTGAGTTTCTGTCAAAAAGCTAAAAATTCTTTTTGTTATCGTCTTTTTCATCTAGCCTTCTCAGGTGTTCCTAGAATATAACTCCTCTTCCTTATTGTGTCTGATATTTGTTCTATTTTTTCATTAGCTTCTGCATTACTTCTGGGTTTCCATTTCCCATTCTCATATTTTGGTCCCAAGACATTCCTGATTATTTGTTTGTCCTTTTCCGTTTCACGTAATTGTTTATCTCTATTTGACGGAAGGCACTCTGAAACACAAATGCATTGTGGATTAATGACAATATTGTACTGTCGGAATTTTGCAGTTATGGAAATGAATTTGCTGTTATACAGGACTCTTGTTAGTTGAAAAGTTACCTCCAATTTCCTTGTTGAGTTAGTGTCTGTGTTCAGTGCATTTGGTTGTATTATTTCACGCAGACTATTAATTTTTTTGTCTTTTTGTTTCTATTTTTCACGAAGAGTTTCGGGAAATAATTTTGAATTTGCAAGTGAGTTTCTCGTTTACCATTCCATTTATTCACGCTGTTTTCGACGAGTGAGATGTTGCCTTGTTCTGTTATAAATAAAAAAAGGCGAGTGACTATTAATTACTAGTCGATCTTCATACAGAGTTAACGTTGAATTTGGGAAGAACTTCTACCTACAGTATCTTGCAGTGCACTTGTGCAGAAGTTCACGTATTAAACATTACACACAATTGAAGCTTCCTGGTGGATTAAAACTGTTAACTGTGGAGCTGCGTAAGGCACGTCTCTAGCCAGTATTTTGAACGTGGTGTCCAGCCGATCAGTCATATTGTTTGACGCTGAGGCTTTTTGAATCAGATTAAGCAGTGCGCTCGGCCGGACATTCATTCTCTTCTCTGAACTTCCAGCTGAAGCCTGAAGAATATTCGTTCTGCCTGCGGCCGACTTGTAAAGTACAGATATTCCTCTTGCGATACTGAGACGGAAATTTTGAAGCTACGTCGTCCAGGATTATTGGTCGAACTGTCGCTTGCTCGCACTACCCTCGCGTAATCCTATGTTATATGAATTCTGAGGTTCATTTACAGGACGTACTTCGCAATTGTGTATACTCACGAGCAATGATAGCTCTTTGTGCGATTCGTTAGAGTACTTGAGGATCAATTTTTAGTTCTCAGTGGGTCATCAGAGCATATCTGTCGCTTTTCACATTACTTTCCCACTCTTTCAATAATACTGCCGGGATTATCGTGAATATGGGGTTGTTTCCTGGAAATCAATGATAAGGTCCCTTTAGCAGACGAAAACATTGACTAGGAGGTCATTGAGTCATACGGTAGCTTCGCAACTCATGACACGAAAATCATTTATAACAGACGGCTTTCGATCTCTTTACTCATCTTGGAACGTACAGTCTCGGTATATTAAGAATAAACTTCAAGTGTTGCACAACGTCACCATTCCAGTGTCTCCCTCTGGATGTGCAATCACTGCAAAAAGCAGTATAGCATTTAGGAACATTTAGTGTACGTTCATACATACTTTGCTCCCAACAGAAGGAATACCATATACAGTGTATGCCACCGCCATCTAAAAGTGGTCGAATGCTCTAAACGATTACTTAAATTTTCAGGCATATGAAATATATGACTGGCTGTAGCAGCTATATTTTTATTAAGGAGGTAAAGAACCAGGCAGGTGAAGAAATGAAAAATTTACTGTAAGTAAAAGAGGTCTCCTGAACTCCGTCAGTTAGTTAGGACTAAAAATGAGATGTCTTTCACATTAGGTAAAAGACATCTCCTGAATATGTCAATTATTTAAGAGTAAAAAAGAATAATAACTGAATGTCTGAAGCTCTGTATCATGTGGAAACGGAAGGTGAACAACAAAAACCCTACCGAAGAAAAGACTAAGACTATATGAGACAAATTTCCTTGGAAAGATCCCACCTCTATGTCCCATATATCAAACATTTTACTAAGTATAGTAGTAAAAGTTACCGTCGATATATGTTTTTCTGTCTACTTGTCATATAAAACCATGATTTTATTTCCCAATGTTGCAATTACGAGGGTTATTATCAGTGTTTATAATTCTTGAACCTATCAAAGAAAATTCTCTTCTTGAATAATAAAATGAATTATATGCAGTGTTAACGTTATTTTACTGGATCTGCTGACATGAAAAATCATTACTGTAGTTTTATATATCGGCATTGCATTTCTCATTAGACAGATTTTATCGAAGTTTTTCCCTTTATAGATCACGATCTTGTAGTTTCGCTCCTATTAGTGCAACTTCATTGTTTTGATGCGTTAAAATTACTTGCTGTCTGAGTATGAAAACAAGCAGAGCATGACGAACCAGGTTACACTCAGTAAGGGGATTATTTATAATGTAGCATCCCGTTCCCGTGTTATACAGGACATCGTGTCGTAAAAGGTAGAGCGTATATCGTAGATGTACAATCTGTGTTACGAATACAGCATGTTTTTTTTTTAATGATACATGTTTTCTCCAGTTTTATCAGCGCTGTCTCCCGCTATAGGTATCTAATGAAAATTAACTCTTGTTTGTAGATTGATATTTTAATACCGCAAAGTTAGCTTTTTTCGGTGTATACGGTTTATGTGCCAACATTTTCGAAGAAAAGTAAGTCAGATAGAAATTTACGAACGTATTACCGTGTGGCGTTTGCCTTTCGTATCGTAATATACAAGAGGTCTGACACTGTTGTAAATCACGTTCTAGTATCAGAAGGGTAGCATATATATAACTGCAATAAGAGTCAGCTACTAGTGACAGTAACTAACAATAGTACTTGAAAATTATCCTAAATTCGTTTCTGTGTATGTGTGAGTTTGAACATCTAGGGTACTCAATAGTAAGATTGTCAGTCCAATTCAGAAATAGTCCAAAACCAGTAAAACTTTAAAAACCCATAGCGTGCAGAAGTTAATTAAAAACGTTGCCCCTTTCTTCCACATTCACTCAAGACTATCGTACATTCATACACTCACTTAGATTATGTTCTAAATCATAATAACAAAAAGATGGCTTCAGTGACAGCTCAGGAGAAAGTGTGTGTGTGTTTGATTTCTTGCAAAATGCCTTAATGACCTACACTGCTTGACAACACATAATATCTAATCTTAAATAATTTAGGTAACAGGACAGACGTATCACAAAATCTTAAAACATGTATCATATTTGTCTGATCAACTACTGAAATTAGTTTGCAAGCTAGCCTCAGCTCTCTTCTTTGAATATAAACTAAAATCAAAGTACTCTTCACGAGTATGCACCCACATTTCACCGCCCTAAGGACACGATATTTCGACAGTCCAACTGGCCGCTATCTTCAGGTGAGATTGCAGGTACCACAGTCACGCCGGAAAAAGCCTATAGAAAAGTCTTATGATGGCGCAAAATGTATTCCAGGGTTCTTCAACAACCTGTGGTACTTAATATAAGTGAGCAGTTACGCGGTAATAGGCGACGTTTCTCGACGCGTACAGTAATGTGAAACGTACAGCAACATCCTCTGAACATAAATTGGATTTTTATCGGTGTAGATAAGGTAAAGGATCTGTATGCGTAGCACACGTCTATGAAAATGATATGTAGAATCAAACAATGTGAGTTACTGGATAAGTGCCGCAAGCTTGTCGATGTCAACTTTGTCTGCCCTATGGGTTCGTCACACTGTTGATACGACGGAAATTACTTTCTCATTAACTACTAAGACTTTACCTGCTCTGCCACACGAAACACAGTTATTTCTCAGGTCAATTTACTGACTTAAGGCTGGATGTCGAAATACAGTACGTTTGACCTCTCTTCTGAATTAGTTCCGCACGCACTCTGGAGTTAAGACCACAGACCTCTGCACCCTACAACTTTTCCTTTGCCATTTCTTTAAACAAGAGTCTTGCAGATCCGTACCTACTGCTATTAGGATCCAAGCACGAGACCTTGGACTGATGATGATTCGTAAGAGCCGTTGCACAGTTCTAAATTATTTGCCATCAGTTTGCTCAATAACGTTACAGAGCAATTGCCTTCGTAAACTAATACTTCGTCATGATAACATGGCACAAGCACTACAAGTGGGCTTATGTTAGACGTCTGTGCGTTTTTGCTAGCGACCAACCTTTCTCCGTTTCTGTATTTTTCTACTTGTTAGGCTATTCCTAAGCCAGCTTGGGCGCTCATGTATGACTTTACATGAGCTGTGTATAGTCTTAAAAAGATGGATTAGGATTTATTTTGCGCCTCAGGTGAAAAGATTTAACTACCCGATGAACTGCCACAGAGATATCCTATGCAATGGCAACCGGGAAAAATGTTCTTGTAATTTGGGCACACCTAAACTTACATTTTGTGATTTATCCAAACCACTAAAACGCTATATCAGGCCAGACTATATCAACCGCTCCTGAAGCCCTCTTTGACTAGAGTCAGACACACTGCACATCGTAAAAGACTAGACGACAGACACAGCGGAGGATAAGAATTTGAAATTACGTTCACTTTTAACAGGCAAACTGATTCCTAGAATACGTCACATATTAAATGCGATACAGCAAAAATAAATTTTATACATCTCTAAATAATTAGGAATAAAAAAACAAATGAATCTTTCATCGTGCTGCTTGTTCTATATTAAGATCTGGTCTCTGATATCGTCACCTAAACGTGACTTCTGTAAAACTAGTAATATGTTAATATCTTCATGAATAACATATTGAAGTAGAGCTTATCCTTTTGTGACAGTTTATAAAATAATTTGTTAACAGCAAATAAAGGACGGAATGAACAATCATTCGATGACAATTAGATTTGCTAAATTGTTTCAGTCCGGACACCCACAGCTGCAACTTACTAACCTCTCTTTCTTCCATGGCGTATAGTCTCACAGTCAACGCTGATTACAATGGGTGCTGCATTAGCTACATAAATGTGTATTTAGCAGTTAACTCGATTTGTGAAAATAAGGAATGAAAGAGCTTCAGTAATATTATATGACTATGTACGTTTTCATGAACTTAAGTTAAAAAAAGCCAATGAATCAATGCAACCGACGTAAAGCGCTAATCACATACATCTAATTTCTACAGAACGAGCGTCTCAATTTATCATCAATTTATAACTTGAGTAATCGTTACAGAATTACACATGTGTTTTACTTGCCGTCAAATAACATATTTAAAACACGAAACAGAAGAATTTTTTAATTGCAGAAAATTAAAGATTTCATACGCAGGGGTTAACTGAAATTCTTTCTCGCCACTAAAATCGTATATGAAAGATTTTTAATGCCGTTGTACAAAATCAAATTACGGAAAATTTGATAAATTTTGGAATAGACTACTACGAAGTGCTGAAGATTTCGCTATATTTCCTGCATTCAGTGAATGTCGTCATCCTAATTCAACTTGTTGCTCAGAGGTCACCACCGTTAAGAAAAAAGTCTCTGATGTTTTATTGGCCGTAAGGAATTTCTAAGATTGTTGAAAACTCCAGGTGACAGTCTCAGTTTCACAGACTTCACGAGACCGTTAACAAAATCAAAAAATTATCGTTATATCGGTTTGGATCATCAGTATCATATATGCACAAATATACTTATGTTTAAAGCTATATCAGACACTGTTAAGTTTCCAGATATATACTATCTTGAGTATGCCGTTTACAACGGAAGAAAATATACCGCAAATCTCATTTCTTCTAGTCAGTTGGTTAGTCGTTGAACTTGTCCAGCGTAACAAAAATGGTTCAAATGGCTCTGAGCACTATGGGACTTAACATCTGTGGTCATCAGTCCCCTAGAACTTAGAACTACTTAAACCTAACTAACCTAAGGACATCACACACATCCATGCCCGAGGCAGGATTCGAACCTGCGACCGTAGCAGTCGCGCGGTTCCGGACTGAGCGCCTAGAACCGCTAGACCACCGCGGCCGGCTCCAGCGTAACACTAGACATCTGTCAATCTACAGCATTTATGTCGAAACAGGTAATCTTGACAACGTCATGAACGATAGTTTAAAACGGGACAATCTGAGATGTATAGCAGGGCATGGAGTAAAAAGTAAGAAGTAAGCTTCAGTCTGCGGAGACATTAGAAAAAAACTGCTACATCGCATGTGCGTGGGTAGGTATAGTATTCAATATGAAATCCCGAATAATACTATGTATGGTATCTGCGACCTACTTATTGGTAAGAGCTACAATCATCCTTAGGCACCAGAGGCTTGCGACCATAATCTATAATGATCACTTGAAATTATGAAGTTATAAGAAGAAGCTCCAAAACGGTGATAGAGAGCAGTAACGCAGGTAGCCGAAGGAGGGTAACTGTGCAATGATCTTGGCTTCCAATTGCCCTGTCTGTTAAATTAAATTGCCCCAAAAAACAGATACAACGTAAAAAATTTGTTCCCTCAATTCTCATTGTGCTGAATTTTATATCCTCCTTTTGAAAAAAAAAAATAATAATAATAATAAGAGAGAGAGAGAGAGAGAAAGAAAGAAAGAAATTACTGATACAGTGATCGTCTTATTATTACAAAAGAAAGACTAAAAGCAGTGCGTTCTGTTACTGGGGAATAGATGCACATCGTATACCTTGTTGAGAGAAATGATTTAAAGTTTCCGAAAATAGTGCGTTTCACCATGTGAATATTATTGTAACTTGCGATTTTTCCGGATCTCCCATAGAACTCAATAACCAAGACCGGATGAGTGAACGTGATTAACCAAACGACAATTTTAAATAGCCCATCTGTCAACTAATTAATAGCGACTATTTTCTTCATTGTAAGAGGAATTCCGAAATGTACAGTGTTCTAACTCTGTACTGTTCTAGTTTTTAAGTTATTGTGTGAGCGTCTGTTGTAGTGAATTTTGATTCTAGCCGCCCTTAATAATACAGAGGATAAATGGATAGGTCCTTCTGGTACAAGTTCACGATCGTAGCTCGCGCTAATCAAACGGAGGTGGCTTCGTGTTTCACTTATTCACGAGAGAACAGGAAAAGTGTGATTCATATTTCTGTCATACATACATCTCTGACACATGGTGTCTGTTCAACAGTTTTATGTTTCTTGATTTACAACATGCTCCATTATGATATTTTTACTACTACACGTGTGTGTGTGTGTGTGTGTTATATGATGACGATAATGAGAGAACGGAGAGGGTGAAACCCGGTGCGGGCACATAGTCTACTCCTCGCGTATGGAACCAAAGAGGCCGCCAAGTTTAACGTCCCCATCCGACGGACAGATAACGATCAACAATGAGACATGCCCTCACTTCGTAAGACACTGCGGAGAGATTTGGTATTTAAACCACGTCCTTGGCGCAAAGTCTGGTGATCAGGTAATTTACGCCACAACCACTCCTCCCCTTCCGGCCAATGCTGGAAGTGAGAGTTTTTTCTACCACCAGGATTCGAACCGGCTTATGCCGGGTCGAGTGACACCGCGAAAGCGTGCACTAGGGGCCTCGGACAAGGAGCGGGGATTCAACAGTTTATAGAAATCACTACAACACCGAGCTACCTTCCGTTATATGTCGCTGTCTGAATTATTGTTGACATCTGGATTTCAGTTCTTCGTTTGACGAGGTGTTGCGTCGCGTCTCTCTACAGTCACACTCAGTTTCTGAAACAATAAGAGAAAAGTTAACTTTTTTCAACGAGAGATAAAATAGTTTCGCGTTGTAATGCAGGTATACTGGATAGATTCTTTTACTAGCACGATCAGTATCTCGAATTAATATGAAGTCAAATTTAAACAGCCGGCCGCTGTGGTCGAGCGGTTCTAGGCGTTTCAGTCCGGAACCACGCGGCTGCTACAGTCGCAGGTTCGAATCCTGCCTCGGGCGTGGATGTGTGTGAAGTCCTTAGGTTAGTTAGGTTTAAGTAGTTCTAAGTCTAGCGTACTGATGACCTCACATGTTAAGTCCCAAGTGCTTAGAGCCATTTGAACCATTTTTGAAATTTAAACAATGTGAATGCCTGCTATAACACTATACGCAATACAACATATAAGAATTTCGGAGAAATATATCAGAGCGTTGTCAAATGTATTAGGATCGTCCGAAATTTCCTTAACAGTATTGTCGTGTACGTAATACAAAGTTTTCATTCCCTAAAATAGAACGGCACTTCGTACATGAGAGTAAAACCAGCAAGAATTCTATTATTACTTTGTTAAAAGAATGAGACATCAGTTACACAACACATGAAATACCGGTATATGGAACATCATTGTAGTATTTTCCTACACATACAGAATAGTGAGTGACAACGCTTCTGTATCTTGGACGGGCCGAAATGAAAATAATTTCTCTGTTTGTGCCTTTTGCTTTTGTCTCCTTAGAGGAATTACTGAATACTATAGTATTAATACGCGCTTTCATAAGAAGGTCTCGGAGCCACAGTGTGTACGATATTTACAAGGGTGTAAATGTAGAAGCTAAGCTAAACTAAGCTCCACCGCTCTGGCCTCAGGCTGACCAATCTGAACCGACCGAAAGAACAGACATCAAGCATTCATATGCCTCCATGGGCAACGAATCCATATTCTTGAGTGCGGATGCACAATTACCTCTAACCCCATGCGGGAGTCTCACAGTACCGAGCATGGAGGACATGGACAGGGACTGCGGACAGGTGGCGCTAGGTTCTAAAGTGGGTTGGCCGAGAGGCGTGCAGTGATAGTCCGCACAGGCGAGATAAACACTGTATCCGCGTCGGGCGGTGGTTAACACAGTTGCTTAGTAGGCAGAAGATCCCCATCCGGCACACTTTTTCGTTCGCCACCACTGATTCCGCGTAATGTTTCTATACAGCTGACATCAGTAGTCCTGTTTTCTTTCCTATCTCCCCTCCATCTTCAATTTACGTAAGACGTGTCATTCTGTGACAATGGTGTCATTTGAATGAGGTATGTAATGGCGTGGGTACGCTTCACGGTTATTGCCGGTTTTGCAGACCTTGGAGCCGCTACTTCTCAAGTAGCTCCTCAATTGGCCTTACGAGAATGAGTGTACCCCAGTCCAGTCCTCCCATCAAGGAAATCGAACCCGGATCCTCTGCATCGAAGTCAGTCGGGGTGACCACTCAGATACAAAAGCTGAAAGTCCATAGATGTATCAAATGACAATGGTTTCAGCGGAGACTGTGTGCTTCAATTACAGTAAATCAAGGAAGAAATTGGTGTGGAATCTTTCAGTTAAAGCTGTTATCGAAACTGTCGATTCGAAAGTTGGTGTCAACATCACAGTACTATTAGGCATGGTCCTAATGCAGGTGGTACGCCATTGCTGTGGTTTCGTCCAGAGATCGCGTCGCCACACCAAATTCAACAACGGGAATCGATACCACAGACATTAAAACGGGCTCGCTGCAATCCGCAACAACCAATGGAAAGCACTCCAAAGGATCACATCTCTCTCTCTCAACATAGCAGTGCCTCACACTGAGGTCAATATAGTGTCGAGCACACGACTTCTTTACGCAGTTCGAGACCTCAGCTACACCAATCATCGTCTAGGACAGTAACAGATAAAGTTTCTGATGAAACTTTAGTAAAGGTTGACTGTTATAACGCAAGAGAACAGTTTGTTAATCTGTGCATCGGTTGAAGCTTTCATAGTGAATGACAGGTGTAAACTATCATTTAGTCCTGCGGCAAGGAACTGTGTCAAAGTTAATTAAGTCCTTTATACATTTATGTAACAAAGTGAGCTACCATTTCATGTGTTCAAGTTTGATTAGCCTTCTCCCAGAGCTATCAAAGAAGCCACAATTACCGCTGAAAGAAAGTTTAGTTTCGTCTGGTCACAATAGTTCGACCTCTGAACTGACTTAACCAGCCAGTCTTGTGGGGACCAACACTGATGAGCCAGAACATTATGAGCATCTGCTTAATACCATGTTTGTCTCTCTTCGGAACGAAGTACATCACTGATTCTGCGTATCAGGAGCAGACAGTTTGTTGGTAGGTTTGTGGAGGTATGTGACATTAGATATCTACGCGCAGGTCAATTCGCGTAAATAACGAACCGCTCATTTCAGTACGCGGTGATGGCACCCTATAGCGACCCAGCTGGGCTCTACAGGATTTACATGAGGCAGATTTGGTCGCCGAGACATCACTGTAGCATGGTTCTGGCTCCGAGACACGAACAATTACACTGCTAAACATGACTACGCCGTCGGGGGGAGACATCAAGCGCGAAGGGATGCAGGTGGTTCGCAGTTGTCAGCGTGTCTTTGATTACTACTATAGTTACCGCGCAAAAGCAGAACAATATCCCCCACAGCACAATTTTGCTCCCGCCAGCCTGCGTCTGAGGCGCGCTGCACGTTTCGAGCCGCCGTTCACCTCGATGCCGGCGTTTGTGGAGACGACCATCGACCTGGTATAGCAAACATATTTCCATTGAGCGACGGTCTAATTCCGATGGTCCCGTGCCCACCGCAGTGCTGACTGGTGACGCCATTGGGTCAACATGTGAGCACGTAGAAGTGGTTTCCTGCGGAGCTCCGTGATCAACAGTATACGATGAAAGGTGTGTTCCGAAACACTTGTACGGGCATCAGTATTGTGCTCTTTCGGCAGAGATGTCACAGATCACCATTTAACCTACTCTACGTTCCGTAACGAGTCGTGGACATCCAGTAGGTGAGACTACCTTCTACCTCTTTCCGTAGATGCTCAAGACTGTAGCACGTGAACATTCGCCGCTTTCGAGATTTTCGTTCAAAAATTCTGCGTAATAGTGATCTTCCCTTTGTCAGAGTCGCTTAACTGAAACGATTTGCCAAGCTGCAGCTCATTTCTTCGCCGGGGTGATGCCCCGTCCGTACCTACCTCGCTTACATAGTTTTGTTACCGCGTCACGTTCTCACAATGCCATCAGGTGGCATCCAACGTCGCGGTGAGCAGCGATCATAATGTTTTGACTGTACATTTTGTAGTATACTCCAAACAACGACCCAATTCGGAATTTTTCACATTAACAAGTAATGATAGAGGTGAAGAAAGCGAAAAAAATAAAAATTGCTATTTGGGTCGTTGTCTGGAATAAGTCTACCAGTCTCACGACACTTCCACGTCGTTCCATTACTTCCTTCTTCCAATTAATTCCAATGCTTCTCTCTTCCAGTGAACTGGTACATGGTTAAGGAACTTTGCTCGCAATCTGGTGGAATTGCATTCAGATCTATGTGGTGGTTTTCTGATTTGCTTTTGCCTTAGTTTCACTAAATATGCTGAATTTTTACATCGTACAGCAGCAACCAGGAATTTGGTTTTGAATCACTTTATTGAAAAATCACCGTTATCGGTTTAGAATTTACAAAATCGCCATGAGACTGCTTGCATGTTTTTGTCAAAACACATGGTACGCTCCTATCCAGATGACTTGCCACAACATCATCGTATGGAATATGTTTTAAACATCTTTCCCTAAAGAATAGGATTCGTATTGTTCTTGACGATTTCACGCTCATTCACAATAGTCCTCATTATTATTCACCTTTGTTGGCAAACAACACAGAAAGACGATCGAGACGCACCACCTGTTTCGGCTCCACCTAGGGTGCGTTCTGGGATGATTCGTTGATCAACATCACGGCTTGTTTCCTTCACCGTTCTTCTGTTGACTGCCAGTTGCCAGTGTCTAATAAGGTGTGTTGAAAATTTGGTGGAGTGATAAGACAAGGAATGAGGAGCTTCTCCGTAGACTCAGCGAAGGAAACACTGATAAGGAGAAAGGACAGGATGATAGAACTTAAGACATTGGGGAGTAACCTCCATGGTAATAGAGGGAACCGGACAGGATAACAACTGTAGAGGAAGACAGAGACTCGAATACATCCAACAAATAGGCTAATTAGTGAAGTAGGCTAAATAAATAAATGTCGTTTGGCACCACACTGGTGGAAGCCCCCTTTTTTCTTTTCCTTTTCTTTCTTTTTATCTTCTGGTAAGAGATTAGCGCAGGAGAGGAATTCGTGGCGGTCCGTATCAAATGAGCCAGAACTCTGAAAAAAAATAAGCTGTAAGCATTTTATAACGTGGGTGGTGGGCGGGGGAAGAAGGGAGCAGATCTTCATTCATCTGTCAGATTTACTGTGGCCGCCAGGAGTTCTCCCGTTCCAACTTCTTCATTTCAGAGTAGCAGCTACATCCACTGTCACCAATAATTTGTTGGATATATACCAATTTCTGTCTTCCCCTACAGTTTTTACCCTCTACGTTTCGCTGCAGTACCATGGAAGTTATTCCCTGATGCCTTAACCCCTGCCTTACCATCCTCTTCTTCTTGTCACTGTTTCCCACGTATTGCCTTTCCTTGCCGATTCAACGGAGAACCTATCCATTTCTTATCAGTCCACCTAATTTTCTTCGTCCTCCTATGGCACTACATTTCAGATGATTGTATTCTCATTTTTTCTGGTTTTCCCAAGATCGATAATTCTCCACCATACAGTGCTGTGCTCCAGGCGTTCATTCTGAGAAACTGCTTTCTCAAACTCAGGCCGATGTTTGATATTAGCAGACTCCTTTTGGCTAGGAATGTCTCTGTCCGTGCTAGCCTGGTGGTAGAAGCCGGCCTCGGGGAAGATCTGTTTGGATTCCGTAGAAATGTTGGAACACGTGAGGCAATACTGACCCTGCGACTTATCTTAGAAAATAGATTAAGGAAAGGCAAACCGACGTTTCTAGCATTTGTACACTTAGAGAAAACATTGGACAATGTTGACTGGAATACTCTCTTTCAAATTCTGAAGGTGGCAGGGATAAAATACAGGGAGCGAAGAGCTATTTACAATTTGTACAGAAGTCAGATGGCAGTTATAAGAGAGGCATGAAAGGGAAGCAATGGTTGGGAAGGAAGTGAGACAGGGTTGTAGCCTATCCCCGATGTTATTCAATCTGTATATTGAGCAAGCAGTAAAGAAAACAAAAGAAAAATTCGGAGTAGGAATTAAACTCCATGGAGAAGAAATAAAAACTTTGAGGTTCGCCGATGAAATTGTATTTCTGTCAGAGACAGCAAACGACCTGGAAGAGCAGCTGAACGGAATTTTAAGTGTCTTGAAAGGAGGATATATGATGTGCATCACCAAAAGCAAAACGAGAATAGTGGAATGTAGTTGAATTAAATCGGGTGATGCTGAGGGAATTAGATTAGGAAATAAGACGCTTAAAGTAGTAAATGAGTTTTGCTATTTGGGGAGCAAAGTAAATGATGATGGTCGAAGTAGAGAGGATATAAAATATAGTCTGGCAATGGCAAGGAAAGCGTTTCTGGAGAAGAGAAATTTGTTAACATCGAGTGTAAATTTAAGTGTCAGGAAGTCGTTTCTGGAAGTCTTTGTATGGAGTGTTGCCAGGTATGGAAGTGAAACGTGGACGATAAATAGTTTAGACAAGAAGAGGATAGAAGCTTTCGAAATGTGGTGCTACAGAAGAATGGTGAAGATGAAATGGGTAGATCACATAACTAATGAGGAGGTATTGAATAGAATTGGGGAGATGAGAAATTTGTGGCACAACTTGAGTAGAAGAAGGGATCGGTTGGTAGAACATATTCTGAGGCATCAAGGTTTCACTAATTTAGTATTGGAGTGCAGCGTGGAGAGTAAAAATCGAAGTGGGAGACCAAGAGATAAATACACTAAACAGATTCAGAAGGACGTAGGCTGCAGTAGGTACTGGGAGATGAAGAAGCTTGCACAGGATAGAGTAGCATGGAGAGCTGCATCAAACCAGTCTCAGGACTGAAGACCACGACAACAACACCCTAATTTTTATGATCCTTTTGTTTATACTACTTTGCTCCCAAGGTTGGAAGAATTCCTTCACTCCATCTGCTTCGTGACCCCCAAATTTATTCGTAATCTCGTTTTTGCTACTCTCATTACTTCCGTAGTTCTTTGGTTTATTGTCAGTTCATATTCTGGAATAGTTGGACTGACTGTTGCATTTAGCAGTTCCTACAGTTCTTCTTCACTGAAGATAGCAATCTTAAGAACAAGTTGCCGATCTTTTCTTTCAGCAAGCTATCACAATCTGAGAGTATTCCTTTCCAGACCCCTAGGCCTTGAGGAAAGTGGAGGGAAGAACGTAGCACCTACGCTTGTTTTGTCGAGGGTATATCGGAGATGTAATTAAGTGTTCCCACGACAGGGGGACCAATAGAAGGGCGCCGTATCAGGCGAGCGGTGTGCCGTGCGCGACGCGGTACGCCCGGCGGCTTCCTGCTGATACTGAGCGCCGCAGCTCCTTAATCTGGGCCGGGGAACACGTGTTGCCCGCCCTACTGCGACGCCGCCTCCCAGCAGCGGAGGCGGCCACCGTGAGGGAACTTTTAGGTCACACCAAGTCTGCTGCTGGCCCCGTCTCCCGTAGCAGCCACTGTGTCGCACTGAGAAGACTAACCATCAGGACCACCTGTAGTAGCGAATTCGTCCACCTTTGAAACGCAACACAGTAGCGATTCTGCGCGGTACCTAGTCTACAAGTCCTTAGCAAGTTTCCTTAAGTACTGTAAGTAGGCTGTTTAGGTTTCTATGTTGGTAACGCCACGTAGCGCTCTATATGAAAATCACTGACCGTGCTGTGTCCAGTCTGTGGCTGGTTGCCTCTATTACTACAAATGTTATCTGCATTATTGTTGTTGTTGTTGTGGTCTTCAGTCCTGAGACTGGTTTGATGCAGCTCTCCATGCTTGGTGTATTCATCTCTTGGTCTCCCTCTACGCTTTTTACCCTACACGCTGCCCTCCAATACTAAATTGGTGATCCCTTGATGCCTCAGAACATGTCCTAGCAACCGATCCCTTCTTCTAGTCCCGTTGTGCCACAAACTCCTCTTCTCCCCAATTCTATTCAATACCTCCTCATTAGTTATGTGATCTACCTATCTAATCTTCAGCATTCTTCTGTAGCACCACATTTCGAAAGCTTCTATTCTCTTCTTGTCTAAACTATTTATCGTCCATGTTTCACTTCCATACATGGCTACACTCCATACAAATACTTTCAGAAACTACTTCCTGACACTTAAATCTATACTCGATGTTAACAAATTTCTCTTCTTCAGAAACGCTTTCCATCCCATTGCCAGTCTACATTTTATATCCTCAAAAATTGTTAAAATGGCTCTGAGCACTATGCGACTTAACTTCTGAGGTCATCAGTCGCCTAGAACTTAGAACTAATTAAACCTAACTAACCTAAGGACATCACACACGTCCATGCCCGAGGCAGGATTCGAACCTGCGACCGTAGCGGTCGCTCGGTTCCAGACTGCAGCGCCCAGAATCGCACGGCCACTCCGGCCGGCTTTTATATCCTCTCTACTTCGACCATCATCAGTTATTTTGCTCCCCAAATAGCAAAACGTCTTTACTACTTTAAGTGTCTCATTTCCTAATCTAATACCCTCAACATCACCCGACTTAATTCGACTACATTACATTATCCTCGTTTTGCTTTTGTTGATGTTCATCTTATACACTCCCTTCAAGACACTATCCATTCCGTTCAACTGCTCTTCCAAGTCCTTTTCTGTCTCTGACAGAATTACAATTTCATCGGCAAACTTCAAAGTTTTTATTTCTTCTCCATGGATTTTAATAACTACTCCGAATTTTTCTTTTGTTTCCTTCATTGCTTGATCAATATACAGATTGAATAACATCGGGGAGAGGCTACAACCCTGTCTCACTCCCTTCGCAACCACTCCTTCCCTTTCATGCCCCTCAACTCTTATAACTGCCATTTGGTTTCCATACAAATTGTAAATATCCTTTCGCTCCCTAAATTTTACCCCTGCCACCTTCAGAATTTGAAAGAGAGTATTCCAGTCAACATTGTCAAAAGCTTTCTCTAAGTCTACAAATGCTAGAAACGTAGGTTTGCCTTTCCTTAATCTAGCTTCTAAGATAAGCCGTAGGGTCAGTATTGCCTCACGTGTTCCAATATTTCTACGGAATTCAAACTGATCTTCCCCAAGGTCGGCTTCTACTAGTTTTTCCATTCGTCTGTAAAGAATTCGTGTTAGTATTTTGCATTATTATGTTATTTAATTACGTATTCTGTATCTTTGTAATTGTATTCTTATGCCGTAAATTTGTATATGTATAGACACCAGTTCTTCAAATTAAGTTTCATTTCATTGCACACGTTTCTGTTGGTCATAGTATATGCATAATATGTGAGAAGTTAAAAAAAGGGGACTGTTAGCGTTTGCACGTGTGTCGATAATTCAGCAATGGACTGGTTAACAGCACTGCTGGTTCTAAGGACATTCCAAAAAGTTTGTGAGTGCACAAGTGGTGGTTTATGGACTTGCTATATTGTCCCCAAGATTCTTCGATGGTGATTGTGCACCCGCACAGTCGCAACAGATGGCTGCTGGCCTTCTCTACAAGGACTACAATGGGTCTACACCTCTGATGGCCCACCAATACCATTATTTCTACAAGTACTGCAGTGGGTCTGCACCTCTGGTGCCCCACCAATACCATACTCTCTACCAGGACTACAGTGGGTCTGCTATGTGATGACATACCTACCAATATTCTTCAAAACTTCGACTGACTCTGCTGTGGCCCATTACCTGTCTTCATGTCAAGAGTCAGCACTGTCTGTCCGTTGGAAGGACAACAGTACTCCTTTAGGACTGCATGGAAATCCACTACTTCCGTGTGGATTTTCTTTTACTGAACAGATTTTGTGCAATGTAATTACTACTGTGATGAATGATCAGGTCTGTCTCTATGAGAACAATTTTTGCTTTTGACCAACATTGTATCAATAAGTGTGTGCATTTGATATCTTTGTTGTTATCGTTAATGGGAAAAATTTTAGCAAATAAGTATTGGCCATTGCCCATACCAATTTGTAAAATTTATTGTGGGGAGCATGGGGGCTACGTAAGTAGGCTGTTTAGGTTTTTATGTTGGTAACGCCACGTAGCGCTCTGTATGAAAATCACTGACTGTAGTGTGTGCAGCCTGTGGCTGGTTGGACTCATTGTTGGAATATTTGCTTGTGTAGTGTTGGGCAGTTGGATGTGAACAGCGCGTAGCGTTGTGCAGTTGGAGGTGAGCCGCCAGCAGTGGTGGATGGGGGGAGAGAGATGGCAGAGTTTTGAGAGCGGACGATCTGGACGTGTGTCCGTCAGAAAAAGGAATTTGTAAGGATGGATGTCATGAACTGATACATATATATATATTATGACTTTTGAACACTATTAATGTAAATACATTGTTTGTTCTCTATCAAAATCTCTCATTTGCTAACTATTCCTGTCAGTAGTTAGTGCCTTCAGTAGTTAGAATCTTTCATTTAGCTGCCAGTATGGGCGCTTGCTGTGTTGCAGTAGCTCGAGTAACGAAGATTTTTGTAAGTGATCCATGAAAGGTATGGGTTATTGTTAGTCAGAGCCACACTTTTGTAGGGATTATTGAAAGTCAAATGGCGCTGCGCTAAAAAAAAAAAAAAAATATTGTGTGTCAGTTTAGTGATGATTAGAATAAGTAAAGAGAAAAATGTCTGAGTCATTCACAATTTTTCTAACGGGACGTTAAGGTACGTGGCTCCAATTTTCTACGCACAGGTCAGCAATTTCCGTAAATTATGGGACGGCGGTTTGCAGACGCGGAGCTGGCTCCCGATAGCCTCCCAGATGTGTTCCATCAGGCTCACAGTAGGCGAATTTTGTACCCAAGGCATCAACCTGAGTTCGATATCACGCTCGTCAAAAAATTGTAGTATCCTTCTGGTCTTGCGACACGGACAACCTGCAGGAAGATGCCATCGCCGGTGGTAAAGACATCAATCATGAAGGGTAGCAGGTGGTCTGCAATAATATTCACGTCGTCCACGAAGTCCTGGTGCCTTCGGTAACTATCACAGGTCTCATCGAAGCCCAGGTGAATGCTCTACGTCGCATGCCCTCAATCGTGGCATTCAATCTCACAGTGGGCAGTGACCGCCGGCCGCTGTGGCCGAGCGGTTCTAGGCGCTTCAGTCCGGAACCGCACTGCTGCAGCGGTCGCAAGTTCGAATCCTGCCTCGGGCATGGATGTGTGTGATGTCCTTAGGTTAGTTAGGTTTAAGTAGTTCTACGTCTAGGGGACTGATGACCTCTGATGTTAAGTCCCATAGTGCTTAAAGCCATTTGAACCATTTTTTGGGCAGTGACCATAAGGTTTTCGTCCATCCGTGTATAACACTGGGCGATTATAGTTAAAATGAAGCTACCCAAGGAGGTCTAGTGTGGGTTGTAATTGCCATATGGCAGCGCAACGTCATAGATATGCTGATGCGTTAATACGAAACCTGTTTATACTGAAAAAAAAATTAGTTACAATTTTCGCCATCAGATGCAAATCTGGCGCTGTACACTGCCTGCGTTACGGTTATTACGGTAAGACATCCACACTGTGATTTGGCAAGCCATAACGTGAGTGACCAGTATGGCTATCGAGAAGAAACTGTTTTATGTGACATCAGCAATTATACTGCTACACTGAGAGAGTATCGCCAACTTGAGGAGAGGCCCAATATCAAATGGCTCTGAACACTATGGGACTTAACATCGGAGATCATCAGTCCCCTAGAACTTAGAACTACTAAAACCTAACAAACCTAAGGACATCACACACATCCATGGCCATGGCACAATTCGAACCTGCGACCGCAGCGGTTCCGGACTGATGCGCCTAGAACCGCTCGACCACCATAGCCGGCGGCCCGATATCATTAAACGGTTTAAAGAAGGTGACAATGAACTTCGAGAACACGGGTGAGCTTGGTGTGACAGCTAGAAGAGTAAGGCGTCCTACCTCGGTGTAAGTTATTGACTAGATTGCCGCTACGGTAACTGACCATGCAGTACGTGCTCTGTCTGGGTAGTGCTAGTCCTCGTGTAGTGTCACGATAATTGTCCATCACATGTTCGATAGTACGGAAAGCTTTGTGCTCTGTTTTACACCGGTACCCGAAGAAGATCCAGACGGCGCAGCAACTGAAATTTCATGATCCGTCACAACGTTCTGAATTTGCTCTTCGGTTTCTGGCACGCACCGAAGTTGATGACATGCGGCTGGGCAATATTGTATGGAGTAATGAGACACATTTTACACTACAGGGAGCAGTGAATATACGGAACTGCCGAATTTGGGGCACAGTTAAACCGCGTGTTATGTACGAAGAGCCATTGCACTCACCGTATGTGGCATGGATTCAGAAGCACTTTTATTTTTGGTCCGTTTTTCTTTGAACAGAATACACCCAGAGGACCTATCTGCAAGAGCGCGACGCCAGCACGTTATCGAGGCGCACAGCGTGTGATTCCTGTTTTGGAAGAGCGCAACGGTGTGGAAACCACTGTTTTCACGCAAGATGCGGCAACATCTCATGTCGCTCACCCAGAAAAGATCTGCTCCATGCAACATTCCACAAACGTGTTATGTTCAGAGGTTTTCCAGACACATGGCCTGCAACATCATTTGATACGAATCCAAGCTCTGGGGTATCTACCAGGGAGACGTTCAGTTCCGACGCGATCTGAAGGCCAGTAAAATACAGGAACACGTTGCTCAGATTCCACCAGAACGGCTGCGAGTAGCTGTTGACCACGTCGTTGTATGGATGCAGCATCTCGTCAACGTCTCCGTCGTCCAAACGAAACAAATTGTGTACGCGGCGGTTAATCATGAAATCAAAATTAAGCCTTTCTGACTTCTTCGACCTTTTTTTTCTCATGTCCAGTTCCTTAACCTTTACATATTGAAATATTTCTATACATCTTTCTTTTTTCTTTCTTGCATTCACAGCCCCAGTCTTGCACCTGGTGACCAAAATTGGAACTAATCTTTTTCCGGTGTAAATCGGTTCCGCATTAACGCACAAGAATATCTACCAAGTTTCGCTACCATACCATAATTACGGTCCACACTGGATGTCCGTGAGCAGCTGCTTATTAATTATAACTACCAGGTATACGCAGGCTTACGAAAGGGGACAAGGTACCACAGTCTGTTGAGAAAACGTACATATCAATAAGCTAGGCAATGAAATAGCGGAGAAAGTCTGTTAAGATGGCAAAGTAGAACACAAATTAGTACCGTCGGTAAATTACTTCCACGAGATAAAACACCTCTCTAGAAAAGAGTGGAGGCCTTGACAAGGGAAAGACTCTAGGCCATGATATCACCAACAATACTAACAAGACTTTGGCACAGCAGTCTCAGCTGCAGATGAGGATTCTTAGTCACTATAACCCGGATGATGTTCAACCACGATCGGTTCAAACAATATTTCCATCGCATCACCATCACACCACCTGCTTTGTACAACTGTGTTGAAGACGAGGACCTATAACACATTTTCTTTGTTTACATTTGCCAGGAGGACTCTCTGACGGTGCTATTAAGAAACATTATCCATCTGAAAAACCAGTTACCAAATTGTCTCTGTAACTATAAAGAGAAATTAAGATTCGCAAGAGACATTCTTTCTCGGTTAAAACAAAAGTAACTTTATTAGATACATTAAACATGGAAATACATGGCGTTGACTTTCCGCAGTAATATATAATTTATATATCGTGTTGAACCAGTTTTCCGTTTTCTAGGCCATGGTCACATGACAGACGGCTGAACAGACAGTCCACATATCAGCGAGAGCTTGTAGGTCCACAAACATAGTTATTTCCCAAGACTTACGACATTAAAGATTACGCATCTGTACGAAAAACACAAAATTACAATGCTTCAATCTGATATGGGTGTTGACGTCAATCAAACACTGAGCTTATGGATTTATACATGTATCTTTAGAGTTCAAAATATATTTGGATCAGTCGAATATTGGGTGAATACGACTGTAGAGTTTCCGGCGTACGCTATTGATTAAAAGCTCTCGAGCTTCCAGTCGGATGGTAGTGTCAAAATCACGAGGTTTCGAAGATTGTCATACTCACTCCCTTGTGACATCAACTTCGCCAGAAAATTCTTAGCGTGCCGCTATTCGAAACGTTGCGGTATTTTAACAATGCCACTCGACTGGAAGCCCTAGACCTTTTTATTACTTAGATTTATAGATTTATAATCGTTGGAGTCCTAAATATTCAGCACATCATTACATAATCCTTCGTCTTTTGTACACGTGTCAGACTGAAGCATTCCAGATATGTGTTCTTCGTTTAGCTGCATAATCATCTATGGCTTAGAAATCCGAAAGGCGGCGCACAACAAAATATAAAATGAATATCGTCGTGGAACGTCAATACTGTGTATTTCAGTGCACCGCGTATGTCTGTGAAGACGTAGCTTCTTATTCAAGACTTTGTGCATCTCTCTGGCCACCGTTCACCCTGATTTTATCGTACTTCTTCCATATTGTCCAAGTCTAAAAATGCAGATGGGGCCTTGTTTATGGAGAACATTACCTCTTTTAGTACACGACGCACGCGAAGCCCTTGCAGTTGATCGGGAATGGTGGTTTCCTTCCATACTGCGTCCGGAAGTTAGGTTGCACTTGAGTATCACAGTTCATCCTTATAACCCAAGCTACACACCGAACTTCGTCCTGCAGCGTCCACACTTTTTCGTCAAAGCTGAGGCACCTGAAAAATAAATAAATAAAGATAAAAAATATAAAAAAGTTTGAGTTATCTTGTTACATTCAGAAAAAAAGTTGTTATTATCTAGAATAGTTTTAAAGGCATTAAATCCCAAAGAAGATAAGACTTATATTTCCTTCACATATTTTATGTATGTAGGTGACATAATGGCGTCACCCGAAAGGCAGTTTTTAAAAAATTGCTGCGTACTGAGGGTGCTTAACTAGTCTGCTGTAAGGGCTATCAATAAATTCCTCCGCACAAGTACTGCATATTCTGGTAAGCAGAACTACAAGGCATTGATTGACTTAGTTACCACTAGGACTAGTAAGCTTTCGGATAACATTATTTGGGGCACACATTACAATTTTAATGTCGTCACAAACACAAAGGTATAATTAATGTTGTTGCTTCCGTATTCCTGAAAGATTTGCTGACGTCATATCGTATTGTAACTAAGAAATCAATAGTTGTTGCTGTTAATAACAACAGCTTTGAAATAATATGTAGAGTAAACAAAAGGACATTACTTCAGTACGAACAATAATGGAAACACTACTTCAGGAACTAGATCATTTCTTGTCAGATTCGTGTCTAGAGACCATAATCGTTTTATGTTTTGGCTGAAACGCATATGACGTTATAAGTACTTGTTTAACAGAATCACTCGTCCTTTTTCAGTAATTACTTAACAAATAACCGGCTTGTGCAGTTGTGACGTGACTTGTAGATTGGGCTGATTGGAAGTTTGCTGCAGGAACTTTCCCAGCAGACCTGCCAGGAATTTCAAACTCTAGTTAGCCAAGCTGTGATGTAAATTAGTGTTCGTTACTTTGTAGATTAACAAACATTCTCAATGTCATTCTAATATCAAGTGATTATCATTTCGTCCTACATTGTTTTGGTCACCCTGAAGCAAAGAAATACTACGAAAAAAATAGGTTATCAGCTATCTCGGCGAGAATAGGCATTCACAGCATTAAATGAAATATACCATGCAAGAATCTTTGATCACATTTAACAATAAAACCTTACGTCAACAGTGTGCAGTGAAGAACTAATGGGGTTGGGGAAAAAGAAATAGAAATATCGTGAGAAATGCGCTGTTGTATTGGACCACAAACCGTCCTCAATGCGTTGCAAGTGTCAGTGGCAGTCAGAGCAGCGTTCTGTGTAATTGCGAATGCATTATGTCGGAACTAAGTGAGGTCGAAGTGGTCAGTTTGCTGGCGCTCGTGTTGTGGCCGCTTCCGCAGCCAAGGCAGCCCAAGTGTTTGGTGTTTCAAGACGCGGCGTATCGATGTTTGTATCGCATACGGGGAAAGCAGGAAAACATCATCCTCTAGGCAACAATATGGACGACAGTATGTGTTGAGTGATTATGAGAGGAATATTGTGACGAAAAATAAGGGAGCGACACCTACGAGCCGGTGTGGCAGTGCGGTTCTAGGCGCTTCAGTCTGGAACCGCGTGACCGCTACAGTCGCAGGTTCGAATCCTGCCTCGGGCATGAATGTGTGTGATGCCCTTAGGTTAGTTAGGTTTGAGTAGTTCTAAGTTCTGGGGGGCTGATGACCACAGATGTTAAATCCCATAGTGCTCAGAGCCATTTGAACCATTTGACACCTACGAATATCCCTGGAGAACTTAATGCCGCATTCGTGAATTCTGTTGTTGTGGTCTTCAGTCCGAAGAGGGGTTTGATACAGTTCTCCAATCTACTCTATCCTGTACGAGCCTCTTCATCTCCGGGTAACTGCTGCAACCTACACCCCTCTGCTTACTATATTCATCTCTTGGTCTCCCTCTACGATTTTTACCTCCCCCCCCCCCCCCCCAACACTTCGTCCAGTACTAAATTGTTGAATCCTTTATGTCTCAGAATATGACCTACCAGCCGACTCCTTCTTCAAACCAGGTTGTGCCACAAACTTTCCTCCCCAATTCTATACAGTACTTCCTCATCACTTATATGATGCCCGCCCCCGGTAGCTGAGTGGTTTGCCGGCACGGTAACTCAGCGTGTTCGGTCAGAGGGTTAGCTGCCCTCTGTAATAAAAAAAACTGAGTTAATGGATCAACGACACACTGAAACAGGTGTCTTGCGACGTCCGCCCCGAGCAGATACAAAGAACGAAGACGAACAAAATGAGATTTTTAAAAAAGTGGTCAGCGTGACAGAATGGCAATCCTAATGGCCCGGGCTCGATTCCCGGCTGGGTCGGAGATTTTCTCCGCTCAGGGACTGGGTGTTGTGTTGTCCTAATCATCATAATTTCATCTCCATCGACGCGCAAGTTGCCAAAGTGGCGTCACATTGAAAGACTTGCACCCTGCGAACGGTCTACCCGACGGGAGGCCCTAGTCACACGACTAATATGATCTACCCATCTAGTCTTCAGCGTTCTTCTGTAGCGCCACATTTCCAAAACTTCTATTCTCTTCTTGTCCAAACTTTTTATCATCCATCTTTCACTTCTGTACATGGCTAAACTCTACACAAATACTTTCAGAAAAGACTTCCTGATACTTAAAGCTGTGTTTCTCTTCTTCAGAAACAATTTTCTTGCCATTGCCAGTCTACATTTTATATCCTCTCTGCTTCGGCCATCATCAGTTACTTTGCTCCCCAAATAGCAAAACTCCTTTACTGCTTTAAGTAACTCGTTTCCTAATGTAATTCACTCAGCATCACCTGATTTAATTCGACTACATTCCTTTGTCCTTATTTTGCTTTTGTTGATATTTATCTTATATCTTCCTTAGAAGACACTTGCCATTCCGTTCAGTTGCTCTTGTAAGCCCTTTTCTGTATCTGAGAGAATTCCAATGTCATCGGCAAACCTCAAAGTTCCTTTGCCTGGACTTTAATTTCTAATCTAAATTTTTCTTTTGTTTACTTTACTACTTGCTCGATGTATAGATTGAATAACATCAAGGATAGGCTACAGTCCTGTCTCACTCCCTTCTCAACCATTGCTTCCCTTTCCTGCACCTCGACTTTTATAGCTGCCGTTTGAATAAAATTTGTAAATAGCCTTTCACTCACTGATTTGTACCCCTGCTACCTTCATAATTTAAAAGGGAGTATTCGAGTCAACATTGTCAAAGAAACCTGCTTTTCTCTAACCTATCTTGTATGGGAAGTCGCAAGGCCAGTATTGCCTCTCGTATTCCTACATTTCTGCGGAATCAAAACCGGTCTTCCCCGAAGTCGGCATCTACCAGTTTTTTCCATTCCTCTGTAAAGAATTCGTGTTAGTATCTTGAATCCTATCAGCACCAAAGCAACTCGAATAGAGCTCCAGAAGCATAGAATTCCATGGCTAGATGGAATTTCTAAACTAGCCATCAGTGACGCAAAAGGCTGTGTCAGGAAAACGTGATTCCGAAGCCATAAAACCTGGACTACGGAGCAATCGAAGAAAGTCTTCTGCCACATAGCTTCCAACTTTTGGTCGAGTTTGCGAACGAAGAGTGAAACACGGTGGAATTCGGTACTGGTTGGGACTGCCATACCATGGTATTCCGTGGGCTTCATGGTTATTGACGGGGAATGCTTATGTTCGGCTACATGGAGACTATTTGCAGCCATCCACGGACTTCATGTTCCCAAACAATGATGGAATTTTTATGGATGACAATACGCTATGTGACCGGGTCATAATTGTATGCTGATGGTTTGAAGAGCATTCTGCCAGCCGCGGTGGCCGATCGCTTCTAGGCGCTTCAGGCCGGAACCGCGCGACTGTTAGGTCACAGATTCGAATCCTGCCTTGGGCATGGATGTGTGTGATGTCCTTAGGTTAGTCAGGTTTAAGTGGTTCTAAGTTCTAGGCGACTGATAACCTCAGATGTTAAGTCAGATAGTGCTCAGAGCCATTTGAACCACTTTAAGAACGTTCTGGACAATACGAGTGAATCATTCGGCCACCCAGATCGGCCGACATGGGACACAATCGAGAGGTTAGCTCGTACACAACATCGTGCTCCGGCAGCAGTTTCGCTACAGAGGCAACGCGATTTAGTATTTCTGCAGGGGAATTCCAACGACTTTTTTGAGTCCATGCCACGTCGAGATGCTGCGCTATGTCGGGAAAATGGAGGTCCGACAGGATTTTAGGAGATATCCCATGACTTTTGGGTATTCCATGACTTTTGTCGCCTCACTGTACATTATATGTTAAAGTATTTCTCTTTTTCAGAACCACATAAAACTTCATCTTTTATTGCTTATGCCAGCCGTAAATTTATATCCTCTCTACTTCCGTCATCGTCATTTAGCTTCCTACTCAAATAGTGAAGGTCATCATCTACGTCTTTTAAAGTCTCAGTTTACTAATTTAATTACCTAAGAATCTTTCTTTCCATCCCCCAGTCGAGTATCGGGTCTGTTGTTACAGGTTTTGGGAAATTTTTATTTTGTTATTTAACTTGGCCATATGCCCTACCTGACATCACAGTCGTCAAGGTAACCTAAGGAAGTGAAGACATGAGCGCCATCTGTCTACGAATCACGTAAACTTTGTTTTGTGCCTTTTCGTATTTTAACTGTTTGTGTATCGCTCCCTCCGAGGATCCGTTTGGGGACTAGCACAGCATTTGCCTAAGTGAGGGTGGAAAACCGTCTAAAAACCACAATTAGGCTGGCTGGTGTACCAACCCAGTTCTTTAATACCCCGCGCGGATACGTTCTGCGTGTGGATGGCCTCGGTGGCTCACAAGCTAGCGCACTGCCTGTTAAGCTGTACGGGCAGTCAATTCCAACAACAACTGATTTAATTTTATTCCACTTCATTACCCTTGTTTTATTGATGTTCATGTTATAACTTCCTTTCAAGATACTATCCATTCCGTTCAACTTCTAAGTACAAACTCATCGGACAGGATTATAATTATAGTTTTTATATTTTGTCAATGAACTTTATTTCTTTTTTCCAAATTTCCCTTTGGTTTCCTTTAATATTTGCCTACTTAGTAGAGATTGACTAACAATTAAGACAGTCTGTCTCTCTTTTCAGCTACTGCTTCCTTTTCAAGTCCTAATGTCTTCTAATCAGTATTTCCTCACGTATTCCTAACTTTCTGGGAATGCCAAACTTCCTAGAACTCAGATTCTAAGCCTCATAATCCTTCATAAATACATCGTGTTAGTTACTTCGCACCCATGATTAATTAATCTGGTGGTTCAGCAATACATCTGTGAGCACGTAACTATCTTCTTTGGAACTGGGGTTATTACATTCTTCTTGCAATCGGAGAATATTCCGCCTATTTCACGTATCTTTTCCGTGGTCTCAACAATTCCATTTTCCGTCAGCTGGATAGTAGCGGGCACCTCGGTACAAATTGCCGAGCAAAATGTAAACAGCTGCGGTCTGGAGCTAAGTCGCCACGGCTGTAGCACGCTGGAAGTGGCACACCAACTCCAAACAAATCAAATAAAATGACGGAGTAGCAGAACTTTGGCCGCATCACCCCGCGCGTCCCTCAGGGACCGACGGGCCGCCTGTAGCAGGCGTGACGTGCCACATGGAGCCCAGCCAGCGAAACTCCATCTCGACACTCACCAGGCCACAAAGCAGGGGTCAGCGCCGTTACAGGCGAGAGCGTCGATCCGCCGCCCTCTCATTAAAGGGGGAACCTCGTTTGCAGTAAGTGACGCGAGGCGAGTAGCCAGATGCACTCGCTTAAACGAGAGAGATTACCTTCCGCGTTCCACACCTAACAAGAATTTAGAGCCTAGATTCTTCCGCGCAAACCTCTTCCGGGTCGAGTTCCTTACGGTACGGTAGGTTGTCACCACTGCACGAGTACAGCTCATGGCACTCACGTTCCTATCTTCAAGCCAGAATTGAAAGACCTGTCGAAAGTGAGGTCATTAGGGGCATTAAGGTTGAAATAAGAGTAAAAATCTGCCAGCGGTTGGGCTATATATTTAGGACACAAACAATAGGATGTTGTTATTTGGTAACAAAAAAAGTTGAAGCAAATCTGAGTCCTAATGAGACGCTTTGAATGACCCGTGAGAGGCCGGGTAGAGGGGGGAGGGGGGGGGGGGGGAATCCCATGATATTCTTCCACTCATAGCGATCCCTTGATCCATTTGTATCTTTCCCTATCTCTCCGACTAATTCCCAATACAATGTGGCTGAGCGGTTCTAGGCGCTTCAGTCTGGAACCACGCGACCGCTACGGTCGCAGGTTCGAATCCTGCCTCGGGCATGAATGTGTGTGGTGTCCTTAGGTTAGTTAGGTTTAAGTAGTTCTAAGTTCTAGGGGACTGATGACCTCAGAAGTTAAGTCCCATAGTGCTCAGAGCCATTTGAACCAATTCCCAATACGCGTCTCTCAAAACGTCCTGATTTTGAATAACACTCGTATTAAAAGTCGATATCTTACATCGATTTAAAGCCTGCAGCTTCAGGTACATTCCATGCACAGTCTTTGAACTTCCGTATTCGTTTTACGAAATGGAAGGCAGTTCATTTATATTCTTCTGTTTCTGTCATTTTTTGAAAGATGTAACCACCGTTTGACTGTACAGCAGGTTTATTCCACCATCTAGACTCCGGTCTCAGGCCATTATCAAGTGTTAAAAATATTAAAAATTATTTCACAACCATATCAAGTGAAGAAGTTGCGGCGGCGCGGTTCCTTTCGTCCATTACCTGCACCTGCCTGTGAATTCGTTGCAGGAGATCACCGATAGGAAAGCCGAGCAGAAACCTACCGTACTGCGACTCGCACCAGGCTGCATACAACGTGACTATCCCAAGAATCGAGAAATGGTCTTAATTTTGAATGAAAGATGAAAATATAGGCAAAACTTCGGTATATTCTGAACCTTGATAATTTACACGTTCACTGCCAAGCCCGTGCTAATCTTAACACAGTCACGCAGAAACCCTTTCATTCACGTTAGCAAGATTATGGTAAAGTATTTCCCGAAATCTGAACAGCTACTACGCACGGATTGTACTTAAATGAAGATGCTCGCCATACTATTAAGTTTATCGGCGTCTAATGCACTCAATTTTTAGTCACCGATCTGCTCAATAAGCCACGCAGAATTATTGTCCTTTCTCACTTACAAAATTACTTAAAAAATCCGTACTTTCTAAAAAAACACACTGGAATAAATATGCCTTCACTTTAAAACACTTTTGAAACATGTAGCACAACTAAAATCGCCAAACTGTAACTTCCTTCGGAGCTCATACTACACACGACCGTACGATTGAAAGGCTGGGCTCCGACTATTTTAGAGTGTAGACTGCTGTAAGCATACTATATCTCCAAGAGAAAAGACGCGCGAAGAATACCTCGTTCTGATGGTCACTTTTCTTACAAGCCAATAGAAAAACATTATTCTCCCGCGTTAGTCCGCGCTTTCCTTGACTAACCAATCAACAAATAACACACTTTCGAACTGTACGTTTCCCCGAAATAAATATGTAACATTTTGATATTTGGTTTGTACTTTACGTTATTAACTATTTTCATTTGCACTCGAATTAGCTTTACTTTTATCACAAACTTACTTAACATATTATGATAAAAAATTTCCCGTCGTACGACGTTCATCAGTTTTTGAACAGATTCACGCATCATTCACTCTACTAAAAGCATATACAAAACCATACAAACATAAATAAACAAAAAAGCCTTCAAGAAATAAACAGTACAATCCACAAAACCATTCTCTTGATCTGTTTCTTGAATGTCTCTATGCACTACTGTCCTCTAGCAGATGAAAATTAGAACTATGTACTGGACTAAACCCGCACCAGACCATCTGTTACTGTGCACGCATGAGTCATTCTCCCAATTCACAGGCTCTAGACAGGAGCGGTACGAGGCGCCGTGCCTCAACGTCATGTTAAATCCCAGTAAATTAGCCTATCATACAAATGTTCTCGCATTTACTTTGGATAAAATGGTTTATAAAACCGAAGATTTTCGTTAATGTTCATCTGCCTCAACTAAAAAGTTAAATATCAGTCTATGTGACGTTATTGCAATGATTACTAAATCGAGACAGATTTACAAGCAATTCGCAGTGTGAGTTCTCTTATCTGTATGACGTTGCACGCCATGTTTCCTGCAAGTATGCACTGATCCGGTTGGGAATGGTTTCATAAAGCCGCTGTATCCTCTCCAGAGGCCAGCTGGCCCATCCATTGTTCCTTGACATCCTGGATCCTGGCGTGGAAGTCCAAGCTGGCCTCACACATGCTCTATCAGAGGCAGATCTGGGGATCTTGCTGGCCATGGGAGTACCACAGAGACACTTTATAAAACACGGAGACGAGAAATTTACTGTTGAACAATGGCATCACGATACTATCCCACTAGAGGCAACATTTGGGGACGCAGAATGTCCGCGACATACCACTAGCCGTCAGAATTCCCTCACTCACTGTCAGCTGTGACCTGAAGTCATCGCTCCCCATATCATGACGCCATGAGTAACACCGTTCTGCTTCTCCAAAACAATGGACATATCACTACATCAGCGCCCTACTCGCAGCCGTAGTCATCTGGATCGTGCAGAATCTCGGTTCATCGCTGAAGTCAACCGCGACATTCATCTGCGATCGATGCATTCCGGCACGAAACCTCTCCACACGCAGTTTGGAGTGGTTTCGTGCCGGAAAGTGTTTGAGTCGTGGTGTTAACGGCCCCTATGCGTGGGACGGTAATTTCTTAGTCCGGCTGCTGCCAATCTCCGACCAGTGATGCAGAATAGCACAGAATGTTGCAGGGAGCCCATCACTTGTTCGCGGACGGCAGACAGAGATGTAAAAAGCCTACGATGTGCTTGGTGAAAAATACGGTGGTGGCTGGACGTGGTCGACTGGAACCTCGACGAGGATATGCCTGCCCCCACGCTACCTTGCAGTCCAACATCCGAAAGCACCACAAACCTGTACGTTGGACAATTCTACAAGAAGGCCAAGTAGAGACCCAAAATAAGGCCACTTTCGAACGCTCACTGGCCCTTACAACGCCATCTCATGCGAGTACGCAGCACTTCCGTGCCCTTCACAGTTATCACTCAATATCTGACGCTCTTCACGTCCCTTATACGCCTTCCAGGCCTGGTAACAACACAGAATATAAATAGTACTAACGCACTCCAGCTGTCGCAGAGAACTGCGACTCTATTACATATCGTTGATGGTTAGTACTTTTATGGAGTTTTCTGAGTGTTTCATTCTTTTTGTCATACAGTGTCTAAAAGTTCATCAAATATACATCTGAAGAATGATGATAATATGCAGGTGGCAGAAAAGGAAAATTTGAGGTGACTCAAAGAAAAGTAAACAAAATAGGTTTACAACTTTTATTGATGAAAACAAACAGACAATTACATTCCCTTAAGTGGTGCAACGAAACAAAACTGACTTTCTAAAAATAAAGTAGTTAAGATTAGGGTTATTCAAACGCCTGCATTCCTGGAAGCGAACGCTAAAATTTTTCATGTTGCAGTTGAGAAAGTTCAATGGAAATTACAGTGATTTTTTCTCGATTCGTTATTTTCAACTCCACGATTGTCCTTGGGGAAGTGGAGTAAACCTTTTAAGTTGGCCCAACAAGTAACACACAGGCACATTTTGTGGTCATGGAGGCCTAAGAAAGTCATCAAACAGTGAAATCGCGTGGTTGCCAAAGGGCTGTCGAACGATTGTCATTGACGCTCTGACTATATGGAACGTGGATGGTATCGCTGAAACCAAGGACCTGGAAAATTTTGTTCTGCTACAAAGCTCTCGAGCATACCAGCATATCATTCAGACATTGTTGTTGTATTTACTCACCAATTCTCAAAGAAGTAATGCCCCATCGCATCATCAGATGGCGATTTTTTATTTTTATTTTTTTGTATTTTTTTAGTCATCAGTTTTCTGATTGGTTTGGAGCGTAACGCCACGGCTGCCTCACCTGCGCTAACCTCTTCATTCAGAGTAGCAATTGCATTCTTCGTGTCAAATATATTTTGTTGGATGCATTTCAGTCTCTATTTTCTCACCCTGCGCTGTTCCAGACGCACTTTCCCGGAAATTTCCTCCTCAACGTAAGGCCTGTGTTTGATACCAGCAGAGTTTTCTTCTCTGTGCTAATCTGCTTTTTATGCCCTCTTTGCTTCGTTCCACATGGGTTACCTTGCTTCGATGTCAGCAGAATTCGTTAAATTCGTCTACTTCGTGACTGCCAATTTTGATGTTCATTTTATCGCTATTGTCATTTCTGTTACTTATTATTACTGCTACTTTTCATTACTTTCGTCTTTCTTCGATTTACTCTCAATCCACATTTTGTACTCTGTAATTCTTCTTCAATTTCACTGAGGATAGCAATTACACCAGCGAATCTTATCATTGATATATTTTCACCCTGAATTTTAATCCCACTCGTGAATATTTCTTTTACGTTCCTCATTGCTTCTTCGTTGTATATTTGTTAACAGTAGAGGCGAAAGACTACATCCTTGCCTTACACCCTTTTTAATCTGAGCACTTCTTTCTTGGTCTTCCAGTCTTATTTTTCCTTCTTGGTCCTTGTTCATATTGTACATTACACGTCTTTCCTTGCAGCCTACCCCTATTTTTCTCACACTTTCGGACATCTTAAACCATTTTACATTGTCGAGCGCTTTTTCCAGGTCGACAGATTTATTGAACGTGTATTGATCCATTGAACGTGTCTCAGTCTTCCTTCGTCTTGCTTCCATTATCAACTGCAACGTCAGAACCGCCTCTCTGATGCCTTTACTTTCCTAAAGCTAAGCTGATCGTCATCTAACACATCCACAGGTTTCTTTTCCATTCTTTTGTTTATTATTCTTGTCGGCAACACTTTCGGACTTGTAGGGTCTTGCAGTCTTTGGAATTGTGTAGACGATGTTTTGTCGAAAGTATGGTGGTATATCGCCAGACTCATACATTCTACACACCAATTTGAACAGTCGATTTGTTGCCACTTACCCTAATGATTTTAGAAATTCCGATGGAATGTTATTTATCTCTTGTGCTCATTTGATCTCGAGTCTTTCAGAGCTCTTCCAAATTCTGACTCCAATACTGGATCCCCATGTCTTCCCTAATATCTCCAATTTCTTCTTCTACAGTGTCATCAGGCAGTTCTTCCCCTTCATAGAGGCCTTCAATGTATTCTTTCCATCTATCCTCTCTCTCCTCTGCGTTTATATGGCACATCAAATTGTAACCCTTATGCTAAGTCATGGTAGTTGTTGCAATTGACAATGGTTTCAGGTGCCAAATATCGGAAATTCCAATTCTTTACATATTCGCCGAAATAAAAATGAGCCTCATCCGATACGAAAATGATGTCAACAAAATTGGGATCGTTGTTAATCTTTTCCAACATTTTTTCATTAAAAATCAAGTGGAGTATTCGACGGACAGTTGTTTGGCTTAGGTTTTCTTGCCTATCACAGCGGGCTTCTTTCCATTGAATTCCGAAGTGCCTCATAGTTTTCCAGGTTTCATTGAGTGCGTTGATCTCGTTGATCTCTATTTTAGAGTTGAACCTCGTGTCTTCGAAATTGTCAACACATGCCTTGATGGCGTGGTAAGATGAAACACGACCATGGCATTCTAAACTGTAACGACCTCTGAAACGCTGCCGAACAGCAAACAGCCTGACATCAGTCTTGCAAAATGTCTTACTGACAAATGCACGTTGTGCACCGCCCCGCTGCTCCTTTGATTACTAAACTGCAAGGATTCGCCAGTCCTGCCTTTCAGTTCTCACATGTGTCATCGCTACTTTCAGGATTTCTATTATCCCTGGGCTATCCTGTATTTCTTAGTGTGAAAATTTAGGGAGAAAATAACACCGATTTTTATTTGTAAGATTAACAGGAAAATCATCTGATAATCTTGAACGTAATTGATGATGCCTCCGTATCTGCCCAATAAGATGGGGCAGCATGTTAAATTTAGATTTGTTCTTGTTGTTCCTGCAGAAAGAAACTACATAGTTAATATCCCCAAGTTCGTAGTCGCAGCTTTGCAGACATTTGCATCACGGATTTTATGATGTTAAGTACGGCAAATTAAGAGAAATCGGTTAATAACAGTAATATTACTTTTTTACATATTTATTTTTGCTTCACTTAGGTCTCAAATACATTGAAGTTTCACCACAGGCATCAACACCAGACAACATTTGAAATTACGTAGAAATTGGAAAAGGTGCTCTCGCATGACACACCGTACTACTCTCTCCGTTTTCTCATGCCAAACGTGACACACCTACCCATAGTCAAAACAGTTCTAAATGTGAACTACATTATGTAGGATAATTGTTCAAATTTAGGTTAAGTATTAAACAGATGTTGGTAATTTAAATTAATGTCTCCACATCTTCTTAATGATCACATTCTATGTAAATACGGTTTAGCTCTTCTGTTTTCAACAGTTCAAGGAATTGATTACGGTGGTCATTGTGGGTGAATTACAATTTAATATTGTGTTTTTTTTCAAACATAATGTTTAAAGTTTTAAACACTGTTCGAGTGTTACAAAAAGCCCGACGTGACGTTTGTACCAGTATATGTGTTTCAGAATTTCGATTTGAGGGGCATTTTACGTTTTGTTATCTAGGTACAACAATCTTGACATAAAATGCAATGAGTTTAATCCATCCTATAAGCTTTTCGATAAGATGTATGTTATCGAAAGTTAATGACTTCTATTAAAAAAATGTAACTTTGTAAGACAATTTTTTTTAGTTTACCTACATATTTGCATTATTTAATAGTTCGGTTGACTTTTTTGTTTATTTTTAACAAGACGTGTTCATTGTTGAAGAGAAGCAATTGTTAGCCAAAGTAAGACTGCTTTTTAAGTTATTATCTGTTCAAAAATGTTCAAATGTGTGTGAAATCTTATGGGACTTAACTGCTAAGATCATCAGACCCTGCCGGCCACTGTGGCCGAGCGGTTATTAGGCGCTTCAGTCTGGAACCGCGCGACCGCTATGGTCGCAGGTTCGAATCCTGCCTCGGGCATGGGTGTGTGTGATTCCTTAGGTTAGTTAGGTTTAAGTAGTTCTAAGTTCTAGGGGACCGATGACCTCAGATGTTAAGTCCCATAGTGCTCAGAGCCATTTGAACCATTCTTTTTTTCATCAGTCCCTAAGCTTACACACTACTTAACCTAAATTATCCTAAGGACAAACACACACACCCATGCCCGAGAGAGGACTCGAACCTCCGCCGGGATCGGCCGCACAGTCCATGACTGCAGCACCTTAGACCGCACGGCTATTATCTGTAGATACAGATACGTCACAAAAATGGGTTTAATTGTTGACCTTTTTTTCTTAATCCTTCAGAAAAGAGACTGAACACCACAAAAACAGCTAAGTGTAAACATCAAGCTAGGTCTCTCATATGTATCCCTTTACTTACAGCTGCTATCTGACGATAATTGAAGTGCATATTTCCATTCTGTTACCCAATATAGGGCAAACAGTGTTGTATTATCCGGTACACGATCTAATTCAGTACTGTAGTATCCGATACACGTCTAAAGCGTTGTAAGCCTTAATACCTCGGTAGCCGTTCACGCTGAAGTATTCAGCGCCGCACGCTCTGGATGCGTCCGCGAACGGCGCGTTCACTCCGGTTCCCTTTCTCCACTTGCGCCGATTTTGTGCCCGCCGCAAATGAACGGGGCGCGTAATGTAGCGCCAGATGTTTATTGCCATCGGCACGCGAATTACAAGTGAACCCGCGAGCAGCACTTTGGACGGGAACAATGGGCCGGCACGGTGCACGCGCCCTTCCGCTGCCGCGAATTATTTCCGGAGGAATTTCCGCCGTCAAATACGTTTGCCCTGGGTGTCCCCTGGTATCGAACGATGGCCTCCGGGCGGCCGAACCAATTTCTGCGTCATTACGATCTAATAAACAGCGGACGGCTGTCACCGCACGTGCATTCATTTTCATTTATACTTCTGAATAATGATGGGTGCGGTCGTTGATCGTAGAACGGGGATCTAACGGTTGTGCCCTATAACTGGTATTTCAGCAGAGCACAGTTCCTCACGGCCTTGTTTATATTTTTTCGCAATTTCTGAAGAAATGATGCTGATACCTCACAAGAAACCAAAAATTGTTCGTCATCACATCGTCGTGTGTGTTTGTTATACACTACTGGCCATTAAAATAGCTACATCAAGAAGAAATGCAGATGATAAACGGGTATTCATTGGACAAATATATTATACTAGAACTAACATGTGATAGATCCTGAGAAATCAGTAGCCAGAACAACCACCTCTGGCCGTAATAACGGCCTTGATACGCCTGGGCATTGAGTCAAACAGAGCTTGGATGGCGTGTACAGGTACAGCTGCCCGTGCAGCTTCAACACGATACCACAGTACATCAAGAGAAGTGACTGGCGTGTTGTGACGAGCCAGTTGCGCGGCCACCATTGACGAGACGTTTTCAATTGATGAGAGATCTGGAGTATGTGTTGGCCAGGGCAGTAGTCGAACATTTTCTGTATCCAGAATGGCCCGTATAGGACCTGCAACGTGCGGTCGTGCATTATCCTGCTGAAATGTAGGGTTTTACAAGGATCGAATGAAGGGTAGAGCCACGGGTCGTAACACATCTGAAATGTAACGTCCACTGTTCAAAGTGCCTTCAGTGCGAACCCAAGAGGTGATCGAGAAGTGTAACCAATGGCACCCCATGCCATCACGCCGGGTGATACGCCAGTATGGTGATGACGAATACACGCTTCCAATGTGCGTTCACCGCGATGCTGCCAAACACGGATGTGACCATCATGATGCTGTACACAGAACCTGGATTGATCCGAAAAAATGACGTTTTGCCATTCGTGCACCCAGGTTCGTCGTGGAGTACACCATCGCAAGCGCTCCTGCCTGTGATGCAGCGTCAAGGGTAACTGCAGCCATGGTCTCCGAGCTGATAGTCCATGCTGCTGCAAACGGCATCTAACGGTTCGTGCAGATGGTTGTTGTCTTGCAAACGTCCCCATCTGTTGTCTCAGGAATCGAGACGTGGCTGAACGATCCGTTACAGCCATGCGGATAAGATACCTGTCATCTCGATTGCTAGTGATACGAGGCCGTTCGGATGAAGCACGGCGTTCCGCATTACCCTCCTGAACCCACCGATTCCATATTCCGCTAACAGTCATTGGATCTCGACCAACGCGAGTATCAATGTCGCAATACGATAAACTGCAATCGCGATAGGCTACAATCATAAGTTTATTAAAGTCGGAAACATGATGGTACGCATTTCTTCTCCTTACACGAGACATCACAATAACGTTTCACCAGGCAACGCCGGTCAATTGCTGTTTGTGTATGAGAAATCGGTTGGAAACTTTCGTCATGTCAGCACGTTGTAGGTGTCGCCACCGGGGCCAACCTTCTGTGAATGCTCTGAAAAGCTAATCATTTGCATCTCACAGCATCTTCTTCCTGTCGGTTGAATTTCGCGTCTGTAGCACGTCATCTTCGTGGTGTAGCAATTTTAATGGCCAGTAGTGTATAATTATAAGCACACAACATATAAAATTATTCATCCACGCAAATAGTGCGTAACAATGCCACTTATCAAGATGTAAAGGAGTAGAGTCTGTGGCGCGCGCCTCTGATTGTTCTGTTGGGCTGATTGCAGGCAGATAGCAGCCTTCCCTCTCCGCAGCACGAGAAGTGGTCAGCCCACGTGGCTTTCGCTCAGGCCGCCATTTAGCCCCGGTACTCATTTAATAGCATGCGGAGTGGCCCTGGGGCAGCTCTGGAGGGACATGAACGAGGAAAATTATCCGCCACTATCCGCGACTGGACCCGTAAGCTCCTGGTCCGGTATCTAAAAAAGGGTGTGAAATTTTATGGGACTTAACTGCTAAGGTCACCAGTCCCTAAGCTTACACACTACTTAACCTAAATTATCCTAAGGACAAACACACACACCCATGCCCGAGGGAGGACTCGAACCTCCGCCGTGACCAGCCGCACAGTCCATGACCGCAGCGCCCAAGACCGCTCGGCTAATCCCGCTCGGCTCCGGTATCTAGTGCTCTATCCACTACACCACAGCGATCACACAAAACTTGATAACGACCCCAATTTGACGGGACGAGGGTCAACAGAAAGACAGGCCGTGACCTGATTGCTCGTTAAAATGCGTGCAAGCTTTCAATAGCATACGACAAAGTTATCTTTAGTGGGTACCTTTCCAACAAGGTAGGCCTGCACGAAGCCAAGTGTTCACAAAGTGTGGCAGACACGCCGACTAGTGTGACGTCACAAGTTCGTTGTGGGGTCTGTGTTTCTAGTGGTCCCCAGACGAGGAAGTGAGTTCACAAACTTCTTCTGGTATGTCATATCCAGCTGAAGCCGATCATTGACAAGTACATCCGGTAGATCTACCACACTGATAAGATGTCGACTGCTCTGTTCCACTCGCTGTTCCAAATAGCCTCAGACATTTTGTAGGGGATTAAGATCGGGTAGGTTTGCGAATCTGTCGACATGCGGAAGGGTGCATAGCACGAACATAGGCGTGCAGCCCTCTGAACATTTACATCTACATTGTATCAGTACTCCGCAAGGAACCTGACGGTGTGTGGGGGAGGGTACTTGTCGTACTAATAACTGTTAGCCCCCTTACTGTTCCACTGGCGAACGGTCCATGGGAAGAGCGACTGTGCCGGACGCTGTGGCCGAGCTGTTTTAGGCGATTCAGTCCGGAACCGCGCTGCTGCTACAGTCGCAGGTTCGAATCCTGCCTCGGGCATGGATGTATGTGATGTCCTTAGGTTAGTTAGGTTTAAGTAGTTCTAAGTCTAGGGGACTGATGACCTCAGATGGTAAGTCCCATAATGCTTAGAGCCATTTTTTTTTTTTTTTTTTTTTTTTTTTTTTTTTTTTTTTTTTTTTTTTTTGAAGAGCGACTGTCGGTAAGCCTCTATATTGGTTCTAATTTCTCGAATTTTCTCGTCGTGATCATTTCGCAAGACATGTGTGAAAGGAAGTAAAGTTATGTCCGACTCTTTCCGGAAAGTATTCTCTCGAAAATTCAATAGTAAGCCTCTCCGTGATGAACAACACCTCTCTTGTAGCGTCTGCCACTGTAGTTCATTCAACATTTCTGTGACGCTCTCAGTCCGACCAAACGATCCCATGGCGAAACGCCCCGCTCTTCGTTGGGTCTTCTCTATCTCTTCTACGAGTCCTACCTGTTAAGGGTCGCAGGTTGATGAACAATACTCAAAAATCGGTCGAACATGCGACTTCTGTCGTGGATGAGCTATATATCATTAAGATGAATCTCAGTCTGGCATCTGATTTTCCTACTATTTCTTCTGTGCCGTAATTCCACTTAAAGCCGTTCTGGATAGTTACTCTTAGATATCTATGATCATGAATACAGGCGGGCGAAATGAATCAAAATTTCTACCAAGGTCAGGATTCGAACCCATATCTCCTGCTCACTAGAGAGGAGCACCAACTGCTGCGTCACTCTGGCACTGCAGCTAGCACAGCTGCAGGGATTACCCTAGTATGTCTCCCTCTCTAATGCAAACTCCACACCTCAGCCCACCTTGATGTTCCCTTTCTTAATTCGTTTGAGCATTGCTGGAGACCCACGCTCGAATCCTGGCCTTGGTACAAATTTTAATTAATTGCTTCGGCCTCTATTCATTATCATCTATATCTACATCCATACTCCGCAAACCACGTGACCGTGTGTGGCGGAGGGTATCTTGAGTACCTCTATCGGTTCTCCCTTCTACTCCAGTCTCGCATTGTTCGTGGACAGAAAGATTGTCGGTATGCCTCTGCGTGGGCTCTAATCTCTCTGATTTTATCCTCACGGTCTCTTCGCGAGATATACGTAGGAGGGAGCAATATACCTCGGTGAAGGTATGTTCTCGAAACTAAGTCGAGACTTACTACGGCTCTGGAACATATAATTTATTTAATTACACTCCTAGATGTTTTACGGTTTATACTGTTTGCAACAGTTTGTCATCAACGGTGTAGTTGTACAGCAGAGTATTTCTCTTATCGGCTGTTGCTGCACAATATACTGCTCATGAGGGTGTAGAAGAATGGGCAACGCTTAGAAAATGTTGAATAACTACTCTCGTTCACTTTCACAATAACCAGAATCTATGGGCCTCAGTCGCTGTACGGAAAACGCCCTAAAGCGCCAAAGAGCCAACAGCATCAATTACACCCTGCGGACACAGCGGGAAAAGGGTAATTGGACCGTCGCACTCGGTGTCTTTCATCATTTGCAAAGAGGCAAAATGGCGTTTCGTCAGGCCACATTATACGCCTACATTTAGCAACAGTCCAATTTCTGTGTTGTTTAATTCGCTGAAGACTTGCAAGTGCAAGTGCCATTTTGAGGAAAGGCCTTTGGCGAGGTATCAGAATCCAAATGGCCATGTATGCAGTTCCCGTCGCAACATTCGCTCGGAAAATCGACATCAACAATTCTCTTGGGAAACTGATCGTCATTAACGATGCCCGTCTACGGTCCCGGTCCCTACCGGTTATGATTCTTTCCCGACCACTGTTGTTATAAGGCTGCAAGTTGAACATCATTGATTGTTGTCACGCTGGACCGTTCGCATTGAAACATCAATAAATCACGCAGCTTCACTAACGGTAGCTTCATGGGTACATTCGAACTCGATAACTCCTTTCTTCCATTCTGTCACGTCTCCATCTCAGTCCATATTACTGCGCCGACTCCATAAAACTGGCTGGCACATGTATACTGCATCACTGCCACGAACTCGTTCGGCGGCGAAGGTTAAATGACCGTCTTGTGCCAGTTGTACACCATTTAAAGCGCTCCAATGACGCCAGTGTACTCTTTTAACCGTGAAACATATTACACAGTGTCCTGTGGTGGAGTTTACTACCCCTTACAGATCACGACTTGTTGTCGAAGCTGACGCATTACTCATTCCAGGAACCTGCAACAATACATTAGCTTACGGTGCAGCAGAATCACTTGTATGTCAAAGGGATTCACGAAACGAAATGAGCACAGAACTGTCCGGTGGTGCTTAACTGATTAAAGTGTCTCCTTAAGGATTACTAAATTAGGTCTAAGAACTGCAAAGGATTTGATGTGACGGGCACCCTCAACTGAGTAACATATTCGTAAAGTAAGAATCTGCTTCAGTTGGAATGAGAAGTTATTTAATAATTGCACGTCCGGTTTCAGAGCATTACAGCTCCATCCTCAGGTGTCAATGGAAAACAATCATAGGACAATGAGCATAGACATGAGTTAGAAATGTGTGTGAAACCTTATGGGACTTAACTGCTAAGGTCATCAGTCCCTAAGCTTACATACTACTTAACCTAAATTATCCTTAGGACAAACACACACAACCATGCCCGAGGGAGGACTCGAACCTCCGCCGGGACCAGCCGCACAGTCCATGACTGCAGCGCCTGAGACAGCTCGGCTAATCCCGCGCAGCTAAGAGTTAGAGAAATTCTCTCTGTTTTAATAAAATCCTTTCATTTCCCGAGCCTTAAGTGGTTCCACATTTATTACGGCTATTGTACAAGAAAATGCATTCATTAACAGCTCAGTTTTGTCTTAACGAAACTTAAATTGCCAACAGTTCGTCTTCATTCGTCCTTTGACGTGTGGAGGCTTTGGCGCAGTCTGTGAAATGAAGATGTATTGTTCGTGTCCCAATTCAATACCTACCCACACATCCGTGGTTACTGACTACTTATAGTGCGATAAGCAGTTACTACTGTGGGTGTGCATCATTGGATCCGTTGAGAGAGAGAGAGAGAGAGAGAGAGAGAGAATCCTTTTGCAGCGTCTCAAGTTTGCTTTTTGTCTCACGCAAGATATTTTAATTATTTTCTCTTCTGGTAACAACCATCTTATCGTCATGCTCCATGCAGAAACTGTTACTGCTTCTGAAACGGTCCAGACAAAGTTATTACCCCTCTTGTTCGTGTCATATTAGTGGTGTTTGCTCAATGTTCTCCATACTTAAACTACAACAGGAAAATTGCCATCATCATATTTATTAAAATTTCCGGGGCTATTATGTCGTGGCAGAATGCATTTGTTGCAGCTATCTAACATGTTGTCCTCATTCACGGAGAACATTTTCCAAGACGGTAGAGGGGAGGGGGCGAGGGTGGGTTTGAAACTTCTAAGAAAACTGTTTCATATCCTGGCACACTAATGACTGAAGTGTGCGTGGGACGACGCAGACACGATTTTTTACTGTAGCCACAAGCGACTCGACGTATGAATCCGAGTCTCCCTGGAAATAGCCTCTGCAGATGAGGGCGAAACGTTGGGTTTCTCCAGAAAAGATATGAACACGACATAACAGCCAGGAATATCTCCGTGTGACTTTTCGGTAGTGAAAGTTTTCCTTTTACTACCATAAACACAGCTAACGAAACACTTGCGAAGCCGACGGTACAAGAAACTTTCAGCACTGGTGTTCGACAAGTGGTAAGATGATTATCTGCTCAGTGTCGAATGGCTCAGGTCATGCGATGCCACAGATAGAGATCCGTCCATAGGACTGCAACGTTAAACTCGGCAACACCTCTGACGTTGATCGAAAGGAGTAGGCTGTCAATCAGCTCCATATTTCATCCCCATCATTCTCTCTGCCACGCTCAACAACAACAAAGAAGACACTATAGTATTCATGCACCGAACAACAAAGAAGGAACCTTATTGTTTGGAATATGCCTTCTTTTTCATCTTCTTTTTCTTCTCCCATATGCCAAACTGGTCACTGGAATTTAATTCGATCACTGCTGTTTGATGATAAGTAATGCAGAATTGCTAAATTAATTAGTGAGTATCTAGTATACGATACATACTTGTCATGTGGTGAAAGTATCACAACAGTTGCAAATTGCTGCGCAGTTATCTACTCATGGTCAAAATCCTATTTGAAGCTATGTACCCCTGTCATTCTCCGACCTCCGGACTTATAATTTAACATAGACTTTGAACCACAGTACAATTCGGTGTTTCTCACATTAACAAATACTGCCAGAGATAAAAGAAGAAAGTCATAGATTAAAATGACACGGCCGATAGGTTCTTGTACACCAGAACTTTGGTAACGTAATATGAAACCTAAACAGTGGGGTATTTTTCTTTAAAGTTGCTTCGTGATTGATCTGTAATTATTTGTAAATTCTGAAGTTACCTCTTTAATTAATTTTATTAAACACTGACTTACCGAATTTTCCCTGACAAAGATAACTCAAACTTAACCTATTAATTTGTTACCCACAATATACAAGCCCAACGCAATATGACTACTACACGTTGACAACATGACTTCCAATAATTAACACAAAAGAATGGCCCTGAATTGTAAGAAATCATAACAATAATACAAATCCAAAAAAATATGAAATTAAAGAAATATGAAACTACCTCCAACTCTTGTTAATCGCCTAAACTCATTTCAACCATGAATCCCAACAGTGAAACTTCCATTCTTTTTCATAAGTCACTTACCTCACAGAAAATCTTCATAACACGAACTACAGCAATTGCAGTAAGTAGTAACTACAGCCACCTAAATAAAAAGATTCTAACTGCTATAGATTCTAACTACTACGAGACATATGGTTAGCGAGAGAAAGATTTTGTTGAAGAGCAAACAATGTATTTAGAAAATTTGACCTTATTCATGTGGTACTCAGTTCCAAATATTATTTAGTTGTCAATGATTCCACTGCCCAAACATTATCAACTAAACATCCATCGTCATACATTTCCTTGCGTATTTTCTTTTAAATACATCATTTCATCTCACTTTACAGTGCAGGCCCTACCAACACAGATCCTCCACTAAGAATATCATGTCCATACACTTCCCTATCCACTCGATAACTTCTAGTCCGTCGAAGCACAGAATCTCTTGCCGAGGGCGCAGAGCGCTGTCAGCGATATTAATACAGTCTATAGCGTTGCCAACACACAGTCTACTTACAATTCTAATATTCCCACAATTACATGGCAATACATTTTTCAAGCACATTGTCTAAGTCACAGAGAACTACTATTTTTACCAAATGATACCACATCACGGTAGCCCTCGATCACTGAATTGCTTGTTACTTACACAACATTAAAATCAGACAAGCAATATTCAAGGAAGAACAACATGTCTGTCGAGAGGAAACCACTGTTACTGTTTTGAGAATAATTTAATTTTCTATCTTAGTCACATTTACTACCGAACAAAGTAACCCCATATTGTCACGAAACTAATCAGCATTAGTAACCGTCTGAGCTCTGATATAAAAACATGTGAGCGCTAACCATTCGTCACCACAAACAACAACTCTGCTTGTTATGCAACATTTCATTAATAATTTGGCTGCTGCGGACAACGGAAACACAATCACGTTGAAAGAACACCTTAGTGTATTCCTTATTATATTTGCTAATGAGGATCGCCTAATCATGGGAGAGTTGTAGAAAGTAGGTTCATAAATGGATGTCGATTTAACAAATTATTAAACTTTCAATTAGATGTAAAAGCAACATGGGATCTCATTGCAATTAGACTCTTGAGAAACAAAACAAAAAAATTTAATATGGAACACGGAATTTAATTTTGTGGGCTTTGACTGACTGAAAGAAGCACAAAAGAAATGGTTCAAATGGCTCTGAGCACTATGGGACTTAACATCTGAGGTCATCAGTCCCCTAGAACTTAGAACTACTTAAACCTAACTAACATAAGGACATCACACACATCCATGCCCGAGGCAGGATTCGAACCTGCGACCGTAACGGTCGCGCGGTTCCAGACTGAAGCGCCTAGAACCGCTCGGCCATACCAGCCGGCCAAAGAAGCACAGAATTAGAGGTTTTCCTCTGCATAACTCGCATTTTCAGATTAACAAGAGAGAATATTCCACAAAGTTGCAAAAACAGCCAGTTAAATGTGAGCTGCTCAGAGTATGGTCTCTGAGATATGAAATTAACACCTCGTGCTATAGCAAAAAAAAAACGATACTTGCATCATGAGACTGCACCCTCAACACAGGACGACTGCCAGGGAGCGAGTGTTAGCATCCAAATTAATAATATAAGTGTAGATCAGATGTGGCTTGAATTTAAAGAAATAGTATCGGCATTTGAGAGATTTATACCAAATAAATTAACAAACAACGGAGCTGATCCTCTTTGGTACACAAAACGGGTCAGAGCACTGTTGCAGAAACAACAAAACAAGCATGCCAAATTTAAACAGACGCAAAATCCCCGAGATTGGCGATCTTTTACAGAAGCTTGAAATTTCGCACGGACTTCAATGCGAGATGCTTATAACAGTTTTTACACAGCGAAACTTTATATAGAAACCTGCCATAAAATCCAAAGAGATTCTGGTCGTCTGTGAAGTTTGTTAGTGGCAAGATACAATCAATGCCTTCTCTGCGCGATAGCAATTGGGATACTATCGAAGACAGTGCTGTCAAAGCAGAGTTATTAAACAAAGCCTTCCGAAATGCTTTCACAAAAGAAGACGAAGCAAATATTCCAGTATTCGAATCAAGAACACCTGGCCACATGAGTAACGTAAAAGTAAATATCCTCGTAGTGAAGCAACTTAAATCATTTAATAAAAGCAAGTCTTCTGGTCCAGACTGTATACCAATTAGGTTCCTTTCAGAATATGCTGATACATTAGATCCATACTTAACAATCATACACAGCCGTTCGCTCGACGAAAGATACTTACCAAAAGAATGTAAAGTTGAACAGGTCACACCAATATTCAAGAAAGGTAATAGGAGTAACCCACTAAATTAGAGGCCCATATCATTAACGTCGATATGCAGCAGGATTTTGGAAGATGTATTGTGTTCGAACACTATGAATTACTTCAAAGAAAACGGTCTATTGACACACAGTCAACATCGATTTAGAAAACATCGTTCTTGTGAAACACAACTACCTCTTTATTCGCATGAAATGTTGAGTGCGATTGGCAAGGGATTTCAGATCTATTCCGTATTTCTGGACTTCCGGAAGGCTTTTGACACTGTACCACACAAGCGGCTTGTAGTGAAACTGCGTGCTTGTGAAATATCGTCTCAGTTATGTGACTGGATTTGTGATGTCTTGTCAGAGAGATCAGAGTTTGTAGTAATTGACGGAAAGTCATCGAGTAAAACAGAAATGATTTCTGGCGTTCCCCAAGGTGGTGTTATAGGCCCTTTGCTGTTCCTTATCTATATATACGATTTGAGGGACAATCTGAGCAGCCGTCTTAGGTTTTTTGCAGATGATGCTGTCGTTTATCGACTAATAAAGTCATCAGAAGATTAAAAAAATTGGAAAACGATTTAGAAAAGATATCTGACTGGTGCGAAAATTGGCAGTTGACCCTAAATGACGAAAAGTATAATAAGGAATCCGTTAAACTTCGTTTACACTACAAATCAGTCAAATCTAAAGGCCGTAAATTCAACTAAATACCTAGGAATTACAATTATGAACAACTTCAATTGGAAGGAATACATAGAAAATGTTGTGGGAAAGGTTAACCAAAGACAACGCTTTGTTGGCGGGACACTTAGAAAATGTAATAGATCTACTAAGGAGACTGCCTACATTACGCTTGTCCGTCCTCTTTTAGAATACTGCTGTGCGGTATGGGATCCTTACTAGATAGGATTGACGGAGTCCATCGGAAAAATTGAAAGAAGGGCAGCACGTTTCGTACTATCGCAAAATGCGGGAGAGAGTGTCCCTGAAATGATACAGGATTTCGGCTGGACGTCATTAAAACAAAGGCTTTTTCGCTGCGACGGAATCTTCTCACGAAATTCCAATCACCAAGTTTCTTCTCCGAATGCGAAAATATTTTGTTGACACCTACCTACACGGGGAGAAACGATCACCACGATAAAATAAGGGAAGTCAGAGCTCTTACGGAAAGATATAGGTGTTCGTTCTTTCGCGCCCTATATGAGATTGGAAAAATAGAGAACTGTGAAGGTAGTTCGATGAACTCTCTGCCAGGCACATAAATGTGATTTGCAGAGTATCCATGTAGATGTAGATGTAGATGTAGATGTACTACAGTCCAACAAACCTATTTATAAATTGATACATGTTAATGGTGGTTATGATCTACATCTACATAGATACTCCACAAGTTACCGTACGGTGCATAGCGGAGATTACCCTGTACCACTACTGCTCATTTCCTTTCCTGTTCCACTCGCAAATAGAGCGAGGAGAAAACGACATTCTATATGCCTCCGTATGAGCCCCAATTTCTCGTATCTTATCCTCGTGGTCTTTGCTGACAATGTATGTTGGCGGCAGTAGAATCGTTTGGCAGTCAGCTTCAATTCACGGTTCTCTAAATTTTCTCAATAGTGTTTCTCGAAAAGAACGTCGTCTGCCCTCTAGGAATTACCATTTGAGTTCCCGATGCATCTCCGTAACACTTACGTGTTGTTCGAACCTACCGATAACAAATCTAGCAGCCCGCCTCTGAACTGCTTCAATTTCTTCCTTGAATCCGGCCTGTACGGAACCCAAACGCTCGAGCAGTACTCAAGAATAGGTCACACCAGCGTCTTATATGCGGTCTCCTTTACCGGTGAAATACTCTTTCCTAAAATTCTCCCAATAAACCAAAGTCGACCATTCGCCTTCAGTGCCACGGTTCCCACGTGCTTGTACCATTTCATATAGCTTTGCAGAGTTACGCCCGGTATTTAAACGACTTGGCTGTGTCAAGCTGGACACTAGTAACACTTTATACTAGGATTAGAGGTTTGCTCTTCCTACTCATCCGCAGTAACTCACATTTTTCCACATTTAGAGCTAGTTGTCATTCATCACACCAACTAGAAATTTTGTCTAAGTCGTATGGTATCTTCCTACAGTCACTCAAATTCGATACCTTACCGTACACCACAGCATTATCAGCAAGCAACCGCATATCGGCTATGTTCAGTATCTGGATGCGCGTTCTCAGCAGATTTCTCGATTTCGTGTTACTAACAAAGCTGTATACCATATTTAACTATCTTCAATACAAGTGTATGCACCCTCAGCCTTTCGATGCCGTAACTGCATAGAAAAAAGCCATAAATCATTCCTTACTCTGGGATCTTTACGCCACTTTTGCGCCAGAGTGTTATGCACCCTTAATAATTGAGGACTTTTTTCTGCTTTATAGAAGGTGATGAGAAACAGTATGAAAAGCTTGTAAGTGTCTTTTTTCTTTCTTGGCGAATGTACGTTTATTAGAGATCTTCGTGGACAGAGCGGTTTGAATTACCAAGGTTATATTTGATGTGAACAGCTTATTGGCAACTGCACTCACATGTGAAGTTAAAATCACGATCGTTTTGAACAGATTTTTACAATCAGCTCGACTACAATTTTCGGTTATTATTCTTACGACCATTTTCTGGACGTTGAAAACACTGTTCATGTTTTGTGCATTTGTTCCCCAGAAAATAATTCCATAGCTAAGAACTGAGTTTACATGGGTACAGTATATAATTAAAATTGGACTCCAAGGGCATAACATGCTGAGAATAATCTGTCTGAAAGTATCTTCGTATGTTCACAACCCTTCAGCTGAGAATCATTCCTATAAATTTTATGTTTGTTACGACGTCTATAGAAGTACCATCTGCATCTAATTTAACGATGTCATTTTCCCTCTTGAAACTGAACGTCACTGCATTTGTTTTCATTACATCCAATGTCACTTTACTGCATATTGACCAGTTCTAAATGTGAGAGAGGATTTCATTTGCCTTCTATGCAATGAGTTCTCTTGTTTTCTCAGTTACTGTAATATCGCTGTCATTAGCAAAGAAAAATTTATCCATAAGGCTAACATTACCGAGAAATTCATTGATGTATGAGGGGTAGTCAAATGAAAACAGAACATATGGAAAACAGAAAGTAACTGTTTATTATTTCAACAGTATTCGCCACAACTGGTAATAATGTTTACTCTAATATTTTCGGTTGCCTACGGAAAGACTATGGTCCCAGGTATGTATCTCTTAGTCCGAAGCATATCGACGGCCTCACGTCGTTATTCGTTCTTCAGAGCTCCAAAAGTATTAAAATCACAAGCGGAAAGATCAGGTCTGTGTGGAGGACGTGAGGTGCTTTCCAGACAAACTTCTGCAGCGTAGTCGAAACAACTTTGGCTACATGTGAGTGAGCATTATCTTGCAACAGAATGATACCGTCCGTAACATTTGTGGGCGTTTGGTCTTCACGGCGTGATTCAAAACGCCACCTGGACGCTTTGCAAAAACTGAAGCGCGCCATCGAGTCCAAAGCCCACAAATGTCGATGGACGGTATATTTCTACTGCAAGATAATGCCCGCCCACATTTTGCCAAGCGTATTTCGACTATGCTGTAGAAGTTTCGTTGGGAAGCCCTTGCACATCACGTTTTGTACAACTTCGTACTCAGTGGTATGGAGGGGTGGGTTACAGAGTGGTGCGGCAACTGTCATCATAGAAAAGCTGGAAATGAGCAGAAAAGATTAACAAACAAGTTAACACAGTAAACAGAAGATTTACTTAACTTTTATTTCTCGAGCGCATAAAGAAATACTGCAGCAAGAAACAGAGTCCAGTTGTGCCGCGCGGGGTAGCCGTGCGGTCTAGTGCGGCTTGCCACCGTTCACGCGGCTCCCAACGTCGGAGGTTCGAGTCCTCCCTGGGGCATGAGTGTGTGTGTTGTCCTTAACGTAAGTTAGTTTTAGTTAGATTAAGTAGTGTGTAAGCTTAGGGACCGATGACCTTAGCAGTTTGGTCCCATAGGAAATTACCACAAATTTCAAAAAAAAAAAAAAAAAAAAAAGCCCAGTTGTCTCAATGTCATTAAGGAAAAAGCACAAACGAAGGACTCATAGCTTAGTGGCTCCAAGCGCAAGTGAGCTGAGTGTTTGCCAACAGCCGTCAAGCTTTACTGTGGCGGCAGGGGATGCTCATAGTACAGAGCTGTGGAGGTGTGGCTCAGCGGATGTGCATCATGGAGTCCATCAGCTCCCACGCGACTGCTGTCAGCGCCAGACGGGAATTTGCCATTCCGTTAGCAACCTTGATACGCCATTGGGTGGTTTCAATACGTGTTACCACACATCATACAGTCACGATGTCTCCCCACGTAGTTTCCTTTTGTTTTTGAGAGGAGGGGGGGGGGGGGGAGTGAGTCCTGAAGAAAGACATTTGTGACCGTCGATTTGCTTGTGACGAAGCGGTGCACTTCTGGGTACCTTTATGGTTTTTATGAAACCGCAAACATTTTTCCATGAAGGCACTGACCGTCTCATATAACAGCAGATGAATGTGTCAATAGTTACGACAATTACTTTTCAAATAATAAACAGTTCACTTACTTTTTTCATCTGTCTCGTTTTCATTTGATGGTCCCTCACTTACTTTTTTCTCCATCTATCCCGTTTCACTCTGATTGCCCTCATACGCCAGGAATAGTATTGGTCCTAATACGCTACCCTGAAGAACTATATTACTGAATTTTTTGTGATATTTCTACAATCTTCCCAATTTGCACGATTCAAACCATAGAGGAATTCCCAGTCAGTCCCGGCGTATGACATTTACATTTGAAAAAAACCGCTAGTCTACGGAGAGCGACGGAATATCATCTGGCGACCTGAGCAACTTGCCCTGTCGGTGGTCACACAGCTCTGCATTATACCGGGCCGGCGCGCGGGCTCCTGTCGCGAGAAGGCAGCTGCGGCGGCGTCGGGGCCTCGGAATGGACGCGGCGGGCGGACGAGTCGTGGCTGAAAGATGCATACGGCCTCCTGGGGGAGCGACGCAGTTGTTTACGGACGCAAGTAGCGCTCCGCGCCCGCGGCCGCCCCCGCCGCCTACACGCGGGCTGATGTTTTAATGAGACCACAGCCGCAGCCGGCCGCCGCGGCTGATTACCGCATTACCTTGCATTAGCCGGCGTGGCGCGGCGCGGAGCGGAGCGGCGGGCCCTCCGCGGCGTCGCCATCGCCATCGCCATCGGTAACCACGGCCGGCCGCCGGCTCGCCGAGTGCCGCTGCCGACTCACTTCCACTACGCTGCCACCTGTCCTCTCCCCTCCCCCTCAGCCATCACGTACCCTAACGGCCAAGTGGCTCCATTTCCTCAAACCTAACTGACACGTTCGAGGACGAGTTGGGAAGCCCCCAGTCTAGGAGGAAAGTAATGTGTTATGTAGGAAAATAACAAGTCTGTAGCCGACATATTCGTCCCTAGAAAATCTCAGCTGTATTGATATTTAAAACTATTGTCATTTATTGTATCTGTTGCAAATTTTAATTACATGATATGTTTCGATTACTCGTGATCGTGTGAGACCCAACTCGCTTTATTTGTTCATGAGACCCAGAAAATATTAGACACAGGCTCCCAGGTAGATGCTATTTTCCTTGACTTCCAGAAGGCGTTCGAAACAGTTCTGCACTGTCGCCTGATAAACTAAGTAAGAGCCTACGGAATATCAGACCAGCTGTGTGGCTGGATTGAAGAGTTTTTAGCAAACAGAACACAGCATGTTGTTCTCAATGGCGAGACGTCTACAGGGGAGTGTTATGGGACCATTGCTTTTCACAATATATACTAATGACCTAGTAGATAGTGTTGGAAGTTCCATGCCGCTTTTCGCGGATGATGCTGTAGTATACAGAGAAGTTGCAGCATTAGAAAATTGTAGCGAAATGCAGGAAGATCTGCAGCGGATAGGCCCTTGGTGCAGGGATCGGCAACTGACCCTTAACATGGACAAACGTAATGTATTGCGAATACATAGAAAGAAGGATCCTTTATTGTATGAGTATATGATAGCGGAACAAACACTGGTAGCAGTTACTTCAGTAAAATATCTGTGAGTATGCGTGCGGAACGATTTGAAGTGGAATGATCATATAAAATTAATTGTTGGTATGGCGGGTACCAGGTTGAGATTCATTGGCAGAGTCATTAGAACATGTAGTCCATCAACAAAGGAGGTGGCTTACAAAACACTCGTTCGACCTAAACTTGAGTATTGCTCATCAGTGGCTCATCAGTGTGGGATCCGTACCAGATCGGGTTGACGGAAGAGATAGAGAAAATCCAAAGAAGAGCGGCGCGTTTCGTCACAGGGTTATTTGGTAAGTTTGATAGCGTTACTGAGATGTTTAGCAAACTCAAGTGGCAGACTCTGCAAGAGAGGCGCTCTGCATCGCGGTGTAGCTTGCTGTCCAGGTTTCGAGAGGGTGCGTTTCTGGATGAGGTATCGAATATATTGCTTCCCCCTACTTATACCTCCAGAGGAGATCACGAATGTAAAATTAGAGAGATTCGAGCGCGCACGGAGGCTTTCCGGCAGTCGTTCTTCCCGCGAACCATACGCGACTGGAAGAGGAAAGGGAGGTAATGACAGTGGCACGTAAAGTGCCCTCCGCCATACACCGTTTGGTGGCTTGCGGAGTATAAATGTAGATGTAGATCATCTTCAGATCTAAGTAGCTGTGTCAGCAACACGTCTTGTATGTGCCAGAAACTGTCAGAGTACTCTGATGTAAGGTTCCGACAAGGACAAGACGAATTGCTGACTAACTGCTCAGATCAGGAAATGATCTAGAGTGATCGAAGACTGTTGTTTAATTAAAAATGTCCAACTGAGACTGAAGCATTAATGAGGATTGTTTTAAATCATAAGAATTTTCGGATTTATTCTGCATCAGCGATTATATTTACTATGGATAGGAATGTATCAGACCACATCGAACTGATATTAATTTTACTTGTTGTTACTGGTTTCAGTTGTACAACAACAATCATTACTCCATTTTTAAATATGATGTGTCGTTACCATAGCTGGCTAACAAATCAGGTATTTCCAAAAACGTAACACATTAATAACTTTATTTACAACTGGCTGAGTACCCAGCGTTGCCCGGTATGTGTTTACTCCAATTAGTCCATCACCTCCTTCCCCCTCTCTTGCCCCCCACCCTCTCTCTCTGTCGACCTCCTCCACTCTCCAGATGCCGAGCGGTTCTAGGCGCTTCAGTTCGGAACCACGCGGCTACTACGGTCGCAGGTTCGAATTCTGCTCGGGCATGGATGTGTGTGATGTCCTTAGGTTAGTTAGGTTTACGTAGTTCTAACTCTAGGAGACTGATCACCTCAGATGTTAAGTCCCATAGTCCTTAGAGCTATTTTGCACTCGCCACTCATTTTCCAACTCCTCCTGCCCCTGTCTCCATATCCTCCCTCCCCCCCCCACCCCCTCTCTCAATCTGCTGATCGGCACTACATCGTCCAACTGTTCCTTTCCCAGTTCCATCTCCTCTCCCTGTCTCTCTGCCAATCTTCTTCTCGTCTACCGCTGACCATCTCCTCCCATTACATTTATGTGTCTGTCTCCTCCTCAGCCCTCTCTTAGTTCGTCTCCTCCCCTTCCTCTGACCACTTCTTCCTCATCCAATGTCTCCCCCTCTCCTCCTACCTCATCTCTCCCGATCGCTGTCTATCTCCTCCTCTTTCCTTTAACTGCCCATCTTATTCCCTCCTCTGTCCGTCTCCCCCCTCCCTTACGCTGTCCACCTCCTCGCTGTTCTCCACGTTATCACACTCACCCCAATACGAGACTGGTGGTTCTTACCCCTAAAGCATTTCTTTCGATATAGTAACTAATTTGTGTGTCACATACGACTGAAATCGTTTCAGGAGCGTAGGATGAGCTCTCTACCCATGGAGTTACCATAACTCGTAAACTATATTTCACATACATTCATCATATTTCACACGTATTTGTACACATTTTTCATATCTGTGTCTAGTGAATTTCGACCTTGGATTCATTTTCACGCAGCTCAATATTTATGACTTCTTATGTCCTGAACTATGTGCTGTACAATGACATAATTTTGCAGGTGCATCCACTCTGTTATGTGCTTACTGTCTGAGAAATTTGCAAAGACAGTTAGTAGTAAGAAAGTAATGCTCCATGCTCCTTGTGGCTGCTTCACTGTATAAACAGCGAAAATGTAGTTAACGACAAACACTTGTCCTTTAATCATTTTGTGGGGTCGCCAGCAAGAAAAAGTCTCATAAAGGTTTGTAATTATGTTTAAAGTTTGTTGCAGGTCACTAAGTGACTTACGTAAAGATGCACGTTGGAGGCCACTTTCTTCTGTTAACCGTGCTGTAGCGAGTTCTCCTATCGTTGTAGTCTGCAAGTTTGTTATTCCTGTATGTTAAAAAATGACGAAATTCCTCCAGCTGTATTAAGGTGTTGGTTTTATTGGCGACTAGTTTCGATGTTGTTACAACATCATCTTCAGGCCCTGAATACAACATACCATATATAAACAACTAATGCAACAACAGTAATTTATAAGAAGAAACAGAAGCACTCTAGGTAATGTCAGTTGAAATAAACGGTCATATATGTAATCTATTTGTTGTTTCTCTAATAGATACACACAAACACAGCCACTCAGTAAAATACACGCTGTTTAATTTTTGTATTAAGCATCTGATCTCGTCAAGTGTCAATTCGAGTTAATTATGATCAATGAAGCGGTTAATCTCTATTTACTATAGGCAAATAGTCTACTGGATCAATCACTACTACAACATGGGGACTAATTCATTTTACTTATCTTTATAATTCAGTTGTTGTATACACCTGGCAGTTAAAGCATATCGGTTACCCACTGATTTACGAGAAACGAGCATGAAAGTTGGAAACACAATTATTTTGACTGTAAGACCAATTTACTAATAAGGATAAAGTAACTCTAATAACGGAAGTTGATAATGTACCAAGTATAAAATCTGTCTAAGGAGGGTAAGTTACTTATCGAAGTGACAAAATATTGTACTCTATAGTAGGTATAAGCTAATATAAACACGTGAACTACTATCTTATAATCATTATTAAACAGAACAATCTCTACGCGCGGCGGAAGCAGTTCAATTATCGTCAAGCAAGTTGACATTAAATCTACAGGCAAGCTAAGTGATTGGTCCAGTAGACTATTTGCCTATATATAGAAAATAGTGATTAAGTTCTTCATTGAGAGTAATTAACTCGAATTGACACTCGACGAATGATCATACTTAATACAATAATTAAACAGCATGTATTTTACTGAGTGGCTGTGTTTGTGTGCATTTATCAGAGAAACAACAAGTAGATTACATATATGACCGTTTATTTCAACTGAGATTACCTAGATTGCTTCTGTTTAGAGCAATGCGATGTACCTGATCACACTTTTGACCATGTAAACTTACTGGAATTGATTATTTTAGACCCTGGTCATAGCCTTTGATGAGACACCGACATAGAAATTATTTCAGCAACGTGTTAACTTTTGCTTTTATTAGAATGAATAGTTTTTTTTAATTATCATGTATTTTACACTATTGAGTATTGTATCAACTAAGTTTCACACCATTTTTTTCGGTCCCTTACCATTTCTTTCGTGGTGTTAAGAACGAAGTTGTCTAAGTAAATTACGCCACTGTTACTTTAATATGATGACAGTACAGAATTTTGCAAACGTAACTCTAATCCACCCTGCCCACCGTTCAGTACTAGAAAACAATGATGTTTACCTAACATATGTCTGATTGGCAATGCGTATGTTCTCCTTCTTATATTTCAATATTAAAAATTTACAATGTTCCACGCCTATATTATTATCCACTAGAATAACGGCTTGCCACTTAAGCTTTTATAAACTCCCATTTTTTAATACCTGATATTAACCTATCATAAAACGATTGTGCATATACAGCTTCATTTGCATTTTAGTCATACCACGTAAATGCTTAATGTCCAGAGTGATGCCATTTTAACGGAAATGACCAAAAATATAATTAGTTCATTAAAATTACACATTATGAAATATGGTTATAATAGAATTGTTTTGCTATATATCTTATAAATTACTGTAGTTGCATTGGTTGTTTATGTATGGTATGTTGTATTCACGGCCTGAAGATGATGTTGCAAAAACATCGAAACTAGTCGCCAATAAAACCAACACCTTAATACAGCTGGAGGAATTTCGTCATTTTTTAACATGTATTATACTAGCTGACGTCTCAAATTGTCCATTTCAATTATGGATATACGAAGATTTGTTATTCCTAGTCCTTTGGAAGCATTATCGTAATTTTCGTTCCGCAACGGTCAAGCTCCCGCACATATTCTCCTTTTCCTGTCTAATCATTTTATCTTATTACTTAGCGAGAGAGAGAGAGAGATCACTGTTGAGATTATAGCCAGACGTATCAGATTACATTGTGAGATGATACAATGAAGTACAATAAGTAGTATTTCTTATCATCTGTACTCAAACAGTAAGACAACTTTTGTAATAAAATTAATGTCTGTAAATGAAATCTCTTGTTTAATCATCATACCACCCTCCCTCCTCCCCAAGAGATAGTTAATGTATCAGAGTTTGCAAAACACTGATTAAGAAATTCATAGTACTTAGAATATTGAAACTGAGTCACGTCTTAGTACAGTCTGCCGGGTTGCTTTACTATTGCGTATTGTTTGGTGACTTAGAATCACGCGTCGCAGTAAGAATGTACCAGGATCTTGGCACAGACTTCCAAATACTGTGACAGCGTCGTTAGAGAGACCATAGAACTTCGCACTGGGGACTTTTTCATCAACTGAGATTGTGGCTACAATCTTAGCAAGGCTTGGGAACCAGCACTAAGTTCAATAAAGAAGACTGTCAGCAAACAAAACGACCTGGCGACCGGAGCTGACAGAGAACTTACATCAACGCTAGCGCAGACGCCGACGCTAGCGTCTCCGCGGATCGCGGACGAAGTAGATCGCGGTGGCAGGGGATGATATTAGTCGGCCGCAGGCCCTCGGAAGCTCAGCTTGTCGGCGTACCTGGCGATGGCGACATGTCTGATCACCGAAATACTGTGCCTGTTTGACATAATGAACCGGCAGTACATCATGACAGGGCTTAATTTTTCTCCGAACCAGCATTGTATATACGACAGGCATTGATAGATGAATTACACTAGCGACCATTAAAATTGCTACACCACGAAGATGACGTGCTACCGACGCGAAATTTAACCGACAGGAAGAAGATGCTGTGATACGCAAATGATTAGCTTTTCAGACCATTCACTAAGGGTTGGCGCCGGTGGCGACACATACAACGTGCTGACGTGAGGAAAGTTTCCAACCGATTCCTCATACAGAAACAGCAGTTGACCGGCTTTGTCTGGTCAAACATTGTTGTGATGCCTCGTGTAAGAAGGAGAAATACGTACCATCACGTTTCCGACTTTGATAAAGGTCGGATTGTAGCCTACCGCGATTGCGGTTTATCGTATCGCGACATTGCTGCTCACGTTGGTCGAGATCCAATGACTATTAGCAGAATATTGAATCGGTGGATCCCAACAGCCTCGTATCACTAGCAGTCGAGATGACAGGCATCTTATCCGCATGGGTTTAACGGATCGTGCAGCCACGTCTCGAGATGGCGACGTTTGCAAGACAACAACCATCTGCATGAACAGTTTGACGACGTTTGCAGCAGCTTGGACTATCAGCTCGGAGACCATGGCTGCAGTTACCCTTGACGCTGCATCACAGACAGGAACGCCTGCGATGGTGTACTCAACGACGAACCTGGATGCACGAATGGCAAAACGTCATTTTTTCGGATGAATTCAGGTTCTGTTTACAGCATCATGATGGTCGCATCCGTGTTTGGCGACATCGCGGTGAACGCACATTGGAAGCATGTATTCATCATCGCCATACTGGCGTATCACCCAGCTTGATGGTATGGGGTGCCATTGTTTACATGTCTCGGTCACCTCTTGTTCGCATTGACGGCACTTTAAACAGTGGACGTTAAATTTCAGATGTGTTACGACCCGTGGCTCTACCATTCATTCGATCCCTGCGAAACCCTACATTTCAGCAGGATAATGCACGACCGCATGTTGCAGGTCCTGTACGGGCTACCCTGGCCAACACATTCTCCAGATCTCTCACCAATTGAAAACGTCTGGTCAATGGTGTCCGAGCAACTGGTTCGTCACAATACGCCAGTCACTACTCTTGATGAAATGTGGTATCGTGTTGAAGCTGCATGGGCAGCTGTACCTGAACACGCCATCCAAGCTCTGTTTGACTCAATGCCCAGGCGTATCATGGCCGTTATTACGGCCAGAGGTGATTGTTCTGGGTACTGATTTCTCAGGACCTATGCACCCAAATTGCGTGAAAACGTAATCACATGTCAGTTGTAGTATAATATATCTGTCCAGTGAATACCCGTTTATCATCTGCATTTCTTCTTGGTGTAGCAATTTTAATGGCCAGTAGTGTACTTGTCATTCTTACACACAGAAAATTAACGTTTCTCGTTAAATGGCATTAAAACAATGTCCACTTGGTGTGATGAAGGCGAGTGTTTCATTTGTCGGGTTAAGGTCAGAGATGTTAATTGTACTCAGGCAGGTTTCCTATCCTGTAAGTATAATTCCATTGCCCTTTCTGAGCAATACCGCCCAATGAACGTGACATGTCCTATGTCGACATTAAGCAGATTTTTAACAGGGTGGGAACTGGAACTTCCTTAGCTACTCACAAGTCACCATTCGTCTTCCAAAATCCTAAAAATACTCAAAATGCTTCATACCCCAGTTGCGCCCTTACCCCCCTTACAAACCATAGTACGGACGGTCTTGCCAGGCACCTCTTTTACCATCTCCGCTCTGAGCTACAATTTCCACACCCTGTGAGTTAACAGTTCATTGGTTGTTCAGCCCACTTGAGGCCACAGCTCATGGCGTAGAGCTTGTGGTTGCTGTCTGTAGCCGGCCGCGGTGGTTCAAATGGTTCAAATGGCTCTGAGCACTATGGAACGTAACTAATAAGGTCATCAGTCCCCTAGAACTTAGCCGGCCGCGATGGTCTCGCAGTTCTAGGCGCGCAGTCCGGAACCGTGCGACTGCTACGGTCGCAGGTTCGAATCCTGCCTCGGGCATGGATGTGTGTTATGTCCTTAGGTTAGTTAGGTTTAAGTAGTTCTAAGTTCTAGGGGACTGATAACCACAGCAGTTGAGTCCCGTAGTGCTCAGAGCCATTTGAACCATTTGAACCCTAGAACTTAGAACTACTTAAACCTAACTGACCTAAGGACATCACACACATCCATGCCCGAGGCAGGATTCGAGCCTGCGACCGTAGCGGTCGCGCGGTTCCAGTCTGTAGCGCCTAGAAACCGCTCGGGCACTCCGGCCGGCACCCGGCGTATTAAAGCCGTTATTATGGTCAGACGTGGTTGTTCTGGGTACTGATTTCTCAGGATCTATGCACCAAAATTGGGTGAAAATGTAATCACATGTCAGTTCTAGTATCATATATTTGTCCGTATATACCCGGTTATCACCTGCATTTCTTCTTGGTGTAGCAATTTTAATGGCCAGTAGTGTATTTGACGCTAAGCATGTTGTTGTTGTTGTTGTGGTCTTCAGTCCTGAGACTGATTTGATGCAGTTCTCCATGCTACCCTATCCTGTGCAAGCTTCTTCATCTCCCAGTACTTACTGCAACCCACATCCTCCTGAATCTGCTTAGTGTATTCATCTCTTGGTCTCCCTCTACTATTTTTACCCTCCACGCTGCCCTCCAATGCTAAATTTGTGATCCCTTGATGCCTCAGAACATGTCCTACTAACCGGCCCCTCTTTATGTCAAGTTGTGCCACATACTCCTCTTCTCCCCAATTCCATTCAATACTTAATCATTAGTTATATGATCTACCCATCTAATCTTCAGCATTCTTCTGTAGTACCACGTTTCGAAAGCTTCCATTCTCTTCTTGTCCAAATTATTAATCGTCCATGTTTCACTTTACTACTTTAAGTGTCTCATTTCCTAATCTAATTCCCTCAGCATCACCCGACTTAATTCGACTACATTCCATTATCCTCGTTTTGCTTTTGTTGGTGTTCATCTTATATCCGCCTTTCAAGACACTGTCCATTCCGTTCAACGGCTCTTCCAAGTCCTTTGCTGTCTCTGATAGAATTACAATGTCATCGCCGAACCTCAAAGTTTTTATTCCTTCTCCATGCATTTTAATACCTACTCCGAATTTTTCTTTTGTTTCCTTTACTGCTTGCTCAATATACAGATTGAATAACATCTGGGAGAGGCTACAACTCTGTCTCACTGCTTTCCCAACCACTGCTTCCCTTTCATGCCCCTCGAGTCTTATAACTGCCATCTGGTTTCTGAACAAATTGTAAATAGCCCTTCGCTCCCTGTATTTTACTCTTGCCTCTTTGAAAGAGAGTATTCCAGTCAACATTGTCAAAAGCTTTCTCTAAGTCTACAAATGCTAGAAACGTAGGTTCGCCTTTCCTTAATCTTTCTTCTAAGATAAGTCGTAAGGTCAGTATTGCCTCACGTGTTCCAATATTTCAACGGAGTCCAAACTGATCTTCCCCGAGGTCGGCTTCTACCAGTTTTTCCATTCGTCTGTAAAGAATTCGTGTCAGTATTTTGCAGCTGTGACTTATTAAACTGATAGTTCGGTAATTTTCACATCTGTCAACATCTGATTTCATCGGGATTGGAATTATTATATTCTTCTTGAAGTCTGGGGGTATTTCGCGTGTCTCATACATATTGCTCACCAGATGGTAGAGTTTTGTCAGGACTGGCTCTCCCAAGCCCATCAGTAGTTCTAATGGAATGTTGTCTACTCCCGGGGCCTTGTTTCTACTCAGGTCTTTCAGTGCTCTGTCAAACTCTTCACGCAGTATCGTATCTCCCATTTCATATTCATCTACCTCCTCTTCCATTTCCATAATATTGTCCTCAAGTACATTGCCCTTGTATAGACCCTCTATATACTCCTTCCACCTTTCTGCTTTCCCTTCTTTGCTTAGAACTGGGTTTCCATATGAGCTCTTGATATTCATACAAGTGGTTCTCTTTTCTCCAAAGGCCTCTTTAATTTTCCTGTAGGCAGTATCTCTCTTACCCCTAGTGAGATAAGCCTCTACATCCTTATATTTGTCCTCTAGCCGTCCCTGCTCAGCCATTTTGCACTTCCTGTCGATCTCATTTTTGAGACGTCTGTATTCCTTTTTGCCTGCTTCATTTGCTGCATTTTTATATTTTCTCCTTTCATCAATTAAATTCAATATTTCTTCTGTTACCCAAGGAGTTCTACTAGCTCTCGTCTTTTTACCTACTTGGTCCTCTGCTGTCTTCACTACTTCATCCCTCAGAGCTACCCATTCTTCTTCTACTGTACTTCTTTCCCCCATTCTTGTCATTGTTCCCTTGTGTTCTCCCTGAAACTCTGTACAACCTCGCGTTTTTTCAGTTTATCCAGATCCCATCTCATTAAATTCCCACCTTTTTGCAGTTTCTTCAGTTTTAATCTACATTTCATAACGAATAGATTGTGGTCAGAGTCCACATCTGCCCTTGGAAATGTCTTACAATTTAAAACCTGGTTCCTAAATCTCTGTCTTACCATTATATAATCTATCTGATACCTTCTAGTATCTCCAGGATTCTTCCATGTATACAACCTTCTTTCATGATTCTTGAACCAAGTGTTGGCTATGATTAATTTATGCTGTGTGCAAAACTCTACCAGACGGTTTCCTCTTTCATTTCTCTCCCCCAATCCATATTCACCCACTATGTTTCCTTCTCTCCCTTTTCCTACTCTCGAATTCCAGTCACCCATCACTATTAAATTTTCGTCTCCCTTCACTACCTGAATAATTTCTTTTATCTCATCATACATTTCTTCAATTTCTTCGTCATCTGCAGAGCTAGTTGGCATATAAACTTGTACTACTGTAGTAGGCATGGGCTTCGTATCTATCTTGGCCACAATAATGCATTCACTATGCTGTTTGTAGTAGCTTACCCGCACTCCTATTTTTTTATTCATTATTAAACCTATTCCTGCATTACCCCTATTTGATTTTGTGTTTATAACCCTGTATTCACCTCACCAAAAGTCTTGTTCCTCCTGCCACCGAACTTCACTAATTCCCACTATATCTAACTTTAACCTATCCCTTTCCCTTTTTAAATTTTTTAATCTGCCTGCCCGGTTAAGGGATCTGACATTTCACGCTCCGAACCGTAGAACTCCAGTTTTCTTTTTCCTGATAACGATGTCTTCTTGAGTAGCCCCGCCCGGAGATCCGAATGGGGGACTATTTTACCTCCGGAATATTTTACCCAAGAGGATGCCATCATCATTTATCCATACAGTAAAGCTGCATGCCCTCGGGATAAAATTACGGCCGTAGTTTCCCCTTGCTTTCATCCGTTCGCAGTACCAGCACAGCAAGGCCGTTTTGGTTAATGTTGCAAGGCCAGGTCAGTCAATCATCCAGACCGTTGCCCCTGAAACTACTGAAAAGTCTGCTGCCCCTCTTCAGGAACCACACGTTTGTCTGGCCTCACAACAGATACCCCTCCGTTGTGGTTGCACCTACGGTACGGCCATCTGTATCAAAAATGGTTCAAATGGCTCTGAGCACTATGCGACTTAACTTCTGAGGTCATCAGTCGCCTAGAACTTAGAACTAGTTAAACCTAACTAACCTAAGGACATCACACACATCCATGCCTGAGGCAGGATTCGAACCTGCGACCGTAGCCGTCACGCGGTTCCAGACTGCAGCGCCTTTAACCGCACGGCCACACAGGCCGGCCCATCTGTATCGCTGAGGCACGCAAGCCTCACCACCAACGGCAAGGTCCATGGTTCATGGGGAGAAAAAATGGCCGAGCGGCTCTAGGCGCTACAGTCAGGATCCGCGCGATCGCTACGGTCGCAGGTTCGAATCCTGCCTCGGGCATGTATGTTTGTCGTGTCCTTAGGTTAGTTAAGTTTAAGAAGTTCTAAGTCTAGGGGACTGGTGACCTCAGATGTTAAGTCCCATAGTGCTCAGAGCCATTGGAACCATTTTTTGCTGTCTGTAGATAGCAGGCACCGGGTTCGTTTCCCAGGTTGGTTGAAGATTTCTCTCTGCACGGAGACTGTGTGTTTGTGTTGTCCTAATCATTTCACCTCATCGAAGCGCAAATCTCCGAAGTGGCGTCAAACAGAAAGACATGTATAAATTTAGACAACATTGTCCGAGGAGCGCACTGATATGACGCTAACTTTGATTACAACAACAGTCTAGATGGCAATATCATTTATTTATTATGACCGGACTCGGCTTTGTTAAAGCCACCCTCAGATTTCTGGGCCGCCTACGGCTGATGCTGACAGCTCCTCGGTTTCTCAAGTGATGCCACAATCGTACACTGGGCACGATCGTGGTATCACGTGAAACGAGACGAGAGAAAACACTCAATTCAACAACAGCAAATGAAGTTAGAGTACTCAGTACACAATCACGTTAGTCCGTGACCTTAACCGACCCGTTCCCACTAATGGCATTTTGAGTGAGCGATAAAAATGGAAAAAAATGGAAGAAGACAAACCAAAAGAGGATTGTCGTCTTTTGTAGGTTCTAAAACTTAGAAGTCTTCAAGCCTGTCACGTATCTGGGAAATCTATATGCCAACGTACACACTACTTTCCTCTTACAGCGGCGATGGATCACATGACAGCCTAGTACTAGTTCTACACCAGCGCTCCAAAGCGACAAAGAACGACAAATATTTTGTCCGGTGAGCTCATCAGTGTAATGGAACAGCCCATCTCGGTCTTTGACAGGGTACGTCAGATCATCAAACCAATCGCGCCAGAAATGTCGCGGCATGGCCGCCACCGCCGTACCGGCTGCCGGCTGCTCGTTTGGCTGTAATTGCAGACGCGGCCGGAGGGCGCTACTGGCGGCTCCACCGACCGGCCTAGCTCTAGCTGCGCCCGGCCACGGACGGCTCCAAATTAATTTTGTTGTCGAATTTGTAGTGGGATCCGGGAGCGGCAGCAGCGGCAGCGCGAGCGGATATGTTTTATAACACGGGCGCGCGCGCGCAGCGACCGACCGCAGCCGCTGGTTATAATGAGTGCAGCGGTGGCTGCAGCCACGTCATAATTTACTGTGCCCGGCGCGGCGCGGCGCCTGCTCCACCCTCTGCGGCGGCCGCTGCAGCGGCCGCACTACGCACTGCCCCAGCGCGCCGCGCTGCGCTCGCGAGGAGAACACGGCTAGCGCCATCACCAGATCTACCGGGAAGTTCGCTCAGTGGAAGAGGAGTTTTTTTTCCTTTATTGTAATTTTCATACCTATACAGATACATAGTTAGGCTGGCAGCAGCATCGTACGCTGCTCTTCAGCCTTCGATTTTCCAATAATAAAAAACAGTAAGAAGATACATAATAGTTAGAGTGACTGGTAAAAAACAGTAGACAGACAAAAATACAAAACACGGAGCCGTTCACATTCCATGAAAATTACACTGAAACACGTCGGCACGGCGCACAAACACTGATGATTCGACGGCACAGGTGAACGTAGGAGTGTGGCGGTGAACACTAACACAAACACGACGGCACACACACGAGAAACTGATGGCGATGATCTCCGGCGCGCGAATGTCCACGTAACGTGTGCGAGTCCGGGGACCTGCCAAGAGGGGAAGAGGGGCAAGGGGGGGGGGAGGGGAGAGCAGAGATGCCAATGGCAGAGGAGATGGGAGGAGGAGTAGAGGGACAGGGGTAGGGGAAGCCCGGGGGAGGAGTCGGGAGAAAGGGAGGAAGGAGGGAAGGGGGAGAGAAGGGAGAGTGGGTGCCAAAAGGAAACAAACACAGGAAGAGGGAGGGAGGATCAAAGTTGGTAGGAGGGGTAGATGGAGGGGAGGAGGGCATCATCAGCGAGGGGGAGCTGGCGGAAGCCACCTTGGGAGAGGGTGTGGAGAGTGGAGAGATGGAGAGCAGGTGGGACATGGAGAAGAGGAGTCTAAATAAGCGAACTTATGTCTCGAATCAAAGGAGACTACGTCGAGAAGTAAGGTGATTCGTTCACGAAGCAAACTTGTTTTTTCTTTCCTCTTTACCGTACTTAAAAAACCACCCTCGTAGATTTATTGTCGCAGTGTCGAGTACTTTAAAAGTATGAAAAGAAATAGGACGCTGACTTACTTCGATGTTGAAGAGAGGGTGAGGAGCAGCGCGGGGTAGCCGCGCGGTCTGGGGCGCCTTGGACGGTTCGCGCTGCTCACCCCGTCGGAGGCTCGAGTCCTCCCTCAGGCATAGGTGTGTGTGTTGTCCTTTAGCGTATGTTAATTTAAGTTAGATTAAGTAGTGTGTAAGTGTAGGGACCGATGACCTCAGAAGTTTGGTCCCATAGCAACTTCAAACTAAACTCCTCCTGAACAGACCATGAAGGCCCAACGGTACCGACCGGCCGCCGTGTCATCCTCAGCCCACAGGCGTCACTGGATGCGGATATGGAGGGGCATGTCGTCAGCACACTGATCTCCCGCCGTATGTCAGTTTCCGAGACCGGAGCCGCTACTTCTCAATCAAGTAGCTCCTTAGTTTGCCTCACAAGGGCTGAGTGCACCCCGCTTGCCAACAGGGCTCGGCAGACCGGATGGTCACCGATCCAAGTGCTAGCCCAGCCCGACAGCGCTTAACTTCGGTAATCTGACGGGAACCGGTGTTACCACTGCGACAAGGCCGTTGGCTCCCATAGCAACTTACCATCACAAAAAAGAGGGTGAGGAGGCTAGAACTGCTGGAGTGTGTGCGACACATCAGGTGTCAGAGCGACACATCAAATGCAGGTACGCTGACGAATAGAACATGGCAAGTGCCATACCCCGATTTCCCAGAAACTTAGCATCAGTGGAAGAGAAGTCTAAATAAGCGAACACTTATCTCGGCTTATCCGTAGATACTCGACCGTTTCATAAACAACGACAAAGTTTTCGAGGTATTTTCCAGGTACTTCATGTGCCTTTCACTACACGATAACGTCAGACGAAATGGTAGCAAAGTGGCTGGCACCCCGGCTTTTAAATTTGGCACCCCCTTTTTCGAAATCCGGTATTGTTTTTATTCATTTCTTAAATTTATTGTTTTCATTTCTCCACCCGAGTCTGTGGGTGGCTACTCCACGAATTTTCCTCATCAAATTAGGGGTTACAAGAGAGTTCTATTAATTGTAAAACTGCAACTGTATCACTATATATGTATGAAAGATTATCAATTGAGAACGACTTGACCAGTTTTGTGTGTGTGTGTGTGTGTGTGTGTACACGTTATAGTAAGGAGAAGGTTTGTGCGAAAGAAAATTTTTGAAAAATCCACCGGAAAAGCCGGAAACTAAAATTAGTTGTGAAAGGTGAAAGATCCTCACTTAGAACGGCTCGACCGATCTGTTTTTTCCTCTTTTTTTCGTAATGGTGGAAGGTGATCGCATTTTTGGTATAAAAAAAAGTGAAACAAGTTTTTGCGTTCAGTTTGACAGTCCTGCTGTCACATGTTTTCATAACAAAAACATCAGTTTGACAGCCAAAAAAAAAAAAAAAAAAAAAAAAATGGTGCACCTGTCTAATATCGCGTAGGCCCCCCGCGAGAACGCAGAAGTGCCGCAACATGACGTGGCATGGCCTCGACTAACGTCTAAAGTAGTGCTGGAGGGAACTGACACCAGGAATCCTGCAGGGCTGTCCATTAATACGTAGGAGTACGAGGGGGGATGGGGGTGGAGGTTTCTTCTGAACAGCGCGTTGCAATGCAACTCACATATGCTCAATACTGTTCATTTCTGCGGAGTTTGGTGGCCAGCGGAAGTGTTTTAACTCAGAATAGTGTTCCTGGAGCCACTCTGTAGCAATTCTGGACATGTGGTGTGTCGCAATGCCCTGCTGGAATTGCCGAAGTCTGTCGGAATGCACAGTGGTCATGAATGGCTGCAGGTGGTCAGACAGGACGCTTCGTACGTGTCGCCTGTGAGAGTCGCATCTAGACGTATCACTCCAACTACACACGCAAATGCCCCACACCACTAAAGAGCCTCCACCAGCTTGAACACTCTCCTGCTGACATGCAGGGTCCATGGAATCATGTGGTTGTCTCCATACCCGTACACGTCCATCCGCTCGATACAATTTGAAACGAGGTTCGTTCGACCAGGAAACATGTTTCCAGTCCCCAACATTCCATTGTCAGTGTTGACGGACCCAGGTGAGGCGTAAGGCTTTGTGTCGTGCAGTCATCAAGGGTACACGACTGGGCCTTTGGCTCCGAAAGCCCATATCGATGATGTTTCGTTTAATGGTTCGTACGCTGACACTCGATGATGGCCCAGCAATGAAATCTGCAGCAATTTGCGGAAGGGGTTCCACTTCTGTCACGATGAACGATTCTCTTCAGTCGTTGTTGGTCCCCTTCTTGCAAGATCTATTTCCGACCACAGCGATGTCGGAGATTTGATGTTTCACCGGATTTCTGATATTCACGATACACTCGTGAAATGGTCGGATGGGAAAATCCCCACTTCATCGATACCTCATAGATGCTGTGTCCCATCGCTGGTGCGTCGACTATAACGCCACGTCCAAACTCACTTAAATCTTGGTGACCTGCCATTGTAGCAGCTGTAACTGATATAACAACTGCGCCAGACACTTGATGTCTTATACGGGGCTTCACAGCGTAGCTCCTCACATGCCAGCGATAAAAAAATGTCTCCACAAAATTTCGTCCCGCGAATACAACCGGCAGAAAAAGGACTTTGAAGAGTGGCAATCTGGTAGCACTGTAACCACATGTATGGTAACTACCTCTATCATCATGCATTAATTGTGCTGTACAGTTGGTGCAGTGGATATTAATGTGAGCTGACAGAAGGAGTTACCACACATGCGGTTACAGTGTTGCCAGACTGCCGCTCTTTAATGTCCTTTTTCTACAGGATGTACTCGCCAGACGAAATTTTGTGAGAGAAATTTTTTTATCGCTGGCATGTGAGGAGTTTTCCTGGGAAGCACGAGTGTGCTAATTTCGCTTCACCCTGTATAATCTTTGCCGACCGCATATCTCTGTATTTGAATATGCATGCCTAGACCAGTTTCTTTGGCGCTTCAGTTTATAGATATTCTGTAAAAAAAGCACTCCGTCTTCAGGCCACGAGTGGCCTACCGGGACCATCCGACCGCCGTGTCATCGTCCGAGGAGGACGCGGAGAGGAGGGGCGTGGGGTCAACACACTGCTCTCCCGGTCGTTATTATGGTATTCTTGACCGAAGCCGCTACTGTTCAGTCGAGGAGCTTCTCAATTGGCATCACGAGGCTGAGTGCACCCCGAGAAATGGCAACAGCGCATGGCGGCTGGATGGTCACCCATCCAAGTGCCGGCCACGCGCAACAGCGCTTAACTTCGGTGATCTCACGGGAAGCGGTGTATCCACTGTGGCGAGGCCGTTGCCCCATAGATATTCTGTAAGGATACAAAATAGACAATGGACAAACAATGAATAATGTACGGTTCTAATTCTGTGCATAACAAACAAACAAACAAACAAGGATAAGTCGTCGGGTCCCAGTTTTTCTCATAGACATTCATTAACTTTTTCTTCCGTACCAGTGTTACCAGTGTTACTGGTGATCACACTGTTTACTCCCTCATTTATGTACTATGCCATAAGTTCCGAACCGTAATACTGGTAGAGGTCAGCTCTGCTAATAACTTGAGAGCAGCCGACCAGCTTCACCGTTTCTGTGATGCTCATTCCGAAGAGCCGGACTGTATTAATTTGCCCCTTATCAATATCGCTTATATTGGTGGGTTTTCCCATGTACAGCCTGTAGCGTCGGTAGAATGGTTCTCTATTTGGCTGTGCTCCGCTTATACACTTCCTTTACATTGTCTCCAGATACAACGCCACCAGGCAGCATCCAGTCTTATGGCATAAACTGGTTTCAGTTTTATGGCTTACGCTAGTAATAATGATTTGACGTATCAGTTAAGTAACTTCAGGCAAATTCCGAGATGAAACTTCCTGGCAGATTATCGGTGTGCCGGACCGATCCTCGAACTCGGGTCCATTGCCTTTCGCGGGCAAGTGCTCTACCACCTGCGCTACCGAAGCACGACTCACGCCCCGTCCTCACAGCTTTAATTCCGCCAGTACCTCGTCTCCTACCTTCCGAACTTCACAGAAGCTCTCCTGCGAACCTTGCAGAACTAGCAATCATGGAAGAAACGATATTGCGGAGACATGGCTTAGCCACAGCGTGGGGGATGTTTCTAGAATGAAATATTCACTCTACAGCGGAGTGTGTGCTGATATGAAACTTCCTGGCAGAATAAAACTGTGTTCCGGACCGAGACTCGAACTCGGGACCTCTGCCTTTCGCGGGAAAGTGCTCTTCCAACTGAGGTACCAACAGTTTTAATCTGCCAGGAAGGTTCATATCAGCGCCCACTCCACTGTGGAGTGAATATTTCATTCTAGAAACATCCCCCAGGCTGTGGCTAAGCCATGTCTCCGCAATATCCTTTCTTCCAGGAGTGCTAGTTCTGCAAGGTTGCCGGCCGCGGTGGCCGTGTGGTTCTGGGCACTTCAGTCCGGAACCGTGTGACTGCTACGGTCGCACTTTCGAATCCTGCCTCGGGCATGGATGTGTGTGATGTCCTTAGGTTAGTTAGTGAAACGTCCCCTTTGAACAATTATACATGACTGTGCTTAAACTGACACACAATAATTTTAGCGCAACGCAATCTGACTTTTAATAATCCCTACAAATGAATGGCCCTGACTAAAAATTACGTATACCTTTTATGAATCACTTACCTCACAAAAATCTTCATTACTTGAACTACTGCAATACAGCAAGCGCCAATACTGCCAGCTAAATGAAAGATTCTAACTACTGAAGTCACTAACTACTGATAGGCATAGTTAGCAATGAAAGATTTTGATAGAGAACAAACAATGTATTTACCTTAATAGTGTTCAAAAGTCATAATATATATAGCAGTTCATGACATCCATTCTTACAAATGTACTGTTTCTGATGGACACACGTCCAGATCATCCGCTCTCAAAACTCCGCCATCTCACTTCCCCACATCCACCACTGCTGGCGGCTCACCTCCGACTGCGCAACGCTACGCGCTGTTAACAGCCAACTGCTCAACACTACCATGGCAGACAACAACGCAAACTAGCCACAGACTGCACACAGCACAGCCAGTGATTTTCATACAGAGTGCCACGTGGCGTTACCTATAAGAAAACAGCCTACTTACGTTAGGTTTAAGTAGTTCTAAGTTCTAGGAGACTGATGACCTCATATGTTGAGTCCCATAGTGCTCAGAGCCATTTTTGAATCTGCAAGGTTCGCAGGAGAGCTTCTGTGAAGTTCGGAAGGTATGAGACGAGGTACTGGCGGAATTAAAGCTGTGAGCGCGGGGCGTGAGTCGTGCTTGGGTAGGTCAGCTGGTAGAGCACTTGCCCGCGAAAGGCAAAAGTCCCGAGTTCGAGTCTCGGTCCTCCACACAGTTTTAATCTGCCTGGAAGGTTCACATCAGCGCACACTCCGCTGTAAAGTGACTATTTCATTCTAAATTCCGAGATGTTTCCAGCTAGGCCACGGCCGACTACCCTTCATTGTGTAACGTGCATTAGTGCGGTGTACGGCGTGGTACGGCTGTAGGCTAGGATTATGACTGTGGACCCTCGGGAGCTCGTCCAGGGGGAGCCGGGACGACTCTGGGGGATTTTCGCGGTCGGCGGGTCCCAGCAGGCGCGGCGGCACTCGCTCGCAGGTGTCGCGCCGACCGCAGGCGCAGCCCCGCAGGAGGAGGCGGTGGCGGAGGACGGCCGCTGGAGGTGGGCGCTACTGCGCGCCGCGGGCGGCCTGCCCGCCAGGGGACAGAGCGCGTGCCGGCCCGCCGCAGCCGCGTCTTGCCTTACAGCCGCTCTCACCCGCACACATCCCGCGCATCAAGAGCCCACGCTGGAACGCTCTTCTCTCGGAGCAGACTGAAACGTTCGGCATCTACCTACATTTATACTCCGCAAGCAACCCAACGGTGTGTGGCAGAGGCCACTTAACATGCCACTGTCATTACCTCCCTTTCCTGTTCCAGTCGCTTAAGGCTCTCGGGAAGAACGACTGCCGGAAAGCCTCCGTGGGCGCTCGAATCTCTCTGATTTTACATTCGTGACCTCCTCTGGAGGTATAAGTAGGGGGAAGCAATATATTTGATACCTCATCCAGAAACGCACTCTCTCGAAACCTGGACAGCAAGCTACACCGCGATGCAGAGTCTGCCAGTTGAGTTTGCTAAACATCTCCGTAACGCTATCACGGTTACCAAATAACCCTGTGACGAAACGCGCCGCTCTTCTTTGGATCTTCTCTATCTCCTCTGTCAACCCAACCTGGTACGGATCCCATACTGATGAGCAATACTCAAGTATAGGTTGAATAAGTGTTTTGTAAGCCACCTCCTTTGTTGATGGACTACATGTACTAAGGACTCTCCCAATGAATCTCAACCTGGCACCGGCCTTACCAACAATTAATTTTATATGATCAATCCACTTCAAATCGTTCCGCACGCCTACTCCCAGATATTTTACAGAAGTAACTGCTACCAGTGTTTGTTCCGCTATCATATAATCATACAATAAAGGATCCTTCTTTCTATGTATTCGCAATACATTACATTTGTCTATGTTAAGGGTCAATTGACACTCCCTGCACCAAGTTCCTATCCGCTGCAGATCTTCCTGCATTACGCTGCAATTTTCTAATGCAGCAACGTCTCTGTATACTACAGCATCATCCGCGAAAAGCCGCATGGAACTTCCGACACTATCTGCTAGTTCAATTATATACATCGTGAAAAGCAGTGGTCCCGTAACACTCCCCTGTGGCACGCCAGAGGTTACTTTAACGTATGTAGACGTCTCTCCATTGAGAACAACATGCTGTGTTCTGTTTGCTAAAAACTCTTCAATCCAGCCACACAGCTGGTCTGATATTCCGTAGGCTCTTACTTTGTTTATCAGGCGACAGTGCGGAACTGTATCGAACGCCTTCCGGAACTCAAAGAAAATGGCATCTACCTGGGAGCCTGTATCTAATATTTTCTGGGTGTCATGAACAAACAAAGCGAGCTGGATCTCAAACGATCGCTGTTTCTGGAATCCATGTTGATTCCTACAGAGTAGCTTCTGGGTTTCCAGAAATGACATGTTACGCGTTCCCGTAGCATCCATGATCTGCAAAGTCCGTCCTGTTGCTGTAGTCCTCAGTTCGAAGACGGGATTGCTGTTGCTCCCTCAGTAGCCTATCTTGTGTATGTCTCCTCGTCGCTGCATAACTGCTGAATCTTACATCCACTTCAACCTGCTATGTTCCCTCCCGCTGTAGTTTCCCTCTACCAATTTTGTTACCGCGAATTTCCTGCGCCCACAACCCAATTGACTATAATTTGATGCCTCAGTGTGCGTCTTAGCACCTCACCCCTTCATTTAGTCAACTAGTGTCACAAATTTCTTATCTACTCGACTCGATTCAGTACCTCATCATTAACTATTAGTTCGACTTACATAGTCTTCAGCATCCTTCTCTACCATAAGTGTTCCGGTTTTTCTTTTTCTTTTAGTACTTATCGTACATGTATAAGCTTACATTCTTGACTAATAATTTCAGAGGAAGACTTCCCTACAACAATTTAGATTTACCTTTTTGAGAAACACTTTTCTTGATACTGCTAATCTGCACTTCTTATCTTTTCTACTTCAACCATTGACAGTTTTTTTTTCTTCTCAAATAGCGTAACTTGTCTACTACTTTCAATGTCTCATTTCGTACTTTAATTCCTTCAGCATCGACCTGTTTCATTCGAACACATTCCATTATCCTTCTTTTACTTTCGTCGATATTCGCCTTAAAATCTCTCTTACTTCTAAAATTCCGAGTGCTTAGGTTCGAAGAAGATCCGGGAAAGGTATTTGTTCCTCTCACATATCTTTCGCGAAACGACAGCGACGAAAAATTCGGGGTTCGAGCGGAAGTTTATCGACAGTCGTCCTTTGGACGCACCATACGCGAGTGGAATAGGGAAGGGAGAAAACTGAATTTGCTCGCACATGCTGTAAGTTCCACAATCTCTTTGATGATTGAAGCCCAGTCGGTTTTAGTGTGGACTAGAAATCGTGTCTGCTCAAACAATATTTTGTTATTCGTAAGCCTGCGATCGCGCTCTAGCAGAGGTCACTATATTCTTGCACTTGGTGTGGCGCTGATGTTTACTACAGCGCCGAGAACTGGTTCGAACACAATGTCCCTCATAAGTGCTGCCACCTTCACATTGGTTATTGTAAACGCCTGCGTGCCCGAGGGCAAGGAAGACATAAAAACAGCTGGGAAACTGAGGCCATGTCGTGTGCAGTATTCCTCGTGAATGTGACCGCAGATACGTGGGACTGTCTATTCAAGGAGTAATCAACTTTTTTTACCTACCACCACTGCTATATCTCTGGTAATAGAGAAATTCTCTAACTGGCCACCAGTTCCACGGTAACGGTCACTTATACACTGCGACAAAAGTCGTGGAACACCTGCTAATATAGTATCGGATCTCCTTTTGCCCGCCGTAGTGCAGCAATTCGACGTGGCAAGGACTCAACAAGTCGTTGCAAGTCCCTTGCAGAAATAATGAGCCATGCTGCCTCTATAGCCTTCCATTATTGCGAAAGTGTTGCCGGTGCAAGATTTTGTGCACGGACGGACCTCTCGATTACGTCCTATAAATGTTCGATGGGATTCATGTCGGGTGATCTGGATAGCAAAATCATTAGCTCGAAATGTCCAGAATGTTCCTCAAACCAACTCAAAAACAACTGTGGCCCTGTGACATGGTGTATTGTCATCCATATAAATTTGGGAAAGTGAAGTCCATGAATGGCTGAAAATGGTCTCCAAGTAGTTGAGCATAACCATTTCCAGTCAATGATCGGTTCTACTGAACCAGAGGTCCCAGTCGATTCCATTATGGAGCCACTACCGACTTGCTGAGTGCCTTGTCGACAAGCTGGGTCAGTTGCTTCGTGGAGTCTGCACCGCACTCGAACCCAAACATCAGCTCTTACCAGGTGAAATCGGTACTCGTCTGACTAGGCCACTGTTTATCAGTCGCCTGGCCGTGAGCCCAGGAGAGGTCCTGCAGGCGATGTCATGTTGTTAGCTGCCATAACCCCTTAACGGCGGCCGGCTGCGGTGGTCTCGCGGTTCTAGGCGCGCAGTCCGGAACCGTGCGACTGCTACGGTCGCAGGTTCGAATCCTGCCTCGGTCATGGATGTGTGTGATGTCCTTAGGTTAGTTAGGTTTAAGTAGTTCTGAGTTCTAGGGGACTGATGACCACAGCAGTTGAGTCCCATAGTGCTCAGAGCCATTTGAACCATTTGAACCCTTAACGGCAAATTTCGTCGCACTGTCGTACTGTTGTACGTCCCACATTGATTTCTGCGGTTATTTCAAATAGTGCTGCTTGTGTTTTAGCACTGGAAAGTCTACACAAACGCCGCTGCTGTTGGTCGTTCAGTGAAGGTCGTCGACCACTGCATTGACCGTGTTGAGAGGTAATTACCCTGATCTGGTATTCTCTGCACATTCTTGACACTGTGTATCTCGGAATATTGAGCTCCCCAACGATTTCCGAAATGGAATGTCCATGCATCTAGGACCAGCTACCATTACGCTTTCAAAATCTGTTCATTCCCGCCGTCCGGCCGTAATCGCGTTGGAAACCTTTTCACATGAATTACCTGAATACAAATGACAGCTCCGACAATTCACTGCCCACTTATAACTTGCGTACGTGGTATTACCGTTATCTGAATATGTGTATGTCGCTATCCCATCGCTTTCGTCACCTCAGTGAAAAGTAGGAAAGTAACTTTACGTGGTAAAATATATAAAGGAGAGTTACAGCAAGTTAAACTCTATGATAATAGCTACTCGCCAAATAATTTATGACAATATCTTTAACCTCCAACGCCTATCGCACACCGACTACCATGAAAGCTGACTCGCCCATTAGTGGGCGGTAGGGACGAGGTTGACTACCGCTGGTCTATTCGAACTGTTCCCCAAAGCTTTGCCTAACAGCCTGCGCTTCAGACTCAAGCAACAAATAGCCCGTGGAAATTAGAATGTGTGCCAAAAAGCTTAAAAGCTTCCGCGGCCGTTGTCAGAATTATCGCGTTATTGCTTTAGTCAGCGTATTAGCCAAAGTCATTGCTATGAGACTTACACCAATTACAGAAGAAATACTCGGAGACTACCAGTGCGGTTTTCGATGGGGCAGATCAACAACAGACCAGATCTTCATTATATAGCAAATAATGGAAAAGTGTTATGAATATAATGTGGATGTACACCAACTTTTTGTAGACTTTAAAGAGGCTTATGATACTGTCAAGAGGAAAAACCTATATGACACCTTATGGAGATGGAATTCCCAAGTAAAAATGCCAGATAAAACTAGAAGGAAAACTTTCTAAAGAATCTGAGGTCAACCAAGGGTTAAGACAGGGTTATGTATTATCCACGCTACTCTTCAACATAATGTTGGAGAGAGTGATGCGAAGAGTGGAGACTGATAGCCGAGGTGGCACTCTGTTTAACTGTATGCACCAAAATCTAGCTTATGCCGATGATGTGTGTATGCTGTTATAAGTTTGAATGAAATGCAGGAAGGATTTGGCAGACTGGAATAGGAGGAAGAACAGTTGGGACTTAGAGTAAACAACACAGTAACACAGTATCTCTTTGTTTCCAGGAAAAATGCTGTTGTTAAAGAGAAATATATTGAGTTGAAGAGAGGCAATGAGAAGTGAGAGATGTAAGAAGTTCCAATACCTGGGAGTGCTGGTTACGGAGGATAGCAGAATAAGAGAAGAAATAAAATCTAGGATTGTTGCAGTAAATAGAGCTTACTGGGCCCTGATCAAGATCCTTCACTGACGTAGCCTGAGCAGTTCTATCGAACAGTCATAAGACCGGTGGTAACGTATGGCTCAGAAACATGGACAATGACTGTAGCAGAAGAAGAGCTCTTGAGAAGATGGGAGAGGAAAATATAAAGAAAGATCTTTGGAGCTGTGTATGAGGCGTGGCAATGGAAGATCAGGATAAACTAGGAATTGGAAGAACTGTAAAGAAATCCTGACTTGGTGAATGAAATTAAGTGTAACAGATTAATATGGCTGGGACATGTAAAGCGAATGTCAGAGGATCGAGCTGTCAAAAAGTTTCACACAGGAAATCCAAGTGGCGAAAGGAGCGAGAGAGACCCCGGAAACGATGGCTGGAGGATGTGGAAAATGATTTGAGAAAGATTGGTGTCAGGATATGGAGGAAACGAGCAGAGAATCGTCAGGATTGGGCTGTGATCATCAGAGAAGCCAAGGTCCTACATGGGCTGCAGCGCCAAGGAGTAAGCAAGTAAGTATGTGACCACAGAAACGACTGGCTAAGTATTTCGGTATGAGCCTTGATCTCGCTTGTCTTCGCCGTCCCTGCGCGAGATGATTACTGGTGTCAGTAGTAATAGTCTGTAGTCTTTGACAAATGCTCGTTCACTAAACTTTCTCAACAGTGCTTCGAGAAAAGTCTTATTCGCTCCAGGGTTTCTCATTTCAGTTCACGGATCATTTCCGTAATACTAGGGTGCTGAGCGAATCAAATCTAGCATCACGCGTTTGAACTGCTTCTATGTCTTCCTTCAATCCGATTTGGTGAGCATCCCGAACACTCGAACAGCACTCAGCAATGGGCTGTACGTGCCCCCGCATGCGGGCTCCGTTAATTGGTCGACACCCCTTATGTACTCCTACGACAGTCCTTATGTACTCGTCTACGGTTGGATTTCGGATTCAACAAGTAAATATTGAACTGGAAGTAGAGGCGCTCTCTCTCCCTCTCTTACTTTTTTTTCAGTTCCAGCATCATCTTCGACTGGAGTCTCTTCACCAGGAGTCCCTCGGAGCTATTTGCTTGGGAAAAAAGAGAGGGCTGATGCTGAACCCCGAGGGTCGGGCGGGAACAACAGAGCGTGGAGCTACGCGCAGAGCACGCTTCACGGAGCGGCGCGTAATGGCGCGTGGAGAATGTCGCCCCGGCCGTGACGGCAGGCCGCGCACCACAGCAGGAAGCTGCGAACCGCCCGCTAGAACACAGCGAAATATTTGGAGAAATCGTCCGCCACCGCCACCGGGCAAGAACACCGCTGCCGGGGGGAAAAACGCAGCGGGACCCACAGCTACCGAGAGAGGTGCCGCAGTGGTTACCACATTGGACTCGCATTCGGGAGGACGACGGTTCTAACCCGCGTCCGGGTATCCTGATCTAGGTTTACCGCAATTTCCCTAAATCGCTTCAGGAAAATGCCGGGGTTGTTCCTTTGAAAGTGCACGGCCTACTTCCTTCCCTAATCGGATAGAACCGATGACCTCGCTGTTTGGTCCCCTTCCGCACACCAGCCAACCGACCAATCCAGAGTTAGAGCACCCGCGAAACGGTGGTAACAGCGTGGGACTATCGGCTGTTGTTGGTCTTTTCCGACGACTTTAAATGTGCGTCAATTATTACTGCCGTCTTCGTCTCCGGAGCTGACTAGTCGCGAAGCTCTGAATATGTTACTCACGTAAGGCATAGACCGAAGTACACTGACGGAAAAAATCGCAACAGCAAAAAATAATTCATGTAGAGTAATGACATTTGTCTAGGTAATATATTGAAGTGATTACACTGCAAGATCACAATTTAAGGTAAGCGGGAGTTAAGCCATTGCAAATGTGAAATACTGGTACGTTAATAACCGGCGTAACCACCAGAATGTCGAGTGCGCAGAAAGATGCATGGTATCCTTCCCCCACAACTCCCTCTCCTTTGGATCTGTCATAATTTCCATTTACATTGCTCTTCTTCTGGCCACGCTCCTAAAAAATTTTTCTACTCTGTCTGCAGCTCATGAAAGCTTTCCTTCCATCATTTTTCGTCGTTGTTGAATCCGTAATCAATCGATATTAATATTAAAACCATACGGAAAAACCTATCAAACCTTATTTTGAAGATGATGCACCTAAACTGCACTGAATGAACTGTTTATCTAGTTTTGTCGGATTTCACGGTGTTTGCCTTTCAGCACTGTTCAAGTTGAATAATCAATTAGAATTAAAGCGCCATAACAATCCTCCTAATTTTGATTGTTCATACGATTAATAAAATTCAGTATTAAACTGACTAGTAAAGGGAACGAACCAGCGCTCCTAGACATGCGTTAACAACATCATGCCGTCCACAAGACAATTTCCGTTCAAAAAATGGCACTGAGCACTATGAGACTTAACATCTGAGGTCAATAGTCCCCTAGAACTTAGAACTACTTAAACCTAACTAACCTAAGGACATCACACACATCCATGCCCGAGGCAGGATTCGAACCTGCGACCGTAGCGGTAGCGCGGTTCCAGACTGTAGCGCCTAGAACCTCTCGGCCACACAGGCCGGCAGTTTCCGTTCCGTCAGCCCGTTAATCCGTCTTAGCCGCTTATGCTGACCGCTTCTACACTTCCCAACACCGAGATGCCTTCGCGTCACACCGGTAAGAAAGTACCACCTTATATTGTTCCACACAGTAATTTACATCGTGCCCCGACTAATCACATTAGTAGCGACGACTATACAGGGTGTAAACAGCATAAGGCGCCAAAATTATACAGATGGTACATCTCGGTGTGCTTGACAAAAAAGTCTAATGACATTTTCTTGTATCATGTGCTTTATTTTTGTCTTATTAAAACCTAATGTTCATAGGATAAATAGTATACGCATTTCTGTTTACGTAGTCAACCGACAGTACACGGCGTACCGAGCTTATTGCCTACAATGACGGGGCGGCCAGACAAAGGCAACGAGCCGACCCTAGGATTGAAATCATTAGACGTGTACAACGACGTGGTGTGATAATCAGGTGGTACCGAAAAAAGGAATGTAAATGGTTTTTGGGTTGTCAAGAATGTGTAATTCGCTTTACTTGAATTGAATACAACAAGTCGATAACGAAGGTAGTAGTGGTAATGACAAGCTAATATCAATGTATTTCCATTAGTACAAATTCAATCAATCACTAAGTAGATAGTTGTGTATTAATTACAATCAACTGTTTCACCTTTTTACGGCAATGCCATAACGAAAACTAAATTCACATTATTTTCCTTCTGTACAACAACATCGTAACGAAAACAAAACCCATTACTTCGTTTCCTCTTACACCAATACTACAATAAATGTTCGAAATGACCACCATTCGCTTCTACACATGCTTCATTACGGCGAACCCCGTTTCGTCGCACTCGTTCACACACATGCACATTAGCCTTTATGGTATTGGCAGCATCTAAAATCTTCTGCGTCAATTCGTCCACATTATTTACTGGCTCAGCATAAACAAGTTCCTTCGTATGGCTCCAAAAGTAAAAATCCAGTAGATTTAAATTAGGGCTGCGTGCTGGCCATCGACGTGGACCCGAACGCCCAATCCATCGTCCTGGAAATCGACTATCCAAAAATCTGCGTACTCTGTGACCAATGTGGGGTGGAGCACCATCGTGGAGGAATCACATGTTATGACGTATGCCTAACGGAATGTCTTCTAACAACGTTGGTAACAATGTTTCCTCTAGAAACGTTCGGTAATAGTTACCAGTCAAACGTGCAGGTAAAACATAGTGCCCATAATGTAATTATCGAGCATACCCGCCCACACATTTACGGAAAATCGTCGCTGAAAATGTGTTGCCACTACGTGGCAGGATTGTGTACACTCCACGTGTGCATGTTATGGAAATTAGTTATTCCGTCGCGAGTGAAACACGCTTCATCTGTGACGAGTATTTTGTTGACAAAATCATGCTGCGCACTGCGTAACAAAACCCACTCTGAGAATTCACGTCGTGGAGGGAAATCTTGTTCTTCCAATGCTTGTACGCGTTGAATGTGGTAAGGCCGCAGACGCTCCTCTGGTAAAGTGTGATGAACGACAGTGTGCGATATACCCATGTGGCTGACGATGCTTCTAGTACTCTGAGAAGGATCCTCCTGGATGCGGTCCAGAATTCTTTCCTCAGCTTCCACTGCACGATCGGCGCGTTGTGGGCCTCTGCCTTCTGCGCGGGGCAGTAAACAGCCAGTATCTCTCAATCTAAGGGAATTAAATACGTAATCGTCAGCTGTATTCTGTCATGATATAACAAAAACGGAAAGCATATCAGAACAGAAGATACGTTTCGCATACGGACGAAAATTTACAAAGGTGCAGATAAATACTGTACTTTATTAAGATGTTAATGCATAATAATCGCATACAAGTAGAGAATTACAATTATACAAACCTTGGTGCACAGCAGCAACTGTCTTTCCTGCAGGAAGTCGTCGTTTTGGAAAGCGTTCTCTATAAACTCGTACAGCTGCCCTCGCAACACCTTTTGCCTCGCCATAAATTAAATGCATATCGCATAGTTCAGCTATAGTAAATCTCCTTTCCATCCTAACAGTTCACAGAGTTGTAATAACATCTGCACAGGTTATTCGCCTACTGTCGTCACTCGGTGTATTACAATGACGCAGCCACTCATGCCGCAGTTGCCTATGTGTTTACGATTTACGCTCGCGATGTCAATACGCGCAGTGGGCAACAACAGGAAGCGATTGCTTACGTACATGTACGGCCAAGTATCTACTTTTCCAAAACCATTATCCTGAGACGAACTGTTTTTTTCTGGGACAACCGTAGGAAATACGCAAACATGTTACTAGACTTTTTTGTCAAGCATTGCGAGATGTGCCATCTGTATAATTTTGGCGCCTTATACCGTTTACACCCTGTATAGCCAAATCGATTTTTTTTAAAATTTCGTTTGCGTCCTCGCAATATAAAATATTTCTTCGTCCTTTAGATACAGGCAGAACTGTAAACAGGGGTCTGTAACTACATGAGTCACTCTCCAGAAATTTTAACGAAATTAATGGAGCACCTACCGGTCACTCTTCATTTCCCAAAGTAATGCAGATAATATTCACTGAATAACATAACAAGGAGCGATGGATAGACCAATGACCTTTTAACATTAGAGTATATTTTAAATACTACCTTCACTAATATTGTATATAAGTGCCGGCCGGTGTGGCCGTGCGGTTCTTGGCGCTACAGTCTGGAACGGCGCTACCGCTACGGTCGCAGGTTCGAATCCTGCCTCGGGCATGGATGTTTGTGATGTCCTTAGGTTAGTTAGGTTTAAGTAGTTCTAATTTAGGGGACTGATGACCACAGATGTTAAGTCCTATAGTGCTCAGAGCCATTTGAACCATTTTTTGTATGTAAGTCTTTACCATGTAGCGTGCACCTGATGGTCCAGCTTTAGGCCGGGAAATCGGTTGTGTACCAATAAAAACAAGCTATCAGCGGAATTCTTCTTAACATCAAGCTCTTCAACAATATATAGCGCTATTGGTCGTCGCGCAGAAAAAATATCTCCGTGCATTTCTGTAATGCATCGATACTCGCGAAAATTAGCAGCGCTATTACTATTGTTTTGATAAAGCAGCTTTACGAGTAAAGACCTGCTCGCATTGTTCAGGCCCACGTTGACTGTCTGCAGCTGTACTGAGCACTGATGCTTTTGTTTCAGCCCTGCGTCGCCGTACCAGAACCGTCGACTAACGGCAAGTCATGACACAAACACTACTGACAATGGAAGTCCTGCCGCATACACTCTGATCGTCATTCCTGTAAAGCTGGTTACACATACAGTAAATAGTTTTCCGTTTTCCGTCTACAGTGGCTCAAATAGAGTAAGCTTGATTATTACACCTTCCCCTTCACTAACAACCTGTAGGGTATTTTCTCCCTCTTCCCTACAGGCAGTGAAAACTCAGTGATACTCTGGGAAAACTGGCATTCACCAGCCCTAGGCCTCACGTAATACACTCCTGGAAATTGAAATAAGAACACCGTGAATTCATTGTCCCAGGAAGGGGAAACTTTATTGACACATTCCTGGGGTCAGATACATCACATGATCACACTGACAGAACCACAGGCACATAGACACAGGCAACAGAGCATGCACAATGTCGGCACCAGTACAGTGTATATCCACCTTTCGCAGCAATGCAGGCTGCTATTCTCCCATGGAGACGATCGTAGAGATGCTGGATGTAGTCCTGTGGAACGGCTTGCCATGCCATTTCCACCTGGCGCCTCAGTTGGACCAGCGTTCGTGCTGGACGTGCAGACCACGTGAGACGACGCTTCATCCAGTCCCAAACATGCTCAATGGGGGACAGATCCGGAGATCTTGCTGGCCAGGGTAGTTGACTTACACCTTCTAGAGCACGTTGGGTGGCACGGGGTACATGCGGACGTGCATTGTCCTGTTGGAACAGCAAATTCCCTTGCCGGTCTAGGAATGGTAGAACGATGGGTTCGATGACGGTTTGGATGTACCGTGCACTATTCAGTGTCCCCTCGACGATCACCAGTGGTGTACGGCCAGTGTAGGAGATCGCTCCCCACACCATGATGCCGGGTGTTGGCCCTGTGTGCCTCGGTCGTATGCAGTCCTGATTGTGGCGCTCACCTGCACGGCGCCAAACACGCATACGACCATCATTGGCACCAAGGCAGAAGCGACTCTCATCGCTGAAGACGACACGTCTCCATTCGTCCCTCCACTCACGCCTGTCGCGACACCACTGGAGGCGGGCTGCACGATGTTGGGGCGTGAGCGGAAGACGGCCTAACGGTGTGCGGGACCGTAGCCCAGCTTCATGGAGACGGTTGCGAATGGTCCTCGCCGATACCCCAGGAGCAACAGTGTCCCTAATTTGCTGGGAAGTGGCGGTGCGGTCCCCTACGGCACTGCATAGGATCCTACGGTCTTGGCGCGCATCCGTGCGTCGCTGCGGTCCGGTCCCAGGTCGACGGGCACGTGCACCTTCCGCCGACCACTGGCGACAACATCGATGTACTGTGGAGACCTCACGCCCCACGTGTTGAGCAATTCGGCGGTACGTCCACCTGGCCTCCCGCATGCCCACTATACGCCCTCGCTCAAAGTCCGTCAACTGCACATACGGTTCACGTCCACGCTGTCGCGGCATGCTACCAGTGTTAAAGACTGCGATGGAGCTCCGTATGCCACGGCAAACTGGCTGACACTGATGGCGGCGGTGCACAAATGCTGCGCAGCTAGCGCCATTCGACGGCCAACACCGCGGTTCCTGGTGTGTCCGCTGTGCCGTGCGTGTGATCATTGCTTGTACAGCCCTCTCGCAGTGTCCGGAGCAAGTATGGTGGGTCTGACACACCGGTGTCAATGTGTTCTTTTTTCCATTTCCAGGAGTGTAGTATACAAAATCGGTAAGAGGCGCCTCCAACTGTTCAAGTTTGTACTGCTTTTGAAATTGTCAGCCATCCGCTGTGGCCGAGTGGTTCTAGAAGCTTCAGTTGGGAACCGCGCCGCTGCTACGGTCGCAGGTTCGAACCCTGCCTCGAGCATGGATGTGTGTGATGTTCTTGTGTTAGTTCGGTTTAAGTAGTTCTAAGTCTAGAGGACTGATGACCTCAGATGTTAAGTCCCATAGTGCTTAGAGCCATTTTTTTAAACTTCAACTTGAGGCCGTGGCGTTGCACTTTCATCTTCCAAGGGCAACCATATACAGGGCGGGGCAGTTTAGACAAGTCGCCTCCAAATACACTCACAATAAATAAATACATTCATGTTCAGAAAAAAAGAAAGAGGACACCTTGAATGACTACAGACTGGACGTTCGTATTCACAGGACATATACATCAGTATGTTCTCCAGAAATGATTAGCTTTTCAGTCAGCTCTGTTCAGCATGTGTCCTGTTGCCTAGTACGCACAGGGTCCTGATGACTTGTTTCGTGCATGATGGCACCAACGCGTATAAGGCGCAAGTGGCGTCCTCTGTATTCACCTGGTTCCAAAGTTCGTCGGTTGTGGTTGACAATGGGTCCCAGCGCTGCGTCCGTCGTTTCACCATATCCTACACATATTCAGTTGGCGACAAGTCACGTACTCTAGAGAGCCAGGGCAAAAGCCTGACATCCTGTGGCACCAAGAAGGCAAGTGTTCGTCCAGCAGCGTATGGTAGAGCATTGTCTTGCTGAAAAGTGGCACCTGTGGTTGTGTGCAGAAAGGGTATGGGTACGGGTCGCAGAATGTCATTCAGGTAGGTCACCTGGTCACAGTGCCCGCCAACTGTGGTTTGTGGTTGTACCTAATAGCATCCCACACCATAAGGCCTTGAATTGTCACTGTATGTCTTGAGCGAATACAGTCACTATGACGCCACTCCCCCTGTCTGCGGCGAACCAACATGCGGCTAGCATTTCCAAACAAACAAAAACCTAGATTCGTCCAAAAACACTATCTGATCCGAAGCGCTTGGTAGTGCACTTGCCCGCAAAAGGCAAAGGTCCCGAGTTCGAGTCTCGGTCCGGCACACAGTTTTAATCTGCCAGGAGGTTTCATATCAGCGCACACTCCGCTGTAGAGTGGAAATTTCATTCTAGAAACTATCTGATCCCATTCCTGTCCCCAGTGACGTCGTTCCACACACCACTGGCAAGTTTCTGCACATTCGTCAAAGGTAGGCGGAGAAGTGGACGACACGCACGTACCCCATGCCGTAATAATCGCCGACCGACTACCACGCCTGACAGTGTACGACGTATTACACGTATTGTTGCGCCAGTGCCGAGCAGGACGCAGAGGTGTTCTGGAATGCCATTCGGATGAGGTTTCGGTCTTCTCGGAGGGTGGTCTGGGTGGTGCAACCTGACTCCTCTCATTGTGTTCTACGGCCTTCCGCGAACCATTCTCCATAGACTCGTTGTACTGACGAAATACTTCGTGTCGCACGAGCAGCAGTTTGCCGGGTGGATGGTTCAAATGGCTCTGAGCACTATGGGAGTTAACTTCTGTGGTCATCAGTCCCCTAGAACTTAGAACTACTTAAACCTAACTAACCTAAGGACATCACACACATCCATGCCCGAGGCAGGATTCGAACCTGCGACCGCCAGGTGGATGCATTACGTTCTCTCACACTAATAATGCGCCCTCTTTCAAACTCACTGATTTGACGGTACTGTTCACTTAAACGTGTGCGAGGCATCCTGCACGTCCACTCAAGTCACAGTGATCCATTACCTTCGGTTTATAGCGACGAGAGCCGCAGGCAGATTTTACCGGCGGGTGGTGCTGCGCCGCGATATCCATGTTAACCCTGAACCCGCGGACCCACATAGCTCAGCTGCTACTCATTTCCGCAGAATGTACAAATCCTGTGACTATGAATGTTCTACCTCTAGCAGATCAAGGTATTCTGTCTTTTTTTCTGAACATGAATGTGTATGTCCACTATTGGCCATTAAAATTGCTACACCAAGAAGAACAGATGATAATCGGGTATTCATAGGACAAATTTATTATACTAGAACTGACATGTGATTACGTTTTCACGCAATTTGGGTGCATAGATCCTGAGAAATCAGTAAACAACCACCTCTGGCCCTAATAACGGCCTTGATACGACTGGGCATTGAGTCAAACAGAGCTTGGATGGCGTGTACAGCTACAGCTGCCCATGCAGCTTCAACACGATACCACAGTTCAGCAAGAGTAGTGACTGGCGTACTGTAACGAGCCAGTTGCTCGGCCACCGTTGACCAGACGTTTTCAATTGGTGAGAGATCTGGAGAATGTGCTGGCCAGGGCAGCAGTCGAACATTTTCTGTATCCAGAAAGGCCCGTACAGGACGTGCAACATGCGGTCGTGCACTATCCTGCAGAAATGTAGGGTTTCGCAGGGATCGAATGAAGGGTAGAGCCACGGGTCGTAACACATCTGAAATGTAACGTCCACTGTTCAAAGTGCCGTCAATGCGAACAAGAGGTGACCGAGACGTGTAACCAATGGCACTCCATATCATCACACCAGGTGACACGCCAGTATGGCGATGACGAATATACGCTTCCAATGTGCGTTCACCGCAATGTCGCCAAATACGGATGCGACCATCATGATGCTGTATACAAAAACTGGATTCATCCGAAAATATGACGTTTTGCCATTCGTGCACCCAGGTTCGTCGTTGAGTACACCATCGCAGGTGCTCCTGTCTGTGATGCAGCGTCAAGGTAACCTCAGCCATGGTCTCCGTGCTGGTAGTGCATGCTACTGCAAACGACGTCGAACTGTTCGTGCAGATGGTTGTTGTCTTGCAAACGTCCCCAACTGTTGACTCAGGGATCTTGACGTGGCTGCACGATCCGTTACAGCCATGCGGATAAGATGCCTGTCATCTCGACTGCTAGTGATACGAGGCCGTTCAGATCCAGCACAGCGTTCCGTATTACCCTCCTGAACCCAGCGATTTCATATTCTGCTAACAGTCATTGGATCTCGACCACCACGAGCAGTAATGTCGCGACACTATAAACGGCGATCGCGATAGGCTACAATCCGACCTTTATCAAAGTCGGATACGTGATGGTACGCATTTCTCCTCCTTGCACGAGGCAGCGCAACAACGTTTCACCAGGCAACGCCTGTCAACTGCTGTTTGTGTATGAGAAATCGGTTGGACACTTTCCTAATTTCAGCACGTTGTTGGTGTCGCCACCGGCGCCAACCTTGTGTAAATGCTCTGACAAGCTAATCGTTTGCATATCACACCATCTTCTTCCTGTCAGTTAAATTTCGCGTCTGTAGCGCGTCATCTTAGTGGTGTAGCAATTGTAATGGCCAGTAGTGTAGGTGCGGTTCAACATGTTAATGGGGAGAATATGGCGAGTTTTCTACCTTATCCAAGTAATTGTCTTACATTGTAGCTGTCGAATTATGAAAGTTACTTTTTAAAAATTATATTAAAATTTTTTCGTAGCATTGGAAAGAATCTTCGTGGAGGACTTCAACGACGTAACATTTGTGAAGTTTATTAAATAGTATCCACATAAAATCGCCGGCAATTACGTCCCCCAAGTCAGGAGATGTGCCACAATTTTCTGCTGCCGTTGTGCACTGGGTACAGAAGGTGGCAAATAGGAAGCTTCACTGTTTCGATAGACGCACCCACATCTCCATCTACATCTACATCTACGTGATTACTCTGCTATTCACAATTAAGTGCCTGGCAGAGGGTTCAATGAACCACCTTCAAGCTGTCTCTCTACCGTTCCACTCTCGAACGGCGCGCGGGAAAACCAGCACTTAATTTTTTCTGTGCGAGCCCTGATTTCTCTTATTTTATCGTGATGATCATTTCTCCCCATGTAGGTGGGTGCCAACAGAATGTTTTCGCAATCGGAGGAGAAAATTGGTGATCGAAATTTCATGATAAGATCCCGTCGCAACGAAAAACGCCTTTGTTTTAATGATTGACACTCCAATTCACGTATCACGTTCTTCATTTGACACCTGTTTCACAAGACCATAGACAATTTCCAGTAACACACTAGATTTTATCAATGTTCATATTTCCAGCTTTTTGTCACATTACTTCATTTATGTGAAACTGTCTTGAAACTTCCTGGAAGATTATAATTGTGCTCCGGACCGAGACTCGAACTCGGGACCTTTGCCTTTCGCGGGCAAGTGCTCTACCAACAGAGCTACCCAAGCACGATTCACGCCCCGTCCTCACAGCTTTACTTCTGCCGCATTTAAAGTTAACATCTTATTCCGTATCCATATGCAAAATTATGGCAACGTGCAGCAAGTCTGATGAGATGATCAACAAAGACAAAAGAAAATCAACAGTAAAACTGGGTCGGAAGAAGTTTGCTTCAAGTCTATTGGTATGCCCAGCACGGGTTTTGTATGTTTTGCAGTACGGTGCGGCGCAGCACCGAGAAGGACTTTATCCAGCTAGTAGTAGTCTGCGTTCTGCATAAAAGACTAGCATCGCAGCCTGCGGAGATGCCGGCGTGCCAAGCGTCCTCTACCGGCGACTTCCGCCAGCGACGGCTGTCACTCAGAGCGGACTCGCCGCCGAACGCGAGTGCACGAACGTCGGACGACGCCGCCGACGCCGCCGCCAAAGCGTCGCGGCGCATCGTGCATTATTAAACGAGCGTCCAGCACGGGGCTGCCTCCACCAGCCCCCAGCCTCCACCGCCACCCCTTCTACACCGCCCACCACTCCTCGCAACGGCACCCCCTCCGTCTCCCCCCCCCCCCCTCCCCCGCACCTAAAAAAAAAGTCCCACCCAACTGCCATTCGCCATGAGCCCCGGTATTTTCATTCCATATGAAATTAATAGCAACTTGCTGCGCTGACCCAAAAATCAATTCCGGGGTGTATTACACGCAGTGACAAGCAACTCCCGCGCGACGCGCAGTCCACAGAGATCATAAAAATGGAATTAGCCGTGTGTGCGTGACCGCGTACGGGCGTGCGCTTGTGTACGTGGACGTGGATGCGCCCGCTGTTTTCGTCGCTCCCCCGCCTGGCGTGTTTTTTTGTTTTGCTGGCGTGTCACACACAGCGGTCTGGTCTTGTAGTGACCTCCAACATGTCAGGGCCCCAAACGGCTAGCCGTGTGCCCGTAATCAACTGATATCCGCATCTCTTCATTGGGGCGGTTGTGTCGCTTTTATACTGGTGTGCGGGGCGACCGCTGCGAGACAAACAACGGCGCTCTTTTCGTTTCTTTCTTTCTCCCTCGTCTCTCCACCAGTTAGCCGACGGAGACTCTACATTTTATCTACGCCTGAAATTACCTCAACTGATATAAACTCTAGGTACACGTACAAGGAAAAACTCTTACCTAGTAATATGTTTAAAGAAATAAGAATATTTCGTGATAAACTCTACATGGTGTGTTACAAAGATTCATCGTATTTCAGAAGACTATATCTTTTACATCAGTGAAAATAGAAACCGGGGCTGGATTATAAAGTACCCGTAAAAACCAAAAGTTTAAATGATGAATTTAAATAGTCATTTGTGTCAGCCACTTTATATCCTCTGACGACGCGTTTCTAGAGCTCACTCCTTTAGCTTAAGGTGATAACTGAATCACATTAAATTTTTGTTGTCTGTTTCGAGTATCGTTTCGAAAGTGTTCCAGGGGAACGAACCCTGAGTGTTGTCATAGAAATAAATTCTCGTCTATAAATGGTACAATAACACAACAACATAAACCCTTGATGGTCCGAGATAGTTGATGGGTATCCAGTGACTGAACTGTTGCAGATGCAAGAGCTGAAAACAAATGAATCGCCTGATACAGTCGGAATCCAAATTCGGCATTGGCCCCATAATTAGTTTCCATTTATCGCTAATCTCACGCACAACGGGAAGTTTCAAGTGACTGGGAAAAAGCAGAGGTTACTCCCGTACATAACAAGAGTAAAATAACGGACCTGCAAAATTATAGACCCTTAATCTCGCTCTTCTGCAGAATTCTTGCAGCGCGGGATTAGCCGAGCGGTCTAGGGCGCTGCAGTCATGGACTGTGCGGCTGGTCCCGGCGGAGGTTCGAGTCCTCCCTCGGGCATGGGTGTGTGTGTTTGCCCTTAGGATGATTTAGGTTAAGTAGTGTGTAATATTAGGGACTGATGACCTTAGCAGTTAAGTCCCATAAAATTTCATACACATTTGAACTTTTTTTTTTTTGCCGAATTCTTAAGCGTATGTTACGTTCGAATGTAATAAATTTCTTTCAGAGAGAAAATCTTTTACCCACAAAGTCAGCAGAGATTTAGAAAGCATTGTTGTTCCGAAACTCAGCTTGCTCTTTTCTCGCACGAAATCTTACGATGCATACATCAAGGGGAACAGGCGGGTCCTATATTCCTACGTTTATGGAAGGCGTTTTGTACAGTCCTACATTGCAGACTATTAACGAAGGCATACGAAATAGGCGGTTCAGGCGCTCAGTCCGGAACCGCGCGACTGCTACGGTCGCAGGTTCGAATCCTGCTTCTGGCATGGATGTGTGTGACGTCCTTAGGTTAGTTAGGTTTAAGTAGTTCTAAGTTCTAGGGGACTGATGACCACAGATGTTAAGTCCCATAGTGCTCAGAGCCATTTGAACCATACGAAATAGGTTCTGAAATATGTGAGTAGGGTGAAAACTTTGGACGGCAAGTGTTCATCGCAGAGAAAGGTATTGCCAGGAGTGCCCAGGGAAAGGGCTGCTCATATTCTCTACACACACAAAAAGGCCTGACGGCTAGGGTGAACAGCAACCTGTAATTACTGATAGTGCTGTAACGTACGGCACAATATCGACATTGAGTGAGTTTAGGAGGATGTAGAACGACTTGTATAGAATTCATGTTTCCGCTTTCTGTACATGTGGGAAAATGTAAGTTAATAAATATGGGTAGGAAAAACAGTCCTGTAATATTCGAATACGTGCTTCGCTGTCTGACATAATCAGGTCGATTAAATATCAATGCTTAACTTTGCAAACTGACGTGAAACGGAATGAGCACGCAAGGTCGGTTGTAAGGGAGGCGAATGGTCGACTTCAGGTTCGGGGAGAATTCTAGGAAAGTGTAGGTCACTTACAAAGGGAACGGCGTAGAGAAGACATCTTTGAATACTGCTCGAGTGTTTGAGAGCCCAACCAGATCGAATTAAAGGAAGCCGTTGCAACAACCCGGAGGCGTGCTGCTAGATTTCTTACCGGTAGGTTCGAACAACATGCGAACGTTATGGAAATTCTCCGTGAACTCAGTTGGGAATCCCAAGAGGGAGGAAGACCTTCTTTTCACTAATTGTGATAGAGAAAGTTTAGAGTATCGGCATGTGAAACACATTGCAGATCTATAGTAAGGACTGCGAAAACGAGAAAAGAGAACTCAGGACTCGTGCGGAGGTGCACAGACAACTTTCCCCCTAGAGGAACAGGAAAGGGAATCACTAGTAGTGGTACAAGGAACCCTCGACCAAGCACCATATTGTGGCTTTCGCAATATGTATGTAGATGTAGACCACATAACACGGTCTATAACTGCGGCAACCGATGTCTCGCATTCTACAGATTGCTCTGAAGGCCTTAAACAAGCTAGTCAGAATTGGACAACGTAGATTTCACCTCTCCTCGGGGCTGGTGATTACCATAACAGCATCTTGTCCTCGTTCGTTGGCTACCAGCATCTGGACTCATAGGCCACGACGGTTACACTTAACGGGCGCCCGACGCACATCGCCAAACTGAGCTTTACTTATAATCGTGCAGCTACGTTTTGCCTCAGTAAACCATGAAAAGTCAGGGAAATCTCTGGAACGTATGCACACAGTAATAAGAAAATTAAATCAAAATTTTGACCATTTCGAAAACATATTGGGGTGATGAAACGGTGGGTAGAAGAATTTCTGGGTTCCTCTCGAACGAGAGTCACGCTATTTCACAACTGAAGTCTACGAGATGACTGTCGCACTTCCTAACAGGGCGTGGGCCCTGTCCGACGTATCTCTGACGTATGGAGAAAAAGAAAACACCTGCGTGTGGCTGTGGAGTGGTGGAGGTCACTCCCGACCACGTCGCCTATGAGTGCCCCACATTAGATTAGAGATTAGATTAGATTAGAATAGTTTTTCATTCCATAGATCCGTGCTGGGGAGATCCTCGTGGATGTAGAACATGTCAATTTTTTATATTTTTTAAAAAAATTTTAAGCGGACATAACAATACTAATAGTATGAGTATATACAATACATCATTTTTTCAGCTGAAATAACAATACTAATAGTATGAGTATATACAATAGATCATTTGTTTCTGTCAAAAAATTCGTCAATAGAGTAGAAGGAGTTGGCCACTAGTAAGTCTTTCAGGCTCCTTTTAAACTGATCTTTATTTTTAACTAAATTTTTTATGTTTACTGGCAAATTATTGAAGATGAGTGTTCCTGAGTAGTGGACCCCTTTTTGAACTAAAGTAAGTGCTTTTAAGTCCTTGTGCAGATCGTTTTTGTTCCTGGTATTGTATGTATGAACTGAGCTGTTTGTTGGAAAAAGAGATATATTATTTAGGACAAATTTCATTAAGGAGTAAATATACTGAGAGGCAGTAGTTAGTATACCCAGTTCTTTAAAGAGGTTTCTACAGGACGTCCGTGAATTTACTCCACAGATAATATGTATTACACGCTTTTTTTGTTTGACTTGAAAAGTTACTCCAAAATATTATACCATATGACATTACGGAATGAAAGTAGGCAAAGTATGCAAGCTTTTTCATTTTTATGTCGCCTATGTCTGCTAACACTCGAACTGCAAATACAGATTTGTTAAGGCGTTTCTGCAGTTCTGTGGTGTGCTCCTCCCAACTGAATTTATTATCAAGTTGTAATTCCAGGAATTTAAGACTGTCAACCTCGTCTATCTGCCCTTTTCATACTTCATGCATATGCTGGGTGGAAACCTCTTACAGGTTCTGAACTGCATGTAATGATGTAATGATGTAGAACAAGATTTGAGAGCACAGACGTGTCTAGGCTATTAAGGTATGAGGAATATGTCAAGTAATAAAGAAACTTGAAAAGACCACCTCGAAAAAGACCTGGGATGAGTTTACAAATAACAGATGATGACAACGTGTCTGCCTGAATCGCCGTGGGCCGGTACCGGCCACCTTCAGGCTGTAATCCGCCATCCTTCAGACCTGTTGTGCCTGATCAAGCCTTGTCTGGAAAGACGTAGAAATGATCTGAATTGTCAGTCATATATATTAAAGAGGTTTTAGCGAAGATAGTATAGGCCCGGCTCCCCATGGTTGAGATGGAAACTCTTCGGGAATTGCACGGGGAGGCTAAGTGGCAATTATTAAGAGAACATCGTTGTATTTACAGCAGGCAGTAGGTTTATAGAATTTCAACTGGCGCACATTGTAAATGAAAGATAAAACATCGGAAAATAGTTGTAAGCTAATATAACCGTCCAAGTGCATTCTAGCTCAATATAGTAGTATTTTTAGGACCCACAAATGTACTAGGTGGTGGGTTATTTTGTGGTTATTGTTGTGGTATTTAGTCCTCTGACTGGTACAATGCAGCTTTCCATGCTATTGTATCCTGTGCAGGTATCTACATCTCTGAATAACAACTGCAACCCACAGCTTTCTGAACCTGCTTCCTATATTCATCTCTTGGTCTCCCTCTACGATATTTTCTGTCCACACTTCCCTCCAATACTAAATTGGTGATCGCTTGATGTCTCAGAACGTGTCCTATCAACCGAGTCTTTCTTTTATTCAATTTACGCCACAAATTTCGTTTCTCCCTAAATCTATTCAGTACCTCCTCGTTGGTCACGTGATCTGCCCATCTAATCTTCAGCATTCTTCTGTAGCACCATATTTCAAAAGTTTCCATTCTCCTCCTGTCTGAACTGTTTATCGTCCACGTTTCACTTCCGTACATGTCTACATTACTGACAGATACCTTCTGAAAAGACTTAAATCTATATTCAATGGTAACAAATTTCTCTTCTTGAGAGTCGCTTTTCTTGCCATTACCAGCCTACATTTTATACCCTCTCTAATTCGACCATCATGAGTTATTTTGCTACCTAAATAGTAAAACTCATCTACTGCTTTAAGTGTTTCGTTTCCTAGTCCTTTTCCATTAGCATCACCTGATTTAATTCGACTACGTCCCATTACTCTGTTTTGCTTTTGTTGATGTTCATCGGCCGGCCACGGTGGCCGAGCGGTTCTAGGCGCCTCAGTCCGGAACCGCGCGACTGCTACGGTCGCAGGTTCGAATCCTGCCTCGGGCATGGATGTGTGTGATGTCCTTAGGTTAGTTAGGTTTAAGTAGTTCTAAGTTCTAGGGGACTGATGACCTCAGATGTTAAGTCTCATAGTGCCCAGAGCCATTTGAACCATTTTTGATGTTCATCTTATATCCATCTTTCAAGACACTATCCATTCCGTTCAACTGCGACTCCAAGTCCTTTGCCGCCTCTGACAGAATTTCAGTTTCATCGGCAAATGTCAAATCTCTGTTTGCATAGGGCTTTACAGCTAACGATGCGTTTCGCGCAGTCAGCACATCTTCAGATTATCTTCGAACAGCGAAAGCTGCATTAGTCGGGTAATGGAAATCCTGAAGAGCGTCAGATTAAAGCAAAATACGCAGTTGTCAATTGCGGACCAAGTGGAAGTCCTTTTGCAACATAGACTTTCTTTTTTCTTAATTACTCTTGCTGCGCCGAAGTCATGCAGTGGAGTGATGCGTACTCAAAGTTTTTATTTCTTGTCCTGAAATTTATTCCCTTTTCCAAATTCTTCTTTTGTTTCATTTGTTGCTTGTTCTGGGGATAAGCTACAAGGCTGTATCTCTCTCTTCTCAACCACTACTCTCCTTTGATGCCTCTCTTATAAACGCCATCTTGTTTCTGTACGAGTTGTGTATAATCTTTCACTCCCTATATTTTATTCCTGCTGCCTTGAGAATTTCTGAGAGCGAAATCCTGTCGACGTTGTCAAAACCTTCTCCAAATCTACTACAGCTGTTAACGTAGATTTGCCTTTCTGTAATCTACTTTGTAAGTAGTCGGTTCAGTACTGTCACTCGCGTTCCATTTCTCTCGAGTCCAAGTGATCTTCTGCGAGATAGGCTTCTTCAAGTTTTGCGAGTTATATATTGTGTAATAAACATGAAAAAATAGTAATACTTCAACAAAGGGTACAGATTGAACAGTGAGCAATGGACATTGAATGGGTAAGATTGTTACGCGACCGAACAGTCGCTTTGGGAACGCACCCGTTCCGAGTCAAATGATGGATAGGCAGTGATGGAAGGGGAGCAGAGCTACAGTTGTCTGTAAATCACTCAGCCCGCCAGGCAGGTCGGTTACGTGCAACGGTAGCGGCCGCGAGGAGGTAAAAAAACCGGCTCATCCCGCGGGGTGCTGCAATCGGTGAGTAAGGTGCTCCACCAGTAAAAAAGGAAGGCAAGAACAAGCGGCCGAGGGCTATTGCCAGAAAACGTGATTTCCTCCCGGACGATGTAATTGGCCGGGCGGCGGCATATAAACTGCCACCGAACAAGCGATCGCGCCCGATGCTGCAGCTCGCCTTTGTTGCTCGCTGGGTCCGGCGGTTTTTACGAGCTTCTCAGGCCGGCCGCGGAAACGACTGGAGGGTCAGCCGCGCTACGCCACGCTTGGTTTGCGCTGCTAGCGACACCTCGGATACGGTTAACGCAGCCCGGGTTACGCGCGGCCTACGAACGGCTGCGGCTCCGTAGGGAGAATTTGGCTTTGAGGTGTACACTGTCAGAAATAAAAATGGCTTTTTGCATCACCGAAATTTCAACGAAATGATAAGCTGTACATTTACATTTTTGCGGATTCTTTCGTATCTGCCATACATTCTACAGCTTGTTATGGTTTCTGAGGGATTAGTTTCCTGTTGTCATACTTATTTACTATCTGCAACCCGCGGTTAAACAGTTACTTACAAAAGAATGCGCGGGTATATTTTTATTCCAATCTGCTGTTATTTTACCTCCTCCTTCCGACTCTCTCTCTGTCCATGATCTCCTCCCCCCCCCCCCCCCTCCTTTCCGTCCATCTCCTCCACCCCCACTCTCTTTCCACCTGCTTCATTCCGCACTTTCTGTCCATCTTCTCCGTCTCTCTATCGCTGTCCATCTCTTCCTCCATCTCCTTCTCCCCCTGTTCCTGCCCAGCACCTCCAAACTCTCTTCTCGTACATCTCCCCCTCTCTCCTTTCTTTGTAAATCTTCTCCTCTCCTCTCATCCGTCTTTGTGCTCCTCCTCCCCCGCTTCTCTGTCCATCTACTCCTCACCCTGTCACTGATCTTGCGTCTTCTTTATTGTTACTGCAAATTCAGAGTAGTATTCCAATTATAAGCTGATAAGCCATAAATACAACTTCTCCGTTTTCTGTGAAAACCAGATGCGAGGAAGAAAACAAAACAGTACCCTACAGTGTATACAATTTTTGTTTCAAAATATATATAATGAGAAGGAATATGTGTGGGAGAAACAATTTTTCTAATGGTTTAAATGCCCGGAAATCATAGTTAAAAGTGATTATGCTAAGTAAACTGGTCAAAAACTATTCGAGAATTTTGTTAAGACGTTTCCCTGTTGTATGTCATATATTTTGCATATGAATTTGTATATTACAAAGATAAGTACAACTCAGTGTCATCCGAGCGTTTGTTAGAGTACATGTAAAAATTTGAGGCAAATCGGTGGAGAAATTTTCTAGGTTTTTGGTGACAATTAAAAATGAGGTACATAAAAACGCGTGTGTATTGCAGCGTCGTGTCAAAATTTCAAAACGATCGGTGAAGAACTATCAGAGATTTAAGATTTTGAACAAACGAACCCCCCCCCCCCCCCCTCCTCCCACCCCTTATTCAGGAACAAAAGACAAACTGCTTTACACTTGACGAAAACAAACCGTTGCGCAGTTCGCGAACTTAGCTCTACTCCACCTTTTCTTTAATTCAACATGTACCTCCTTTACTGGACATTCAGATTAACCACTTCGAGGTTTCTCGCGTTCAGTCTCGAAATTTTGTCGTGAAAGAAACTTTTTTTTTTCCAAAGAAAATTTTCGGTCCTTTATTAGAGACTTTTTAAATTTAAATTTCAAGAGTTCAGAATTTCATATTTCAATTTACGTTTCCAGAGAAGAACATTAACAGCACTGAAGCCAAGACGAGAAGACAGAATATTTAAAAAAAAAAATGATAAAGCGCCAGACTCTGGATCTAAATGTGTCGAGTTCGATCACCGGTCAGTCCTAAGATTTTTATGACACTTTTCACTTCTTTCACCACTGACGTGAAAATGCCGAGTTGCACCATGGCTCGAAGACCAAGTAAAACTATAGGTCTCCCAATACTGGCTGGGTGAGTCCACTAAAATGTTGGAAGATGACACCACGCCTAGTAAAGCACTGAGTGTTCAAGCCAAGCTTCGGGTTGATGACAGCTTTGTTTTTCATGCAGAAGTCATGATACTGTGACGTCTGCATGTAAAACTAAACACTGTTAATTCCACATATTTTAAAGCTGATTGTTGATTCTAGGTCATTAATGGGTCAACTGAAGAGACAGGAAAGATTCAACGAACAACGGCGATATTTGTGACGGGGTTGTGTGGGAGATGCTCAAAGAAAAGCATTGCGCATCACGCAGAGATTTACTGGTGAAATTCCGAGAGCATACTTTCCAAAAAGAGTCAGACAATGCATGAAGCCCTCCCTCATACGTTCGGAAAAGACGGCGACGATAAAATCAGGTATTAGAGCTCATACGGTTTATCAAAAATCATTCATCCTACACAAAGATACAATACGTTTTACATAAGAGGTAATAATAAGAGAATATAAGACGATGAATTTTAATATCCATTGATTATATTTGCTCTAGTCGCAGAATATGGGCAGTAATATCCGAAACTGGTCCGTTAAAAATGTTTGAATAAATTAAAGAAAATTAATACAAGAAGCTTTTGTCGACACTTGCGTGTCGAAAATGACTGTCACACGTACCATAAATGCACAGCACCCAGTCTCCAAAGTTCTTCTTCCAGCGCAACATTCTCGAATGGAATACAGAAGGGAGGAAAAAGATAGTGCTGCCGATAGATAACCCATGACCACACACTGTGCATCGTGCCGTGGGGAACAGTGAGTGAGCGAGCTGATTATTAGTGTACGTAAGCCAAACACAAACTCTTGGGAGGGTCGGCAATTATGTAAGTAGCCCACCCAGCAGTTTGTCTTAATTGTAGATGTACTGGTGTACAAGAACTGTGAACAATGCAGTTCAGGTATGTAACAAAGTCGTCAACAAAGTTAATGGTATAATTAGAATTTCAATTAAATAATTTGGTCGAAACTATTTTTTTCCTCCAGAATGAGATTTTTCACTCTGCAGCGGAGTGTGCGCTGATATGAAACTTCCTGGCAGATTAAAACTGTGTGCCCGACCGAGACTCGAACTCGGGACACAGTTCGAGTCTCGGTCGGGCACACAGTTTTAATCTGCCAGAAAGTTTCATATTTTTTTCCTGTCAATGATGCACACATTACTATTGCTCACATTATCATTTATCCCAAACCATTTATATGGACATTCAGCGACAAAAATGATCATTTACAACACGTTAAAGAATGAACATGCTATTCTTATAATGAAACAAGCATATTTTCCGTATGTGGGTAAAAAAAATTGGATAAGAGGCAGTTGCAGACTCAACTATCTGACGTATCTGCGGGAAAATGACTAATTTTGTGCTATGTGAATGGGAAAACTTGCAGAAAAGAATCCACACACATACGCACGAGTCGCTAGCAACCTGCATTCGCCTCATGTACTAGCCCCTACCTTATCCCTTATTAGTATACATGTCTCACTAATGTCGCCCACCATCACCTATCCATTTTGGCAAACAGGTATAAACAGAGCTCCCAAGAATCAGAAAGAAAATTGACACACTATGAAATGCATTAAATAAGGACTAGAGACAGTACAGAGCTGCTTATGAAAACGAAATTGCCTTGTGCCACGTATACCAGCTCACAAAGGACACATCAGTTTCATTGAATAAATTACACTAGCGAAAAGTCGGAAAGGATGTTAAAGCACTACTGAAACAAATTCACCAAGGAAGAAGCTCTGTGGGAAGCTATTGAAGACCATCTCGAGATACAAAAGATTGCCTAGCTCCAACTATACCGACTTCGTAAAGGAAGCCTCACTTAAACTGAATAACTTACATTTTCAAAATATTGGAAACGATATTAAAGCACTATTAAGACAAATTTTCCAAAGAAGCAGCACTGTGGAAAGCTATTTAAGACTACTACGTTACACACAAAAGACTGCCTAGCGTCATGCGTACAGACACACAAAGGAAGCATCAATTAAACTGAATAAATTACTTTTACGAACTACGGGAAAAGATGTTGAAGCACTATTGAAACATATTTAACACAAAAAAGATGGAAAAATCATAAATTACAACTAAATATCCTCAAAATAATAAGAGCGGCCATTTATAGAAACAGCCACTCACCCTGGCTGGTCCGGCCTCGACCAGCCATTTTCTTCTCCGACGAGAGGCTTTCTTTCCAGCACGCTTTTCCACAAAAAACCAACATTTCCTGAAACAAATGATCCGCTAGCAGCCCCTCGATTAAAGCTGCTTCACCTGTCAAGTAAGCGTTCCCACAACGATAATCAAATCTGAGATAGAGTATAAATTGGTGGGCTGATGAAAGATTGCTTGCCGTTTGTATTAACTACTGTTACAACTAACAGAAGACAGGGAGCGGGAAAAAAATGCCTACAACATACAAATGCAAGTAATTTCTCCACTTACATCTCGTGTTTACTCTTTTAAAGTAAAGGGAGCCTTAATGTATCTCGTATTATGAAATGTGTCTGCCCAATACTCGGCCAACAAATTTCAATTGTAAGGTGAGTCGCGAAGTACTGCTGTAGTGTAGGTTCCGAAACATATCCAGAAGTTGATCAACAATATCTTAGGGAATGTATAACAGGTTTGTGAAGATGATATCATTCAATAATAATTCTTCATCGCAAGACGTGATACTTAGCAAATGTCTGACGTACACTAGCATCATTCCTGCAGTTCAGAAAAGCAAGTCTCCCCCGTGAACTTATAAGTGTCCACACGTTGGCAGAATATGCAATCCCTATTGAATCTCATTGTGTGTCTGTTCTACAAAATCACGGATTCTGCCTGCTTATTATAGTATTATTTTTATTTTAGGTTTTAATGGGACCCCTTACCGTGCCTTCCGTTTCCCTTGATATAGTGCTATTGCCAGAAAAAGCTTTCAACCTGTGGACTGTCACATTGACACCATGTGATAGAAGGTTCCTCACTTCTAAAATTTACTTTCGGTGAGTGCCTCTTACATCTCCTTCTTACCCACTGTGACATTACATAAAGTTCCCCTCCATGGTTTTTGCTTTCTCCGTAGGTTATATGGGAGCGTTCTCCACGATATTTTATTACCTTTATGACATTCGCATTTCTCGTGGATAATCTATACCATGGGATTGACTATGAAAGCTGGATCTTCCCACAATATATTATGTATATCATAACCACTCCAGTGAGAACATTTTTCACTATGTTTTCTTCTTAGGTCTGGGATTATTCATTTTTCTACGTGATTGTTTTTCCACTTACATATAGAATTGCGCTGTTACGTGTTGTGAAATCGGTAGTGCCTAAGAATAAAAGGATTTCACAGAAAAAGCTGTTTTGTTTCTCAGAATTATATATCGTGGCTGTGGCTGCCCAGAGGATAAAGTTTTTACCGTACCAAAACTTTCCTGGAAAATGGCGATGCCAGCACGTCTTTGAATTTTCTTCCAGGCATTATTAGAAAACAGTCTCTCTGAACGTGCACATATTTTTCACAGAAACTTGCAAAGGAAATAAAAACATGGTTTGTTGGAAAATACCAGACAGCAATGAATCTATCTCCCTACAGACGGATTGTTTCGAAATTTGATGACAGAGTAAAAATGTATTGTGGACCAGAACTCAAACCCGAAACGTTGCCGTCCGTGTGAAATCCAGGCACGACTCACGATCAGCCCTCATAACTTTACTTCCACCAAAAACTCTCTCCTGTCTTCGAAACTCCGCAGAAGTTTTCCGCCTTATCTTGCATTTCACGCACAGACTAGGGGATTGTTCCAAGAAAAACCTCATTAGGTGGTTGCGTTTTAAATTTTTTTTTAAATTTCTCGTTAGATGTTAGTTTCTAAGCTCGCTTTAGTTAGGCAATAATCAATTCTGAATGGTTCCTGATGATAATTGCAGTGGTCGAAACACGTAGCGAATTGAAGCGTATTGAGAAGACACGCGAGTTGAATTTCATAATTTAAAGTGAGTGGCGCGGCTTTAATGTAAATGTTTCATGACTGACACGGACTCTACATCAACATAAGCGTCAACATTGCAATTATTCAGCGGAGCACTCTGCCGTGACAGGTAACACGGCGGTGTAGAAAAAGGCGCGCCGGACACGGCGGGTTACCTCGCGCCGCTGTGCCGGCAGAGACGGCGTGTCACGGTGGGGCAGTCCTCTCCCCGAGTGACGAGACCGCCGACTCGGGCATATCCGCGTGATTTCCGGTGACACGCGGACTTAACACGGCAGCCGAAGCCGAGTGGAGCGGAGCGGCGCGCAACTTGCGCCCGGTGTCGGCGTGAATAATTCGCGAGCGAGAGGGCGGCGCGGCCGCCGGCCGGCAGGTCGCAAATTCGACCCCCGGCGCGGGCAGCCGGCAGCGGCAGCTACGCTCATCTGTCTCGCCGCTGGCGCAGCCTCGCTTCGCCCCGCCGCCGTCATTCCATTACCGGATGGCGCCGGGCCGCGGTACAGTCGGTGTCACTGCACTCTCCCCCTAATTGGGAACACGAGGGCTGTTTGATAAGTCAGGGACTTTGACACGACATCGCGCTCGCATCGCATGTTTCATTACCTCTCTGACGTACAGCCCGCTTTTTTAGCATACCCCCCTCCCCCACCATATATTTTTTGCTATATTTCCTCAATTCACTTAAAATCTCCTGGGCTATTTGATCGCCTCATTTTTTCCGCCTGGAACAACAATCATTTCAAACCCATATCTTCAGTCATTCTCAGGAGTCGTAGCATTCAGCCTCTTGAAAAACACCGAGTGCTGACAGAGATTACGGCAGTGGGGTTGAGACAATGAACACTGAAGTGTAAGCAGTTTTTCCCGATGTTCAGGCCACATTATCTTGAGTTGAAACTCGAGCTTTCGAATTATTCACCTTCTTCACTGTCGGATCTCATTTCTTATTTCTCTGCTGTGAGTCTTACTTTTTGCTTCTCCCTCTTCTCCTCCCTCCCCTCCAATCCTTACAGATGTTTTGCTGTGTTGCCATCACCGGTCTTCTGGATTGGTTGACCGCCTGATGTTTCCTGCCTAGAACCCTCGTTTCAAACACATTTCTGAAATCATCTTCAGGAATCAATGTATTTTCCTCGAAAAACAGCGAGTGCCCAAGGAGATCCCAGCTGTGGTGTTGAAACAATGGATGCCGAAGTGTGTAAAATTTTCACGGTATCAAGATGCATCGTCTCTGAATGAAATTTCAACTTTACAGTCTTAGACATAGCTCTTTCTCAGCAGCTATATACTTCTTTCAACAAAGGATTATACAGCCACCCGGTTGCAAATAACTGTTTGGAACACTGACCTAAGCTTCTACAACTACTAAGGGAGTCTTCGTCAGAAATAAAATTTGAAGAACAGTAAAATTACTTTGCGAGAAACCAACGGACAGAATTTAGAGCAGCTATGCTCGAGTCAAAAATAAAATAAAATTAAATTAACTTGGACATAGCTGCCCTAAATTCTGACCATTAGTTTCTCGCAATGTAATTTTATGGCTCTTCAAAATTTCATTCTGATGAAGACACCATTAGCAGGTGTCGAAACCTAGGTAAATGTACCAAAGAGTTATTTGAAACCGGTTGGCTGTATATTCCTATGTCAACCCAAAGGATTTTGAGCGAACTCTGAAGTTGTAGCGGACATAGCAAAACATATATCTAGGTAGTATGCTAAAAAAAGAACGAGTGTCACCATAGGAGTAATGGAACACACGATCCGACAAATTAAGATGGTGAATGTGGCAGTAAGTTGGAATTTTCGACATAGGAATATACAGCCAACCGGTTTCAAATAACAGTCAATTGGCTCTTGACGAGGAAGACGGTGAATTTTTTCGAAAGCTCGTATTTCAACTCAGACATGATGAAGTCTAAACATCGAGAAAAGTTTATATGCTCCTGCGTTCATTGTTTCAATCCTACTACTGGTGTCTTCTTTAGCTTTCGCTGTTTTTCAGCTGGCGGAATAGTACGACTTCCGAACATAATTCGAGATGTGAATTTGAAAGGTTTAGTCTTCCCCCCTCCCCACCACCCCACAAAAAAAGGGTCAGTCAACCCAAAGGATTTTGAGCGAACTCTGAAGTTGTAGCGGACATAGCAAAACATATATCTAGGTAGTATGCTAAAAAAAGAACGAGTGTCACCATAGGAGTAATGGAACACACGATCCGACAAATTAAGATGGTGAATGTGGCAGTAAGTTGGAATTTTCGACATAGGAATATACAGCCAACCGGTTTCAAATAACTCTTTGGTACATTTACCTAGGTTTCGACACCTGCTAATGGTGTCTTCATCAGAATGAAATTTTGAAGAGCCATAAAATTACATTGCGAGAAACTAATGGTCAGAATTTAGGGCAGCTATGTCCAAGTTAATTTAATTTAATTTTATTTTTGACTCGAGCATAGCTGCTCTAAATTCTGTCCGTTGGTTTCTCGCAAAGTAATTTTACTGTTCTTCAAAATTTATTTCTGACGAAGACTCCCTTAGTAGTTGTAGAAGCTTAGGTCAGTGTTCCAAACAGTTATTTGCAACCGGGTGGCTGTATAATCCTTTGTTGAAAGAAGTATATAGCCGCTGAGAAAGAGCTATGTCTAAGACTGTAAAGTTGAAATTTCATTCAGAGACGATGCATCTTGATACCGTGAAAATTTTACACACTTCGGCATCCATTGTTTCAACACCACAGCTGGGATCTCCTAATCAATGGTCTGAAGATGATCACAGTAGTGGTCGAAACCGGTTACCTTGATAAATAAATCGTGATCAAGACTGTTTTTAATAGTAAATATTTGTAAGACATTAATCACTGCCACTCCCATAATGTATTCAAAAGTAATGAATCTTTACCCTGTCTGACGTCTAACAGTACTGCAAATGTTTAGAAATATGACACTCTATGGTCTGTGTGGTAGTGTAAAATTTTCTATACTCTGCAAATGAGTGCCTCTTTCTAAACAACTTTATGTATTATGGAGAGAGCTTGAGAGTCTCGGTCCAACGAATTTATGAGATGGTGGGCGGAAGAATTTCATTAAGTATTAAATTTTATAGATTTAAGTGCGTGATGTGGTATGTTGATAGATGCCTTAAATGGTACGTAACATGCGTTTTAGATGTATATAGGTTAACGTTGGTTGTAACTAGGAATACCTTATTTTGTGGAGTCTGTAGACTCTGTAAACTTTTGTCAGTTGCCGTAGGGGAGACTCCGAATCATGTAGGATGGCCGAGAGTATTGTGGCACCGAAGCATCGAAGACGGTTAGGCGTAGTCTGATGGTTCATCGCTTACAGAGAGGCTACAAATGATAAAATAAGTCGGAATTGTTATGTGAGATCTCCATGTCAATCTCTACTGTGAGACCAAAAGTGTTTCATTAATTCAGACCAAGTTTGCACCTTTAACTATCAGATCCTTGAGCTGGGTAGGGCTCTGAATTGCTTGCCTTACGGTAGAATTAATTTCTATCTTCTAGACAATGCACCTGCGGTACTCCACCCGTAACCGGTTCCGTGCTGCTGTAATGTTTCCCACTCCTAGCGAAGAATCGCGTCTCCCTCAGGAACGAATCAATACAGTTATTCTGCAACTCATTTCAACGATTTTCTTACTGTTATTTCAATTAGATAAACCTGATAGATTACCTATGGCATCTAATTGAAATATTAAACCATAAAGCCAAACGCAATCAAAAGATAAATCAACGCACCACAAATGCCGTCTCCTTGATTCTTTGCAGTACGTACCTATCTTAGCGCTGTGGAATGCTCGTGCGGAACCCGAGCTGTTCCACTTGTGGGATATGGTGGTCTGAAAAGAATTTCTGGAGCAACTGCATTCCGATATGCTGCAGAATTTTGCCTAGGAAATCAAGGAGATTAGTGTATAAGTCATCTACATCTACATCTACATCTCCGTGATTACTCTGCTATTCACAATTACGTGCGTGGCAGAGGGTTCAATGAACCACCTTCAAACTGTCTCTCTACCGTTCCACTCTCGAACGGCACGTGGGAAAAAACGAGCACTTAAATGTTTCTGTGCGAGCCCTGATTTCTCTTATTTTATCGTGATTATTATTTCTCCATATGTAGGTGGGTGCCAACAGAATGTTTTCGCAATCGGAGGAGAAAACTGGTGACTGAAATTTCATAAGAAGATCCCGTCGCAACGAAAAACGCCTTTGTTTTAATGATTGCCAATACAATTCGTGTATCATGTCTGTGATGCTATCTTCCCTATTTCGCGACAATACAAAACGAGCTGCCCTTCTTTGTACTTTCTTGATGTCATCCATCCGTCCCACCTGATGCGGATCCCACACCGGACAGCAATACTCCAGAATAGGGCGGACAAGCGTGGTGTAAGCAGTCTCTTTAGTAGACCTGTTGCACCTTCTAAGTGTTGTGCCAATGAATCGCTGTCTTTGGTTTGCTCTGCCCACAATATTATCTATGTGATCGTTCCAATTTAGGTTATTTGTAATTGTAACCTCTATGTATCTAGCTGAATTTACAGCCTTCAGATTTGTGTGACTTACCGCGTAATCGAAATTTAGCTGATTTCTTTCAGTACTTATGTGAATAGCTTCACACTTTTCTTTATTCAAGGTCAATTGCCACTTCTCGCACCATACAGATATATTATCTAAATCATTTTGCAAGTCGTTTTGATCATCTGATGACTTTAAGAGACGGTAAATGACAGGATCATCTGCAAACAATCTAAGACGGCTACTCAGATTGTCTCCATGTCGTTAATATAGATCAGGAACAATAGAGGGCCTATAACACTTCCATGGGGAACGTCGGATATTACTTCTGTTTTACTCGATGACTTTCCGTCTATTACTACGAACTGTAACGTTTCTGACAGGAAATCACGAATCCAGTCGCACAACTGAGGCGATACTCCGTAGGCACGCAGTGTGGTTAGAAGACGCTTGTGAGGAACGGTGTCGAAAGCCTTCTGGAAGTCTAGAAATATGGAATCAATCTGACATCTCCTGTCGATAGCACCTATTACTTCATGAGTATAAAGAGCTAGTTGTGTTTCACAAGAACTACATTCTCTGAATCCGTGCTGACTACAAGAACGATATTTTCAGAATCCGTGCTAACTATGCGTCAATAAATCTTTTCTTCGAGGTACTTCATAATGTTCGAATACAGTCTATGTTCCAAAACCCTACTGCAAGTTTGGGGAGAGAACAGATGTTTCTGTGTTCTAAGAAAGGTGATCGGCTGTTTTCCACACCCAGGGGAAGTAGGAGATTTAAAGGTAGTACAGATGGCTAAGAAAGGTAACGACAGAAGGCGCTAGACGTTTTAGCAGAGGAATCTCAGATCGGTTGGGACGTGGTGCCTTGCAATTACTTTGGCGCGTAATGAGAGCACATACTGTGTCGTCATCGGCTGCATCAAGTGCCCTTATTGGCCTTCCTGTCTTCAGTTGAATCATTCGTCTTGTAACCGTCGCTGTCTGGGTATCAATCACGTCGTCATTGCTGCCTATAGTTCGGGAAAGTGGCTACTAAGACCGACTGCTGGAGTCGCAGGATTTGTAAAGGCTATTGGGAATTGTGGGAAACGATGAGTGAAGAATGTCGACCACGTTAAGACCCGTGAAAAATCGATGACTGTAATCATCTGCCGGCCGGTGTGGTCGAGCGGTTCTAGGCGCTACAGTCTGGAACCGCGCGACCGCTATGGCGCAGGTTCGAATCCTGCCTCGGGCATGGATGTGTGTGATGTTAGGTTTAAGTAGCTCTAAGTTCTAGGGGACTGATGACCTCAGCAGTTAAGTCCCATAGTGCTCAGAACCATTTGAACCACTTTTGTAATGATTTACTAATCATGATGAAGCAGATTTTTTCAGGTTGAGATACAGTAGATCTGTGTTTCCTTCCGTAGGGCTAACTCTATACGCTAAGGAACAAAGTAAGTTAAAGCATTTTATATATAACCTCTGTGAGAGGAACAGACGGACAAAGATGGTTAAGATACTGGATTCGTTTAAAGAAGTATGAGTTTCGAATTCCCGTTTCACTTACTGATACAGATTTCCTTGTTTACCTAAATCGTTTCAGAATATCATCAGACGGTTTGTTAAACAGGCGACAGCCGCTTCTTCATATTATTCTCATAATGATGTAGTGCTGTATGATCTTCTGTAATTCTATGTTTTCTAAAATGTCTAAATTGACGCAAATAAAACCTGAGAATAGTCTGCATTCAGTGCTGTAGCAAACATTTCTGTAAGTTATTTACATTTTTCACAATTATGCTTACTTTTGTGTGACTAATTTATAAACAATATGTTGTGTGATACGAAGATCTACTATCGCAGTATTCTTTCATTGTTTCACTGAGGAAACTGTTTTACATCTACATCCACATACATACTCTGGAAAACACTGCGACGCTCATAGCAGAGCATACTTAGCATGGTATCACATGTTAGGGTTTCTTCCTGTTCCAGTCTGGACTGGAGGGCAAAAAGAATGATTGCTTGAATGCCTCCTTCCCTGCTTTAATTTGTTTAAGGGGGAGTAGGATGTCAAACGGGCCGACTTGGAGCAGGAGATGTACCACACGACATTTTAATTTCCACTGTCTATAGTTTCACGAATAAATTCATAAAACTTCGTCAGCATGACCTGGAAGGATTCAGGATTCACACTTACAGAAGTGTAAGTTCAAAAACACAACAAAATAAATTTTTTTACATGAAATTTTAAACATTTTTATTGGCTGAGGTCCAGCAACCGTACGTTAATTAATTACAGTATGTATATATAGCCACATCGGTTGCACAAAATTTTTGTCGAATGGATCATGGTTCCGACTACACTAAGGCAATCTTCATCAGAATAAAAACTACATGGATTACCTCGAAAATATAATGAAATGGCTTGAAATATAATATACTTAATAGGATTGCTTCCATAAATTACGTACAAACAGAATGTACTTACATGTAATCACACCATGGGCAGGAAACGTCGGAGCAAAACTGCTCTCATCAAATAGAAAATGTCACAAGAATAAGAACTAGGATGTAAAAATATAACGTGTTTGCCAACTGGATAAAATATTCCATGGAAATACAATGGCAGCAACAAGGTCGCTTAGCGCCACGAGCTGCATCAACACACCCGCTATCGTCAAACTAAACGGCTAACAGGCTGAGGCAGCCACAACGTGGACACGAAAACAGATACGTGCCATCCAGCGGGAAGTAATAGAACTACATTACATGTGAAAGGTCATCATTTTTTCACTTACTATTGACTGCATTTGTTGCTATAGGTACCCTTTCCTTCATAAATAAGAGATTCTTCGATGAATTTAGCACAGCATACAAACCGTACTTACATGTGTATGAAACTCTAGAATTTATTTAATTTATGAAAAAATGAGTGAGCTGTTACATTTTAAACATCATGTTTAAAAAACACAAATTTTATACTTAATTATCTCAATTTTTACCTCAATTTTTAATAGACTTGGAAAATTCTAGAGTGTCATGTACCTGTAAGTAGGGTTTGTATGCTCTGCAAAATTCATCGCAGAATCTCTCTTACTTATGAAGAAAAGTGTACCTACAGGAATAGATGCAGCCAGTATTAAGTGAAAAAATGATGAAATTTCACATTTTAAAAAAATTATTTTGCTATGTTTTTGAACTTCCACTGCTATGGGTGTGAATCCTGAATCCTTTCTGGTCATGCTGACAAACTTTTAGATGCAGCCAGTATTAAGTGAAAAAATGATGAAATTTCACATTTAAAAAAAATTATTTTGCTATGTTTTTGAACTTCCACTGCTATGGGTGTGAATCCTGAATCCTTTCTGGTCATGCTGACAAACTTTTATGAATTTATTTGTAAATGTATAGACAGTGGAAATTAAAACGTCTTGTGGTGCCTCTCGTGTTCCAAGTCGGCCCTTTTGACGTCCTACCTTCCTTAATGTTGTCTAACTGTCCCCATGGGAGCGCTATGTAGGGAGCTGAAGAATGTGTCTACGTTCTGGACTAAATATTGGTTCTTGGAATTCTGTAAGTGGGCTGTCGCTGAATAATTTGCGTCTATCTTTAGAAGTCTTCCAATTCTGGTTCTTCAACACTTCTGTGACGACCTCCTGTGAATCAAACATACTTGTGACTATACCTGCCGCCCATCAGTGTACACATAGATAACCCCCTATTAATCCTATTTGATATGGGTCCTACGCACATGAGTAGTGCTGTGAGTCGGGATGTACAAATGGTTTGTAAGCAGTCTCCTTTGTATACTGACTACATTTTCCTAGTATGCTGTCAATGAAAGGAATTCTTCCATATGTTTCATCTATGACAGAACTTTCGTGGTAATTTCATTTTATATGCCTACAGATTAACCAGCTGGATAGAAAAAACGATGAATTTTAACCCTACACATTGTTACAATCAAGTATTTACATGAATTGATCGATTTTAATTGCGAATCACGGATATTGTAGTCACAGGCTTTTTTCTTCTAGGACATAATTTTGGATTTCTGTCATATAAAGTTGACAGTCTTCTCGATACTTTTGGATCGTAACAAGATCTGATTAAATATTCCTGCAGCCTTTTTAGACAGTAATTCTTTATTAATAAATACGTCTGTAAAAAGTTCGAGCAACTGGTAATATTATCTGTCAGGTCATTAGTACATAGAATAAATTGTAAGGGGTCCCAAAGCACTCCTCTAGGGCATGGCTGAAGTTGCCTCTACTTCTGTCTATGGCGCTTCACCCAAGATAACTTGTTGCGTAGCACATTTTGTTTGACATTGCCTATAACTATGCTTTTGTTAATAAACATTAGCATTTTGGAAGTTTTGCTGAGAAAACTAATCTTTTCTTTAGTCCTGCAGCGCAGTGTGCTTTGTTCTGTTCTGAGAGTCCAAGACGTATCGAAACTGTGATCTTATACAGCAAATGAACAAAAGTCATTAATCCCATGTTGGGCTACAATCTTAACAACTGAGTCATTCGAAAAAGCTTCTGGACCCGAATAAAAAACTTGTCAGCATGTGTCTCCTACCTTCGTGAGATAGTCTAGACAAATTTATGGTTGGTTCCTAGACTCTAGTCTCATAAAGAGGACATATAAACAGTTAAAAAACTGTGGTACACAAAATTAAATTTGCACTGTTCACCAGCGCATATCATAATATGCTTTTGCTATCATTAATAAAGGAAATAAATGCTCTGAATGAGTCTGCAAATAACGAGGGGGTAAATTGATTGGGATCATTCGCATGTCGAGTATGGGAGGAATCTCTCCAATTGCCCTATCTGTGAGGATAGTGGCTTCAACGACAGTATTTCGCATGGTTTTAATCTGCGAAAGGTTTGGATTACAAAGTTTCGAATGATTCATACTCCGTAGTAGTATTCTAATCATAAGCCGATAAGACATGAATACAGCTTTCCTGTTTTCTGTTAATACCAGCTGCGACAAATAAAACGAAACAACACGTTGCTGTGTATGCGACTTTTGTTTGCGAAAAAATATAAGTAGCAGAAATAATTTGTCTCTCTCTCTCTCTCTCTCTCTCTCTCTCTATATATATATATATATATATATATATATATATATATATATATATACTCCTGGAAATGGAAAAAAGAACACATTGACACCGGTGTGTCAGATCCACCATACTTGCTCCGGACACTGCGAGAGGGCTGTACAAGCAATGATCACACGCACGGCACAGCGGACACACCAGGAACCGCGGTGTTGGCCGTCGAATGGCGCTAGCTGCGCAGCATTTGTGCACCGCCGCCGTCAGTGTCAGCCAGTTTGCCGTGGCATACGGAGCTCCATCGCAGTCTTTAACACTGGTAGCATGCCGCGACAGCGTGGACGTGAACCGTATGTGCAGTTGACGGACTTTGAGCGAGGGCGTATAGTGGGCATGCGGGAGGCCGGGTGGACGTACCGCCGAATTGCTCAACACGTGGGGCGTGAGGTCTCCACAGTACATCGATGTTGTCGCCAGTGGTCGGCGGAAGGTGCACGTGCCCGTCGACCTGGGACCGGACCGCAGCGACGCACGGATGCACGCCAAGACCGTAGGATCCTACGCAGTGCCGTAGGGGACCGCACCGCCACTTCCCAGCAAATTAGGGACACTGTTGCTCCTGGGGTATCGGCGAGGACCATTCGCAACCGTCTCCATGAAGCTGGGCTACGGTCCCGCACACCGTTAGGCCGTCTTCCACTCACGCCCCAACATCGTGCAGCCCGCCTCCAGTGGTGTCGCGACAGGCGTGAATGGAGGGACGAATGGAGACGTGTCGTCTTCAGCGATGAGAGTCGCTTCTGCCTTGGTGCCAATGATGGTCGTATGCGTGTTTGGCGCCGTGCAGGTGAGCGCCACAATCATGACTGCATACGACCGAGGCACACAGGGCCAACACCCGGCATCATGGTGTGGGGAGCGATCTCCTACACTGGCCGTACACCACTGGTGATCGTCGAGGGGACACTGAATAGTGCACGGTACATCCAAACCGTCATCGAACCCATCGTTCTACCATTCCTAGACCGGCAAGGGAACTTGATGTTCCAACAGGACAATGCACGTCCGCATGTATCCCGTGCCACCCAACGTGCTCTAGAAGGTGTAAGTCAACTACCCTGGCCAGCAAGATCTCCGGATCTGTCCCCCATTGAGCATGTTTGGGACTGGATGAAGCGTCGTCTCACGCGGTCTGCACGTCCAGCACGAACGCTGGTCCAACTGAGGCGCCAGGTGGAAATGGCATGGCAAGCCGTTCCACAGGACTACATCCAGCATCTCTACGATCGTCTCCATGGGAGAATAGCAGCCTGCATTGGTGCGAAAGGTGGATATACACTGTACTAGTGCCGACATTGTGCATGCTCTGTTGCCTGTGTCTATGTGCCTGTGGTTCTGTCAGTGTGATCATGTGATGTATCTGACCCCAGGAATGTGTCAATAAAGTTTCCCCTTCCTGGGACAATGAATTCACGGTGTTCTTATTTCAATTTCCAGGAGTGTATATATATATATATATATATTACTACCACAGGTGCATGGAAGCGTAGGCATCACACCTTTGAAAGAACGTATCCAAGCTTAACTAATTACATATACAGAAAGCTCTTGTGCAGTAACAATTAATGTTCGGAGGTTTTACTAATGCGCCAGTAAATCAAATTTAGTTATACACTAAGGCACCAAGGATACTGGTATAGACATGCGTATTCAAATACAGAGATATGTAAACAGGCGAAGTACGGCGCTGCGGTCGGCAATGCCTATATAAGACAAGTGTCTGACACAATTGTTGGATCTGTTACTGCTGCAACAATGGCAGGTTATCGATTTAAGAAAGCTTGAACGTGGTGTTACAGTCGGCGCACGAGCGATGGGACACAGGACCCCGGAGGTAGCGATGAAGTGGGGATTTTACAGTGCGACCATTTCACGAATGTACCGTGAACATCTGGAATCCGATAAACTATAAAATCTCTGACATTGCTACGGCCGGAAAAAGATCCTACAAGAACAGGACCAACGACGACCGAAGAGAATCTTTTAGCGTGGAAGAAGTGCAACGCTTCCGCAAACTGCTGCGTGCGAACTATTCAACGAAACATCATCGATACGGGCTTTCAGAGCCGAAGGCCCACTCGTATACCCTTGATGACTGCACGACACAAAGCTTTACGCCTCACTTGGGTCCGTCAACACCGACGTTGGACTGTTGATGACTGGAAACAAGTTGCCTGGTCGGACGAGCCTCGTTTCAAATTGTATCGAGCGGATGGACGTGTACGGTGATGGAGACAATTTCATGAATCCATGGACCCTACATGTCAACAGGGGACTGTTCAAGCTAGTGGAGGCTCTGTAATGGTGTGGGGCGTGTGCAGCTGGAGTGATATGAGACCCTTGATACGTCTAGATACGACTCTGACAGGTGACACGTACGTAAACATCTTGTCTAATCAGCTGCATGCGTTCATGTGCATTATGCATTCCGACGTACTTGGGGAATTCCAGCAGAACAATGCGACACCCCACGCGTCCAGAATTGTTGCAAAGTGGCTCGTGGAACACTGAGTTTAAACGCTTCCACTGGCCACCAAACTACCCAGACATGAACATTATTGAGCGTATCTGGGATGCCTCGCAACGTGCTGTTCAGAAGACATCTCCACCCCCTCGTACTCTTATGGATTTATGGACAGCCCTGCAGGATACATGGTGTCAGTTCCCTCCAGCACTACTTAGCCAATAGACGAATCCATGCCACGTCGTCTTACGTCACTTGGCAGGTGTACCACTTTCTTTAACTCTTAAGTGTATTATTAACTAAAAAACGGTATTCCAAGTTTTCATCAATTGTGATGGTACGACTCTGGTGAAGGAGGGGGGAAGATAAGCATGAATCAGCTTGGTTTTGCTGTAAGTCTGTAGGAGCGGTGGCCAGGACACAGACGGATAACAATCGAACGACACGCGACAACTTCCAAAGGAAAAAAGGATTTCCTGAGCGGTCGTGTGAGGACACGGATGCAATGAATTTCTATTGCTTGAAGAATTTTACAGACAGGGACATCTTTAAATCGTTGTTATCACTGGTCAATGGCTTAGATACCGAGAACTTGGTCAACATGCCATGAAGAAGCAGATTTCCACGGAAAAAGTATCATTGGAGAAAAAAGGACATGAGGTCGTACTCCACATCCCGAGATCTAAGTTCAGTCTTTGGAAAGAGAACCGGAAAGAGTTCAAGTTCTGTTTTCAAAAACTGAACATCGGTACAAAGTAAAATGCCTCAAAGATACAAAAGATGTTTAGTTTATGTTTATAAAGAAATAATAAGCAATCAGTTGTATAAAGGAAATTTAATTTATTTACTGGTACTAAGTACTTGAAAAATTTCTTTTATGCAGTTGGTTGCTTATTATTTGATTATATACGACTTCAATTTCCGAGGATAGATAAAACACTATGTTTATGTTTCTACGAAAAAGGAAGTTCTAGAATTACTTGGTGATGTTGAAGCTTTGGCAGCTGTGAAGCAGAACGCAATTTTACGGCTCTACGATGACTGAAGAAATGTCTACGTTCGTCAGAGACTCAGTTACGAAGTTCGCAGTGTGCACAAGTTGCTGTTGTATCAAATAGACTAAAGAAATGTTGCTACAATATTTATATCCAGTTTTGACAAAATAGGATAAATGTATTTGGATCACTATAGGAGGAACTTTGCAAGATAATTTTAGCGTCTACTCTGACGTGGTATTTAATTATTATCGTTCCAGACTTTTTAACTACTTACATTTTCATTCCTACCTTTCACAGTTTTTCATTTGTCTTTTTAAATGTACTTTTAATGTTTGAAAAATAAATTAAATAAAGTTGTGTGTGTAATGCTCCATTTATTTACATTTCCGATAAATATCAAGCAGGATTTAATTTGCAAAACTATTCAATTGGAAACAGTTTACACGATTGTTTAGGACGTAATACATAACAATCATCAGACACTGTCGATAAATTTAAATGTAAATATTTTATAACTTTTTTATACTTGGTAACAGCAAAATACGCTTTGTTTTTAAGTGCCATTGAAATATAAGATCTGAGGCATCCAGAATTCTCCAAAATGTGGGTTTAGGTCCTAAGTTTTTCAGCTTTTTCAAGGGAATCTCCCGTTAAGACCTTCTTGTGATCTACACCTCCATCTATTGAGTCGTCATCCTCCCCCCGCCCCTCCCCATCCACCCTCCCGAATAATTTAGTGCTAGTGACATCCGTGCATGGAAATCTAAGTGAATGTCCTTCATAGCATAACACTGTCCCCACCGATCAGGTCCGTTCATGATTCTCCTCGATGACGGCGTATCCTTCATCAATCCGACCAGGCGTACGTTTCCATTGGTCCGCTGTCTTTTGTTGATGATCCACTGGAATCGTAAGCGATGATATCGTTGGGTCAACATGGGAAAACGTAAGGGTCGTCTTCCGCAGAACCCCATGATGGGTGTGGTTCTGAAACACTTGGGATTGCACCAGCAGTGTACTCTGTCGTCAGATCTACCACATATCGCCACCTACTCTGTTTTACAGAGCAGTCAGGCTTCTGATCTCCACGTTCTGCGATGTGGTGTGGAGTTTCCAACACTTCGTTGCCTAATCGTGGTTTCGCCGTCCAACCACTTTCCATTAATGCCCACAACAGTCGTACGCAAAAAGACGACCAGCTACACCGTTTTCGAGATGTTCGTTCCCAGAAATTGGGCCATAACAATCTGCCCTTTATCAAAATCCGTTCCATCGCTAGAACGATTCCCCATACGTCTCTGCTCCGCTTCTACAGGGAGTAACGGGTATAAGGGCAGATATTTTTATGTCTGGTACCTTAATATGTACACCCAGCAGTGCGTTGGTTGCTTTTTTCTCTGTGTCGAACAGTCTTCACACAGCCATGTCACATGATTTACTAACTGATGTTTTCTGCACAGTCGTAACTGCACCTCTAAATGGCTGCACCTGTCAGTATAGACTAACTATTTTGCTTCCACGCAGCCACACTTCAACGCCTGACCTTCTGCCCTGGGGAAAACAAGCATTAATGGCTTGCTCTTGCCACTTGTACTAGGAGGTACTACCCAACCTAAAAACATACGACTTGTAATAGCTATAATGACATAAATACTAATGTAATGTTATTCAGTGCACCGTCGTCAGTCACCAACAGAAATATCTGCACCTATAAGCATAAAACTGTATACATTCCTCTGTGCACCACGTGTCCACAAAGCCAACAGCTGGCTTGAAGGAATATTGCAGTAAGAGGCATCGTATACGCCAACGGCAAGAGAGAGAGAGAAAAAAGAGGAAATGCAGTAAATGACTTTTTCTGTCAGTGTATTTGATAACACCGTAATCTAAGAGAGAAAATTACCATTTTTGTTGACACATGCGATGTTCCTTTGATCTGTCATGTTTAACGGACAGCGCAGTGGCTTCGCTAGGGTGTGGGCAGTAGAGAAATGCAGCGAGGCAGGCAGATTTCACGAAGGGGAGGGAGATGGGGCGGTACGCGAAGGCAGCTGAGGTACCAGTTTGCAGCGCGCGCAGAGGTTACCGATAGCTCTCCGATGTGAAAGGCGATATTCCGGCGGCACGGTGTTCATTAATAATGATCTGCAATTGCCGGCGTCCCTCCCTGCGCGGCGCTGTTGTGTGGAGGCAGTGCGCTCTGACCGCACGGGGACTCATTCCCATCATTTGCCGGTCTGGGGGGCGGCGGCAGGGGACACCCTCCCTGCAATCGCGGCAGACACTGCCACGCGCCACGCCGAGCCGAGCCGCTGGCCAGCACCCATGACGCACACATCGACACTCCCGTCTGGATCTGTTCTCCTATATATGCGCAACACGTTACATTTATTTAGGCTCAGGATCAACTGTGCCCTTAACGTTGACCCTTTGCAGGTGTTCCGATATTTCGCTGCAGTCTTCCTGAAGACAGCAGCATCTTCTGCAGATAGCTCCACAAAGTTTCCAACCTTATCTGCCAGATCATTAAAACAACGATCATTTTCCGCTCCTTTGAGATACTCCCAAAATAACGACCATGTCTGTTCAAAAATGTTCAAATGTGTGTGAATTCCTATGGGACCAAACTCCTGAGGTCATCGGTCCCTAGTCTTACACACAACTTACACTAACTTCAACCAACTTATGCTAATGAGAACACATACACCCACGCGCAAGGGAGGACTCGAAACGCCGGCGAGAGGGGGAGCGCAGTCCGTGACATGGGGCCTCAAAACGAGCGGCCACTCCGCACGGCGAGCACGTCTGTATACATTACTGGCCATTAAAATTGCTACACCAAGAAGAAATGCAGATGATAAACGGGTATTCATTCGACAAATATATTATACTAGAACTGACATGTGATTACATTTTCACCCAATTTGGGTGCATAGATCCTGAGAAATAAGTACCCTTTGGCCGTAATAACGGCCTTGATACGCCTGGGCATTGAGTCAAACAGAGCTTGGATGGCGTGTACAGGCACAGCTGCCCATGCAGCTTCAACACGATACCACAGCACATCAAGAGTAGTAACTGGCGTATTGTGACGAGCCAGTTACTCGGCCACCATTGACCACCACTGTTCAAAGTGCCGTCAATGTGAAAGAGAGGTGACCGAGACGTGTAACCGATGGCACCCCATACCATCACGCCGGCTGATACGCCAGTATGGCGAGGACGAATACATGCTTCGAATGTGCGTTCACCGCGATGACGCCAAACACGGATGCGACCATCATGATGCTGTAAACAGAACCTGGATTCATCAGAAAAAATAAAGTTTTGCCATTCGTGCACCCAGGTTCGTCGTTGCGTACACCATCGCAGGCGCTCCGGTCTGTGATGCAACGTCAAGGGTAACCGCAGCCATGGGCTCCGAACTTGTAGTCCATGCTGCGGTAAGCGTCGTCGAACTGTTCGTGCAGATGGTTGTTGTCTTGCAAACGTCCCCATCTGTTGACTCAGGGATCGAGACGTGGCTGCACGATGCGTTACAGCCATGCGGATAAGATGCCTGTCATCTCGACTACTAGTGATACGAGGCCTCTGGGATCCAGCAAGGCGTTCCGTAGTACCCTCCTGAACCCACCGATTCCATATTCTGCTATCAGTCATTGGATCTCGACCAACGTGAGCAGCAATGTCGCGATACGATAAACCGCAATCGCGATAGGCCACAATCCGACCTTTGTCAAAGCCGGAAACGTGATGGTACGCACTTGTCCTCCTTACACGAGGCATCACAACAACGTTTCACCAGGCAACGCCGGTCAACTGCTGTTTGTGTATGAGAAATCGGTTGGAAACTTTCCTCATGTCAGCACGTTGTAGGTGTCGCCACCGGCGCCAATCCTGTGTGAATGCTCTGAAAAGCTAATCATTTTCATATCACAGCATCTTCTTCCTGTCGGTTAAATTTCGCGTCTGTAGCACGTCATCCTCTTGGTGTAGCAATTTTAACGGCCAGTAGTGTATTTGTTTTAGAGTGACGTGCGCTATCTACACTGAGGTCACGCAAGTCGTGGGATACGTCCTAATATCGTGTCGGACCTCCTTTTGACGAACGCGGTGCAGAAGTGGCATGGACTCAAGTCACTGGAAGTGCCCTGCAAAAATACGGAGCCATGCCGCCTCTACACCTTTCCAGAATTGCGAAAATGTTGCCAGCGCAGGATTTATGCAAGAACTGACCTCTCGATACGTCCAATGTCGGGCGTTATGGGTGGCCAAATCATTCGCTCGAACGGTCCAGAATGTTAGTCCAACAAGTCGCGAACAACTATGAGCCAGTGACATGGCGCATTGTCATCCATAAAAATTCCATGGTTGTTTGAGAACATGGAGTCCATGAATGGTTGCAGATCGTTTCCAAGCAGGCGAACATAACCACTTCAAGACAATATTGGGATTTATCTCGGGCGTTGTGGGTGGCCAAATCATTTGCTTCAATTGTCTAGAATGTTCTTCAAACAAGTCACGAACAGCTATGGACCCGCGACAGTCCCATCGTTTTGTTTGGGGACATTAAATCCATGAATGGCTGCAAATGGTCTCCAAGTAGCCGAATGTAAAAATTTCAGTGAATGATAGGTTCGGTTTGAACAGAGGACCCAGCCCATCCTACTTAAACACAGCGCACTCCATTATGGAGCAACTGCCAGCTTTAACAGTGCCTTGTTCACAGTTTGGATCCATGACTTTGTGGGGTCTGCGCCACGTTCAACCACTGCCATCAGTGCTCACGAAATGAAATCGAGAATCATCTGACCAGGCTACGGCTTTCCAGTCATCTAGGGTCCAACCGATAAGGTGATAAGCCCGGGAAAGGCGCTGCAGCCGATGTCATGCTGTTAGCAAAGGCACTCGCATCGGTCGTCTGCTGCCAAATCCCACTAACGCCAAATTTCGCCGTAGTGACCTGACGGATACGTTCGTCGTACGTCCCACATTGCTTTCGGCGATTATTTCACGCAGTGTTTCTTGTCTGTTAGCAATGGCTACTCTACGCAAACGACGCTGATCACGGTCGTTAAGTGACAGCCGTCGACCACTGTTTCGTTCCTGGTGAGAGGTAATGCCTGAAATTTGGTATTCTCGGTACAGTCTTGTCACTGTGGGTCTCGGAATATTACATTCCCTAACGATTTCCGAAATCAAATGTCTTATGCGCATAGCTCCAACTACCATTCCATGTTCAGAGTCTCTTAATATCCATCGTGTGGCCACAATCACGTCGGAAAACTTTTTAACGTGAATCAGCAGAATACAAATGACAACCCCCCCTCAAAGTACTGCCTTTTTCCTCGCGCCGGAGGTTCGAGTCCTCCCTCGGGCATGGGTGAGTGTGTTGTACTTAGCATAGGTTATTTTAATTTAGTTCAAGTGGTGTGTAAGCCTAGGGACCGATGACGTCTGCAGTTTGGTCGCTTAAGAACTCACACACATCTGATTTTTTTTTTTTTTTTTTTTTTTTTTTTTTTTTTTTTTTTTTTTTTTTTTTTTGTGGTGGTGCTGAAGTCTGATCAACTTCGTTGATTTTTACTTCTGTAGGGAATGGAAGGGGTAAAAATTTTCTCTTTATTTATTTATTCTTCTTTCAGCTTTAGTATGGGCACACAGAAGGGTCCTTTAACTCGCTGCTTTTGGTGTGTGTTTGAAAACATGTGTGTAGAAGTGCTAACGGACGATATGTCCGTAAATTATGGAGAATTACGTAGGGATATCATTTACGGAGGCTCAAATACTATCGCCTTCGGTACTTTATATTTGTGGTTGCGTAAGGGTTCTACCGCCCCTACTGTGGTGAGTTGTGGTGTACTGTCACGTATCATGTCCAACTTCCGAAATAAGGTTCGTGCCTTCTCCTTGACCTTGTCTGAGAGGTAAGATTCGCTTAAGGCTCGATGAATGTCTTGATTTCGGATCCACCATTGGGCTCCTGTGATCCATCGCAGGCATCTGCTTTGTACAACCTGTAACTGCTTGTAGTTCGTGGCACACATAGTACCCCAAGAGGTCGATCCATACAAAATGGATGGTTCGACTGTGGCATGGTACAACTGGAGTTTCGTGCGTTGGCTGAGGTATGAGCTCTTCAGAAAGGGGAGGAGAGCTCCCAGCATTTTGAGGCCAGACGTCTTCTTCTCCATGATGTGGTGACTATACAACAGTTTGGCGTCTAGATGCACTCCCAGGTATTTTACAGTTGTTGCCCAGGGGAGTGGCTGGTCTGATATCCGCAGGCGGTCATTGACGATGGGTCTCCGACGTGTGAAGACAATAACTTTGGTTTTTTCCGCATTGACCGTTATTTTGTTCATGTGGGTCCAGTGGTCCACTAAATCTAGTTGGCGCTGCATCCGTGTGACGAGGTGGTCCATTCTGGTGCCTGCAGTCAGGAGCGCTGTGTCGTCGGCATAGAAACTGGCAGTAACATGTGGCACCGTCGGGAGGTCGTTAATATATAAATTAAACAGCAGTGGAGAGATGACCGATCCTTGTGGAAGTCCTTCAAGGACAGGTCGTGTTGTTGAATTCTTGTCATCAATGCGAACATATAATCTGCGATCCTGAAGAAAATTGTCGAGAAGTTTTAAATAGCAGTCTGGTAGGGGAGTGGTACGTCGGAGCTTGACGATCAAGTTGCGTTGCCATACTTTATCGTAAGCCTTCTCTATATCGAGAAAGACTCCAATAGTATGTCGTTTCTTGTTGAAATTGTCCTGGATAGATTCCGTGATGCGCAGTAGTTGTAACTCAGCCGATAGCTTCGCCTGGAAGCCAAACTGCTCCGGTCGGATGATGTTGTGTGCCACAAGGATGTCCAGCAGGCGTTTCAGTAGGACACGTTCCAGTACCTTTCCCAGCGTCGACAGTAAACTTATGGGTCTGTAGCTGCCAGGGTGTGAGAGATCCTTGCCCGGTTTTGGTATTGGCACTATTCTGGCAATCTTCCATGCCTCTGGGAAGTATCCAATCCTGAGGCAGCTGTTCACTATCCGGGTGAGAAGCACAACAGGCTTTCTCGGGAGGTGTTTCAATTCCGTATTGCTGATTCTATCTGCTCCAGGTGAGGTGTGTTTGCTATACTTGATAATCCTCCGAATTTCCTCCGGCGTTGTCAGCCGGGGCATAGTGTTAGTCGGGGCGTCCCGAATAGCTTCCCATTCCGCCGCTGTGGCCTCCTCTGCACGGTGGAGTGCATCATCTCCATCCTCCGTGGGGGGCGTAGTCATCTGTTGTTGGTATGTATCCGCATACAGCTCCGCCTGCGCCAGTGAGTCGTACAAGAGGCCATGGGGTCCTCGAATTGCCCTTTTGGGGGGCTGTTGCTGTCTGAGACTTTTAACTATTCGCCATTCATCTTTGGTGCGTAATAGAAAGTTGTCCATTTTGAGTTCCCATGTGTGTTGCTTCCAGTCCTGAACCTTCCGCCGGAGTTCTCGGGTTAGTCTGTGAGTTTCCCGTCTATCGTCCGGATGACGGTAACGGACCCATCGTTTCCGACAGCGATTGCGCCTTGTCTTAAGCTCCTGCAGTGGTGGTGGAAACTCGTCATAATTGACTTCCGGTTGCAGGTGCTCCGCGAGTGCTCGTTGTTTCGCACTGGTAATCTTCTACACACATCTGAACATTTTACTGCCTTTTTATACTTTGTGTACGCGATACTACCGCCATCTGTATATCTCTATAACATGACCTCCGTCACCTCAGTGTATATAATAGTGTTGCACTTATACAATAGACTGTAGAACAGCCACGTTTTTGTGCTTCTCATTTGTAAATCCACAGCCAAGAGAATGACAGTTTCATCAAACGATAGCCTTGTTTGTAGGCGTGGACTTCACGAATGGGTAAGCTGCCAATCGCTATTATTGTGTGATTATCGTATAAAAAGTGTAGTTTACGTATCTACGTTGACACTTTCCTGATGCTACACACTACTATGGTCGCCAAAAATGTGTCTATCCTCTGAGAGCCTTTATGTTCTACAGGCAGCCTATTGATAACATATTCGTTTAAATTGCTTGGACTGAGCGTTTGACACCATTGTACCATTTCAAGGTCTTTTTTTTTTTTTAGTACATATACAGCCTTCGATCTCGTACGAATTGTTTGCTGATATGTTTGACGAAATAAGGAATTCGCTCTTTGGTATTTTCCTATCCGAAAAAGGGAAAAATAAATTATTTTGTGTAGAAGCTTTCCGTCATTTACCGAATGAACCGAGAATTATGTATTTGTCTACAGAACTTACCTAAGAATGAAAGAACTATAATCTGTTTTACTAGCCGGTCGTTGTGGCCGAGCGGTTCTAGGCGCTCAGTCCGGAACCGCGCGACTGCTGCGGTCGCAGGTTCGAATCCTGCCTCGGGCATGGATGTGTGTGATGTCCTTAGGTTAGTTAGGTTTCAGTAGTTCTAAGTTCTAGGGGACTGATGACCACAGATGTTAAGTCCCATAGTGCTCAGAGCCATTTTTTTTTTTGTTTTACTATGCCGTATATTGACACTCATTTGTCGAAGGACGCGCTTTCAAATAAATGATCATCTTCTTTCGTGGAGTATAAGATGATTATATGCAGTCGAAATCAGTAACAATTTTCAATACGATCCTGAATCCTGAGACTTACCTCGCATCTTAGCCCCATCCTTGAGGAAGTTAGGTATTTAACCAGATCTGTTTCACGCTAATCTCCAATAGGCATAGAATGAGTTTTGTGGAAACGATCCACTTTGCTACTGCATCGGTACAGCATGGAACACCGCCTGTAGTGTTCTGTAAAGAAATAACCAATTACAGATTACGATTTGCTCACGAATTATGCATAAATATCCCCTTAAGTATATCTACGGCTTTCTCATCTTTTAAATCATCTAATTTTAAAAGATTCACTCTTATATGAAACCGGAAAAAACGATTTCATCTGCCAAAGGAAAAAAAAAGATTGCTTGAAAGTGAATCAGTCCCGATTGTCGACTTGGACACCTTAGTGCTGTACTAGAAACGGTCGTACTGGAAATGGTATTCGTTTCGCGTGACCTTTACTTCAACGTACGTGTGAAAGTATTTGAGAACATGCGCAGTTTACCAGACACAGTGTTCAGCCAAATGACGTGAATACATTGGTCGACTCATGTGTGGATCCACAGCCTCGTAATTTATGAGTGCTAAAACCATTTTTGTAGACTGTCGGAACATTTTTATAAGATGAATTTTATACTGTCGGTACATCTCTGTGGGCTTTACAAAAAAGTCTAATGAAATGTCGTTGTATCACGTTCTTTATTTTTGTATTCAAAAATACAGATACTTGTAGGTTTGACAGTAGACGCATTTCAGTTTACGTTTTAAACTGACGGTACACGGCCTTGCTTGTGCATTACCGACATCGACGTGGCGGTCAGAGAACCGTAACGAACGAACTTGTACAATGTAAACAATGGACGTGTGCCTCACCGCGTCGGCTAGGTACTACCCAAACAAGCAATGTAAACAGTCAGTGGTTTGTCAAGAACGTGTAATTCGTTTCCCGTAAACAATGAATTAGGTACAGGGTGGCGCAGATGGATCGGGTGGTTTTAAAATACTTGTCAAACTGTCAATTGTAAAGGTATTGGATTGAAATAAAGTGCAAAACGTGTAGTTACAATGGAAGTTTATTAACAAAAAAATAGTAATGTTAGTTTTTAAAAATTACATCCATCAAATGCCCTCCTTCTCGAGCGACGCATTCTTGGAGTCGGTCCTTAACGTTCCGCATTGCCCGCTCAAGCACATCACCAGGAATTGATGTGATTTCGGTGTGAATTGCTGCCTTCAACTCCTGAATGGTCCGGGGTTTGTTCATGTAGACCCTTGCTTTTAAATAGCCCCATAAGAAAAAGTCACATACCGTGAGGTCCGGCGAGCGAGGGGGCCAATGGACATCTCCATTACGGGAAATCAAACGGCCAGGGAACAGAGCGCGTACAGCTTGCATTGATATCCTAGCGGTATGTGCAGTTGCCCCGTCTTGTTGGAACCACATATTGCCCATGTCGTAATTGTTCTCTTCAAGTTGTGGGAGAAGAAAATCTTCAATCATGTTCACATAACGCTGCGAATTAACAGTAACCGCCTGCTCCCTTTCATTTTCAAAAAAGTAAGGACCAATTATCCCTACCTTAGAAACCCCACACCAAACCGTCACTTTGTCACTATGGAGAGGCCGTTGGTGCAGATCTCTTGGGTTAGTGTCGGCCCAGTAACGGCAATTTTGCTTGTTTACGTATCCGTTAATGTGAAAGTGAGCCTCGTCAGACATCATGATAATCAGGTTTACATCTTCCAATAACTCCAACATCTGTTGGCTAAACTGAAGCCTTTGAAGATGGTCTGTTGGGAGAATCTTCTGTACCAACAGGATTTTATAGGGGTGGAATTTCAGTTCTTCGTTAAGAATCCTTTGAAGGCTCCGACGTGACATTCCAAGAGCTTGAGCACGACGTCTCGTTGATCGACGTGGGCTCGCAGTGACATCGCGTCTCACACGCTCCACGTTCTCAGGCGTTGTTATTGTTGGCGGTCTAGGCGTCCATTTTGGAGCACATGAACCAGTAGTGCGGAAATTATGCACCCAACTCAATATCGTATCTCGCTTAGGAACACTACCGCGAGGTGGGATGTTGAAACGCCGGCGAAAGGCACGCGTCACAGCAACAATTGACTCGTTATTGCGTATGAACTCTTCCACTGCGAAAACACGATGCTCAACGGACCACGTAGCCATCGCGACTGACTGCCAGCCTGCAACTGAAACTTCCCGTCCCCCCCCCCCCCCACCACAGGACGAAGTCGCCGAACACCTGGCTCCCCCCCTCCAGACGTACAGTCCACTTCAAAACCACCCGATCCATCTGCGCCACCCTGTACAACCAGTGTTTTCTCTTTTACAACATTTCCATAACGAAGGTCGTGGTAGTAAAGAAAAGCTAACATCGAACAAAATGTGTTTCCCTTAGTACGGAGGCAACCAATTACCACGTATTTGTTGTGCGCCAATTACAATCAACTGTTTCGCCGGGTGCAAGTCTCTCGATGTGACGCCACTTCGGCGACTTGCTCGTCGATGGGGATGAAATGATGATTAGGACAACACAACAGCCACTCCCTGAGCGAAGAAAATCTCCGACGCAGCCGGGAATCGAACCCGGGCCCTTAGGATTGACATTCTGTCGCACTGACCACTCAGCTACCGGGGCGGACCTCTTTTTACAGCAATACCATAACGAAAATTTAGATTATTTTCCTTTTATGTAACAGTACCGTGACGAAAATGAAACCCACATTACTTTGTTTCCAGTTACACCAGTACTATAATAAGTGCACCAAATGCCCACCATTCGACTCGCCACGTGCTTCATTACGGCGAACCCGGTTTCGGCGCACTCAGTCACACACATGGACGTTTACCCTTGCGATATTGGCAGTATCGAAAACCCCCTGCGTACGTTCGTCCACATTATTTATTTGCTGAGCATAAATAAGTTCTTTAATATGGGCCCAAAAAAGAAGGGAGTGGAAAAAGAGACAACAAGCAGAGTGGAGGAGGTATACTGTGAAAGACTGATATGCGTAAAAGTGGGAAGTGAAAGGATGGACTGGCTCCAGCAAAAAAGTGGTGTGAAACAGGGCAGTGCATTATCACTTCTTCTCTTGATTGTGGTTTCTTTTTCTTTCTTTCTTTTTTTTTTTTTTTTTTTTTTTTAATGTTATGGGACTTAACTGCTAAGGTCATCAGTCCCTACGCTTACACACTACTTAACCTAAATTATCCTATGGACAAACACGCACACACACACACACACACATGCCCGACGGCCGGCCGCGGTGACCGAGCGGTTCTAGGCGCTTCAGTCCGGAACCGCGCGACTGCTACGGTCGCAGGTTCAAATCCTGCCTCGGGCATGGATGTGTGTGATGCTCTTAGGTTAGTTAGGTTTAAGTAGTTCTAAGTTCTAGGGGACTGATGACCACATATGTTATGTCCCATAGTGCTCAGAGCCATTTCAATCATTTCATGCCCGAGGGACTGTAACCTCCGCCGGGACCAGCCGCACAGTCCATGACTGCACCGCCTTAGACCGCTCGGCTAATCCCACGCGGCTTTGATTGAGGTTTCGGCTGAGATAATGACTAAAGTGGCAGAAAAAACTGGAGAAGACAAGATGAAAGCAATGGAGTTCGTGGATGACTTGATGATCTGGGGAAACAGGGGGGAGGAGATTCGCGAATATTGAGACAGTATGGGATGAAATTTAATGTAAACAAATGTGAGATTCTGGTTACATCTACAAAGAAAGATATGCCAGCTAGTGGAATAAGGATTGTAGGTGAACAACTGAAGAAGCACTTGAGAAGTGTGACAGCGGAAAATGGAAGAAAGAGACCAGTGAACATGGCAGACAGGCAGAAGGATTCCAGTGATGTGTTAGGAGCTTGGTTTGGAATAAAGACATCCGATAAAAAACAAAAAAGTGATTCCACAGTGGTTACTACATCCCAATAATGTCTTTGCATCTGAAATATTGGTAATGAAGAAAAGAGATGTATGCAGATTACAGGCGCGTAAAATGAAGTTCCTCAGAAGTAGGATAGAAGTAACAAGGGGAGAAAGGATGAGGGATGAAAGGAGAAAGGAAACAGAGAAAGAGTAACCATTGAGGAGCAGGACAGAAGCATCAAGGATAATATGGTATGTACACTCAAAGAGAGTGGAAAACAAAACGATTGCCAAGAAGATACTCGAAATGGAGGACCGGAAGAAACGAGTGAGAGGAAGATCAAGGAATGTATGGCTGAAAGCTGCGGAGGAGTGTATTGAAAAAAGGGGCGTGGACTCGACCAGAGTAAACACAGAAAGATGTCGGGAAAACAGGACTGGATCGCAAGGCTTATGTTCCAAACACACACAGCCTGGGGCTGGAAACTTATCAAAATGGTGACGGTGATGACGATGATGATGATGGTGATGATGATGATGATGACCTGGAGAGGCTTGAATATATGAGTGGGAGGCAGGGAAGGCGCTTCTCGTCAGAATAGTGGAACAGATGGATAGATTCAGATGGCTGAGAAACATCAACTGTGCAGGACGTGTAGCACGGATCCTTCCAGCGGTCTTGTGAACGGATGTTCAAATGGTTCAAATGGCTCTGAGCACTATGGGACTTAACTTCTGAGGTCATCAGTCCCCTAGAACTTAGAACTACTTAAACCTAACTAACCTAAGGACATCACACACATCCATGCCCGAGGCAGGATTCAAACCTGCGACCGTAGCGGTCGCGCGGTTCCAGACTGTAGCGCCTAGAACCGCTCGCCCACCCTCGCCGGCGAACGGATGTGGGATGGGGTATGATGGGGTATGATTGATGGTGATGAAAGAAGGTCAGTGCAAGAGAAAAGTAGTTATAGGAGAGAGATCATTCACTGGGAGTACATTTCCAATTTTGGGGGGAAAGATGATGACGATGATGATGATATTGTTTGGTTTGTGGGGCGCTCAACTGTGCGGGTATCAGCGCCCGTACAGAGACCCAACTTTTGCTCTGGCCAAACTCGCCACTTTCAGGAATGATGATGAAATGATGAGGACAACACAAACACCCAGTCATCTCGAGGCAGGTGAAAATCCCTGATCCCGCCGGGAATAGAACCCGGGACTCCGTGCTCTGGAAGCGAGAACGCGACCGCGAGACCACGAGCTGCGGACGTTTGGGGGAAAGGGGGCAGGGGTTGCCGAGCTAATGAGTATTTCGGAAACTGATGCTTGTTTTGAAAATAATTTCAGTACAAAGTTACCAGTTTCGGTCATAATCGGCCATTTTCACGCAGCAAGAATGATGGCGCAGTTCACTCTAACAACTGAGCAAACCAAACGGCCAATCCGTACTGATACTGACTGCTTCTCTCAACTGTACATGCACCGCCGTAGGAAATCCCTCAAGTAGGACACCTTATACCCAGTACTGGCGATCTTAAATGTCCATTCCCGTGGACCCCTGTAGAGCTTAATCGGGACTGAGCATTTTTCAGCGCCGGGGCGGTTCCTGGTGCGGACTTCGGGCTGGGGATTAGGTTGCGAGCGCTTACCGGAGGGCAGACAGAAGGCGCGCCGGACCCCAAGAGCCGGGGTGCCGGCCACCCAGTCCCGGTCCTGTAGCGGCCTAATTAGTTGCGAGGCGCTGCGGCTGTAAACCTGGATTTATTGCGGAGCTCGTTCCGCCGGATCTGCCGCCGCCGGTCGCTAGCCGGACCGCCCCCGCTTAACGACGAACTTCCCAGAAGGGGGCGCCGGCCGCTCGCCTTCTGCCCCACACTCTACTAAAATGTATCCATATGCCCACTGAGAAGGCGCTCTCGTCTAATAATAATTACGCTCACGAACGAAACGATCAGGCGTATCAGCCGATAGCTTCTTTCAGTCAAGTTGTGCTGTAAATTTCCCTTTCTTCGCAACTTGATCCAGTGCCGCATATATCCATCCAATCTTGAACATTCTTCTGGAACACTACATTTCGAAAGCTTATTTGTTCTTCTTGTCTAAACTGTTTTCCGTCCACATTTCAATTCCTTACAAGCTACGCAGCAGAAAAAAACTTCATGAAATCAAGACACAAAGGCATTAATGACCGTAGCTGCCAGTGGCCGTTGATTTAAATCAATGGGGAAGGTGTAGAAGTTGTGTTGGACCAGAATTCGAACTCGGGTCTCGTGGTTGCTGGACAGATGCACCGACCACTGTGCCATCCGGACACAGTGGTCATTTCAACTGCACGGACTACGCCGTCACGCCACCCGCCATACCCACATTCTCAACTTATCCACACACTACTGATGTAGTGCCCCTTGCCCATTATCCTCACTGCTCGCGGCATTTCGCTGATTCCCGTAACAGTTCCAGCGTGGTGTGCATCTGCACTGATGTGATTAACAGATCGCCGTCACCTTATTTATACACCTGTGTTGTCTGTTCTTTCGGACGTTACTGATGGTACTACATTACTAGTGTGGCTCAGTGAGAATTTGCGTGTGATGGGAGACGTGCTAGGGTAGTTCGTGCAGTTGACTACTGTTTCTGGATGGCGCAATGGTCAGTGCATCTGCCTGGTAACCAGGAGACCTGGGTTCGAATCTGGTCCAGCACAAATTTTAGAGTTCCCCCATTGATCAATGTCCATTGATTGCCAGTCTCTAATTCTTTTACGGTTTGATTCATAGTGGTTGCAGGGTCAAAATGGTGTCTGTTCTTCTGAACCTGTCTGAAAGAACAGACACCACGTATACTTCAGGAAATCCTTTACAACGTAGCTGCACTTATGTTATAAGGGAGTCCTGGGATGCTTAAGTCAGTTGCAGAATTGCTACTTGTTCTAGCATCTTCGAGTGGTGGCAAAGGAACCGGTGTGAGGAGGTGTCCGGGGATTGTGTAGGCGTAAAGTATTAACCACATGTAAATGAGTTTTATTAAATAATTTAAAACAGTATAACAACTCAGAGCGCATACAGGGGGGCACCAAATACCAGTACTAAGCTCTATTGAGATCAAAACTGTAAAAGAGGAAAATAATTGTCATATGGAAACAACAACACAAATACCAACAATACAGAAGAAGACCTAATCATACAGTTGACCCAACCGACGTCGATAACTCAAGGTAACACTCTACAGACGACACAAATAGACAGATACAATCAATAGTAAGACATTAACCAAATATACACCACATAGCAAGGACAAATAATAGGAAAAATTCGGGGTAGAGTTAATAAATAAATCATTGGTCTACAATTCCACATCTAATCACTGCTTCATTATGCTTCACCAACATTTGAAACCTAGGTAGGACAGCACTGACAAAACCATTTGCAAAGACTGCGCTAGTTACCACAATGCCCGCATCTCGTGGTCGTGCGGTAGCGTTCTCGCTTCCCACGCCCGGGTTCCCGGGTTCGGTTCCCGGCGGGGTCAGGGATTTTCTCTGCCTCGTGATGGCTGGGTGTTGTGTGATGTCCTTAGGTTAGTTAGGTTTAAGTAGTTCTAAGTTCTAGGGGACTGATGACCTAAGATGTTAAGTCCCATAGTGCTCAGAGCCATTTGAACCATTTTTTAGTTACCACAATACAACTTGCAAAGGCAGCAAGCACTTCCTCGCTCGCATCTACGTAGTAGTAGCCCCTGGACATACGAAGACAAACAACGAAAGACACCATTTACAATATTTACGATACTGAAAAGTTCCGAGTATTTGCCAACTGGATGCTTGCAAAACAAAGAGCGGACGACAATTTTATCAAGAAAATTATATTATCTGATGAGGCGCACATTTTGTTGAATGGCTTCGTGAACAAGCAACTCTCGAAAAATTATGGCGAAGCCATTACAGCCTAACGAGTGAGCGAGTGGTGTGACATATTGGCTGAGAGAGTAAAAGGGCCGTTCTTCGAAGATGGTACCGGAAACGCATGAAGCTGTGGACGGCGAACGCAACCGCAGTTAAGAGGATTTTTATGGTCTGAACTCGATCGTTTGAATGCTGAAGAGATTTGTTTTCAGCGAGATGGCCCTATCCGTCATACACAGATTGCACAATAGACTTTGCAACAAGAGAACTTCTCTGGCAGAGTCATTTCTCGCAACGGTGAGAAGAAACGGCCACTCAGAACTTGTGACCTGACACTTCAGTACGGTTATGTGAAACCTTGTGTGCACGCCAACAAACCGCTGTCACTTCTACAGTTTAAATCCGGGGTTGTATGTGTAATTCAGAATTACAGGTGCAATTATGCCACAAAGCTATAGAAAATTTCAATGAAAGAACGAGAGAGTGCCTACTTTCATACTTAACTACACTAATAAATTTATACGATGTTATGCTGTCAAAAGTTACATTCCACATGGGATACCCTTCACAAACTACTTCCGCTAGAACCTTATAAGAAACTCATTGTGAATAAAGCTACCTGCGCTGTTGATTTAAAAGGCAAAAATAATCGTTGTCCTACTAAAAAAAATAATTCGTGTTGCGCTTAAAGATATTTTCTGTCATTGCTGCAATCGTGAGTCAAAGAAGCAGTAAAGAAATAGCCAGCCGGTGTGGCCGTGCGGTTCTAGGCGCTTCAGTCTGGAACCGCGTGACCGCTACGGTCGCAGGTTCGAATCCTGCCTCGGGCATGGATGTGTGTGATGTCCTTAGGTTCGTTAGGTTTAAGTAGTTCTATGTTCTAGGGGACTGATGACCTCAGATGTTGAGTCCCATAGTGCTCAGAGCCATTTGAACCAAGTAAAGAAATTTTTACATAAATTCCTCATCCAGTCCGTGTACTGACAACAGTGTCCTTGTATGCACAATTACTAATTACGCCCCTCAGCTTTTTTAAAAAAGTATTTTTTCTTTTACTGCAAGTAATTTAAAGCCTAGGAAAGTAGCAACGAGGAATTTTGTTTGCATTAGACTGTGTGTTGTTAAGAGACACAGTGTGAAATAACATCCCACATTTCGCGGTCTCTGCACTTTGACTCTACTTGTCGCAGTTAATACCGAAGGAGATCGTGACTTCTGCGCCCTGCCGACTGGTTTTCGCCGTCGCTTCATGAGAAAGGACGCGAAAGGCGGCGTTCAGGGCCACTCGCAGGTGTAATAGGAGACCGGCAGAATCTCAGGCAAATTTTCATAAGCCACTGCCGAGCTTTCGTTTCGAACAGGACCCAGTCGTGTAACTGAGGCTTTTATGGCGGCTGATGCTATACGCCAGGCCGTTATGCGGTCTTTCGCAGGCACATCGCCGCAGTAAAACATTATTATTTCCAGCAATTTCCGCCAAATTCGTCGTAAATTTCGGTAGGTACAAGACTGGAAGTAGCTGATCGTGTACTTTTCGGCATTAAGAGGATATATAAACAGTAAACATACTCCTACCATCCTAAAGCGGCTCTGAATGCCCTTCGTAACCTTCTTTTTATCGTCCACCCTGCGAAAAGAACTCATTTTGATAGTACAGTATCCATAAAGAATATCGAACAACGGTTTTTGATGATTGAAAACAAGTATAAAACCGGTGAAATAGAAGGAAAAGTGAAAATACTCTATTTATTAGACAAATTCGAAACTGCAAAACAGAGATTTGTACATGGTGTAAAAAATAACTATTTACAACGTACCACAGAAGTATAGAGGAATTCTAACAATTTGATACACATCTGCGGTCTCTCGAACCGAGAAACTACTTCGAACAGAACTATAAAACCCACCGAAGCCACAGCGAATGCGCGTAGCGCACTGTTTTTCAGTGTTCTCTCGCCCGCTTCGCAGAAACTTTGTCCTAGAGAAAAAAATGTACTGGAGCTTCTTGTGAGACATTTAATGTAGTTTAATTTTATAATGGGGTACGTTTTCGCTACGGGCCACGGTTTTCAAGTGATTCAAGATAGACGGTAAAAAAGTGACCTTCAAACACATCCCCACTCTGCTTCCTCTCCCTCTCCCCTCCAGCCCCCCCCCCTGCCACCCCCTCCCCCTCCCATGTATGTATGTTTAGTGTTACTAATGGCACTCCCTTTTAATAGTACCACTTTACAACAAACTGCGATTACACGAATTATTTCCTACATTCGCCTTTTTTTTGGCTACACCTCCTTAGTCGTGCACATACCAATTGTAGAATTTTTGTCAATTTGACCTCACAATTGCATTACTTTTCGCAGCCGAAAATTGACAGGTCTGGCCTCCTTACTGTGAAACTACTCTGTTCATAAGTGTTACATTTATATTAACCTGTAAACATAGTTGCTGCTTAATGTTTACTTCTTTCATTACCCTCTCGGGAAAATTTAAGTTAATGGTGTCAACGGAATAGCTGACTATGCCACTGGCGTATTAGCTCAGTCAGTGAAGACCGGAAAAGGTCAAATATGGGTATTAATTCTTCCGGTCGCAAATTTTATTCTATGGTAGGAGAGAGCAGCGTGTGTAACGTACTAAAAATCCTCGCCGATGGAGGATAAGTGTGGTGCCTTTGAAAATCACTTCGTTTTAGAAAGACATCATGTTTACGCCAGTGACTATTAAACTTTTTATTTCCACTATTGAAATTTCGGCCTTAGGCCATTTTAAAGTGCAAATGTTTTGGCTTTAAACAAGCTGAAACATTTATATGTCGTTGTCATTTGCTGTTATAGGTTTTCGTTATAGGTTTACGTCCGTTATAGGTTTCCGTTTTAGGTATTTGTTTCTTTTCTTTTAAGTAACTTGAAAACCGCGGCGTTTTGTGAAAGCGTATCTAGTACAAAATTAAACTACATTAAATTTTCCATAAAAAAGGTAGTATTCATTTTTTTCTCTAGCACTACTAAGCTGTGTGATGAGAGCGAGACAATACTGAGAATCTCGCACAAGTCGCATGTGTTCCCTAGCTTTGTCGTCTTTTCTAGGCCAGTTTGAGGACGTTTCCTGACTTGATGGTCCACAACTGCCCTATACCAGATTGTTTGTCTCGACTTTCCCTATACCGCTGTATTACGTTGTAAACAACTATCTGTTATACCCTGATACAGTTTGCTTCAAGTCTCTAGTAACACCCCTCTCCCTTCATCATCCTTCCCCTCACACGCCCCACACTCCACCCTCCCCACATCTTCCACCGCTCCCGACCTTCGTAGGCACTTGGCAGGTTGGGTACCGGCTTTTGCCAAAAATAATCCAGACCATTTTGTCGCAGAAGTCCTAGAAAATCGTGGTGCCATTTAGCACTTCACATTCCTGTATCATTAGTATACAGATCTATCCTGTCCTCAAGAGCCCCTGGTAGTACTGTCATATACGCATTGGCGGTGTGTGCTCTTGCATTAACCTGCGACCGTAGCAGCCGCGTGGTTCCGGAATGAAGCGCCTAGAACCGCTCGGCCACACCGGCCGGCCAATAAACTTATGAACAAGTCTACATCTAATCTGTAACATCCGGCAATACGGGCCATATAATATGGATGGTCATTATTCAAGATTAGTATATTTGATCTGAAATGGTCGAAATAAACTAATGCACTTGCCTGATTGAGCTTCATGACGAAGTTGTGGTTATGAGTTCCAGAAAACACAAACGTAGAGGATAATGTGGCGGAAATAGGGTGCAATTTGTCTTCATGGAGGTGATCCACATGGATCACCTCAAGGAGACAAATTGAGGACCCCATTGCCGCCACATTATCCCCTACTTCAGTGTTTTCTGTAACCCTTGTATTATGAAGATAGCTGCTTTATAATGTACTTACATACTTAGCGAAATACGCTACTCATAATGAGAAAAGTATGATTTCATCTTTTACAATGCCTGTTAATTGAAATTACGACTCTCTTATTTGCTTGGCGAGATACGTCACTCAAACGATAAAAAAAGCTTCCATTTCTTTATTACTCCGGGTAACTCCAATTTCGACTCCCTTAGTTGCTGGGAATATCACGCATCCGCTACAAGCCCATGTATTTCGAATGTGGCGAATAAAGTCAGGGATCGCTCCAACATCACTGACTTATAGAGACAGTTTGTGTGAAACATCTATAATTTTCACGAGCGAATTGCGACGTACTTACAGGCAGAGGTTTACCTCTCGTTAAAATTTTGCTAATTGTCTTCCGACTGCACCGCAGATGGCAAACTGTCCTTTGTGCCGCGGTAAATTTACGCGGCGCGTCAGAGAGTTACTCAATATCTGCCTGTAAACATCGGCAATAATATGAACCCGGCGGCGAGTGGGGCGCAATAAATTATTCGCCATAGGCTTTTAATTAAAACGGGCGGAGAGGTGCCGGAGCATGCCAGGGGCAGGCCAGCGCAGGGACCGGGCCGTCGTCTCTCGCATCTGCGGCCGGATTAGCGCGCCCGCACGCGTTCGCTCGCTCCCGATGCAGGCGCGCGGCCATCACGCCGAAACGTCATACGACATTAAAACTGCGCCACCTGCTGGCTAATTGTGACGCATGTGTGTTTACACGAGGCTTATTAGCGCATTCATAACACCTGCTGCAAAATATGGCAGCGATTGTGTTTTAAAGTTCATTTTCATATCGCGGCGGCCGGCGCGGACTGGCCGGGAAATCCGCTCTGCGCGGCGGCGGCAGTCGTTGTGTCGCTACCGTTGTGTGCCGGGGCGCCGGCTGGCCGCGTGATAACCGGGTCCCCGCGTCGAGCCCCGCCACACCCCGCGCGCACAATGCCGCCAGCTTTAATCCCCTGCTGCGCGCCGACCTCACTGGCCGCTTATCGGCCTGGCAGGAAATCCATCCGCGGAAGTGCAGTTCGCCCTCGGCGCGCACTCCGTGTAACGCCGCTGCTACAGAGCGGCCAAAATGAAACTGTCCCAGAAAAATTATATACACCTAAAGATATGCAACCCATTCTATACCTTACACCCGGAGCATGGAATATGTAAATTGGGTTGCCTATCTTTAGGTGCAGTTTCTTACGACGGCGTATTGGAAAACAAACTCCTGTGTGAAAACTCTCAAAGCTTTCAGAATGAGTTTTTCCCTCTGCAGCGGAGTGTGCACCGATATGAAACCTCCTGGCAAATTAAAACTGTTTGCCAGACCGAGACTCGAACACGGGACCTTTGCTTTTCGCGGGCAAGTGCTCTACCATCTCAGCTACCCAAGCACGACTCACGACCCGTCCTCACAGCTTCAATTCTGCCCGTACCTCACCTCCTACCTTCCAAACTTCACAGATGCTCTTCTGCAAAACTTGCAGAACTAACACTCCTGGAAGAAAGGATATTGCGGAGACATGGCTTAGCCACAGCGTGGGGAATATTTCCAGAATGAGATTTTCTCTCTGCAGATGAGTAGGAGACGAGGTCCTGGCAGAATTGAAGCTGTGAGGCGTGCTTGGTTAGCTCAGATGGTAGAGCATCTGAGTTTGTAAGGTGTCAGGCAAATCCAACACCTTCCATGGAAACCCTGACATGATAAGCAAATTCAGTAGTATGTCACATAGCTCCCAAGAAATCGTGACATTAAATTAACCAAAGTAATACGAGTAACGAGTGAGCAAATGGAATACCACAGACTAACACAATAATGCCTAAATGCATGTCATACCTTCCCACTGTGAAACAGACGCAGTTCTGAGGGGAGAAACGAGAACAGAAGCCGAGAGAAGAACCGTGTTAAGCTACGAGACCCTATTATAAGGGACGGACACCCACGTTGCCAGATAACAGCCAAGACCACCCCCTCAGCCCATGTTAAAAGCTAGAGCCCTCCGGAAGAACAGTATAGATCTTACAATAACACAAAAAGGGCCACACCAGGCGTAAGTTTTAGCGTGAGACCTTTTCGCTTCTCTGTAACGTCGCAAACGTTAAAAACATTGCCCCATCACGAAAAGTATAACGTTTCTCATTGGATATACAGAAATTTTGTAGGCGGAGCTTAAGGTTAACATTGAGACCCTGATTGGTCAGATGAAAACACAGCCAGATAGTTTTTTTAAAACCAACTTCGGTAAATTGTAGTAAGGAGAAGTTAGGAGTGAGTTGGTTCCGAGACGGCGAGATGCATGGAGCTGCGCCGGCCGCCGCCCCCTGACGAACGCCGACAAGGTGATGAACGCACGCAATGCCGCATTTTTGAGCGCATAAGGCTTCACTCAGAACTGCAGAAGTCTCATCTGTTACATCCCCTTTCTACGTAATACTAGTGTCGATCGTCAATTGAAGCTCATGGTATTCACATTTGCTACGTAAGTTAAAATCTGAAATGCGATGATTTTTCTGTTACATAATTATTGAGAAGTCACATCAGCCACTGTAATTTACGACAAGTAATTAAAGATAATTGAGGGTCGCTGTAGACCATTTTGATAGTTTTCTCTTTTGTGAAACTTGATTTAAACCTAGATTATAGATGTGATATGGCCTAGGTCATCCTTCGATCCATTGTAGAACATGGAAACCCATTCAGGGAATATTCGTTCACATTTTTGTTGAACGCAGTTGGTTTTTATCATCCTGTATTAAAACATTTCCTTTTATCAATAGTGCAATTTATAAACAATGTTTTGTGAGTAGAATAAAATTTCCAATGGTAAACTTAACTGCTTTTTCGACGTTATTTTACCAGCTAACTAAAAATAGGAAAGCCTTGAACCCCTTCCACTAAATTTAGTTAGTATTAAGATTATTTTACAGGGAGTGCAGTGGAGCTGACGCTGAAATCATTAAGTATTTGGTTATATCATCGCTAGTCTCACTGAACTCTTCTGAACTCTACATGTCATGTGTGGTCTGGCGTCTCCTTACCAGCAACAGGTCCCAGGTTCAAACTAGTCAATTCCCTAAAAAACACGCTCAGAGCGTCGTTGCGCGAAAGTGGTAGGGAGACACGATTTAGAACAAACAGACACCACGCAGAATGTTAGAAGCTGCGAAACGCAAAGGTCTCGAGTTCGAGACTCGGTCCGGCGCACAGTTTTAATCTGCCAGGAAGTTTCATATGGGCGCACCCTCCGCTGCAGAGTGAAAAACCCATTCTGGAAACATTCCCTAGGCTGTGGCTAAACCATCTCTCGGCAATATCCTTTCTTCCAGGAGTGTTAGTTCGCAAGGTTCGCAGAAGAGCTTCTGTGAAGTCTGGAAGGTAGGAGACGAAGTACTGGCAGAACTGAAGCTGTGAGGACGGGTCGTGAGTCGTGCTTGGGTAGCTCAGATGGTAGAGCACTTGCCTGCGAAAGGCAAAGGTCCCGAGTTCGAGTCTCGGTCCAGCACACAGTTTTAATCTGCCAGGGAGTTTCGTTTCTCAATGCTTTGTACGAGGGCTGTTCGGAAAGTAAGGTCCGATCAGTTGCGAAATGGAAACCGCAGTGATGAAACTTTGCACACGTGTGTAGGGCAGTGTCTCTAGTATGCCCGTCGATCGCATCACGTCACTCTTTTCAGTTCTCAGCGTATAGTGAGAGCCTCCCGCCAAGTACGAGGGCCTGGTGAGAGATTTCGCCTGATATCATACAGCCCAAATAAACGTAAGTGCCATGCGTTTCCTTCTTCATTATAATACAAAATGGTTCAAATGGCTCTGAGCACTATGGGACTTAACTTCTGTGGTCATCAGTCCCCTAGAACTTAGAACTACTTAAACCTAACTAACCTAAGGACATCACACACATCCATGCCCGAGGCAGGATTCGAACCTGCGACCGTAGCTGTCGCGCAGTTCCGGACTGAGCGCCTTAACCGCGAGACCACCGTCATTACAATTCTCGGCCGCACTCTGCAGGCGTAATGAAGATGCTCCTGCAGCGATTTCCATCGGAAGTTTTTTATCTCCCACAATATAACCTGTAATTGGTCCCTCCTGAGTTTCAGCTCTGCTCACGGAGACAATATTTTGGCACAGAAAACGAACTGAATACCAGCATAGACAATTGGCGGGGGCACAGGTGGCTGCCTTCTATGACGACGGTGATGGAAAGTTGGTAAAAATGTAAATGTCGTGTGACTAGCGCCTCCCGTCGAGCAGACCGTTCGCCGTATGCTAGTCTTTCGATTTGACGCCAATTCGGCGACTTGCGCGTCGATGGGGATGAAATGATGATGATTACGACAGCACAACACGCAGTCCCTGAGCGGAGAAAATCTCCGACCCAGCCGGAAATCGTACCCGGGCCCTTCTGATTGACATTCTCTCTCGCTGACCACTTTTTTTTGCGTTTTGTTCGTTGTTGATCGTTGTGGTTGGTCGTTGCGGACGTCACATGACATCCGTTCAAGTTCGTTTGTTGCTCCTTCCACTCAGTTTTTTATTTCAGAGGCCAACCGGCTGTCTGACCGAACACGCTGATGTACCGTGCCTGCACCACTCAACTACCGTGGGCGGACATGGAAAGTTGGTAGAACGCTAAGACAGATGTCTGAGGCGGAGAGGCGATTATGTAAATAACTAGCTGGAGGGTGTAGCTAACTGTTGCAAATGAAACGTTTTTGATTTTCACAGTGGTTTCGGTTTCCCGATCAGTCCCCTCGTAAATAAACAAACGTCTTTTAACATTCTACATCTATATTTTTCATAGCTACATATTTATTTCTCAACATAGCCTCCCTCACGACGAACACATTTCACCCAACGAGACACCAGTTTGTTGATGCCGTCACTGTAGAATGTTTCACTTTGTCCATCCCCACTTCTGCTTGCACCGCTTTATCACTATCAAAGTGAAGTCCTCGAAGGAGTTCTTTAAGTTTTGGAAACAAATGAAAATCTGATGTAACCAAGTCGGGACTGCGTGGAGAATGATCGGTGACAGTGAACCCGAGGAGTCAGATTGTTGCAGATGTCACAGTACTCATGTGTGGTTTGGCAGTTTCATGCTGAAGGCGAGGGTAGACAGTGTGCGGGCGAACTCATCGAATTCGAAACTCGATTACAGCACGCCGTTCCTCACGCACCGAGATAGTTACATTACACACTGAAATTCGGAGCCCTCTAGCGGCAGAGGCTTGCAAAGAGTCAGCCAAGCGGGGAAGTCGACCGAGTAATATGCATGACTTGTAATACCTCAGCTACTACTCACAACAGAACAAAAAATTCGGAGGCATTTCTTTTCACCGCGCTTTCGTATTTTTTCCACCTTGTAACTGAATATGACAACTCTAGAAAAAATAAAATATTAATAAAAGTGTCGTTCCGAATTTAATAACTCTCATTTTTCGTCTTATCTTTGAATGTCCGAGCCAAATTAGGTTAGTGTATCAGCGATCCTTTTAATCGACAAATAAAACGGCAACAGCTCCCAGAAATTGATTTATTAATCACTCAATCAGAACTAGTTTCGAGACCATAAAGTCACACCTTCAGGTGAAAAACGGGTGGTGCTAAGGAAGATACTAAATTTACAGTTAGAACAAACCTGAACTTGACTGTACCATAATGTTGCAGTGTGAATTGCCAGTAGAAGAATATAGACTTTAAATTGTGATTAGATCTCCATGAGTTAAGGTTAGGTGGCCGAGCGGCTCTAGGCGCTACAGCCTGGGACCGCGCAACCGATACGGTCGCAGGTTCGAATCCTGCCTCAGGCATGGATGTGAGTGATGTCCTTAGGTTAGTTAGGTTTGAGTAGTTCTAAGTTCTAGGGGACTGATGACCTCAGAAGTTAAGTCCCATAGTGCTAAGAGCCATTTGAACCATTTTTTAGTTAAGGTTAGTTCTAAATGTAAATTTTGTATCTTCCTTAGGTTCGCCTGGTTTGCGTCTGAAGATGTGACTTGTGACTGACTGCTTAATAAATTAGATTCTGGCAGCTGTTGCAGTTTTATTAGCTGTGGTTCCCCCACATACCAAGTGATGATTAACTTCATAACCCTCCCTGCAATTTTCTGTTGGCTTCGTCTGGGCCGGTTTAGGATCGTACGGGGCCTGTAGCAATGACGAACTACGGAGCCCCTATTCAGGAGCAGATACTCATATTTCTGTAAAGGTATTATTTTATTTCATATAATATGTCAGAAGCAGCAGAAACGAAATAGTAAAAAACTTACACCAAAATTAGTGATCAACAAATAGATGAAGTGAAGGACTTCTGCCACCTTGGAAGTAAAATAACAATAATGAAAGAAGCACAGAGGACATAAAAAGCAGAAAGAGATTTTCACTCTGCAGCGGAGTGTGCACCGATATGAAACCTCCTGGCAAATTAAAACTGTTTGCCAGACCGAGACTTGAACTGGGGGATTTTGCCTTTCAAGGGCAAGTGCTCTACAGCCTGACCTACCCAAGCACGAATCATTACCCCATCCTCACAGCTGTACCCTACAGACTGAGTTACCCAACCATGAATCAGGATCCGCCCTCACAGCTTTACTTCCGCCAGTACCTCGTCTCCTACCTTCCAAACTTTAGAGAAGTTCTCCTGCGCAGGAGTCTGGAAGGTAGGAGATGAGGTACTGCAAGTAAAGCTGTGATGAGGGGTCGTGCGACGTGCGTGGGTGGCTCCGTCGGTAGAGCGCTTACCCCCGTAAGACAAGGTCCCGAATTCATGCCTCGGCCCGGCGCACAGTTTCATCTGCTGGGAACTTTCATTAAAAGCAGACTATCACAGGTGAAGAGAGCACTCCTGGACAAAAGAGGTCTATTAGTATCAAACCAGTATACGCGCTAGTCTTCAAAGAGTCGAGCTCCCACATGTAAAACAGCTTCAAACGTTGATTACTTCACGAATGAGTTAAAGCGTTAAATATTTGACGCTAAGCATGTAAGCTAGAAAAAATTTAGAAAAGTTATCAGAATAGAAACAGCCTCGGTTGCGAAAACGTCTGAAATAATTCGAAACTGGTTACTATTGCACCCTGCCACAATGGAATGGAAAAACCGTAATTTAAAAAAGATTTGAAATTGTGTTTAAAGATTGTTGGAAGTTGCTAAGTGTTCTAATTATGAAACGCTGGATGAAAATGCTGTGGGTAGTTTGCGTTCATTTTCAAGCAAAAGATGGTTCTTCACTCATTTTCATTTTTGCGGCGTCGCAGCTCCTGAACTGTGTATCGTACAATGATATAATTTTTTCAGGTACAGTAAATTCAGAAACATATCTAGACACTGCCTGCAAAGTGTGTTGTGAATCGAGTTAGTGGTAAAGAAGTAACCAATTAAAACGTAATGTCTGATATTGAAGTTTTACTGCGCGCCATTTTAAACAGAAGCTAGTTCTTCAGGCATCTAAATGACTATGACGTCATATCTGCTGAACTATGTGTTCTACAGTGATATAATTTTGCCGATACATTCAGAGGCGTATGTGGATACTGTCTGCAAACTTTGTTGCCAAAAGAGTCGATAGTAAAGAAGTAAGAAATTAAAACGTCATGTGTGATGCTGCTGTTTTTCAGCATCTACATCTACATCTACATACATACTCCGAAATCCAACATACGGTGCGTGGCGGAGGTTACGTCGTACCACAACTAGCAGCTTCTCTCCCTGTTCCATTCCCAAACAGAACGAGGGAAAAATGACTGCCTATATGCCTCTGTACAAGTCCTAATCTCTCTTATCTTTGTGGTCTTTCCGCGACACGTAAGTTGGTGGCAGTAAAATTGTACTGCAGTCAGCCTCAAATGCTGGTTCTCTAAATTTCCTCAGTAGCGATTCACGAAAAGAACGCCTCCTTTCCTCTAGAGACTCCCACCCGAGTTCCTGAAGCATTCCCGTAACACTCGCGTGATGATCAAACCTACCAGTAACAAATCTAGCAGCCCGCCTCTGAATTGCTTCTATGCCCTCCCTCAATCCGACCTGATAGGGATCCCAAACGCTCGAGCAGTACTCAAGAATAGGTCGTATTAGTGTTTTATAAGCGGTCTCCTTTACAGATGAACCACATCTTCCCAAAATTCTACCAATGAACCAGAGACGACTATCCGCCTTCCCCACAACTGCCATTACATGCTTGTCCCACTTCATATCGCTCTGCAACGTTACGCCCAAATATTTAATCGACGCGACTGTGTCAAGCGCTACACTACTAATGGAGTTTTCAAACAGTACAGGATTCTTTTTCCTATTCATCTGCATTAATTTACATTTATCTGTGTTTAGAGAACTGTGCGAACATTAGAGACAACGCGAGCGAAGTAACGTGCGCCGAAGTAGTTATAAATAAAAGTCCCCCCCCCCCCCCCCTCCCTCTCCCAACTTCGTTTTGCTGTCTATATGCAAATTCTAATCTCAGGAACTATTATAGGGATTTTGGTACGGTTTTCATTAAAAGACTGACTCACGAGACAGGTTTCTCATTGCATGTTACAAACTAGTCACCCAGCTGTAGATACTTAGTGGCACCCGTGCAAAGCTGGATGGACGCCCGGGTTCCCGGGTTCGATTCCCGGCGGGGTCAGGGATTTTCTCTGCCTCGTGATGGCTGGGTGTTGTGTGATGTCCTTAGGTTAGTTAGGTTTAAGTAGTTCTAAGTTCTAGGGGACTGATGACCACAGCAGTTGAGTCCCATAGTGCTCAGAGCCATTTGAATTTTTTTTGAAAGCTTGATGGGTCGCTGGCAAATTTAGAAATCTTGCTACGACAAAATTTCGCAACACACCACATATTTCTGTACCGCATAGTACGATATCCCGGCTATGTAAAGCAAAAATAATTATACATAGCAGGCCATAGTGGAGCAGAAAATGAACACAAAGCTTTTGTGCCAAATCGTAATATGTAATGTGTGGTCTATTAAAATATAATTTCGTCAGCTGAATTCTTGGTACTTTCGAAAATACATAGTATTTTGTATCACTGATTAGCTGTTTCCACTGTTCTAAAAACACTACATAATCATTCGCACATAACCCTAAACGGACTTATTGCTTTCAATTCAAAACTGCAATAAGGTAGGGTGCAGAGCGAGGTGGCGCAGCGGTTAGCACACTGGACTCGCATTCGGAAGGACGACTGTTCAAAGCCGAGTCCAGCCATCCTGATTTAGGTTCCCCTTCTTTCACTAAATCGCTTCAGGCAAATGCCGGGATGGTTCCTGCGACAGGGCACGGCCTATCTCCTTCTCCATCCTTCCCTAATCCGAGCTTGTGCTCCGTGTCTAATGACCTCGTTGTCGACGAGACGTTAAAGCCTACTCTCCTAATCCCCCTTCCTGCAGTACGGTAAACTGGATCTGGGTTTCACTGTATTGCGACTGCGACAAATGGCAGCAGGATAGAGTTCTAGAATCGCGTCTAACATCGAGGCGCGCATTAAACAGAGATGTAAAAGTGAATGCCGTGGTCACATAATGTTTTATTAAAACTGATTACCAGTTTTGGCTTTGAAGCGACACGCAGCCGTGTAGTCAGTACGTGCATCTTCAGTGGTTCAAATGGTTCTGAGCACTATGGGACTCAACTGCTGAGGTCATTAGTCCCCTAGAACTTAGAACTAGTTAAACCTAACTAACCTAATGACACCACAAACATCCATGCTCGAGGCAGGATTCGAACCTGCGACCGTAGCGGTCCCGCGGTTCCAGGCTGCAGCGCCTTTAACCGCACGGCCACTTCGGCCGGCTATCTTCAGTGGATTGGTGTTAATGTTTTATAGCCGTGCAGAATCGAACTATATCGAGTAGTTTTGCACGTACGTCAAATATTGGTCCATCTACTGCAGTGGGTGTGCTGAATTTTTTTGTTGTAACTGTACTACTTACTTTTCTGTACAAATGATTTTTTGGTTACATTGTTTTCTTCAATAAATTGTAAATAAAATATTTCAGTCTCACCAAGCTTGAATTTATTTTATCTTTACAAAAAGGTGAGAAATAACAACCAAAAAGAAGTTGCTATTTTATTTTGTGTTGCTGCAACTAGAATTTTTTTTAATCGAGCGGCTGCGATTTGTCTATTTCTCAGTGTATAAGCACAGTCGTAAATTTATGTAATGCCCTCAGAAACTAATTCTGTAAATTTGCGTCTTGTGGCATGACGTATGAGCCTGGCAACTTGATGACATGTGATATGGTCGCCCTTGGAATGGAACTCTAATCGTATCCTGCTTGGTTTAATTCCAGTTTCATTATGTTGATTGCTTTGGTGGCGCCACATAGTTTTGTCCCCGTATCGAATACCCTACTATTCCACCCCTTCAGTCGCGTCGGCATAACACTGCCTGATAGCTATCAGCTGCCACTCGTACAAACTGTACATCAAGGCTGCGCTTCACGTCGCGTGCAAAGTTTTCAGCGAACCGTCATTTTAGATCCATTTCACTTCCGAATGAAGCTTGGACACAAACTAGTGAAGCGAGACCTTACATTATATGATACCACTTGGTTAACATCCCTGGTAACTTCACAATTTTTCGCTAAATTTGTATTACAAACATCAGTACCTGCCAACAAAAAATTTCGTTAAGAGTACATACTGCACAAAGTTCTTGTCTGGGTGGAATATACGTTGCACATTCAATGAAGTTACGTGCAGGAGAGAACTATACATGCCACATCGAGCCTTTCTTCTCTGTTGACTGCTACGAGGCCGCCTGATACCGAGTGCCTGCCGACGACCACACGACCACACGCACCACTCTGTTTAATATACGGGGCTAAGCTATTCCATTAGAACTACTGATAGGTTTGGGAGAGCCAGTCCTGACAAAGCTGTACCATCTGGGGAGCAAAATGTATGAGACACGCGAAATACCCTCAGACTACAAGAAGAATGTAATAATTCCAATCCCAAAGAAAGCAGGTGTTGACAGATGTGAAAATTACCGAACTATCAGTTTAATAAGTCACGGCTGCAAAATACTAACGCGAATTCCTTACAGACGAATGGAAAAACTGGTAGAAGCCGACCTCGGGGAAGATCAGTTTGCAGTCCGTAGAAATATTGGAACACGTGAGACAATACCGACCCTACGACTTATCTTAGAAGCTAGATTAAGGAAAGGCAAATCTACGTTTCTAGCATTTGTAGACTTAGAGAAAGCTTTCGACAATGTTGACTGAAATACTCTCTTTCAAATTCTGAAGGTGGCAGGGGTAAAATACAGGGAGGGAAAGGCTATTTACAATTTGTACAGAAACCAGATGGCAGTTATAAGAGTCGAGGGACATGAAAGGGAAGCAGTGGTGGGGAAGGGAGTGAGACAGGGTTGTAGTCTCTCCCCGATGTTATTCAATCTGTATATTGAACAAGCAGTAAAGGAAACAAACAAAATTGCAGTAGGAATCAAAATCCATGGAGAAAAAATTAAAACTTTGAGGTTCGCCGATAACATTGTAATTCTGTCAGAGACAGCAAAGGACTTGGAAGAGCAGTTGAACGGAATGGCAGTGTCTTGAAAGGAGGATATAAGATGAACATCAACATAAGCAAAACGATGATAATGGAATGTAGTTGAATTAATTCGGGTGATGCTGAAGGAATTAGATTAGGAAATGAGACACTTCAAGCAGTAAAGGAGTTTTGCTATTTGGGGAGCAAAATAACTCATGATGGTCGAAGTAGAGAGGATATAAAATGTAGACTGGCAATAGCAAGGAGAGCAGTTCTGAAGAAGAGAAATTTGTTAACATCGAGTATAGATTTAAGTGTCAGGAATTCGTTTCTGAAAGTATTTGTATGGAGTGTGGCCATGTATGGAAGTGAAACATGGAAGATAAATAGTTTGTACAAGAAGAGAATAGAAGCTTTCGAAATGTGGTGCTACAGTAGAATGCTGAAGATTAGATGGGTAGATCACATTAATAATGACGAGGTATTGAATAGAACTGGGGAGGAGTTTGCGGCACAACTTGACTAGAAGAAGGGATCGGTTGATAGGACATGTTCTGAGGCATCAAGGGATCACCAATTTAGTACTGGAGGGCAGCGTGGAGAGTAAAAATCGTAGAGGGAGACCAAAAGATGAATACACTAAACAGCTTTAGAAGGATGTAGGCTGCAGTACGTACTGGGAGATGAATCAGCTTGCCCAGGATAGAGTAGCATGGAGAGCTGCATCAAACCAGTATGAGGACTGAAGACCACAACAACAACAAGCAGAACTGCGCCGACAAAATTTCGGAAATTGTTCATGGGTATTTTCTGAGTATTTCAGTATGAGAGACCCGAGGTCTCCGGTAGCTCATTACTGAATAATGGCATTTTGGTTGATCTCTTAACCCCTATTATCTTCGTATCTTCAGAGCCCTGAAACTATCTGCAAAAAAATGCAAATGCCAACAGTATGCACTGTTTACAAAAAAAAATTGACATATTCGTCATATGAGAGTGTCCGTGATCGTTACTTATATAAAAGTGTCCAAATCCGGTGTTCGGTGTCCTTCATTTCCACATGACCAGGTTTCGGTCCAGGTGCCCATCTTCAGTTCATTTGGTAGTGATATTTGTCACAACTAAAGCCCTTCTGGCCTATTAATTATTTTATATGTGACATGTAAGTACTGCCTCTGTCTTTTATTGTTAATCAGTACGTACATTTTTTATATAAAAATGTCTTTTCCTGTAAATTTGTAACTATGTTGTAGGCCATTTTAATTGTTTTAATTCTGATGACGGCACTCTTAGAAGTGTTGAAACCTGATCAATGAGAGTAAAAATAAATGTGAGCGAGGGCTCATTTGTTCTAATTTTAACTTACAGCACGTTTAACTGTAACACGCCAGAATTGCGACCAAGCTTATCAGATGGTACCTTGCCAACACAAGATCACATTTACAAGCCATGTTCACCGACAGTAAATATTTTATCGACAATCCGCATGTGGTTGTATTTGTATCATAAACACGCCAATCAGAGATGTCCTGTACTAGATAGAGTGAAGCTCGTGGCCGCTGATGGCCACAGGACGTCAGGCAAGAGAAGCAAGAGGCTCCACTGTGTTCGCCGGCGGCTTGGTGGTAGACAAAGTGTTGAATCATCAAATGTTTCGAACCATTCTAACTACAGTTCTTAGCCCACATATACGCAAAAGACTGGACCACATTTGTCACAACTGTACTGTGACAATAGTTCTTATTAGCTATAGGGTATTTAAGTGATGTCATTGCCTTACAAAATTAACCACAGACGTTCACGGGAAATTTGTAGTTACATCGTGTAAATTGTATTTATCAGTTATCACGCAGTATTCGTTTGAAGGAAGGAATGATGATTAATGTTTAACGTCCCGTCGACAACTTATGATTAAGGAAGGTGGGGAAGGAAATCGGCCGTGCCCTCCCAAAGCAACCATCCCAGAATTTACCTGGAGCGATTAAGGGAAATCATGGAAGACCTACATCAGGATGGTCGCACGGGTTTTCGTCTGAGATATCTCCGTTTCGTAATTTACAAAGGTGTGCTGAAAAGTTATATCTCCGAATTTCTTATGCGAAAACTCTTACAACTTTTTAAACGAAACAAACATCAATAATTTACATCTTTATTCTTCATACCTACGCTTTTCTTCTGTAGTCGCCCTGACGACGAGTAAATTTCTCCCAACGAGAGACCATCTTGTTGTCATCACTCTAGAATGTTCGACTCATCTCTGCTCGCACCACTTCATCACTGTCAAAATGAATTCATCGAAGGTGTTCTTTAAGTTTTGGAAATAAATGGAAGTCGGATGAGGCCAAGTAGGGACTGTGTGGGGGATGATCGAGGAGAGTGAAGCCAAAGCGTAGGGCTGTTACAGATGTCGCCGCCCTCGCTTGTGGTGTGGCTTTGCCGTGCTGAAGAGGAAGGCGCTCCTTGTGTGGAAGAACTCTTAGAATTAGAAACTCGATCACAGAACGCTGTTTTTCACGACACAGTTACATTACACACTGTCATGTTACACGCTTCAATTCCTACAGTACCTGTGGGCTGCGAATATGTAGACATGACGAATAAAGTTGTAGAATGTTCATAACGTTTGCTTTATTTACAAAGCGTGAAGAGTTTTCACATAAAAAATTCGGAAGCATTACTTTTCCGCATGCCCTCGTACATCACTTGCGACATATCTCAGCCAGATTTTTATACCAAAAAAAATTTATCGGCGGTGCATTAGTCGTATACCCGCTTGATTTTCTGTGCACAGTACATCTTAGTTTTATTCGTCTGTACAGGGTGGCCGAAATAAAACTGGCCCCGAATATATGTAAGAGGCGACCAGAAACTTTCCGTTTGAGGGCACTCTTGCATCGTACATGCAACTTAGCGCGACTCCGATGCGGGTATATAAACACCGACATGTAGGAAACGGTTTACTGTGGCATTCGTGTCTTTCCAGCAAGCGTGCGGTAAATGCGGAATTGTGAACTATTATGACGTTATTTTCAAATGCGACCAAACAGCGCCAACGTACTGTTATTCTTTTCCTGGTTACTGAAGGACACCGTCATGGAATGGTATGCCAAGTTTTGATAACGCACGTCCTCACATCGCAAATGTCGGAATGCAGAAGCTACACCATCTCAAGTGGCAGACATTCGAGCAACCGCCCTATACTCTTGGTCTCTCTCTCCCCACACCTGTGGTCCCTTAAGCAAGGCATTCAATAGTCGACGATACCTCCTTTCATCTACATCTACATCTACATCCATACTCCGCAAGCCACCTGACGGTGTGTGGCGGAGGGTACCTTGAGTACCTCTATCGGTTCTCCCTTCTATTCCAGTCTCGTATTGTTCGTGGAAAGAAAGATTGTCGGTATGTCTCTGTGTGGGCTCTGATCTCTCTGATTTTATCCTCGTGGTCTCTTCGCAAGATATACGTAGGAGGGAGCAATATACTGCTTGACTCCTCGGTGAAAGTATGTTCTCTAAACTTCAAAAAAAGCCCGAACCGAGATACTGAGCGTCTCTCTTGCAGAGTCTTCCACTGGAGTTTATCTATCATCTCCGTAACGCCTTCGCGATTACTAAATGATCGTGTAACGAAGCGCGCTGCTCTCCGTTGGATCTTCTCTATCTCTTCTATCAACCCTATCTGGTACGGATCCAACACCAGTGAGCAGTATTCAGGCAGTGGGCGAACAAGTGTACTGTAACGTACTTCCTTTGTTTTCCGACTGCATTTCCTTAGGATTCTCCCAATGAATCTGTCTGTCAACAAAACTATGTAAGTGGAACAAACACGGACGGGGGATCATTGGATAAGCGACTTTGACAAACGGCAGCTTATTATTACGCAGAGCCTATGAAAAAGGCGAAGCTGGTCGAATGTTCACGTGCTACTGCCGTGAGCGTCTACTGAAAGAGGTAGAAGGACAGTGAAGCTACCACTAGGCGCTAAATGATTGGATGTCCACAACGCTTTACAGAACGTCGGTTTTGGAGGGTTGTCATGCCCTGTAAAGTGGGATAGATGGTAAACTGTGGCATCTCTGCCGAAAGAGCACAACGCTGGTGCATGTACAAGTGTTTCGGAGCACACCGTTCATCGCACATTGTTGAACATGGAGCTCCGAAGCAGGTCACGTGTTCACATGTTGACCCAACGACATCGTCAATTACGATTGTAGTGGGCATGGGACCATCGGGATTCGACTGTCGATCAATAGAAACGTGTCGGCACCTAGGTTGAATTACATTTTTGGTACACTAAGTCGGTGGTTGTCTCCACAAACGCTGTCGTCTTGGTGAACGGCGGCTCATAACGTGCAGAGCGCCACGGATGCAGGCTGTTGGGAGCAGTACTGTGCTGTGGGAGACATTCTCCTGCATTGCATAGGACTTGTGGTAGCAGTAGAAGACACACTGACCACCTGCATTCATTCACACTTGGTGTCTTCCCCGTCGACGATGTCATTTTTCAGTAGTATAGCAGTCCGTGTCTCGCAGCCAGAACCATTCTATAGGGGTTTGAGGAGCTTTGTAGTGAACTCTCGTTGATGTCTCGGCGACCATATTGTATATATTATGGAACCCATCCGGGTCGATATCGGGCGTCATCACAGCGTACGCAAATCAGCGGCCCGTTATTTACGCGAATTACATGACTTGTGCGTAGACATACCTCCACAAACCTACGAAGAAGCGGTTGCTTCCCTGATATGCAGAATCAGTCACATATTTCGTTCCGAAGACGGACAAACAAGTTATTAAGCAGATGGAAATAATGTTTTGGCTCATCAAATGGATTTCATGGATCTTAAGATAGGGAAACCAACTCCCATTAAGTGCATTCAGAGCAGATGACGTAAGCTGTGTTGCCTATGTTAAGGTACATTAAATACAGGGTGTGATATTTTTATTTGAAGGACCTTAATATATGTACACATCAGTGTTTTGGTTCTTTCCTTCTCTTCATCGAACAGTCTTCCCACAAACGAGTCACAAACTTTATGATTTGATATTTTCTGCACAGCCTTAACTACATCACTAAGTGTAATACGCCTCTCAGTATAGACTAACCGTTTTGGGTACACGTCGACACTTCAACAACTTGCTTACTGTCCAGGGGAAAATAAGAATTAACCGTTTGCTCTTGCCACAGATACTTGGAGATTCTAAGAAACCTAAAAATATGCGTATTGTGATAGCTGTAATTATTAGTCTGTAAATGACGTAAATACTGTTGTAATGTTGTTCAGTACACCGTCCTCAGTCACCAATAGAAATATCTGCACTTATACCCGTTATAGCCTATGTATTCCGGGTCAGCTTTATTTTGGTCATCCTGCAGTTAATATCTGTTGCTAGTGGATGGTTCGATGTTTGATGCTATCCTCTAGATTTCGCTATCTTGCTCAGATCTTTCCTTCCTACGTAGCTAGTACACCCAATATTCTCTGTGATCTGTTTTGCATATTCTAGCGTCTATCTGAACTATTTTTCCTCTTCATTGCTGTATTCCAGCGACAAGTTAACTACTCCTGAATGCCGTAGGAGATGTCCCACTAATCTGTCCCTCCTTCTCTTTTAAGTACTTCATTTCGTACTTTGTCTGTCCACTTAATATTTTGAAAATTCTTCAACACCACAACATTTCAGATAGTGGATTTTCGGCAATCCAGGTTTCATTTCCACACAAAACTGTACTCGGGACATAACATTCAGGAACTTAGTTCCCAGTTCCATAGCAGCATCTGATACCAGTGTACCTCTCGTATTGGAGATAGCTTTCTTTACCTGTGCTAACCCGGTTTTCATAATGTGAGCAATCCAGCTTCCTATGTAGGAGAATTATTTGACTCCTTCCCGATTCTGGTGTTAAATCATCAGTTAGTTTCCTTTCTGCTGCTCTTCTCCTCTTTGTTTAACCTTAAGCAATATTCTGTCCTACTTTTTCTCTCCGTTCCTTCCAACAGGCCTATGCCTTCCTTCCATCCGGCCAGATGGTCCGTGCCGTGCATTGCTATCAGTTCCCCCCCGCACATTTAATCCTCTCACGAAACACTGTTTCACTGTTTCTGTCACAACTTTAATGTGAAAGTAGTACAGCAGTGAAGAAGTGACATCTCCCACAAAATAATGAAAGGAACAAAAGTTTATCGCTTTTTACATTTTTGCTGTCTAACATCAACATTATTAGGCATGACGTTTTAACATATTACTGCTTTACTACTAATTCCATTCGCAACACATTTTGGAGGCAGTACCCTAATGAATCACTGAATATTCCTGCAAAATTATATCAATGTTAAACCATAGTTCAGAAGATATGACGTCATAGGCATTAAGATCCCTTAAAAGCTACACGAGGATTCGATTCTTTAAAGAATCGACCACACCTTAGAGTTATATAGCAGACAATAACTGTTGATAATACATCTAATTTTTTTAAAATTTGATAAATATAGATAGGTCTCACGTAGAAGACAACATGCTGACCCATCGGACTTATCAAGTAACAGTTTGGTAAGAAAAGGAAAGAGAGAAGCGGTATTGCAATATTTTAGCGTAGCATTGGTAATATGAATCATCTAACGTTTTCTACATGTCTCCACAATTAACCGCTTACTGCATAATGGTCTAAACATGAGCCAAACCGAAAAACTGCTGTGTACTTTCAGCATAAATTTCTTCCTTTTAGTGGAAAAGATATACACGTATTGGCTCTCAAGGTTAGTAGTCCGTATTGACAAACAATTTAGAAAAAAAAGTGTTTTATTTTCCAAAATGCAAGAAAGTAATTGGTTTGGCACATTTCTGGGACACCATGCATGTAAGGTGCAATAGCTGTCTTTTTACGTCTGTTGCACTGCGTGACATAACCATTGTCTTGCTCATGGTGTCCTACGGCGTAGCATATACAGGAACACTCCTTTGCTGGTACAGTATGGAGCAATACAATTTCTGTCTTAATTCACACATAAATGAACTTCATACACTAGGCAAAGGATGTATCTACCCTTCTGTTGTGGAAATTCGCATAGTTGTTGGCCTCCCTATTTAGGGCCGGCCGACGTGGCCGTGCGGTTAAAGGCGCTGCAGTCTGGAACGGCAAGACCGCTACGGTCGCAGGTTCGAATCCTGCCTCGGGCATGGATGTTTGTGATGTCCTTAGGTTAGTTCGGTTTAACTAGTTCTAAGTTCTAGGGGACTAATGACCTCAGCAGTTGAGTCCCATAGTGCTCAGAGCCATTTGAACCATTTGAACCCTATTTAGGTAAGTGTGCAACATTGACTTATTTGTGTGTTAATAACAACATAAATTGATTCAAGATGTTCTATTTTGCATAATTGGAGGAATATTGGACGCGATAGGACAGGATTAGTTATCTCATGTAGTACAGTACTGCTAGTAAACTGTTATATATTGCACCTTAAGTGCACTTTTTCTTATATTTTGGGAAATAGTACTGTTTTCTTTCAAAATTGGTTGTCACTGTGGTCTAGTTCCGTCAAAAGCCAATACATATATTCTTTGCACTAAAATGAAAAATTAATGCAGAAAGAGAGTGAAAACCTAATCACAACAGCAAACCTCTGCAATCTACAACAAATAAAAACTCCAAGTGGGAACAATAAAATTAGAAGATAAAGACAAGTACATTTTAAGAAGGATGCAGGCAAGATTTTCGTTTGGCATCACAGTTTGTAAATTGTACGTCGAAGAATCAAACAATGCATTAAGAGAAAGAATATTTCGGATGAATAATGAAAGTACAAGTGACTAAGACTGTGTTCAGCATCAAACCCCACAATTACAAAATCAGTGTTTCTCCTCTGTCATCTCGTTCTATTATTTCTTCTAGCGCATTAGTGAAACAATGGGTCAGCAAAATTAACAGATCTGCAGATGTTTCTGGAATCAACTGAGAATCTAACTCAGACCATGTGATAACTTAATATGGATCTTCCTTAAACAGCTTACCAAGCATCTTACGATTCGCGTCTTAAACCTCGCTTTGGGAAAGTATACGTAACCGGGCTCGCGTTTTCTGCTACCTCGGATTAACAGTCGTACAACTTGTCACTAGAAACGTGCGTTATGCTAACAGGAGCAAGGTCGCATCTTTTTAATAAAAGTTATTTAGTCCGGAAACAGATTCGGCGTTGCCTTTTATTTGCAGAGCTCACGTGCCGACCTCACGGCCTAACGATTTGTAATTGTGGTTTCTGTACCAAACCGCACAAGAGGAATACGGCCCAAAGGGATTCAATTACTTCAGGACAAAAACGCGCCGACTCGTCCTGCTGACATCCGCCACTTGTTAGAGAGGGAGAGAGAGAGGGGGGTGGCGGAGGGAGAAAGAGAGAGACATATATGCCACTGCGCATTTTTTTCGTTATTTTGACGCAAGGAAATATCCAATCTGCTGCCATTCCTGGCGGTTTATTATCATCACAAAAGTAATTAAAACATGGCAATACAGCTGACGATCACAAAGGTATGAGTCGGCCGTTCATTAGATAGTGATTCCGTTATCCGGGCTCCCGCAGCCCTGACATGACAATAAATTGGGTCCAAGTTACGCCTCGCACAAACTCATTTGTCCCCATGTGCGACCCTGCAAAGCAATTAAATGATGTTGTAATTATTGGAAATTCCGCTGTGGCTGTCATTTTGATTTCCATTTCATAAATACCAAAGTCAGTGGCATATTTCGCCGCTTCCTCGAAATGTTTGCGACCGCAGACACAAGAGTCGGACAAGTACGCTAGCGTACGCTTACATTATTATTATTATCATTTTTCATATCTGTTCGAAAAAAAATTATGCCTGCTTCATTAACCTCCGCTCCACTCTGTAATTTCAGCGGGTATGATGATATTTTACGTATTTTGTTCGATGTTTTGTAACATCTCTGCTCTTTTAACAAGTTTCTGGTCATCACGTAGCTACTGTATTTACTAATACTATTATTGTAGCTGTAACGATGGCTTGATTTCTTTAGATGAATTTTCGCTATTGTATTAGCTAGGTAATTGTTTTCCCGTGCCATTTAATGACCCATTGACACTGAGGTCAATGCAGGAGGAAAAAAAATCTGAATGCAGAGGACTGGTAGCTCTGCAGTGCATAGGGTAAACTATTGGGAAAATATGTTGGGACCAGCAATTAATTCCGCTGAACTAGCAAAGCAGTAGTCACGTGTTCGATTACCTGTTTTTACTTCAGAGATTTTTTTTTTGGTACGGAATCAAAGGAGGAGGTTTTGAGTACAATCTTCCAGTGTAAGTAATACGACAGAACAGCTTTTCCTGTCGCTATTTCAGAGACTTCCGATACGTAATGGTAGGAACCATTCTCGAATTAAATCTATAAAGTATTCCCTAGCCAACAAAAGGCGATAAGGGACATAAAGCGCCTAATGTATGAGAGTACAATAGACTGCTCAAATACGTGAAATGTAGTCTAGAAAAGATGGCTAATGCGGAAGTACTTACTCCCTTTTTAGTAGCAGTCTGTCGCAGGTTGTTCGAACAGCGACATGTTTCCAGCGAATGTGAGTATAAAAAGTGCAGTTCCTTCTGGCTTTCAAGAAAGGAAGCGAAGTCGTCGAAGACAAACGCGTAACAATACTCCTGTCGTCAGTATGGCTTTAGAACCAGGGAGAAGTTTTTATGATTGCATAGCATGACGCAACTTCCACACTGATTCCTCAAGTGGCAGTCCTGTCGCACAGGGATTCTGTTCGACAAAACTGACACTTGAGAAACAGAAATTATCATAAGTTGTGGTTATATTCGCTGTTCTGCATATTGTAACACTTACACTACATTTGGAATAAAATTTCATGCTGACTACAATCCTCTCACTCTTCTTGCTGCATCAAGTGTATGCATATCTACGACCCTTCGACCGAGTGCTTCTCACAAGGGAACCTCCCCATCGCACCCCCCTCAGATTTAGTTATAAGTTGGCACAGTGGATAGGCCTTGAAAAACTGAACACAGATCAATTGAGAAAACAGGAAGAAGTTGTATAGAACTATTAAAAAAATAAGCAAAATATACAAACTGAGTAGTCCAAAAGAAGATAGGCAACATCAAGAATAAACTGAGCTCAGGAGCGCCGTGGTCATGTGGTTAGCGTGAGCAGCTGCGGAATGAAAGGTCCTTGGTTCAAGTCTTCCCTCGAGCGAAAAGTTTTAATTTTTTGTTTTCAGACAATTATTATCTGTCCGTCCGATGCGATCACTTTTTTGGGAGTGATTATGACATCGACAAGAAAACCTAAATCGGGAAAGGTAGAAGAATCTTTTTACCCATTTGCCAAGTGTACAAGTTAGGTGGGTCGACAAAATATTCCTGTCATGTGACGCACATGCCGTCACCAGTGTCGTATAGAATATATCAGACGTGCTTTCCTGTGGAGGAATCGGTTGACCTATGACCCTGCGATCAAATGTTTTGGTTCCCATTGGAGAGGCACGTCCTTTCGTCTACTAATCGCACGGTTTTGCGGTGCAGTCGCAAAACACAGACACTAAACGTGTTACAGTGAACAGAGACGTCAATGAACGAACGGACGGATCGTAACTTTGCGAAAATAAAGAAAGTAAAATTTTCAGTCAAGGGAAGACTTGTACCAAGGACCTCTTGTTCCACAGCTGTTCACGCTAACCACGGGACCACGGCACTCCTGATCTGGCATTGCCCTTGTATTGCTTATGTTGCACATGGACTACTCAGTTTGTATATTTTGCTTTTTTTTTTCACAGTTCCACACAACTTCTTCCGGTTTTCTCGATTGATCTGTGTTCAGTTTTTCAAGGCCTATCCACTGTGCCAACTTATAACTAAATCTGAGGGGGGTGCGATGGGGATGTTCCCTTGTCAGCCATTGTTAAGTGACTGCACCGCTCGGCCCACGCCGATGGATACCGCCTTGCGGCAACGCTGCACAGTTGCTATTGGAGTATGGTTACTCTTCGTGTTTTAATTTCCCTGTTAATTCCTATTGCAGACTAATTTGAGATCGCTCTATCCTATATTTAATAGACACAATTCTCGCGTTTTCGTTTGTATCGAAAAGTAAACTGATTTTGTAATATTTTACAAGTTCCCTCCAGGGGAGAATTATTTAGTCTCACCTGTGTGCTTTGGTGTTAGTTTTTGAGTCTCTGCATGATAATCAAATTTATTAGACATAGTTCTTGAGTTTTCATCAGTGTCTACATTAGAGTTCCATAGTGCATGTCGATAGTCGTTTATTTGTCTGTGTAGGGTAGTTTTCCACCGTATTTGGCATGGATAGGGACTGTGATTACTGTGTGCAGATGGGAGCTGAGTAGGTGACACTTCGCTCTCAGCTGCAGGCTGTGTTGGCTTCGGTTACACAGCTTGAGGCTGCAGTGGATGGTCATCACTGTTGTGGACCGGACGTGGGGATCCAATGGACGTGCAGTGCCACCCACAAGTCCGCCGATCAGTCCGCACTGGTGGCCAGCCCAGCTACTGCTCACGTTGAAGCTGATTCCTCACCTGTGGTCGTGTGGTTGGTCGCCTCACGGCGTCGCTAAGGACTTCCCATGGGGTTAAACACAAGGCCACCCCAGTTAGTCTGACAAATAGGTTCCTGGTGCTGTCTGTGGCTGACAATGTCCCTCAGCCAAATGCTGTCGCTTGTCCTGCTTCATAGTAAACCTCTCAGCCTGCAAGATCTGGGCAGTCGCAGAGGGTGGGATTACTTTTAGCTGGGAGCTTCAATGTTAGGCCCGTTAAGTGGCCCCTTAGGGACACGACTGCCAAGGAGGGAAAGAAAGCCAATGTGAACTCCGCGTGAATACCGGGTGGAGTCATTCCAGATGTGGTCTGGGTCCTTCCGGATGCATGATGAGCACAGGATGTATCCAACTGCAGGTGGTGGTTCATGTCGGTACCAATCACATGTGTCGCTTTGGACGGAGCTCACCGTTTGCACCATAGTCGACAGGACCGGTAGCTGACCTCTGGTACAGAGTAGAGTGGAAAGTCTGAATGAGAGATTCAGACCGTTCTGCGACCTGGTAGGTTGCAGATTCCTCGACTTACGCCATGGGGTGGTCCGGTTTCGGGTTCCACTAAAAACGTCAGAAGTCCATTACACGCAAGAGGCTGCTACAAGGGTAGCGTGGGCTGTGTGTCGTGGACTGGGGCTTAGTTTGTGTTGGAGGGCCTTGGGCAAACATAGAAATGGCTTCAGTCTCAAAGGGTGCAGGTCGAACACAGGAAGGCTGTAGGTCTAGGAACCATCGGTATACCAGTTGTAAATTATCATAGTTGTGTTGGCAAAGTACTAGAGCTCCAAGTGCTAATAGAAAGCACTGATGCTCAAATCGTCATATGCACTGAAAGCTGGCTAAAACCGGAGACAAGTTCAGCCAAAATTTTTACGAAGGACCTAACATTGTACAGAAACGATAGTTCAGGAGAAATTTTTACGAAGGACCTAACATTGTACAGAAACGATAGGTTAAGTATATTTAGCGGTGGTGTGTTTACTGCTGTTAGAAGTAGTTTATCTTGTAGCGATATTATAGTAGAGAGTTCCTATGAGTTAGAGTAGGTGGAAGTCATTCTTGGAAACAGAAATAAAATAATAATTGGATCCTCTTATCGACATCCGAACTCAGATGATACATTTGCTGAAAGGTTCAAAGAAAACGTGAGTCTAATTTCGAACAGGTACCTGATTCATACAATTATAGTTGGCGGCGACTTCAATTTACCCTCGATATGTTGGCGAAAATACATATTAAAATCCGGGGTACCCGTAAAACGTCAGCCCAAATTATACTAAACGCATTCTCAGAAAATTATTTCGAGCAGTTAGTTCATGAACCCACCCGACTAGTAAACGGTTGTGAGCACGCTTAGCAACAAATAATCCTGAGCTAATTACGAGCATCAAAACGACTACAGGGATTAGTGATCACAGGAAGCGAGACAGAATACCGTAACTCTCAGATCCACCAAAATAAACGAAAAATATACCTATTCAAAAAATCTGATAAAAATTCACTTGACGCCTTCCTGAGAGACAATCTCCACTCGTTCCAAATTAACAATGCACGTGTAGAGCAGATGTAGCTTGAATTCAAATAAACAGTAATTGAGAGTTTTTGTACCAAATAAATTAATAATCGACGAAGGTGATCCCCCCATGGCACATAAAACAGGTCAGAACACTGTTACAGAAGCAATGAAAACAGTATGCCAAATTAAAACGAACGCAAAACCCCCAAGATTGAATTTTTTTTATAAAAGCTCGAAATCTGTCGTGGACGTAAGTCCGAGATGCTTATAATAATTCTATAACGGATCTTTCTCTCGAAACATGGAGGGAAATCCAAAGATATTCTAGTCGTATGTAAAGTATGCTAACGCCAAGACACAATCAATGCCTTTCAGAGTATGCTGATGCAATAGCTCCATACTTAACTATCATATACAACCGCTCGCTAGACGAAAGATCCGTACCTAAAGACTGGAATGTTGCACAGGACGCACTAATACTCACAAAGGCAATATGAGTAATCCACTAAATTACAGGCTCATATGCAACAGGATTATGGAACATACATTGTGTTCGAACATTATGAATTACCTCGAAGAGAACGGTCTATCTATACATAATCAACAAGGATTTAGAAAACATCGTTCTTGTAAAACACAACTAGCTCTTTATTCACAAGAAGTGTTGAGTGCTATAGGCAAAAGACTTCAAATTGATTCCGTAACTATAGATTTCCAGAAGGCTTTTGACAGCTTACCTCACAAGCAGCTTGTAATCAAATTGCTTGCTTATGGAATGTCGCCTCAGTTATGCGACTGGATTTCCTGTCAAACTAATCACATTTCGTAATAATGGACGGAAAGTCATTGAGTAAAACAGACGTGGTTTCTGACATTCCCCAAGATTGTGTTATAGGCCCTCTGTTGTTTCTTATGTATATAAACGATTTAGGAGAAAACCTGAGGAGCCGTCTTGGGTTGTTTGCAGATGATGCTGACGTTTATCGTCTAGCAAAGTCATTATAAGATCAAAACGAATTGCAAAACGATTAAGAAAAGATATCTGTATGGTGCGAAAATTGGCAGTTGACCCTAAATAATGAAAAAGGTGCTAAATGAATCCGTTAGACTTCGGTTACACTATAAATCAACCAAATCTAATGGGCGAAAATGTCAGTGCTTATGACTTCATATTTCCTGAGCCGTGGCCTACGATAAATATAGGCCTAAGCGCACGCTGTATGACGTCGACAATGTAGTGTTCGTGGCCAACAACAAATATTTATCGAGGTCCACAGACATGTGTATGACTTTGTCAAAGTCCTTTGATAAAATCACTGATAATGTGGTAGGGAAGCTTTTAGCAACGGTCTTTCATAAAAGTTAGAGTGAGGGCATTGTTTACATGTCACTTCGCTTGCTTTAGTGCAGTTAAGCTATAAAATGACGAAGAATATTTAGTGCATGGCTACCACCACAGAGATCAAAAAAAAAAAAAAAAAATACAAAATTCTTCATACCAAAAAGCACGCTGACTACAAAAACCGTAATAATCGGTTGCACTCTTGCAAAGAAATAGCAGCAGCTGTCAGGTGCATTCGACGTTTCTGCGCTGTGTATGATGTTAGCCTATATATAAAAGGACAGGATGTGGAAGGTGATGGTGGTGTGAAAAGCCAAGTATGTTCAAAGTATACAAAAGTGAAATACGTAAATGTGTTTATTTGTGTTTCAAATAACCTAATGTAACCCTCATAAATGCTTCACTGGGTTATTTATATATTGGTACACATGTTTCTGGAATAATACGTAAAATGGTATATAGTGGTATTCGAGTAACATAATGAAAGCTGGAATAGTTTTCGCCCGTTGCTAGAAACCTTAAATTAGCTATGAGACCGTCTGTAGCAAAAATAGCATTCATGATTTAAAGGATAAAGCACTGCACCAGTTATGTATATTTTTACGATATGTGAAATGTTTTTGCGAGTATTAATTCTCATGATGAAGTACAAATATTTACACAGGTATTTTATGTGTTGTTTAAGAAAATCGGCCAAAAAAAATCTGTCCGACTGCAGCTGACTACAATAACATAACTGCAGGGCAAGATAGGCAGAACAGCACAGATACAAACACGACTTAAAATAACCATGTGAATATTTCTTTTTGACATTGAGAATAAATTCTCGAGAATGTCATATTAAACAAGAAAAAATATGTAACTGATGGAGTGTTTCATTATTTAAATCGTGATGATACAGTTATAGGTTTTCAGAAATATCGATGCTGACGAATAAAATTAATAAATGGCATTTCTTAAGTCGGTATTGAGTACTCACGTAGAGGGACCAGTTTCACTAGGGCAGACTGAAATGTCATTTCGCCTGTTCTCAAATAATTTCGCTGTTCTTTATGTCCCCCCATTGTAGCTTACGTAGCTAAATCTGGTGAACACTTCGAGCGTCTCCTCTCGCTATTTATCGTTTCACCCACAATCGTTTCCATTCCTGTTTCTTTTCAAGCAGTACACTCGCCACCAACATATGCGTAGTTAAATGTTCCGCATCCATTCCCAGACAATTATGACGAAAAATTTTACGATCGTGTAATAGCTCCTGCGAAGTAGTTTGGTCAATTGAGTCTGACGAAATCGTTGAGAAAGTAAGAGTTTGTGTCGACCAAGGTAGTTGAAACATGGGCAGTGATGGTGTTACCTTTGAAGACGGAATGGTAATGAGAATTTCATTTCATAAATGGAAATGCCGTGTGGCTAGGGCCTTCCGTTGGGTAGACCGTTCGCCTTGCGCAAGTCTTTCGAGTTGACGCCACGTCGGGGACTTGCATGTCGATTGGGATGAAATGATGATGATAAGGACAACACAACACCCAGTCCCTGAGCGGAGAAAATCTCCGATCCAGCCGGGAATCGACCCCGGGTTATTAGGCATGACATTCCATCGCGCTGACCACTCAGCTACCAGGTGCGGACGTTTCATTTCATAAACTGTGAGGGAATTCAGTATCGCGAAATCCACAGTGTCAAGACTGTACCTAGAATACCAAATTTCAGGCTTTACGTCGCACGACGGACAACGCTGTGGCCGACGGCCTTCATTTAACGACCGAGGGCATTGGCGTTAGCGTTAGCGTACTGTTGTCCGTACCAACAAACAAGCAACACTGCGTGAAATGACCGCAGAAAGCAATGTGGGACGTACGACGTAAGGACAGTGCGGCTAAATTTGGCGTTAATGTGTTGTGGCAACAGACACGAGTGCCCTTGCTAAAAGCACAACATCGCCTGCAGCGCCTTTCCTGGCCTCCTGACCAATCGTCTGAACCCTACATGACTGGAAAACCGCTAGCCTGATCAGATGAGTCCAGATTTTTGTTAAGACCTGATGACAGGGTTCGCGTGTGGCGCGCGCTGACCCCACGAAGCCATGCAACCAGGTTGCCAACAAAGTACTGTGGAAGCCGGTGGTGGCAGCATAATGGCGTAAACAGCGTTTGCACGGACTGGACTGGGCCCTGTGGTCCAATTGAACCTATCAATGACTGGAAATGGTTATGTTCGGCTACTTAGAGACCATTTGCAGCCATTCGTCGACTTCATGGTCCGAAATAACGATGTCGGGTCACCGGGCCACGAAAGTCCGCAACTGGTTTGAAGAACGTTTTGGGCAATTCGAGCTGATGATTTGGTAACCCAGATTGCCCGTCATGAACCCCATCGAACGTTTTTGGCACAAAAGCGATAGGTCAGTTCGTGCGCAAAATCCTGCACCGACAACACTTTCTTAATATGGACGGCTATAGAGGCAGTATGGCTCACTGGATTTCCAACGACTTGTTGAGTCCTTGCCTCGTCGAGATGTTGCTTTACGCCGGGTAAAAGGAAGTATCCCATGACTCTCGTCCCGCAGTTTGTGTAAAATTGGAAATTTGCGGTAAGGTCTTAAGGGACCAAACTGGTGAGGTCATCGATCCCTAAGCTTACGCACTATTTAATCTAACTCAAACTAACTTTCCCTAACTTACGCTAAGCACAACACACACACCCATGCCCGAGGGAAGACTCGAACCTGCGACGGGGGGGAGCCGCCCGGGCCATGACAAGATGCCCAAGACCTCGCAGCTACCCCGCACGGCCCGCAGTTTATGTATGAACTCCGAGTTGACTGGAAACTGTTTTCAATACCAGTTGTTTTTCTGCTCCATATTAATCACAGTAATGTGCTTTCGGTGGTTCACCATTTTTGTTTAGCTCTCGTGCTGTATGAATTTGTGCACAGCTAACCAGCATCAGTAACTGATGCAGAATCAGCAAAGTGGTGTGCGTGCGCACATCAGAGCGATCCTGGGGAGTGATACGCTGCTGCCTTGGTCCTCGCGACCGCACGGGCGGCGAGGGTCGCGCAGAAATTGAAAAACAAAAGGCGTGCATGATGGGGCGGTGGTAATGGTTGGTTGCGCCGCGTCCCCGTTTTATTAGCGGCGTGACGGGTGACAAATTTAGCAGGGGCTGGGCCGCGAGCTAATACGCGGCCGCCTCGTAAAGAGGCGCGCGGACGCACGACGCCGCCGTTAACGTCCCTCACCTGCCGCCGGCCGGCCGATAGCCGCCCACGTGGGCCGCGCGTCGCCCCGCCGCCCCGCACCGCCGCCGCTGCCGCAGCAGACGCAAGCCAAACACTCGGCGCGCTGCTGCCTCTGCAGTGAGTGCTGTAGGACAACACCCAACGCCTACTAACGCTCCACTATGCCACAACCCACGAGTCACACCACAGGTGCAAGCTTAGTTCAATAGGTAATCCAACACTTTTTTCTTTCGCGGCCAATTTCGGTTGAAAAAATCCGTAATTAGTTGCGGGAAATCATGATAGCTTCCCGCGTCACCACCTTTAGTTCCATGAACGTAAGTGGCGGCTCATTACGTATCCTTCAGAATGGCGTCTCTGTCATTAAGTTCCTTTTTACGGAAAACCAGAGCGACGTACACTACTGGCCATTAAAATTGCTACACCAAAAAAAAAAAAAAAAAAAAAAATGGCTCTGAGCACTATGGGACTTAACTTCTGAGGTCATAAGTCCCCTAGAACTTAGAACTACTTAAATCTAACTAACCTAAGGACATCACACACATCCTTGCCCGAGGCAGGATTCGAACCTGCGAGCGTAGCGGTCGTGCGGTTCCAGACTGTAGCGCCTAGAACCGCTCGGCCACCGCGGCCGGCTGCTACACCACAAAGACGTGCTACTGACGCGAAATTTAACCGACAGGAAGAAGATGCTGTGATATGTAAATGATTAGCCTTTCAGAGCATTCACACAAGGTTGGCGCCAGTGGCGACACCTCCAATCGATTTCTCATACACAAACAGCAATTGACCGGCGTTGCCTGGTGAAACGTTGTTGTGATGCCTCGTGTAAGGAGAAATGCGTACCATCACGTTTCCGACTTTGATAAAGGTCGGATTGTAGCCTATCGCGATTGCGGTTTATCGTATCGCTACATTGCTGCTCGCGTTGGTCGAGATGCAATTACTGTTAGCAGAATATGGACTCGGTGGGTTGAGGAGGGTAATACGGAACGCCGTGCTGGATCCCAACGGCCTCGTATCACTAGCAGTCGAGATGACAGGCATCTTATCCGCATGGCTGTAACGGATCGTGCAGCCGCATCTCGATCCCTGAGTCAACAGATGGGGACGTTTGCAAGACAACAACCATCTGCACGAACCGTTAGATGCCGTTTGCAGCAGCATGGACTATCAGCTCGGAGACCATGGCTGCGGTTACACTTGACGCTGCATCATAGACAGGAGCGCCTGCGATGGTGTACTCAACGACGAGCCTGGGTGCACGAATGGCAAAACGTCATTTTTTCTGATGAATCCAGGTTCTGTTTACTGCATCATGATGGTCGCCTCCGTATTTGGCAACATCGGGGTGAACGCACATTGGGAGCGTGTATTCGTCATCACCATACTGGCGTATCACCCGGCGTGATGGTATGGGGTGCCGTTGGTTACACGTCTCGGTCACCTCTTGTTCTTACTGACGGCACTTTGAACAGTGGACGTTACATTTCAGATGTGTTACAAACCGTGGCTCTACCCTTCATTCGATCCATGCGAAACCCTACATTTCAGCAGGACAACGCACGACCGCATGTTTCAGGTCCTGTACGGGCCTTTCTGGATACAGAAAATGTTCGACTGCTGCCCTGGCCAGCACATTCTCCAGATCTCTCACCATTTGAAAACGTCGGGTCAATGGTGGCCGAGCAACTGGCTCGTCACAATACGCCAGTCACTACTCTTGATGAACTGTGGCATCGTGTTGAAGCTGCATGGGCAGCTGTACCTGTACACGCTATCCAAGCTCTGTTTGACTCAATGCCCAGGCGTATCAAGACCGTTATTACGGCCAGAGGTGGTTGTTCCGGGTACTGATTTCTCAGGATCTATGCACCGAAATTGCGTGAAAATGTAATCACATATTTGTCCAATGAATACCCGTTTATCAACTGCATTTCTTCTTGGTGTAGCAATTTAATGGCCAGTAGTGTAGATATTTATGAGCGCTTGCAGAATGCCTACGGAGATCTGGCAGTGAACAAAAGCACGGTGAGCCATTGGACGAGACGTCTGTCGTCATCGTAACGAGAACGCGAAAACCTGTCCGATTCTCTCCCCTTGTGAGCCGGCCGCACACAGCTGTGACTACTGCAGTGTTGTAACGTGAGGACACTCTCTTTCAGGATGCTGTACGGATCGCAATCAAACACGTCGCTGTGCAATTGGAGGTCGCTGTTCGTAGTGTTGGCACACTTTTCTGCCAGTTGGGCCACTCAAAAGTACGTGGCCGCTGGGTTTCTCGCCGCCTAACAGAAGACTATAAAGAGAAGGGTCACATGTTCGGAGTTGCTTGGTGCGTTACAAAACTGTTCTTGATAATTTTTTGTCGATCACCGTCATAGGCGACGAAACACGGGTTCATCACTTCTAACCAGAAACAAACCGGCAATCCATCATGTGGCGCCACACCACCCCTCCTCCGAAGAAAATGTTCAAAGCCGTACCCACAGCCGGTTAAGTCATTGAGACGGTTTCTGTGATTCTGAAGCTGTCATTCTGTTTGATGTCCTCCCTGATGGTGCAACGATCAACTCTAAAGTGTGTTGTGCTACCCTCAGGAAACTCAAAAAACTACTTCAGCGTGTTAGTCACCACAAACATGCAAACAAACATCTGCTCATCCATGACAACGTAAAGCCTCACACAACTCTACGATCATGAAAGGAGCTCACAGATCTTCATTGGACTGTTCTTTCTCATCCACCCTACAGCCCGGATCTCGCATCTTCCAACTTCCATTTGTTTCGCCCAATGGAGGACGCACTCCGCGGGAAGCAGTACTTTGATGACGGGCGGTTATTGGTGCAGCAAGATGTTGGCTTCGACGTCGACCAGTAGAGTGGTATCAAGCAGGTATACAGGCCGTCCCAGTAAGGTGGTGTAAAGCTGTCGCAATGGACGAAGGTAATGATGAAAAATAGGGTTTTGTAGCCAAAAGAATCGGGAATAAAATGGTCTTTTATAATGCTGAATAAAACCAACCTGCTTTAAGAAAAGCAGTGTGTTGCATTACTTATTTTAATTACCACCTCCCAAATGTTGTTGTTGTTGTGGTCTTCAGTCCAGAGACTGGTTTGATGCAGCTCTCCATACTACTCTATCTTGTGCAACCTTCTTCGTCTCCCAGTACCTACTGCAACCTACATCCTTCTGAAACTGTTTAGTGTATTCATCTCTTGGTCTCCCTCTACGATTTTTCCCCTCCACGCTGCCCTCCAATACTAAATTGGTGATCCCTTGATGCCTCAGAATATGTCCTACCAACCGATCCCTTTTTCTAGTCAAGTTGTGCCACAAATCTCTCTTCTCCTCAATTCTGTTCAATATCTCGTCATTAGTTATGTGATCTACACACCTAATCTTCAGCATTCTTCTGTAGCATCACATTTCGAAAGGTTCTATTCTCTTCTTGTCCAAACTATTTATCGTCCATACAAATACTTTGAGAAAAGACTTCCTGACACTTAAACCTATACTCGATGCTAACAAATTTCTCTTCATCATATACGTTTTCCTTGCCATTGCCAGTCTACATTTTACATCTTCTCTACTTCGACCATCATCAGTTATTTTGCTCCCCAAATAGGAAAACTCATTATTACTTTAAGTGTGTCATTTTCTAATTAATTCCCTCAGCATCACCCGATTTAATTGGACTACATTCCTTTATCCTCGTTTTGCTTTTGTTGATGTTCATCCTATATCCTCCTTTCAAAACAGTGTCCATTCCTTTCAGCTGCTCTTCCAGGTCCTTTGCTGTCTGACAGAATTACAATGTCATCGGCGAACCTCAAAGTTTTTATTTCTTGTCCATGGATTGAAATGCCTGCTCCAAATTTTTCTTTTGTTTCCTTTACTGCTTGCTCAACATACAGATTGAATACCATCGGAGATAGGCTACAACCCTGTCTCACTCCCTTCCCAACCACTGCTTCCCTTTCATGCCCCTTGACTCTTATAACTGACATCTGGTTTCTGTACAAATTGTAAATAGCCTTTCGCTCCCTGTATTTGACCCCTGTCACCTTCAGAATTTGAAAGAGAATATTCCTGTCAACATTGTCAAAAGCGCCCAAATATAAAGTTAATAATTAATTTTCTTTTTTGTTTGCAGGTACATATCTGCATTCCCGATAAACATTGCAACCCCATAGCACAGAACTATAGCACACCGCTAAAAAAACGAAAAGAAAATGGCGCAGCCAGTTGATAAAATGCAGTTGCTAACAACACACAGTTGTGTGGGACGTCCAATAATTGAAGAGCTAAATTAATTTAGCAATAGTACAGCTTGTTGGAAGAGGTTTGTCCTTTCATGACTCTCGTTGGCATCACTGGGATGAGCTGAGAACAGCTGGCGGACAAAAATTCTTTGTTTACAATCTCAAAAACGCGTTTAACGACAGCGTGACCTCTTGATGTTTCCACATTAGCCGAACAACGCTCCGATCCGTTGCTACGTTTCTGAAAGCGAACAACCAACGTAATGTTTCCTCAAAATTTTTACAATATGGTGAGAGTTAATTGAAAGGCAGAAATTTTCATAAACGTGTACAACGGATCAAAAAAGATCGAACATCAGTGACTGACGAGGAATGTCCTGGCCAGCCAGCTGAAGTGTTTTCCCATGAAACCCGTACTGACGACATTATTCGTGAATACAGGCATGTTAGAGCTGAACATACACTCCTGGAAATTGAAATAAGAACACCGTGAATTCATTGTCCCAGGAAGGGGAAACTTTATTGACACATTCCTGGGGTCAGATACATCAAATGATCACACTGACAGAACCACAGGCACATAGACACAGGCAACAGAGCATGCACAATGTCGGTACTAGTACAGTGTATATCCACCTTTCGCAGCAATGCAGGCTGCTATTCTCCCATGGAGACGATCGTAGAGATGCTGGATGTAGTCCTGTGGAACGGCTTGCCATGCCATTTCCACCTGGCGCCTCAGTTGGACCAGCGTTCGTGCTGGACGTGCAGACCGCGTGAGACGACGCTTCATCCAGTCCCAAACATGCTCAATGGGGGACAGATCCGGAGATCTTGCTGGCCAGGGTAGTTGACTTACACCTTCTAGAGCACGTTGGGTGGCACGGGATACATGCGGACGTGCATTGTCCTGTTGGAACAGCAAGTTCCCTTGCCGGTCTAGGAATGGTAGAACGATGGGTTCGATGACGGTTTGGATGTACCGTGCACTATTCAGAGTCCCCTCGACGATCACCAGTGGTGTACAGCCAGTGTAGGAGATCGCTCCCCACACCATGATGCCGGGTGTTGGCCCTGTGTGTCTCGGTCGTATGCAGTCCTGATTGTGGCGCTCACCTGCACGGCGCCAAACACGCATACGACCATCATTGGCACCAAGGCAGAAGCGACTCTCATCGCTGAAGACCACACGTCTCCATTCGTCCCTCCATTCACGCCTGTCGCGACACCACTGGAGGCGGGCTGCACGATGTTGGGGCGTGAGCGGAAGACGGCCTAACGGTGTGCGGGACCGTAGCCCAGCTTCATGGAGACGGTTGCGAATGGTCCTCGCCGATACCCCAGGAGCAACAGTGTCCCTAATTTGCTGGGAAGTGGCGGTGCGGTCCCCTACGGCACTGCGTAGGATCCTACGGTCTTGGCGTGCATCCTTGCGTCGCTGCGGTCCGGTCCCAGGTCGAGGGGCACGTGCACCTTCCGCCGACCACTGGCGACAACATCGATGTACTGTGGAGACCTCACGCCCCACGTGTTGAGCAATTCGGCGGTACGTCCACCCGGCCTCCCGCATGCCCACTATACGCCCTCGCTCAAAGTCCGTCAACTGCACATACGGTTCACGTCCACGCTGTCGCGGCATGCTACCAGTGTTAAAGACTGCGATGGAGCTCCGTATGCCACGGCAAACTGGCTGACACTGACGGCGGCGGTGCACAAATGCTGCGCAGCTAGCGCCATTCGACGGCCAACACCGCGGTTCCTGGTGTGTCCGCTGTGCCGTGCGTGTGATCATTGCTTGTACAGCCCTCTCGCAGTGTCCGGAGCAAGTATGGTGGGTCTGACACACCGGTGTCAATGTGTTCTTTTTTCCATTTCCAGGAGTGTATATCAAAAGCAGCTGCAGAAAGTATTGACAGAGTTCATAGCGTTACCGGTGAGAAACTCGAGAACAGTGCAGCGTGGGTCCCGAAACAGTTACCACAAGAACAAAAGGGAATAAGACTCATATGTGTACAGACTTAAAAGGACTCTGTGAAACGGAAGATGACCCTTTTATAAACAAGATTTTGCCATGTGGTTAAACTTGGGTTCATCACTTTGAACTAGAATCCAAAAGAGACAGCATGGAATGGAAGAACAGTAGCTCAACTGCACAACAGAAATTTAGAACCCAAGCATCAGCGGGAAAATTCGTGTTGAGCGTTTTTGGGATAACCAAGGGCTAGTCTTCTGTGATTATCTGGATGATCTGCTTACAGTAACAGTGCCTACTACTCACACATTCCGATGAACAGCTGTGTGACGAAAACATCGGGTACCTCAAAGAAAAGGCTGCTACACAATAATGCTCCCAACAAACCAGTGAGAAAATTGATTAGGAGATACTACACCTCATCCTCTCTTCCGTCCAAATTTTCATTTGTTTGCTCCACACAATTAGACATTACGTAGAATTATGTTCAACAACAACGAGGTAGTCAAAGGTTTTGTGGCGAAGTGGTCCAACCAACTACACTTGTTTGCATCAAACACAAAAGAACTAGTTCTTCGTGAGGACAAGTGCATTAATATTGGTGGGAATTATGTTGAGAAGTAGCAAAAGTTTCATTTTGTAAAAATACACGGTGTTCTTTCTACACTAAATTGGCTCGTTAAATAGTGAATGTCTCTCGTAATTATGTAACTGAATAAATTCTTCACGGAGTCTTTGCCGCCTCAGATTTGTCAGTCTCGAGCTTTCGACGAATTCCTCCGTCGTCATCATCGGAAGATTAGACTTTTATCTACTGCTGAGTACAAATATTTTTACGTCTTGTTCAATAACATGAGACCAATAAAGAAGCCTACAGAATTTTTTAAAAATGATGGCTAAGTGCTGCCTCTGAAATAAACGGTGATAACTTAGAAAACAAAAAGCAGTAAATTGGTGTTAACAGGCTGTAACGAATTTAGGAACTTTACATCTTACTAAAGCGAAATTTTAAACTGATAACAAGTTATAAGACCCATACTTCATATCCTATTCCAGGGCTTCTTGTAACAAAAAAAAAAAAAAACTATTCGTAGAGGTATGTTCCGTCTATGCAACTAATTGAAGACAGTTTGTTTATTCCCATACGCGTTTAGCTTCTTTTATTTCTGAAGCGTCTCCAGTGGCCTGTAATATATGTTTTGTTTTTATACATATAATAAATGTATTATGTGGTAGTTACAATACGTTACTATGTTACATTTTGTCATGTTTTTCTTTTGGTGTTAGGTTAGAATCAAGTTCTGTAGCACAAATGCCGTGATGTGTAATTATTGTTCAGTGTTACTTACGATTTCCAGCGCTATTAGCCCATATGTGTGGTCCTGCAGACGTATTCATTAGTCTCCATGCTCCGGTTGGCCACTGAAGATGCTTCACATATAAAAGAAACGAAACGCTTACGGCAATAAACAAACTTTGTTCAGTTAGTTGCATGGACGGAAATTACTTCCACGAATTTTGAAGCAACTAAGGAACAATGGAGAGAAAAAAAAAAAAAGACGAAAAAAATTATTGCTCATGACTAACAAATTGCGACCCAGAACGTGTTTGAAATAAAAGAAAAAGGTTGTACGACATTACTATTACAGTACACAGCTACCCTGTTAGAAATTCAATAAATACTCAGAAGATAAAAAAATCTTATCTCTATTTATGGAGCTATATCAACACAATTTGTGATCAGCTGTTGTGGAGGGTGTACCTACTATTCATTATAAAAGTCGTCTTCTTACTTCCACATAGCACTGTGGATAAGCAGGAGCACATGGCAACAACGAACAGTTGATTGTAGAAAACAACAGTTTAAAATTATGAACAAGTCTGTGAATGAAATTCTTTCCTCTGAACCTCCATAAATTCACTTATATGGCATGTTACTTTTCCATCTTTTTTCTCTCTTCTTCCCATAGACTTCACTGAAAGTACTGCTTTCTTGGAATATTATGGCCACCAAGCATGAAAATCAAAAATACCTGCTGTCTGTTCAACTTTAACAGTAAATTGATTGTTCTTGTTCGAAGCTATTGCTAATTCTGCGTATGAACTCAATGAATAGATTCTGGCCAGATGTGCGAATCTTCTTGTTTATAACATCAAAATCAAGATCAAATGTCATGAAAGAGTGCCCACGTGCGGGAAAATAATAGTGTACGTCTTGTAATCCTCCTGTAGTAATGACAATTTGCAGAAATCTGACAACAATGTTATTTTTGTTTTGTCCGGGACATCTGCCAGAAAATATATATATGTACTTGGTAGAACTTGGTAACTCACTATTAATTTCGTCTATGATAAATGCGCAAACTTCATTCGGACTTTTGTTTGCCTCGCCCACATGATATATACATAAAATTTTTCAATATTTCCCCTCCTGTTGTGAATATTAACTACATTAACGGTGAGTTGCCTGCATATAACGCTTCCTGTGCTAACATCTCAAGCACACATTTAGAGCAGAAACAGCACCTGTCCAAGAGAAGTGTTGTTCCTGCACTTAACTGAAATTTTACATCCTGTCTGTAGGCCAGTGATATATGGCAGCCGTGTTATTTCTACATAAAAGTATATGTATTGCGTCTATAATCACGAAAATATGAAAAACTCATATAGCGTCAAAAAGTGGAGAAGTGCAGTTCCTACAACAGATGATTCAACTGTTGAAAATGGTCCTTGTTATCGTCGGTAGTGGCACCTCGACGCCCGACGGTAGAGCAAGGCTTGTAAGTGGGCTGCTTCTGTGTTGGCAGCGCTGTGTAGCGCTTTGCATTGGATCTCTGACTCCGCTTTCCTTGTAAGAGACTCTGTGGCTGGTTGGACTCGTTGTTGGAAGTTAATCGCCAGTACTGTTGGAAGTTAGTCGCCAGCATTGATGGAAGTACTGTTGGGCAGTTGGAGGTGAACAGCCAGCAGTGATGGATGTTTGATGTGAAAAGTTAGCATTGATGGAGGGTAGAGGTCTGAAGTGTTAGCGTAGACTAATGATCTGTACATGTTCGACTTGGAGATTGAATATTATTCATGATTATATACCTTTGTACTAGATGTCAGTGACGATTTATATTCGTATCTGAACTGGATGTCACATTATTAAAGTAAAAGAAAAATACATTATTTGTTTTGCAACACTATCTTTCCTTTGCTAACTACATGCCTATTAGTAGTTAGCGGCTTTAGTAGTTAGAATATTTTATGTAGCTGGCAGTATTGACGCTCGCTGTATTTCAATAGTTGGCGTAATGAAGATTTTTGTGAGGTAAGTGCTTAATGAAATGTATAGGTCATTGTTAGGATTTCTTTTTAGTCAGGGCCATTCTTTTGAATTAATTATTTGAAGTCAGGTTATCCCTTTTTTTTATAAAAAAAAAAAAGCAGTCAGATTGCGTTGCGCTAGAATATTGTGAGTCTCAGTCATTGAGCAATTTAAGTACAGTCACATTCATGTAAATAAAGAAGTTTCAGGCTTTCCTACTGAAATGTTAATTCTGGCTCTTGCATGTAACACTGTTTAGCTTGGAGTACTGCACGTTGTTTTGGTCTTAGTCCCCAACGTGCATCAGTATTTTGAGTTACCAGTACATGCTTGAGTTATTTTAAACCAACTTTTAAAAGGCAAAAGAATTTAGGTTTTAATGTCTATTGTTTTTTTTAATGGAAGTCTTATTTTCGTATTTACTTGCTAACAAGACATTAATCTTTTTTTTAATTATGTGGTTCTCTTTAAATACCCAAGCGTTAAAACTTTATGTACTTATTTGTTAAATTATTATTGTTGATAACACAGCGTGGTTCAGTGTAATGATAAGGAGCTTGAAGCTGGGAGGGGTAAGGTGATGGACACAAAAAAGGAAAAACTTTTAACAACATTTGTTCGCCTAAACTGCATTTCAACAATGTTGAAAGAATAATCCGAAACATGCGTTATAACAGCCACCATAAAATCTTTAATGGTTCTCACAGTGAAACAGACACATTTTAAGAAAATTTTAAAATGTATACATATGAATTTTTGATATGATAAACAGTAAGAAAATCAGTATTAACAAAATTCTGAACTGTGAAAACATTAATATTATAAATCGCAAGTTGAGGACCAGAAATAAATATAACAGATGTTGACATAAGGTGATCACCTCGAGTTTAGCCCAGATATTGGTGGGTCTCTTCATTCAGCTCCGATTAGATGTTCTAAAACAAACACATTTAAAACCATATAGCCAAATGATAACAACAAATAAATTGAAAATTACATCGGGCGAAAAATCATGAGGCCGTTTCAGGTTTTAACTGTGATTCAGTAAAAATGGTGGTAATTTATAATATGCTTTCTTAAAAGTAGGTTAACTGGTTAATTTCTTTAAGTTTTCACATATTGACCTTTAAAGAGAGGAAGTTTATAAAAGATTAATGTCTTGTTATTAATTAAATGCAGAAATAAGGCTCCCATAAACACAATCAACATTAAAATCTAAATTCTGTTTGTCGTTCACAAGCAGCCTTAAAATAGTTCTGGATCGTACTGATAATTCAAAATGCTGATCCGCATTGGGGACTAAGACGAAAGTAGCAGTCGTTACTCGAAAGTAGACGGCATTACGCGCTAGAGCTCAAATTGAATCTGTATACCAAAGTCTTGGTCTAAAAGCTAAAGCTTTCACGATTCGTATCCAGTACTTTAGTCATGCGTAACAAAAGGAGCTCACCTTTTTCTTTCTATCCAGTCCTTGGTTGTATAGTAAATACCGGCAGCTCCGCACCTACGTATCAGAGCAGTAGAAATAAGAAACGTGCCGATTCCGAAGACGCAAACCTGTATCCATGAAGGCAGAGGAAAGCAATAATTCTTAAAATTTGGTAGGCACGCTCTCCACAGTCATTCATAACATGGTGAACCGAACCCCACACCTCGGTGAACAACCCTACTTACTATGCGGAACAGCAAACAAACCCTGCGAGCAGAAGGCAGAAAGTGGGTGGTTAAATAGCATCGGTAAACGGGTCTGCTGCCTCTCAAGCGACACCAGCAAATACGTCGCTATGACACGAATAACGGAGCACTGCAATGAGCGGCAGGTGTCGATACTGACACAAGCACGGCTCAGAGACTTTTCGTGTATTACTTTCTCTATTCCATTGATCTGGTTGTAGACATACGCATCACATTTATGGAATATGAAATGATAATTAAATCAAGACCCTAAGCTGTCGACAGGCGTTGATAAAAATTAACGGGGACATTTGAAAATGTGTGCCCCGTCCGGGACTCGAACCTGGGATCTCCTGCTTACATGGCAGACGCTCTATCCATCTGAGCCACCGAGGGCACAGAGTATAGTGCGACTGCAGGGATTTATCTCTTGCAGGTTTCCCGTGACACCCACATTCCCAATTTAATGTCCACACACTACATTCGTAGTGCCCCTGCCCATTACATTCATTACTCGCGGCAGACATTCTTACCAAGTCCCGTAAGAGTTCGGGCAATGCGTGTGCATCCAGCACAGAAGAACGAGGTCAATGGCCGGTTAGTCTTAACTATATGAAGATGGTATCTGTTCTTTCGGGACATCTTCATATATTTATGGAATATGGTTATCTCGTTTGCCAACTTCTAGATTTCATTTATCAAATTATGTGATTTTCACTCCAACGCTGTCGGCGTGAGAAAGAGGAAGCAAGTCTCAGAGCGAGCGAGCGAGAGAGAGAGAGAGAGAGAGACAGAGAGGGAGAGGGAATCATTTATAGAGACAGCAACACGAAATATTCTCCACTCTCGGTGGATATATACATATCACCCAGCAATATGAAATATTCTCCACCCTCGATCGGAAACTACCTGCAACAACCTGATGCATCAGCAATATTGCACGTCCATCACCATTTTCGTGTGTCGTAGACACATAGCAGCAATGTTGACAGCAACACGGTTTCGGCCACATATTGCCATAAAATATGTCCCATGTAAACGCACCTCCAGATGGACACTATCGTGAGGAGTACTTCATGAGATGTAAATGTCTGATCCACATCTATATTTACACTCTGCAAAACAGGTTACGGTGTGTGGCGAACGGTATTTCTGATACCACTACCTTTCTTTCCCCCTTACCTGCTCCATTCGCGAGTAGCGCGTGGGAAGGAGATTGTCGATAAGCCTCCACATGCTCTGTCGTATTTCTCATTTTATCATCGTGGTCATTTTTCAACACGAATGTGCAACGATTGGTTGGTTGATCGGTTGGTTGATTTGCTGGAGGGGACCAAACATTAAGGTTGTGGTGTCACCGCCAGACACCACACTTGCTAGGTGGTAGCTTAAATCGGCCGCGGTCCATTTAGTACATGTCGGACCCGCGTGTCGCCACTGTGTGATCGCAGACCGAGCGCCACCACAAGGCAGGTCTCGAGATACGGACGAGCACTCGCCCCAGTTGTACGACGACTTTGCTAGCGACTACACTGACGAAGCCTTTCTCTCATTTGCCGAGAGACAGTTAGAATAGCCTTCAGCTAAGTCCATGGCTACGACCTAGCAAGGCGCCATTAGCCTTACATAGTTTGATAGTTATCGTATGAAATGTCTCATCAAGAACGTTGTAAACCAGATTAAAAGTTAAGTATTAGAGGAGCTACGTACTTTTCTTGCTACCAGTCATTACGTGTCCTGTTTCAGACCTCTATCTAGCCTAAGTGAGATTACGCGTGCCTTTCGGCTACTTCAGTGTGGCGTAGCTGTCTTGTTACGCCACAACAAAGGTCATCGGTCCCAAATGTGCGAGGAAGTAAAATGTTGCCCGACTCTCCCTGTAACTTACGCCCTGGGTTTCAACAGTAAATTTTTCTGTGATGCACAACGCCTCAGTTGTGTGTCACTCAATACATGGTGTCGCGCGAAGAACAGGATACCAAAGGAAGACAGACACCTGGCACTGAAACCACAAAAGCCGGCAGCTGCGGCCGAGCGGTTCTAGGCCCTTCAGTCCGGAACCGCGCTGCTGCTACGGTCGCAGGTTCGAACCCTGCCTCGGGCATGGATGTGTGTGCTGTTCTTAGTTTAGTTAGGTTTAAGTAGTTCTAAGTCTAGGGGACTGATGACCTCAGATGTTAAGTGCCATAGTGCTTGGAGCCATTTGGACCATTTGAAACCACGGAAGAGCATAGTCGCTGCATGCCGCAGCGACATATGAAAAACTCTGGCTTAGCCACGCCTTCCTTGAGCTTTCCCACGCCACCGCAACGGCTCGTCTACTTACGGCTGAGGTGAGGAACGCTCGCTCCAGTTGACAGTCAACGTCCTAGATAGGCCGCCAGTCTATTAAATTCTTGAGGTGAAGAGTCTTGTAAAAGTGCCTCTACCAAGTGATACTCCAATGTTTAGAGGCAGTTATAAATACTCAGAATACTCCTGTAGAAATGGACTGAACGAAGTTTGCTTTTGTTCTATAATATTACTTTTATTGTTGTAACCGGTTTTCGGCTTACAAGGCCATCTTCAAACATCAGATGGCCTTGTAAGCCGAAAACCGGTTAACACAATAAAAGCAACATCGTATAACAAAAGCAAACTGGTGCTTTTCATTTATTATAATGTTGTTCTACCAAGAACCGACGAAAGACTGTTAACATCTTCATATTATGTTGTAATAAAATAGACTAATGTTTTACGTGTCATAGCTCGCTCGATCTCCTACTAGAGCAAACCGACAAATCCAACATTGCGCCGGCGAGTGTATTTTCGCACTGCACAATAGAATATTCTCTATTTCATTGTTATTCTAAATCGGTATGAGTCCTGGACTGACGAGAAATACTCAGGAATCAGTCCACAATAGATCTCTTTCGTGGATGAAATACATTTCGCTCACGTTTCCCCAGTTAATCTCTACGAAGCACCTGTTTTTCTCATAGCTTGTTTAAATGTAGTCCTTCCACTTTCGCTCGCCTCATATGGTTATACCAAGATATTTTACGGCTGTTACTGTTTCCTGTGATTTGTGCCCCATAATGTAATCGAACAGTAATTTAATATTTGATACGGCTTCAAAATTTGAGACAGTTTGTGCGTGTTCCCTCATGAAACGAAAGGGTGGAGATGTTTTTGTTGATGTTTTCACTCAGAAGACGAATTTCATGTATCTCTTCACACTAGACTATCTTGTGCTGGTCTCTTCATCTTTGGACAGTTACTTCAACGCATCCATTTCAAGCCTTGCTCTTAGTCTACAACTTTAACCCTTCCCACTTCCCACTGATACCAAAATGAAGTATTCTGTGCTGCTTCATGATGTGTCCTGTCAACTGATATCTTCTGGTAGTCAAGTTATGTCATAAATTTCTTTTCTCTCAGATTCGATTCCATAACTCAACATTAGTTATCCAATCTATCACTGTAACTTACAGCACTTTTCTGCAGCAAGACAATGTAAAATCATGTTTCTCATCTTATCAAATCTGTTTCTCGTCCGCGTTTCACTTTCGTACAAGACAATACTCCAGAAGAACACCTTCTGAAGAGACGTCCTAATGCTTAAACTTATATTCAGTGTTAGCCTGTTAATCTTAGTAGATTTCGTTGCTATTGCCACTGTACATTTTATAACCTATAGCGCCCAACAACAGTAATTGTGTCGAATCCATAGGGAACAGATCTTTTCCACGGAAAAATATTAAAGCAAAATGGTTCAAATGGCTCTGAGCACTATGCGACTTAACTTCTGAGGTCATCAGTCGCCTAGAACTTAGAACTAATTAAACCTAACTAACCTAAGGACATCACACACATCCATGCCCGAGGCAGGATTCGAACCTGCGACCGGAGCGGTCGCTCGGCTCCAGACTGTAGCGCCTAGAACCGCACGGCCACTCGGGCCGGCTATTAAAGCAAAGTCATTTGTATTGTAGTATTTGATATACCTAAGAAATGGCTCTATCTCACTGTTACGCAAATATCGATGTTTTGCAACAACTATGTATTTTGGTCGATCTTCATTAAATTCATCTCTGACGGAAGAACGGCAACAGTGGAATTCTGCAAACCAGTGTCTGAAACTATTACATTACCAAAAGCTAAAGGAAGCAATTCCAGGCACTGCTGCTCAGATAAAACTTTATGAAAATCATAGTAAATCATCTTACGGAATCCTTAATATTTCCATTTTTTCCGACAAATGATCGCTGTAAACAGACTACGCGACCAGTTTGTGAGCTGTCATTGTTTTAACGCGAACAAATGAAAAACTTTAAAATAAAATGAATTTCACATCTTAATATCGCCAAGTAGTTGTCGTTTATAAAACATTAGAAGGCTTCCTTCGTATTTCTACGTAGCAAAAGCACCTATATTGCTTCACTCTTTTTACATGTCGTCGGATCTTATTTCCCGGGCAACTCTGATTCGTAAATCCTGATTGCGTTCTGTGTGCTCATCATCTAGAGCTGTGATCAGCTACAAGCGAGAAGAAGCGGACTGCTGCCCATCACCCATTCACAGGAAGTCGAGAAAAACTCCTCCCTGCCGTGATTGAGGGCCTCTGGAGCGCGTAGCTGAGGAAATTGTAACACCGATGGAACCCCATCAGCGCACGAACGAAAGAGAACACGAAAAAGAGGAACGGGAGCAGTGTTGACTCTGGAGCTCAAGGTCGACTCCCATTACTGACGGCCCGTATCATGGAGTGCGTCACATGAATTACGTCGCGGGCGACTCCGGCCACGCGCGCTGAACACAGTCATTTGGCGGCTAATGTCGTACGTGCCCACGGCCGGCTGAATTGGATCCTTACTGGGGCATTACCGCTGCGCTACCACACACTCCGGCGACTTACTCCTCTCGTTACAATGCAGCCGTGTTGCCCTCGCTACGAAATTGAATGTAAGCGTAACGTTTACGATCAATAACATGTTCGTCTTCCCGCTCGAACAGCACTGCTTTGAATCCTACATACTGAAGTGGCAAAACTGCATAAAGAAGAATATACACTACTCGCCATTAAAATTGCTACACCACGAAGATGACGTGCTACAGACGCGAAATGTAACCGACAGGAAGAAGAAGCAGTGATATGCAAATGATTAGTTTTTCAGAGCATTCACACAAAGTTGGCGCCGGTGGCGACACCTACAACGTGCTAACATGAGGAAAGTTTCCAACCGATTTCTCATACACAAACAGCAGTTTACCGGCGTTGCCTGGTGAAACGTTGTTGTGATCCCTCGTGTAAGGAGGAGAAATGCGTACCATCACGTTTCCGACTTTGCGACTGCGGTTTATCGTATCGCGACACTGCTGCTCGCGTTGGTCGAGATCCTATTACTGTTAGCAAAATATGGGGTCGGTGGGTTCAGGAGGGTAACACGGAACGCCGTGCCGGATCCCAACGGCCTCGTATCACTAGCAATCGAGATGGCAGTCATTTTATCCGCGTGACTATAACGGATCGTGCAGCCATGGGGGACGTCTGCAAGACAACAACCATCTGCACGAACAGTTCGACGACTTTTGCAGCAGCATGGACTATCAGCTCGGAGACCATGGCTGCGGTTACCCCTGACGCTGCATCACAGACAGAAACACCGCTACGGTCGCAGGTTCGAATCCTGCCTCGGGCATGGCTGTGTGTGATATCCTTAGGTTAGTTATGTTTAAGTAGTTCTAAGTTCTCGGGGACTGAGGACCTCTCATAGTGCTCAGAGCCATTTTTTGAACAGACAGGAGCGCCTACGATGGTGTACTCAACGACGAACCTGGGTGCACGAATGGCAAAACGTCATTTTTTCGGATGAATCCAGGTTCTGTTTACAGCATCATGATGGTCGCATCCGTGTTTGGCGACATCGCGATGAACGCACATTGGAATCGTGTATTCGTCATCGCCTTTACTGGCGTATCACCCGGCGTGATGGTATGGGGTGCCATTGGTTACACGTCTCGGTCACCTCTTGTTCGCATTAACGGCACTTTGAATAGTGGACGTTACATTTCAGTTGTGTTACGGGCCGGCCGAAGTGGCCGTGCGGTTAAAGGCGCTGCAGTCTGGAACCGCAAGACCGCTACGGTCGCAGGTTCGAATCCTGCCTCGGGAATGGATGTTTGTGATGTCCTTAGGTTAGTTAGGTTTAACTAGTTCTAAGTTCTAGGGGACTAATGACCTCAGCAGTCCCATAGTGCTCAGAGCCATTTGAACCATTTTTGGTTGTGTTACGACCCGTGGTTCTACCCTTCTTTCGATCAATGCGAAACACTACATTTTGGGAGGATAATGCACGACCGCATGTTGCAGGTCCTGTACATGCCTTCCTGGATACAGAAAATGTTCGACTACTGCCCTGGCCAGCACATTCTCCAGATCTCTCACCAATTGAAAACGTCTGGTTAATGGTGCCCGAGCAACTGGCTCGTCACAATACGCCAGTCACTACTCTTGATGAACTGTGGTATCGTGTTGAAGCTGCACGGGCAGCTGTCCCTGTACACGCCATCCAAGCTCTGTTTGACTCAATGCCCAGGCGTATCAAGGCCGTTATTACGGCCAGAGGTGGTTGATCTGGGTACTGATTCATCAGGATCTATGCACCCAAATTGCGTGAAAATGTAATCACATGTCAGTTCTAGTATAATATATTGGTCCAATGAATGCCCGTTTATCATCTGCATTTCTTCTTGGTGTAGCAATTTTAATGGCCAATAGTGTACATTCTTGTTTTGTGATTTGGAGACTGTGGTCTTTCACCATTATTATTATTTGGGGAATGGGGGGGGGGGGGGGGGGGGGAAGCTCGCGAGACCGTAGCTCTCTTTTAATTTTACGAAGGACAGAACACGCCAGCACGGACGGGCCAGCTCCACGCTAGCGATTCCTACTTTAAAATGGCTCTGAGCACTGTGGGACTTAACTTCTGAGCTCACCAGTCCCCTAGAGTTAGAACTACCTAAACCTAACTAACCTAAGGACATCACACACATCCATGCCCGAGGTAGGATTCGAACCTGCGACTGTAGCAGCAGCGCGGTTCCGGACTGAAGCGCCTAGAACCGCTCGGCCACAGCCGCCGGCCGATTCCTACTATCAGCAAGGAATGTAGAGTTGATGATGGTCTCTATATCAGATCGAAAACGGTCATCTACAAGTAAAAATTGACAACTTAATTGCGACTAAGACTGTGTTCGCTAAATAAATTATGGAAGAATGGATTGAGGGGGTTCGCCACGAATTCCTGACCTATACCAGCTTCTTAATCACAGAGTGGCACTTACACCCAACGGTTACAAATATTAGAATTATATTAATACCTTCAGCTGCTAACGGGAGTTGGTATATATCAACATGGACATGTGAAAATGTAAGCAGGAGATCCCGGGTTCGAGTCCTCGTCGAAGCACACATTTTCACCTGTCCACGTTGATGCATATCAACGCCCGTCAGCAGCTGAAGGTATAAATATAATTCTAATTTCGTTCTAGACGGCTGCAGGTCATCAATGGTGTCTGTTCTTTCGGATATGTCCGAAAGAACAGACACCATATCCATATAGCTACAAATATTTGTTGGATTCTGCATTTCCATTCTGTCTTCTCGTGCGGTTTTTACCCATTACAGTTCCCCCAAGTATCATGGAAATTATTCTTTAATGTGTTAATACATGCCCTACCATCCTGTCCCTTCTTCTTATCGACATTGTATTGTATTGTATGTTAACCGGGGACCCAGAAACGACGGGAGGCTCCGTCCCCGCAGCAACCGCAGTGGTCGCCGTCATGGTGTAACTGAGGCGGAATAAGGGGAACCAGCCCTCATTCGCCGAGGCAGATGGAAAACCGCCTAAAAACCATCCTCAGACTGGCCGGTTCACCGGACTTCGACACAAATCCGCCGGGCAGATTCGTGCAGGGAACCAGGCGCTCCGTCCCGCCCGTACCTTGGTTAATACGGCCCAGACGCTGAAATTTTGTCAGATGAGTTAGCCCATCCCTAAGTCACGTTTTTTTAGGATAATAACAGTAAAAAGCAGATCACATGCGCTTTGCACTATCGACCAACCTTTCGACGGGTGACTGGTGATGATAACGACCTCTTTGCCTTATGAAGGTAGCATTTCCGACAGGATTGGTCGCATTTTGCGGAAACTACTGTGAAACGTGTTTTTCAACCGTCATCTAAGATTAGGACCTTTTTAGGGTCAGTGAAGGATGATTTTGGTCTCGGTAAGGCGGGTTTCTGCCTTATTCCTTCCAGTTGTGGCATGGCGTATATTGGTCAGACCATCATGGAAGACCGATATACCGAGCATTAGCGTCACATACGCTTACAGCAGCCCAGCAAATCTGCTCAGTCGAGGATCCCTGCCTCGTCACCGGTCATCCCATGGAGATTTTGGCATGCCCATCCAGGTGTTGGGATGATGTTATTATGGAAGGAGTTGAGATTAAAATATCAAGTGATCTTGTCAATGGAGATGTGAAATTTTTGCTTAAATTCTGTTTCGGAATCCTGTTGCCTCTTTGGTCAAACAACAGAGCGACAGAGTTAATACTACCTCATCCGTTGGCTATTCACTACCGATATCTTCTGACCTTAGTCGTCTTTGCTTCTGTGATGAATATTGTCAATGATGTTGTTGTGTATAATACCTTACTGCATATACTCTGTATACAGCGCTCTAGTTACATTTGCGCCTTTAAAGGGACAGGGTGCACACCTGTCGAAATATTGATGATTGTCGAAAAAGTCAGCCTCCTGCGTTTTCAAAAGGTCCAGTAATTCTTCTTCATTTTCACAGAGGAAGGTCATGTCATTAGTGAATCTTATAACCGATATGCTTTCGCCCTGAATTTTAATCCCACTCCTTAAGCGTATTTTTTGCCCACGATTGAACAGTAGGTGCGACTGAACAGTAGATATAGAATTAATGAGATGATAAGCTGATTGAGCGATAGTTCTCGCATTCGCCTGCCCTTGCTATCTTCGAGATATTGCGGATAATATTTTTACGAAAGTCTATGGCATGTCTCCAGACTCGGGGAGTCTAAAAATCAACTTGAATACCTGTTTGGTTGGCAACTTCCCTCAATTATTTTTAGAAGTGATGTTATCTATGCTTCCCAAAGCTCTTTTAAACTCTGGCTCTGTTTCCTTATGCCTTCCATTTCAACTCTCCTTTCTTCTTCTACCACGTCATCAGTCACCTCCTCCCCCTCTTTCCACCAGCCCATTCTTTCCTCTGCGTTTAACAGTGGAATTCCTCTCGCATTCTTAATGTTTACGCTTTAATTTCACCGAATATTGTTTTGAGTTTTCTATATGCTGAGTCGTTCTTGCGAACAACCAATTCTTTTTAGATTGCTTCGCATTTTTCTGCATTCATTTCGCCAAAACTTTCCTGCATCTCCTATTTCTTACGCATATTTCATGGCGTATATACGTGGTCCTCTTCACAGGAATGATTACGCATTAATGCACCTCATAATAAGCTATCACTTGAAAATGGCACAAGACCAAAATCACGTCGTAAATAAATATATTTAACAACAATTCAGGCGGAATTAGCTGTCACTTCCAAAACGTACAAAGATTTGTACCTGAACTTCAATAAATACTCAAAAAGGTTAATATGTAAATTTCGTAAACTAAGACATGGTTCAAATTCGGAAACCAGGGAAGGAGTAATGCGAAGGCCTTTGTTTTAGTTTAAGAAATTTTAATGTTAGATTTCCATATTTTTTCAAATTTTATACATATATTTATAAATTATCTCCCCTAAATCAGTAAAGAAGTGTCTGATCCACATTTACGTGAATAAGGTATGCATCCACGAAAAAGTGAAGAAAAGCAGTTAAATTCAAGTCTGGAATGTTTAACTATATCAAATTTTCTGATGACATAACACATTAGTATTATCAATTAGGAAAAAATTATGTTGTTTGCCGCCTTGATCTTTTTTTGTTTTTAATTTTACTGCTTGACGTGTTTCAGCTTAAGAAACAAATATTGTCAAATAAGACAGCTCGAAAGTTGTACAGTTAATACAGTAAAAAACGAAAAATTATATTAAAGTAATGTAGTTCAATTATAATCACAATCTCGTATTGATTTTACGCCATTTACTAAAAAATTTAAATAAACCAATGTAATGATTGATGACACTAAAACTGATCTGATGAAGCAGTGCTGCAGACTTGGTAGGATAAATACAGAAAACAATCGATGTACAATAGAAATAAATGAGAGATTATCACTAATAAAGCGAGAATTGTATCTAAAAAAAATACGTATAGGTAAACATGGTAACATAGAAGTACAGAAATACTTCACAAATTCATTTGTGCGGAGTACACCTTTCTCTTGTATCCCCAGTGTCTAGTTTTCATATCTATAGAATATCCGATAGCAAGCAACAGAAACGTTGATACGCCGAAAACAGACCACACCAGATGGATGGAGAGAAAATACTCTACTAATGCTACGAGAAGTATCGCGGACAGGAGTCTAAAAAGAGAAACAGAAAGAAGGAAGATGAAATTGTGTAGGACACATCCGTAGACACATTGCCTCCCACAAAATATATTTGAAAGGAAGACATAAGCAGAGGAACAAAATAAGACTCGACAAAAATCTAGTTTACGTGCATCAAATTCGGGTAGTATTTCGACATTCCCTGTGTTAAGACGTGCACATAATTTTTTCCTTAATGACGAAGTTCATGGTTTGAGGTTTTCGGGCGCTAAACAGCGTGGTCATCAGCGCCCAAACGGAGAAAAAGATGTACCGAGATAAATCTACTTCCACTCCACGTTAGTGACGTATCGCTAAGCCACCCAGTAGCTCTCTGGATGCTTTCTCGGTAATACATACGTTATTCCGTAGCCACTATTACATCTTTGAAAATCCGAAGACTTAATCGCCTAGAAAGCGGAGTTGTAATTGCGAGTAGCATCTAATACCGTAAATTCTCACTTGCAAAAGGTCAGGTTGTAATTCATTACGGCTGTCATCGTTATTATTGACTTAATCTCATGGTCCCTTTACGGAATCGCGCACGTAAACTTATTTCAGGCATTAGGATTTACTGCGCTAACCGAGTAATGCTATATCATTATCATCGACCAGTAATTCTCCACTATGCATCGCCTACACGGATATCTTGATAAATGAAGTCTTTGAAGAAAGCCGATATTTAATTGAGAGCATGGGAGATTGCCTCCGCAACCAGTAGTTACGGAAATTGTTCTGCCGTAATGCTGCGCACGTTATGTGATCCTATATAGCGGACAGTCGTTCATTGCCGCCAGTGTAACTTAATACTTAAGTATTTTCCGATCACCTTCCATTATAAGCTGGAACCAATGGACCCGTACTCTTCTACAGAGGGATTTTGATGCTCTTTAGGCTGCAGTCTCATTTAGAGCATATGGGTCGATATCGGTAGTTCCCTTGCGACGATAGCAAAGCACCGCCGCTTTATAATTGAAAATCTATATCTTCGCGGAGATTAAAGCCTGTCGGAACCAGCTGGGTGGCAGTGTTTAAGCTCCATGGCCTTCCAACAAGTGTTACATCCGAAGTCTTCTAGCAAAGAAACGAGAACTTTCCATCAGCACTGTACATATGGATAGTCTACACTTACAAATAGATACTCACGTTTTATAGTCTATTTTGGAATAGACGAAGCAAAAATCAGCCAATAGGTTATCTGGTCGATATCAGTGAACAAAAGAATCAGTTCTACAGATTTTCATGACTGATAGCATGAATGATAATTGAGCAACTGCATGATGAAATTGCTTGAAAATTATAACATTCCACTGTAACTATTAGTGACACATGTAAACTAAACAGTTTTGTAGAAATATATCATTTCCATCATTATTGCGTTTATTATTTATTGGCTCACTCTTCTTTACACGTAGCTGACGTGATGATAACAGTTTCAGCAATAAGTTACCGCGGTGTTTTCTAAGAACTAACTAACTATTCTGTGTTCAACATAATTGCCGCCTGCAATTTCCATCAGAACGAAGGAGGCAGTTTCAGATACTTCAGAATTTCGTCTGGGATAACGTCGGTGTGTTGTATTTTCACAGGGATGATGTTTACAGACCTTTGCTTCCACCCGCCTTTTACCTCATCTGCCAGATCCCCGTATTTGGCAAACCTTCTCATTGCACATAGTTTGCAATAATGGGTACTGGGTACAGCGATATCTATGAAGAAGGTGACCTGTTTCGCCTTATTGATTATAAATGAAAAACATAATATTGTGTATTTTATAAGAGATTAAGTTATTTAGCTAGCCAGTTTGCGGCTTACAAGACCATCGTAACACTTTAAGTGACTATCGTGTTCAAAGAAGTTACAATGCTCGTAAACAACTTTGGAAAAGATGTTACTCATCTAGAGTGTTGTACGAACACAGAGTAAATGTCATCTGTGGCAATGCAGTGGTAATGCAATTAAAAAGTTCAAAGTTGAACATTAAAAACTTTTTTCTACCAAGAAGACACGAAAGAATCAGTTAAAATTGTTGTCTGTTACGTCGATTACGGAGAATTTTCTTCTTCTTCTTCTTCTTCTTGTTTTGCCAGTCCAGGATTAGGTCTTATGACCTGTTCGGCCTTATCATCTCTTCGTCAGCCTTCCCACACTCCATTCTATAAAAAGATTGTATTCTATCGCTTGTGGAGGGATTCTCTGAGGTGACACACACAATACATGCCGTTTCCAATCCGGCTTTCATTGGATTACTTTTTCAGTTACTGACGATACCCCCACTTCTCTCCTAAATTCTTATTTTGTCTTATATTGTGCTGCTTATCATTTGTCTAAGGAACTTCACTTCTGACGTGTTAAGTTGTATTACGTATTTTCATATTAACGGCCACATTTCCGCTATACATTGCGCTGTGAGTGGTGCAATAACACCACCAAATTTCATTTGTGTTTCTCTTCTCTTTATACCCTTTAACGTTCTTCTTATCGTATGTATTTCGATGTGTGATAATTTATTACGCCTTTCTCTTCTTCAAGAGATATTTCACAGCCTACATACTGGTTCAAATGGCTCGAGCACTATGGGACTTAACATCTGAGGTTATCAGTCCCCTACATAGTGGAATTGGATACCTGCTCTGTAATTATGTTACTGACGATTCTTAGTTATGGGGTAATTTCCTAAAAATGCCATTGTTTTTGTTGCTGATATATCCAGGTTGTAATTTAGGCTTATGGTGTTTAATCTATGTATATTTTTACTTTGTCGTCACTGTCCTGTATGATGTTTGTTGGCCAATATCATATGATTTCGAATTTTATCGATCACAGTTGTTACACGCTGAGGTATTCTGTCCTTCATCGAGTCCCCGACCAGGCACTGCTGGTGCATTCTACAGGTTTGTCTTACTCCAAGGCCCATCTCTGTTTCTAGTATCAGCTCTTTGCCAGTATTTACTCTTATTTTGGTGTTTTTATATAAATCTTAGTATACTTTACATCTAATCTACATGGTTACACTGCAATTCACACTTAAGTGCCTGGCAGAGGGTTCATCGAACCATTTTCATAGTATTTCTCAACCATTCCACTCACGAATGGCGCTTGTGAAAAAGAAACACCTAAATCTTTCCGTTCGAGCTCTGATTTCTCTTATTTTATTATGATGATTATTTCTCCCTATGTAGGTGGGTGTCAACAAAACATTTTCGCATTCGGAAGAGAAAGTTGGTGATTGAAATATCGTAAATAGATCTCGCCGCAAAGAAAACCGCCTTTGTTTCAGTGACTGCCACCCCAACTCGCGTATGATATCAGTGACACTCTCACCCCTATTGCGCAATAACACGAAACGAGCTGCCCTTATTTGCACTCTTTCGATGTCCTCCGTCAATAATACCTGGTAAGGATCCCGTACCGCGCAGCAATGTTCCAGCAGAGGACTGACAAGTGTAATGTAGGCTGTCTCCTTAGTGGGTTTGTCGCATTTTCTAAGTGTTCTGCCATCAAAGCGCAGTCTACATCTACATCATACATTTATCAGATGCCTGGGGAAACCTCTTTTCTCCATTATTGACCAGAGCTTCTTTCTGTGAATGCAATCAAATGCTTGTTCGCAGTCGATAAATGCTACGTGTGTTTCTGAAGTCAATGCTCGTCTTTTCTTTATTCGATAATTTGTTTCAAAATGAAAACGTCGTCGGCACAGGATCTTCCATCACTAAAGCCTACTTGAATCAGAGAAGTTGCAACGTTTTTCATTATTTTTTTACTGTATATTTTAAAAGAGCCATCCAGAACAGTTACTTCCCCGTAATCATCTGTGTTACCTCTGCAACACTTTTTAAACGGTGAAATAATTTAAGTGCCTCTTCACTCTTTTAGTAGTTCACCTGTACGCCAACAGACGTTGTAGAGATGGAGCATTCTGAATTCTAGAAATGTTCCACCATACGTTACTATTTCAGAGTTAATTCCATATAATCGAAGTGCTTTTTTTTCCTTAAATGGTTCGGTCGGTCTTTTTCCTCTGCTTAATCTTCTGCTAGCCCGTCTTCAGGTGGATTATACCACAATTTCTTATATAGCAAATGTATTCGCAATTGTGAATAGCCCGCATCTCGTGGTCGTGTGGTAGCGTTCTCGCTTCCCACGCCCGGGTTCCCGGGTTCGATTCCCGCCGGGGTCAGGGATTTTCTCTGCCTCGTGATGGCTGGGTGTTGTGTGATGTCCTTAGGTTAGTTAGGTTTAAATAGTTCTAAGTTCTAGGGGACTGATGACCATAGATGTTAAGTCCCATAGTGCTCAGAGCCATTTGAACCATTTTTTGAATTGTGAATATGGACAACCATCAGCTGTGTAATGAAATGATGGCAATGAAAGTTTGTGCCAGGCCGGGACTCAAACCCGGATTTCCCACTTATTGCGAGCGGTCGCCTTACTAGTTGGCAACCCGAGCGCGACTTAAGGCCACACCCACACTTCCATACATCGTCAATCACGTGCCAACAAAAATGGTTCAAATGGCTCTCAGCACTATGGGGCTAATTGAGGTCATCATCAGTCCCCTAGACTTAGAACTACTTAAACCTAACTAACCTCAGGACATCACACACATCCATGCCCGAGGCAGGATTCGAACTTGCGACCGTAGCAGCAGCGCGGTTCCAGACTGAAGCGCCTAGAACCACTCGGCCACAGCGGTCGGCATGTGTCTACAACCTGTACTCGTAAACACATTGCGTATATTCCCGTACAGGGGAGACATTTTACTTGAAAGTCGCTTGCGAGGTATTGACGGATAAATACGATATTGCAGTGCCTATGTTATTCCGAATTACGATGCAAAGCTTTTTCGGACGTTCTTGTATGTCCAAAGAAACTGTGCATCCTATACGGAATAACACAGACACTACGATATCGTATACAATTTCTTATTGTGATTTTATCAATCCTGTGTTCCGCAGGAATGATATTGATTATATTTGCAGTATCTTTGTCTCCTCTTTTTAGCTACGTGATTAGTTTATACGCTATTTCCTCTGTACCGTGACTGTCGTATTCAACTCAGCCTACAAATGTATCCCATGAAGATCTATGTGTCTTTCTTTCTATTATTCTTTTTGTTTCATTTCTGATTTTATTATATTTTTCTTGAGCTCTTTCAGTCTCTTTCTGCAAGCCTAAAAATAAGGGGCTGAAAGTCATGGATTTTTTATCGATTATTAACTACAACAGTGAGAGCTTCGTGTTTATACTACAGCGGAGTCTTTCATTAATTGATACTGCTGCCGTAACTTCTCGTAGGTTGTAATATTGACATTATTATGCTATTTGAAATAAGCCATGGGTGCCAGTGTTCTGCATCCAGATTTAATGAATGATGTGACATCAACATCTTCAACTTTTGTAGTCCTGTCTTCCTCAGTTGCGTGTTATATTACAGTATATTGATAATTTTGTAGTTCTGGATCGTCTAACTACAAATGAATTAAACACAATTTTCGTGCCATACGCGTTTCACTTTTATTCTCTGCGAGGCATTTTCAGTGTCAGGTCGGGTGGATGTTTTTCTACATATTATGTTTCTGTTCCATTTTTGGTGCTGTTCCTCTTCTTATAATTGCTACTTGAGGTTTTTCGTTTTCCACATTTCACAGCACTAGGAACTGAGCACTTGTTTTGATGCAATGTTTTTGGTTGTGTTGCCGACAGTCGTATGTTATTGCCAAAGATCGAATTGCATCAGAACAGGTGTTCAGTTCCAAGTCCTGTGACATGTGGAAAACAAAAAACCCCAAGTGGCGATTATAAGAAGAGGAACAGCACCAAAAACGGAACAGAAACATAATATGTAGAAAATCGTCCACACAACCTGCCACAGAAGATGCTTTGCAGAGTATAAAGGCGAAACGCGTATGTCACGAAAATTGCGTTTCATTCAGTTGCAGTTAAACGGTCCAAAAGTAAAAATTATCGATGATGGGGTATCCTTTTCGGAGTGGCCGAGCGGTTCTAGGCGCTACAGTCTGGAACCGTGCGACCGCTACGGTCGCAGGTTCGAATCCTGCCTCGGGCATAGATGTGTATGATGTCCTTAGGTTAATTAGGTTTAAATAGTTCTAAGTTCTAGGAGACTGATGACCTCAGAAGTTAAGTCCCATAGTGGTCAGAGCCATTTGAACGATTTTTTGGTATCCTTTTAATCCCCACATTTTCTGCAGCTCGATTTACCAGATGCTTCCAACTCTGGAAATTAGGAGTCTCAGTGTGAGTAAACCTTGGCACATCCACTAAGGGTCGATAAAATTGAATTTGTGGCATTCCAGTTCCAATCGCGCCTGTCTCCCTCTCACACCCACACCCCCATCCCCCAAAGAAATTAAAAATGGTATCAGATTAACTGATGATCAAACTGCTGAGACTGACAGCAGCGGAAAATGCTATATATACTTTCACTAATGAAATATTAAATGCTCTGAGTAAGCGGAAGTCACCCGTTGGGATTTTTTGTGATCTATCAAAGGCTTTTGATTGATGGCGTAAAATCATGGAATACTTCTAGATAAGCTCAAGTACTGTGGTATGAATGGGACAGTGCTCAAATGGTTTAAATCATACCTAACTGGAAGAGTGCAGAAAGTTGAAATAAACAGCTCACATAATATGCAAAAAACTGGTGATTTCTCAAACTGGGGAACAATCAAGAATGGGGTGCCGCAAGGTTCGGTCTTGGGTCCTCTGCTGTTCTTAATATATATTAATGACTTGCCATTCTATATTCACGAAGATGCGCAAAGCTGGTACTTTTTGCCAATGATACAAATATAGCTACCACACCCAACAGACAAGAATTAACTGGTGAAATTGTAAACGATGTTTTTCAGAAAATCATTAAGTGGTTTTCTGCAAATGGGCTCTCATTAAACTTTGACAAAACACAGTATATACAGTTCCACACAGTAAATAGAATGACACCATTAATAAATATAGACTTCGATCAGAAGTCGGTAGCTAAGGTAGAATATTCAAAATTTCTAGGTGTATGCATTGATGAGGGGTTGAACTGAAGAAAAAAAAAAGGAAACTGAGGATCTGCTGAAACGTCTGAGTTCAGCTACTTATGCTATTAGGGTCATTGAAAATTTTGGCGAAACACATCTGAGTAAATTAGCTTACCACGCCTATTTTCATTCTCTGCTTTCGTATGGCATCATATTCTGGGGTAACTCATCATTGAGTAAAAGAGTGTTCATTGCACTAAAGCGTGTAATCAGAATAATTGCTGGAGCTCATCCAAGATCATCCTGCAGACACTTATTTAAAGAGCTAGAAATCTTCACTGTAGCCTCATATATATATATATATATATATATGTATATATATATATATATATATATATATATATATATCACTTATGAAATTTGTTATTAACAATCCGAACGAATTCAAAAGTAATAGCAATGTACATGGCTACAACACTGGGAGAAAGGACGATCTTCACTACTCAAAGTTAAATCAAACTTTGGCTCAGAAGGGGGTAAATTATGCTGCCACAAATGTCTTTGGTCCCTTACCTAATAGCATCAAAAGTCTGACAGATAGCCATATAGCACTGAAAAGGAAATTAAAAGAATTTCTTAATGGCAACTCCTTCTACTCATTAGATGAATTTTTGGATATAGTAAGTGGGTAATTTCCCAACCCCCACAAAAAAAAAATATTGTGTGTCATGTAATATTTTGTGTAATGTAATATCTTGTATGGACACCTTTTATTAACCTGACACGTTCCACATCATTACGAAGTGTCGTATTCATGATCTACGGAACAAGTACTAATCTAATCTAATCTCTAATCTAAGCGGAACTCTATCAGAACTCTTGCAAGTGGAGTGCGTACCGCACGCACGAACGCCGCACTTTGTGACGCAACGTGTGCGTGAATCAGCAGCGGTGCAGTCGTGTTTGTGCCGCAGCCGGAGGCGGCAGGAGGAAGGAGCAAGGCAAGGCAAGGCAGCAGCAGGAGGCACGTGAAAGTCGGGGAAACACGCGCTGCCCGCCTCGCCCACCTTTTGTCACTGGGGCGCGACATCGTGCTCAGCACGGAGTTCCGCCGCCCGGCCACCTGCCACCTTTCGGTTAAAAATCAAAAGACAGTTGCAAAGCACGAAGGCGACCTGTTTGAGATTAAAAGAGCCCGGTTTCACACGAGCAACCTTGTCTCAATAGACTACAAGTAGCCACGGATCCAGGGGTGGTTCTTGAGGGGGGTTTACAGTTTGTTGCTGTCTCTCCTCTTATCCCCCCCCCCCCCCAAAACCCCTCGCCATCCATCATCCCGCCCTTCCGTGTAATATACCCTGCTGTCCGCCACATTTTTAATGTGGCACGGGTGCATACTATGTTAATAACAATATATAAAAATGGGTAGATTAAACCTCGACCGGAAAATATTCCAAGCATCTTAAGAAAGGCGGATGTAGAGAGGATAAAATACAGACTGGAAATGGGAAGAAAAGCGTTTCTGAAAAAGAGTTATTTGTTAACACCGCATATAGGCTTCAGTGTTAAGAAGTTTTTTCTGAAGGTATTTGTATGGAAGTGAAACATGGAGGAGAAACAATTTAGAGGAGAAGAGAATAGAAGCTTATGAAATGTTGTGCTACAGAACGATGCTGAACGTCAGATGGGTAGATTACGTAATTAATGAGGAGATACTGAATGGAACTAGGGACATAAGAAATTAGTGGCAGAACTTCACTAAAAGAAGGGATCGGCTGATAGGACACATTCTGAGACATCATGACATCACCAATGTAGTACTGGAGGGAAGTTGTGGAGGGGGGGGGGGGGAGGGAGGAGGAGGAGAGGAGATAAAAATGGTAGAGGGAGAACAAGAGATGAATACAGTAGGCAGATTCAGAAGGCGGTAGGTTGCTGTTGTTAATCGGAGATGAAGAGGCTTGCAACCCAACTTATATCGTTAGTTTACAATGAAATGAACACCCTTAGCTGCTTACAAGCGTTGACATACGTCAACGGGGACAGATGAAAACGTGTACCCTGACCGGGACTCGAACCCGGGATCTCCTGCTTACATGGCAGACGCTCTATCCATCTGAGCCACCGAGGACACAGAGGATAGCGCGACTGCAGGGATTTATCTCTGGCACGCCTCCTGCGAAACCCACATTCTCAATGTATTGTCCCGCACTACATTTGTAGTGCCCCCGCCCATTATACTCATTACTCGCGGCGCGTTGCCGATTCCCGTAAGAGTTCGGGCACTGTTTGTGCCTTCACACAGAAGAAGAAGATGGTCAAGTGGCTGGTGAGCCTTAACTATATATATATATATATATACTAAGATGGTATCTGTTCTATCGGACATGCCAGAGATAAATCCCTGCAGTCACGCTATCCTCTGTGTCCTCGGTGGCTCAGATGGATGCCCGCACGGTATCTCAGCGTGTTCGGTCAGAGGGTAACGTGCTCTCTGTAATAAAAAAACTGAGTTAACAGATCAATAACGAACTTAAATGGATGTCTTACGACGTCCGCTCCGAGCAGATGCAACGAATTAAAGCGAGCAAAATGAAAATTTAAAAAAAAAATGGCTAGAGCGACTGCCATGTAAGCAGGAGATCCCGAGTTCGAGTCCCGGTCGGGGCACACATTTTCATCTGTCCCCGTTGACGTATGTCAACGCCTGTAAGCAGCTAAGGGTGTTCATTTCATTGTAATTTCATTCTAACGAGCCGCATGGTCACCGATGTTATCTGTTCTTTCGGACATGTCCGAAAGAACAGATACCATTTTAGTATATTTATATCGTTAGCATGTGAGGCAGGTGATCTAACTTGGGTTGTCTATCTTAAGGTGCATAAAATATCTTCCAGACCAGTCTTATTTTGCTCCTGCTTATAATAATAACACAATATAACAACAATAAAATATAATACATAAATATTAATCGTAATGATAATGTTTATTATATGGTTATCTCACAAACTGCGGTTCAGAGAAATACATTCTTTGAAAAGTATTTATCAGCAAGTGTGAGAAGTCCAAGTGTGCACCCACCAGTATCAGAATTTCACTTACAAGGGGAACACACCTACTCGTCATCACCGATTTCTTCCAAATTTATTGTATATGTAGGCTCGGCCAGAAAAGGAACTAATAAAAGTGGGAGCTCCGGGTGGCCAAGCGCTTAGAAAAAAAAATAGCATTATTGGTGGGGTTCAGGCGAGGCATGAACCGATTACGTTAGCGTGGTTTGTAGTCAGCGGTTGGTGCAGGAGAAAGAGTACAGAACGCTAATCGGACAGTCTTGGGATCAGGCACCTATGCAGAAACTTCTATTTTATTTTTAATTTCTACGTTACTTATACAGCAAATAAACCGGAATAACGCTCAATAAATTGTATTTATTAAGAATTTTGATAAAAGGAATGAAAAGGAAACACAAAGGAAAATTTGGGATTGAAAATAAATTTCCAAGCAGGGGTTGTAGTTATAGCCTCGCGAGGATTCTGCCAATACCTTTCGAAGAGGAGATTGTAATTAAAGCATACAGGTAAAAATGTAGCATTTTAACGTGTGAGAGACGCCAAGCAAATTACTGCTTCCCCTGTTTTTACAATGAATATGACCCTAGTAAGTATAATTTATCATCTGTAACTGAATAAAGGCTTCTAATTTTATATACTAAGTTCTCCTGTAAGTCTTAAATTCCCTTCCTGGAAATTTATTTCCAATCCAAAATTTTCCTTTGCCTTTCCTTTTCATGTCTTTTATGAAAATATTAATAAGTGCAGCATATTGAGCATTATCTCCGTTTATTTGAAATGTAAGTAACGTAAAAACTGAAAATAAAGAAATGGTTCGTCCTAGGGACTCTGTGGTGTCGTCCAAAGATAACTTTGCAGCACCAAAGTCGGCAGCGCGTATCGATACCGCAGATATTAGTGATGTCTTGCTGCAATCCGCAACCATGAATGGGAGAAGCTGAAAGAGACATGGCCTCTCTCTCATCACAACAACGCCATCACGAAGAGGTCAGTATAGAGCCAAGCATGGAAGCACGCAGCCCCTTTCGTAACCCCAGCTGAAGCACTCAACGTCATCGACAAGGACTAACTTGTTTAGCCAGGTGCCGCCGTGGAAACCGCTGCAGTCATTCAGTTTCCTCCATATGCTGCAGTCTTTGGCGAGCTCCTCCCCGTTTTTCGCAGTTTATATTAAAAGCTATCATATCTCATTTGTACAATCTTTAAAGTGCAATGCTGGTCTTCCAGGCGGTTTATTGGTAAATGCTATGTCACTTAGTGGCGTGCATCGGGAAATACGGGAGTGATGAATACGTATTGAGTGTCCTATCCACCGCAGGCGGGATTCCTTAAGAGTGGCAGAGATACTAGGTAACTTCGCAGTCTTTAAGTTCATCTCATTTGTCACATGGTCCCTCCATGTTAAGCCTAGAATATTTCGTAAGTAAGCAGAGAGATGAAAAAAAGTTCCTGTTTGTCATATGACGGCCAAGTCTCACCACAAAAATATAATGCTCAGTTGACATTTTTGAACAACAAATAGTTTTTATTTCCAATCTGGACTCGGTGTTTTCGTTACGTTACGACACAAGATCGCAAGCGATCCACTAAGAGTTTAAAGATCATTACATCCTTGATAGACTAGTATTTTTGTGTTGACGGTAAGGTGTCTGTTGTACCATTCGTAGTGCGTTCTATTCGGGAAGCTCCACACGAGGATATGGGGCTTCTACTAAAATTTCATTTTTCTTCAGTATCCGTCACAGTTGCGACAAAAACCGTTTCCTTATGTGACATGTTTCGGACGATTACGTCCATTTCCAAATAGTGCTGTATAAAAGATTTTATGATATTAACAAGGGCACAATTACGATGTACCTCCATGATTGTACATAAAGCATTACAAAAATTTTATATCTTCGCAATGCACATTCCTATATACCTTACACGTAAATGCAATCATACAGTTCTCACCAATGTATATGTGAGTTTCCAAATATGCATTATTCCTCACCATTAAACATTACATACAGACTGACAGTTATTGAACAATATGAAAAGAAAACTTAAGTTAGTTACAAACTACGGCATGCACACTCTTTGTTCAACATGGCAACATCACTACAGATGTTCGCATTTTGGTTATGACATGTTAAATATGCCTGCCATCATTGGCGATGATGTGGCGCAGACGAATATCGAAATTCTGCATGACCTGCTGAAGTATCGGAACATCGATTCTGTCGATGACCTCCTCAATGGCTGTTTTCAGCTTAGCAATGGTTTTGGGGTTATTGCTGTACACCTTCGCTTTAATATAACCCCACAAAAACGAGTCGCATGTGTTGAGATCCGGAGAATATGGCAGCCAATCGAGGCTCATGCCAGTGGCCTCTGGGTATCCCAGAGCCAGAATGCGGTCCCCAGAGTGCTCCTCCAGGACATCAAACACTCTCCTACTTTGATAGGGTCGAGCTCCGCCTTACACGAACCACATCTTGTCGAAATCAGGGTCACTTTGGATAACTGGGGTGAAATCATCTTCCAAAACCTTCACACACCGTTCGGTATTCACCGTGTCATCAAGGAATATCACACCGACTAGTCAGTGACTGGACATTGCACACCACACAGCCACCCGATGAGGGAGAAGAGACTTCTCGATCGCGAAATGCGGATTCTCAGTCCCCTAAATGTACCGTTTGTGCTTGTTGACGAACCATCCAAGTAAAATGGAAATGCCGTGTGGCTAGGGCCTCCCGTCGGGTAGACCGTTCGCCTCATGCAAGTTTTTCGAGTTGACGCCACTGCGGCTACTTGCGTGTCGATGGGAATGAAATGATGATGGTAAGGACAACACAACACCCAGTACCTGAGCGGAGAAAATCTCCGACCCAGCCGGGAATCTAACCCGGGCCGTTAGGTATGACATTCCGTCGCGCTGACCACTCAGCTACCAGGGGGCGGACAACCAATCAAAGTGAAAGTGGGATTCGTCGCTAAACCAAACCATATTCGCATCCTGTTCGTTAATTCTGTGGGCAATAGTGTTGGCGAAACACAGCCGCTATTTCATGGCCCTGTGGCTTAAAGGATGATGGCACGTTGTACCGTGACATTTTCAAGGGCAAATGGCCGGCAACAGCAAGGTACATGCACACGCCCATACTAATTCCCATCATTACCCGCGGCCAAACGTGCAGTTTGAACGCCTTAACGCAAACCGTTCAGAAGCTATGACGATTTTATTTCGTATAATTCAATAAATGTTACCCTGCAGATACAATATGATAAACCTCGTATGAGCATACATTATAAATTCATCGCAGTAAACTCCAGTGGTGAGCTATCCTAGTAGCCTAGTAACCTCTTCGGAGGTCGCTAGCAGTGGTATGCTACATCTTCACACGGAACTGAAACATTACATGCACAATTTTTACAATTAATTACCACTATTTACATTTCCTTTACATACACAATTCTGACATGTCACGCGTTACAGTAAAACTAAAGCAGCGCCACAATATGACGTGCCTAGAACTCAATATATGTCAGCCATGACCAACATAGGTTGCGATACTTTTTTTTGTAAATTTTATTAAAGTACTCATCAAGCATAGATTGTTTAAACAGACACGCTTCTATAATGTCTTGCCCCTGGCACACCATTTCCTCATACTAATTTGTCTGAAGACCAGTAGTTCATGCTTATACATATACCAAGTGGCTACAATTGTACTATGCTGCCGCGTAATTTTGGGTGCATCAAGAAAATATTTATGAAAAAATTGCAATCTGCAAATGATGATGATGACAGGCGTTGTATTACGTGCCCCGTTCTCGACACGTCTGTCCTACAAGCTTACTTCATTTATTGTATGGTTACCGAATTACCTGACATTCACAATGTCTTGTTTATTATGGTAAGTTCCAAACCTGACCGGTTGGCTGGCCTGTAGTCCAATCCTTATTTATAAATTAGACTATCTTAGCGCCCACTGCTTCATTCGCGTAGACTGTTTGGTCTGCACAGATGTTTTTGTTTATCTTTAACTGAATTTTTTTATGTTTTTCACTAACTGCAAAATACTTTAAACTTTTTACGTCAATTAAGGCCACACAAGCATGGCCTTTTCCGAATGTACTTCTACCCAAAAAACGATTCTACTAGCTGGAGTCGAACGCTTTTGTTATCCATGCCTTTTGAGTTCTTTGGAAATCAAAACACAGTTTTCATAGATTTAGCTTCAAAAGTGTTTTAATATAACGAAATATTTTCATAAAAATTTTCATCATCTATCTCACCCCCTTGGACGTTAAGTTTCCAAAAACACTGTAACACGCATTTTTTCATTTCTAACCTAGAAGTCAGATACCAATTTCCACAGATGTAGCTTTAAAATGCTTTAATAGTATTTAAATAATGATTTATTTTCAAAATACACTTTTACCCACTATTTTACCACCTTAGTAGTTGAATTTCCAAAGTTTCTAAAGCATGCAGTTTTTTTTCTGACAGAGCAACCAATTACAAGTTTGCGTAGTTTTAGCTACAAAATTATCTTGAAAGCGATACACACACATATATATATATATATATATATATATATATATATATATATATATATATATATATATATATATAAAACCTTTTCATCCCTTACTCCCCGCCCCCTCCCTCCACATGGATTGAATTTCAAACAGTCCCTTACTAAAAGATGGCGACAGTAAAATATCCAAATTTAATTTTCTCTACTTAAAAGCGAGGCCACGACGTTCAAACTTTGTACATTTAGTAGGCCATTAAAACAGCATGATTTGCAAGTAGTAAGGTTCACTACTCTGGCAATTCCGAGCAAATCGCAAAAGAAGCTAACCAATCGACCACAATGATTTCCCACGAGCATAATAAACGTAATCATAAACGCATAAAACGTCTGTTGCGGTTTTCTCTGAATTGCCAGATCAACGCACCTTACTACTTGCGCGTTATGTTGTTTTAATGGTATTCGTAAGCTGTACGAAGTTTGTACTAAATCCGTGATCCCAACATCATGGCCTCCCCTTGTTAGTGTTTTGGGTGGACGATCAGTTAATGAATGAGTGAGTGAGTCGGGATATTGCCACTTATATACAAAGATTACTATCTTTTTCGTTATCATAACTGCTAGTACAAAAAGGTCTACTAAAATGTTTTCCAAACAGGTCTACTAAAGTGTTTTGAGGGTTTATCAGCCTCATTGTCAACCACGTCTCCTTGGATCCGCGCCTGCGTTCCGTTGGCTGCCTGTGTCAATGCTGCCATTTGAAATGCATCGTGGAATGTTTTGACGTTCCGTTACGTGGCTCCTAGTGTGAACTCACCTTTCAGTCCTCGAGGATTTCCCATGACTGTGTATGATGCGCAGTAGCGGAACTGTAGCCGTATACCAGTGTCCTGCGGTCGCGTTGACATCTGGATTCACGCGTCTCGCAGAGTCATACCTGAGTGTGCAAGTCAGACAAAGTGCTTAGCGTCTTGTCTTATTGGGTGGGAAGCCACTAATTGGCAGGTGGGCAAGCAAGGCCGAGCAGTCGGCCGGCCAGAAGCACAGCTTCGTGGAACGGCGCCGCAGCTGTCGGCTAATTACAGCGCCCCAGAGGCCAGCTAAGGCTAATAGCAGGCCGGCAGCCGCGGCCGCGTCTTTTTAATAGACGCTGCAGCAGGCGCGCGCGCTATTCTTCACAAATTACTTAGCGCACAGTCGCTCCGGGCAGCGTTTGCAAATGATCGGCCCTTACAGCCGGCCTGGCGCGCCGTATCTGGCGGAATTCACTCGTCGGTGAAAGATTCTCTCGATAGTACTGTCCGACGTATTTTGGGTCGCTTCGGACGATTAAAATTAGACATCTTTCTGTTCTCAGTGTTTCCAGTGGTTTAAAGCCGATAACATAATTGATGATCAACACGTTTGCAGTAATAAGCATTTTCGTATTAACAAAAAACGGACAAACACGAATCAAACGAGTTATTTTTAAATGTAAAGATAAATCTTTACTGCAGTCAGCTAATACATTGATAATAACATTAAAAGCTTCTTACTTACGTGTTAGTGATCGTATATCTACTGTTTGTACACCATAGAATATTGGAAAGGATGCCCAGCCATGTTCCAGAAAGTACATCTTTCCTTTACTGTTATTTCATTCCTCTCGCCGCAAATGGGTATTTCCATAAGACATAAACTATGGCTAAGAAGGTTTTCGCGACGGAGTCCTCGCATAAAAATTTCCCAGTTCACTTGCTGCGTCAAATTCGGATAAAATTTTATCCGGATTTGACGCGGCAAGTAAAACGTGAAATTAAACTTCCTGGCAGGTTAAAACTGTGTGCCGGACCGAGACTCGAACTCGGGACCTTTGCCACTCGCGGGCAAGTGCTCTACCATCTTTTTTTCTTTTTTTTGTTCGCTTTCGTTCGTTACATCTGGTTGGGGTGGACGTCGTAAGACACCCGTTTAAGTTCGTTGATGATCGATTAACTCAGTATTATTATTATTATTACAGAGGGCAGCTTACACGCTGAGCTACCGTGCCGGCGTATCTGAGCTACCCAAGCACGACTCACGCCCCGTCCTCACAGCTTTACTTCCGCCAGTACCTCATCTCCTACTTTCCAAACTTCACAGAAGCTCTCCTGCGAATCTCATTTTGGAAAACGTGAAATATTAATGCATTACAACTGTTGGCTTTCTTTGTTATTTAAACTGAAACCGAAGGACTAAAAGACAAGAACAAAAATATACAATCTAAGACATAGGAGCCGAAGCACCACGAAGAAATTCTCAAATGCGACGGAAATCTGCAGACAAGATGTGCATGTACAGACAAGCAAATGATTACAGTTTCAGAAAAATTGTATGATTTGCTTCAAGAGAAAGAGCTCCACAGACTGACCAAGTCAATGTAGCGTTGGTCCACCTCTGACTCTTACGCAAGCAGTCAGTCAGCTTGGCATTGACTGACAGCTGTTGGACGTCCTCCTAAGGGATATCGTGCCAAGATCCGTCCAATTGACGCGTCGGTTCGTCGAACTCCCGAGCTGGTTGGAGGACCCAGCCTATAATGCCGCAAACGTTTTCGATTGTGGACAGATCCTGCGACCTTGCGGGCCGAGGTAAGGTTTGGCCATCACGAAGACAAGCAGTAGAAAAGGTAGCTGTGTACGGGCTGGCATTATCTTGCTGAAATGTATGTCCAGGATGGATTGCCATGATGAGCAACAAAGCGGTTCTTAAGAATATCGTTGATGTGCCGCTGTACTGTAAGGACGGTCATCAGAGTTCAGTTAGAAGCAGAAATCATCATTGAAGACAATTCTACACCAGTCAGTGACATTCCAGGCCGGAGACGTGTCTGGAGACGTGTCTGGAGACGTGTCTGGAGACGTGTCTGGAGACGTGTCTGGAGACGTGTCTGGAGACGTGTCTGGAGACGTGTCTGGAGACGTGTCTGGAGACGTGTCTGGAGACGTGTCTGGAGACGTGTCTGGAGACGTGTCTGGAGACGTGTCTGGAGACGTGTCTGGAGACGTGTCTGGAGACGTGTCTGGAGACGTGTCTGGAGACGTGTCTGGAGACGTGTCTGGAGACGTGTCTGGAGACGTGTCTGGAGACGTGTCTGGAGACGTGTCTGGAGACGTGTCTGGAGACGTGTCTGGAGACGTGTCTGGAGACGTGTCTGGAGACGTGTCTGGAGACGTGTCTGGAGACGTGTCTGGAGACGTGTCTGGAGACGTGTCTGGAGACGTGTCTGGAGACGTGTCTGGAGACGTGTCTGGAGACGTGTCTGGAGACGTGTCTGGAGACGTGTCTGGAGACGTGTCTGGAGACGTGTCTGGAGACGTGTCTGGAGACGCCACGGACAGCGATGAGATACCGGCCTGGCTGACGCCCACCATGCGGCTCGACAACCAAGAGTGATGGTCTAGGGTATCATTTAGTTTCAAAGCAGGACCTCTTTGGTTGTTATTCGCGGCACCCTTACAGCACGGGGATACGTCAACGATATTCTACGCCCCGTTTTCTTATCCTTCATGGCAAGCTATCCTGGGTTTACATTTCGTCAAGATAATGCCCGCCCGCACACGCGACAGTTTCTATTGCTTGTCTTCGTGGTTATCAAACCTTGCCTTTTCCTGCAAGGTCGCAGGGTCTCGTCCCAGTAGAGAACGATTTTGGGCAGGGCTCTCCAACTAGCTTGAGATTTTGAAGATATAACGCACCAGTTGGACAGAATCTCGCACGATATCTCTTAGAACATCCAACAACTCTGCCAATCCATGCCAAGCCGAATAATTACTTTCATAACGGCCAGAGGTGGACCAATGCGTTACTGACTTGCTCAAGCTGTGAAGATCTTTCTCTTCAATAAGGCATCCACTTTTTTCTGAAATTGCATTTATTTGTTTGTCCGTACATGCACATCATATCTTAACGATTCCGTCGTCACGAGCCTTTTTTTCTCAGAGTGTATATGTAAAGCACACTGCAGAAATGGTGACGTTCTTCTAAATATCAGCACACGACTATCACTAGCAATCTGCTGAAGGTTCTGCAATGGAAAAAAGAATGTGTTATGTAGGATTTAAGAATGTGCGTAAAAAATCTAGGGGCTTGTTGGGTAGTAACTGTGGAGATAGCGGTAGGTGTTGGATGAATAGTGGGAAGGCAGAAGGTGAGGAGGAATCTTGTGGGTGAGCAGGGCCGTGGTATCAAATCACAGCCGGTCACTTCTGCAGAGATATGTAGGGGTTTATAGACACAACACTGTCAACATGATGAAGCCCATCTCTTGGTTAGATGACGGGTTTTCCTTTAGAAACACACAGATCTCGTTTCTGCCACGTATACACGGCTATTGGGTTGGCTTCAAAAGTAGATTGATTCTGAAAATGGAATAAGTAATGTAGATTTTGAAAGATATCGGTTTACGAATATAGACGTTATTAGCAGATGTATTATTTCTGTGAGCAGAGAGGTTAAACTACTCGTATTATAATAGCTTAAATCAGTGATTTAACTCGGGCTTCAGTCGCTGTCTTTTATTCTTTTAAAGAAGAACTGTTCCACTGGCTAGTGCAAAATATCAAAGTAAATGGATTTTCCCTGCGTTTTCGTCAGTCACAGAAACCATAACACGTGGAGCAACATGAAAGGAAGGAACAACATAACAATTTAAACATAAGAAATTTTTATGTAAAAATTATTACTAGATAAAGTTCACAGATAAATATTCTTATTTATTTTATTTTTCATTCCTTCCGCATAGGAGCGAATAAGGACTGTCAGATTGCATTTTAACTTTTAGTATTCAGTCATTTTTCTTTCTTTTTCCTGGTCTAATACCGTGTTTGCACATGGTCGGCATTCTAGTACGGATTTGGCATTGGTAGTGGAAGAGCATGGCCGGATGTCCGTTCTCTTGCTACCCTACCCCCTCTCCACCGTGACGGAATTTGTGTACCCCATCTGCCATTGTCTAACGTTTTCCCATGTGGAAGTACGAGAACGTTTTCGAAATGTTTGAGAATCATGTAACTGAGGCAGAACACGGCTACCAGCCCTGTATTCACCTAGTCGGACTTTAAAAACCGCCTAAAATCATCGATCCTCGTCGTTAATGCGCCTGGAGCACTCGACCCTGAACCAGCATGGCTTCCTGAACCACAGAAGTGGGGTACTAACGCGGGCAGCTATCCGGGCGGCTTCCTAGTATGTACCGATAAATTTTCTGATATGGCACTACTTGTTCCGAAAAACAGGATTGTACCAATTCGGAACATATTCTGTGTCTTTATGTAACATCACACTATGGAGAGCACCCACACAAGATGGGGCTACTACTTCTATATATGTTGATGATGTCGTCGATGTCTCGTTAAATGCTAAGCGGTTTTCCTCCTTTTAAAATACGTCTGGTATATAAATAAATGCACTAATAATTGTGTTTGGTAGAGACAGACGTCCATCAGTGTATGTTCATTTGAAAAACTGGGACTAATGTTAATTGCTTCCACAACGATCATGTAACGTGCCATGTGCCATTTGGACAAGGTTATTTGATAATTCAGCCGCCAGTAAGTCGGTACCAGTATATCTAAACTCGGGCGCTGATAACCTCGCTGTTGTGCGCCCTAAAACACTAATAATCATCATAATCATCATCATCATATCTAAACTTGCTGGCTGGTCTCATATCAGACACAATGAATCGTCTGCACCACTTCATGTCTTGTCTTTGTGCAAGCGTAATATCACAAATTACTCTTTTATTTTTTTCCAGCAATGTTGTATTAGTCTAAACGTTGACTCGTTTATCTGAATCAGAGTTAGCCACATTACTGCACTGAATAGTGAGTTGTTATTCAATAGTGTACAGCACGAAGTTTTAGGTTTCCTCATTTCTTAAATGAAATGAACTCTGCACTTACTGCTAGTAATGCCTGACTGTACTTGACTATATATGTGCGTAAGAAGTACTGCTCCTGAATTTGATCGATAATTACAGATGTCATCCTATGCCAAGTCATCGTATTGAACACGTCATTATAGCTGTGAATTCGTTATATCGCGATTCGAATCAGTATTTTTTGCTTATCGATATAAATATTAAACTATCGAGACGTATTCATTAAAATGCATTTTCATCAAGTGTGATTGGTCTACACGGATATTACTCGTCATTGCAGTACCCTGAATTCTACCTCATACATCTAACCATTTCATTTCAATGCATTTAACCAATTTCGTAATTTAACGAGTGTCTGCTTTTATTTTCCAGGGAAGAGCTTCAGCCTGACCATCACGGTGAACACGACGCCGCCGCAAGTGGCCGTGTACAGCAAGGCCATCAAGGTGACCGTGGACGGGCCGCGCGAGCCGCGATCCAAGACCCGTGAGTACCGTTGCCTGCTTACCTCTCATCCCCTTACACAATTTTTGGTTTTGCTTGCTAAATGTCGTCACTGCTCTTAAGAAAACAATTTCTTTCTTTACTGAGACACCTGGGTCATACTGCGGTCTTAGAATAAGAAACTGTCGACTCGATTCGGTAGGTAAAGAAACATATATCCTCCACGGAGCGTGGTGGCGCTGTGGTAGGACACTCAAATCCCACTCCGGTCATACAGGTTTGCAATTCCTGTGGTTTCCATAAATCGCTAAAGGCGATGGCTTTGAAAAAGATGCAGTCGTCTTCCTTTTGCTTCCTTCTCTAAATCGGGCTTATGTTGGTCTCTAAAGACCAGGTCGTTGGTAGGAACTTAAACGCTAATCTTTCTTTACATTTTCGCAAAGACATTAGCATACAACTGGCTCTAATTTTCACATATGCCTCAGATGATTCGGGCAAGGCTTGATCTTTTTCGAAATAACCTCAAGGTTGTTCTTCACGTACAATTGTACCAAGTATGACAATATGCCACACTGAAATCAGTAGCGGCACATACATATTCGCAAATATCTTCCAAAAAGCCTGACTGTGGAGCTATGTTAACTGGAAACTTCCCTCTTGTACCAGTCTCTCTCAGAGTACGTCTTACACCCAACTTCCTCAACAATTTGTTTGATATATTGAAATCTCTGTCTTCTCTGACAGTATTTTGCTCAATTACAGCTCTCTCAGGTACCATGGAAATCATTCCGTAATGTCTTAAAACATGTTTCATCAATCTGTCCCTTCTTCTTTTCAGTGTTCTCCACATGTTCCTCTGCCCGTCGATTTTGTAGAAAAACATTTCTTATAAGTGCACCTAATTTTCTACATCTTTCTATAATTCAACACCTCTAACGCTTCGATTCCCTTCTTTTACGGTTTTCCTTTAGCACGTTATTTATTTCCATACAGTGCTGTGCTCCAGATGTTTAATTTTAGTAGACCTCTCTTGGCCAGGAATTTATTGTCTGCCCTTGTTAGTCTGCTTTCCATATCCTCCTCCCTTTGCTTCCAAGATAGGAGAATCCCTTCACTCCATTTATTTTGTGGTCTTCAGTTCTGACGTTAATTGTATCATTAATTTCTTCTAGGCTCTCCGTATTTCTTCGGCTAACTCCAAATCCATAATAAGCGCTCAGTCGACGGTTCATTTCCTCCAATATTCTTTTCCGCTTGCACAGATACATCCAATATTTTCTAAATCATTGTCACGTTCGCCTGCATCACCTATAACCCCATGAGAAATTCCTAGGGATTCTATTACCGTGAACAGTTGCTAGCGTTATAGTGTATGACCTATGAACTTTCCCTAAATATTGAACAGTGGTTAAGCAGTAGCTTTTGTGATGGTTAAATCTTCTCACTTGCAAGGCCGCGTCAAGTACCTCTTCAAACTGTTAGAAAGCTCGATGTTTCGTCCCCTATGTTCGAATATTTTTCAGTATTCTATTACCGTTCTACCGCCCTAACGCTAAGGCAACCGAGAGACGCCTGTAGATTCCTGAAGAAATTCCCAGCAGGGGGGATCGAAACATTGAGCAGTCTAGCAATCCGAAGAGCAATATGATGTGGGTTTACAAGTGAGAAGACTTCGCTATCAGTGGCAACGGCCGTGAATACCAGCAGACTTATACACTGAGGTAACAAAAGTCATGGGATAGTGATATGTACATATAGAGATCGCTTACACAAAGTATAATGCATTGGCAGAGCTGTCATTGTACTCACGTGATTCACGTGAAAAGGTTTCCGACCTGATTATGGCCGCATGACAGTAGTTCTTTTATATTCCCTGGATCTTCAATCCAGGGAATATAAGACATCTCTGGAAAGAACGTTGTAAGAAACTGTTAAACGCTGAGGTACAGGTACACGAGGAAACAACAAATAATGAAGAAATTGAGAGAAGTTGGGAAGCAGAATTAGGACAAATTACACTGGAGGAAATGGAAATAGCTGTGAAGAAGATGAATGGGGGAAAGCCAAAGGACCTGATGAAGTATCAGTGGACATGATAAGAGCAGCAGGTCCAGTGGGAATGCAGTGGCTGTATAGAGTACTATCAAGCGTGTGGAGAAATAATACAATATCTGACGATTGGAGAAGCCGACACATTGTTCCCATCTTAAAAAAAGGCAATAAAAGACTTCGTAAACAGTACATAGGAATAACCCTTATGAATCATACAGCCAAGATTTTTGAAAGAATTTTACTAAATCGAATAAGTGAAAAGATAAAAAAGGAGCTGAGTGAAGAACGGCATGGGTTTAGGAAAGGAAGAAGCACGATCGACTTGATATTTTCTATCCGTCAACTGATGGAAAAAAGTTGGGAGTATAACAAAAGGGTGATAATGGTTTCTATAGACATAGAAAAGGCATATGACTCAGTTAACAGGGAAAGACTCTGGCAAAAAATGAGAAAGATAGATATAGAAGATGGATACATTAATGTAATAAAGACAATGTACAGAGGACGCAATTGTAGAATTACAACACCATTGGGGAACTCTGAATACTTCGAAATAAGACAACGACTTTAGCAAGGAAGTATTCTATCTCCTGCACTTTCTAATGTTGTGGTGGAGGGAATGAATAAGGCAGTTAAAGATATAGTAAAAGAAAAAGACAAAAAGATGATTTTTGCAGATGATATGGTAATATGGGGTGATAAAGAGGTAGATGTACAGTTACAACTTTATGCTTGGAAGGAAATAATGGAAAGGTATGGATTAAAAATAAATAAAGAGTGAAATAATGGTTCAAATCAAATGGCTCTGAGCACTATGGACTTAACATCTGAGGTCATCAGTCCCCTAGAACTTAGAACTACTTAAACCTAACTAACTTAAGGACATCACACACATCCATGCCCGAGGCAGGATTCGAACCTGCGAGCGTAGCGGTCGCGCAGTTCCAGTCTGAAGCGCCTAGAGCCGCTCGGCCACTCCGGCCGGCGAAGTAATGGTATTTGGAAGAGAGAAAGGGATCAACGGAAATATTATCTTGAATGGAGAACCCCTCAAAGTGGTAGAAAGTTTCACTTATTTAGGGAGTGAAATATCTAGGGATAGAAGAATAACCAACGAAATTAATAGGAGCTTACAGAAGGAAGGCAATTTCTACCAAACAATAAAACACCTGATTTGGAATAAGGAAGTTTCAGAAAAAGCAAAACTCCTTATGTATAAGAATTATTACTTTCCTATTGTCACCTATGGTGGAGAAACGTGGACAATGAAAGAAAGGGTCTGGAGCAGACTGCAAGCAGGGGAACTGAAATTTCTCAGAGCAGTTAAGGGAAAAACAAGAATGGGCAGAGTAAGGAATGTAGAGATTAGAAAGGACATTAAACAAGAAAGTATGAGAGAAGAAATTGAAAAAAAAGATATTAAGATGGTATGGGCGTATTAAGAGGATGCATGGGCAGAGACTCCCCAAAATTATGGAAGAACTAAAGATGGATGGGAAAAGACCTAGAGGGCGCCCCAGAACACGGTGGAAAATGGGAGTGAGAATATCTGTGGAAAGGAGGGGTGTGAGCTGGCAGCAAGTGGAGGGAGAAAAGTGGTGGGAGGACCGAGCCAGATGGAGAGGACTCGTCAGCACCCAGACCCGGCAGTAGCAGGAGCGGGAGCCGGATATAGATAGATAGATAGATAGACAGGAATTAACATACTTTGAACGTAGGATGGTAGTTGAAGGTAGGGGCATGGACATTCCATTTCGGAAATCGTTATGGCATTCAATATTAGGAGATCCACAGTGTGAAGAATGTACAGAGAATACGAAACAAATTTCAGCCATTACGTCTTATGGTATAATGTATCGATACCACATCACGGGTGTTGTTACCTTGGTAACGGAATTGCAAGTTTCCGTTCAACGCCGATAGCGATCCCGTGATATCTGGCGGAACCAGTGGTACATGTCTGCTGAGGCACACCTGCAGCAGCTCTGTACTACGAGAGCCCTCTGGCACCGCAATATAGGCCGCTAGCAGCATCCCCTCAGCCCATTTGCGCTTGGAGCCATTCCACTTTTTTTTTTTGTTTCTAGCACTCCGTCTACAGGCCACAAGTGGCCCATCGGGACCATCCGACCGCTGTGTTATCCTCAGCTGAAGATGTGGATAGGAGGGGCGTGTGGCCAGCACGCCGCTCTCCCAGTCGATATTATTGTTTTCTTTGACCGGAGCTGCTACTATTCGGTCGAGTAGCTCCTCAATTGGCATCACGAGGCTGAGTGCACCCCGAAAAATGGCAACAGCGCATGACGGCCAGGATGGTCACCCATCCAAGCGCCGGCCACGCCCGACAGCGCTGAACATCGGTGAGCTGGCGGGAACCGGTGTATCCAAAGGCCGTTGCCCACTATGACACCCTCATTTGTGCTTGCTCCTTATGACGTCGATATCAGGATTCTATATCTTATTGCATAATTTGTAGCGAGTCTTCGTAAGTTTGGAAAAATGTGAGCTAATTAATTCATGTGTTTGTTGTGTTACCTTTTTCGCTACTCATTTCTGCTCCTGTCTGGCTTTGCTACGATGACAGGTGCCACACCCCACTGTAGCCCACCTTTCCTTACTGTCGTGTGTGAAGTGGTGCACAACACGTCTCGCCAAGAGCGACACACTGGCCGACGGCCTTCACTTAACGACCGAAAGCAATGGCGTTTATGTACAGTTGTCAGTGCTAACATGAGCAGCTCTGCGTGAAATAACCGTAGAAATCAATGTGGTACATTCGACGAACGTATCCGTTAGGAGAGTGAGGTGAAATGTGGCGTTAATGGGCTGTGGCAGCAGACCACCGACGCGAGTGTCTTTGCTAACAGTACGTCATCGCCTGCAGCGACTGTCTTGGGCTCTTGCCCATATCGGTTGGATCCTAAACGAATGGAAAACCGTGGCCTGGTCGTCTCTGTCTTTTATGTCATTGAAATCCCCTCTGATGGTGGGGTTCGAGTATGGCGCAGATTCCACGGAACCATGGGCCCAAGTTATCAACATGGCACTGTACAATGATGTTTGCATGGAATGGACTGGGTCCTCTGGTCCAAAAGAGCTGATCATTGACTGTAAATGTTTATATTCGGCTATTTGGAGACCTTTTGCAGCCGTTCATGGACTTAATGTTCCCAAACAAAACGATGGAACTATCGCGGCTCCACAGTTATCCGCAACTGGAGTGAAGAACATTCTCTGCAACTGAAAAGAAAGATTTGGTTCGTGCACAGAATCATTCACCGGCGCGACTTTGGCAATTATTGGATGGCTACAGAGGCGCAGCAAGGCTTGATACTTCTGCAGGGGACTTGCAGCGACTTGTTGAGTTTATAACACGTCGAGTTGCTGCCCTACGCCGTGCAAAAGGATGTCCGGCACGATATTGGGAGGTACCCCACGACTTTTGCCACCTTAGTGTATAGTAGTAATACACTATTGGCCATTAAAATTGCTACACCAAGAAGAAATGCAGATGATCAACGGGCATTCATTAGACAAATATATTATACTAGAACTGACATGTCATTACATTTTCACGCAATTTGGGTGCATAGATCCTGAGAAATCAGTACCCAGAACAACCACCTCTGGCCGTAATAACGATCTTGATACGCCTGGGCATTGAGTCAAACAGAGCTTGGATGACGTGTACAGGTACAGCTGCCCATGCAGCTTCAACACGATACCACAGTCCATCAAGAGTAGTGACTGGCGTATTGTGACGAGCCAGTTGCTCGCCCACCATTGACCAGACGTTTCCAATTGGTGAGACATCTGGAGAATGTGCTGGCAGGGCAGCAGTCGAACATTTTCTGTATCCAGAAAGGCCCGTACAGGACCCGCAACATGCGGTCGTGCATTATCCTGCTGAAATGCAGGGTTTCGCAGGGATCGAATGAAGGGTAGAGCCACGGGTCGTAACACATCTGAAATGTAACGTCCACTGTTCAAAGTGCCGTCAATGCGAACAAGAGGTGACCGAGACGTGTAACTAATGGCACCCCATACCATCACGCCGGGTGATACGCCAGTATGGCGATGACGAATACACGCTTCCATGGTGCGTTCACCGCGATGTCACCAAACACGGGTGCGACCATCATGATGCTGTAAACAGAACCTGGATTCATCCGAAAAAATGACGTTTTGCCATTCGTGCACCCAGGTTCGTCGTTGAGTACACCATCGCAGGCGCTCCTGTCTGTGATGCAGCGTCAAGGGTAACCGAGGCCATGGTCTCCGAGCTGATAGTCCATGCTGCTGCAAACGTCGTCGAACTATTCGTGCAGATGGTTGTTGTCTTGCAAACGTCCCCATCTGTTGGCTCAGGGATCGAGACGTGGCTGCACGATCCGTTACAGTCATGCGGATGAGATGCCTGTCATCTCGACTGCTAGTGATACGAGGCCGTTGGAAACCAACACGGCGTTCCGTATTACCCTCCTGAACCCACCGATTCCATATTCTGCTAACAGCCATTGGATCTCGACCAACGCGAGCAGCAATGTCGCGATACGATAAACTGCAATCGCGATAGGCTACAATCCGACCTTTATCAGTCGGAAACGTGATGGTACGCATTTCTCCTCCTTACACGAGGCATCACAATAACGTTTCACCAGGCAACGCCGGTCAGCTGTTTGTGTATGAGAAATCGGTTGGAAACTTTGCTCGTGTCAGCACGTTATAGGTGTCGCCACCGGCGCCAACCGCGTGTGAATGCTCTGAAAAGCTAATCATTTGCATATCACAGCATCTTCTTCCCGTCTGTTAAATTTCGCGTCTGTAGCACGTGATCTTCGTGGTGCAGCAATTTTAATGGCCAGTAGTGTACTTTCCATGTGTTACATAGTAACTGTACGGTAGAGAGCCCTTGGTTTGGGGCCCGCGCGCGGCTCGCTGAAACGCAAGTCCTCTGGCAGCGGCTGGCGCGGCGCCTCTTTCCGCCTTCCCGCTGGAGCGCTCACTGCGCTGCGGTTGCGCGCTGATAGGCCTCATTACGTACGCACGCTGGCGCACGCGCATCCCTAACGCACTTAGCGCCACCAGTCGCCCCCGAATCCTGCGGCCCCACCCCCGAGTGCGTTGCCGCTGACATCGGCCTCCCAAATATGGGTAGCCCAGCTACAGCGTCACACAAGGTGTCACGGAACTATGATTCCAGAAAACACACAAGTCTTGACCTTTTCAGGATACGTTTTATGGCATTGAAAGCCTCCTACTTTTTTTCAAGCAAGCCACATACATATCTGGTATGACAATGGAAAATGCCCTAAAAATTATCTCCCTTTTATACATAATTTTGACCGAGGAAAGAAAAGTAACGTAATCCAATTGCTATTTGAGTGACAAGCTCAGCAAAGGCTTCCATAGCGCGAGGAGTAATTTAATGGGAGCTTGAACATGTAATTATGTGTGTGTGTGTGAAATCTTATAGGACTTAACTGCTAAGGTCATCAGTCCCGAAGCTTACACACTACATAACCTAAATAATCCTAGGGACAAACAAACACACCCATGCCCGAGGGAGGACTCGAACCTCCGCCGGTACCAGCCGCACAGTCCATGACTGCAACGCCTTAGACCGCTCGGCTAAACCCGCGCATATGTAATTATGTGAATGCAACATTACGACCAACACACCACAGCCTGTAAGTACAGGGTGTTTATAACTTAGTTATACAAATTGACCTTTATTTGTGAAAGGGGTAAATAAATGTTTGACAGAGCACTGAATGCAGTATGTCTTGAAGTTTTATTTCTGCCTAACACTTTCAGTTCCCGACATTACCGCTAGGTGGCAAGCGTGATTGAGTTATTTCAACCATCATCATGAGTCGTATAAAGGTGCAGAGCATGTGCACTGTTGTTTGTGGTTTCAAATGGTGCAAATGGCTCTGAGCACTATGGGACTTAACTTCTGACGTCATCAGTCCCCTAGAACTTAGAACTACTTAAACCTAACTAACCTAAGGAAATCACACACATCCATTCCCGAGGCAAGATTCGAACCTGTGACCGTAGCGATCGCGCGGTTCCAGACTGTAGCGCCTAGAACCGCTGGGCCACCCCGGCCGGCTTGTGGTTTCATTAATCCAATTGCGCTAGTACAGTTCAGAGACAATTCAGGACAAAACATGGCAAGGCGCCAATTCAAAGATAAGCTGTTATTAATTGGTACAATCGTTTCAACGAAACTGATCGTGTATCGCATAGGACGCCGGGTCTGGGTCGACCAGCAGTCTCCAATGATTGTAGCAGTTGCTGACAGTTTGTCTTTGAGGTGATGGCTTCCAGTTTATTTACTCCTGAATTGTGTCTAAAAGGTAGCAGCGGATTCGGATTCATAAAACCATAAACAACAGTGCAAATGCTCTCTACCGTTATACAACTCCATTATGACTGTTATATTTTTACACGTTCTTATAGACAGGATACGTGTAATGCCGACGTAAAACCTCAATTTTTGTGGCCTACGAACTTTAAGCACAATAATCACTTCGAACATATTCAGTATCAGCAGTAATGCTCGAAGTTCTCAGCAACATAATCCTGGATTACATGCTGTATCATGCATGCAAAGCATTTGAAAATGCCTCTCCTGGTGGTAGCTTATCTGAAAGACGATTCCATTTTTTATGTATAAAACAGCCAAATTTTCAAGATACAGTTTTTAATCTAATTCATCATTAGTCATAATAAATAACTGATGATTAGTCGTAAACCGAATTTTAAAAAATTAATATTGCAACTTTGGCTCTTTTCTACATCGAACTGGTTGGTACAGACTCCTGTCTCGTTATTAACCCAGCATGCTGGAAATACATAGACGATTCTGGCGAAGGTAGAACGTTTGTAGTCAGTTCCGCTCGCATCAGCTACCGATTTAAGAAAAATAAGCACGTGGTAACAGCCTAGGAAAACATATTGATTTCCATAAATAACTGTGGGATAAAAATAGTTAAGATAACTTCTCATTACTTTTTAATAAATAATTGAAGAATTGACGTAGCAAAATTGCATTTGTCCTCTAATGGACCAGGTGCAGAACAGTTCCACTAAAACCATTTTAGTTAGTTCAAAAAGAAACCCCTTCAATGTTAATTAACGTTGCAATACTGAATAAGTGGGATATCATCGCGTGCCCTGGGCTACATTAACGAATGAATTAATGAAATACCGATATCAATGGATTTTATTTTGGTCACAAATACGGTACATCTTCATAGCTGAAAACTCTGAGAATGGAGTGACGCGAGAAAATTTCAGTTAGATTGCATCGTGGTCAGACAGAATTCCTAAATCAAATGCTGCATTGTAAGGCGTATGTAGGAGCGGATATAGACTCAGATCACAATGTATTAGTGATGAAGAATAGGCTTAAGTTTGAGAGATTACTCTGGAAGAATGAATGTAGACAGAAGTGGGAGGCAAGTACTGAGAATGATTCTGTGCGTTTGAAATTTTCTAAGGCTGTAGATATTGCGATAATGAAAAGCACAATAGTCGGTTCAGTAGAAGGTAGCACTTAGAAAAGTTAGTCAAACAAGTATAGCTACAAAGAAGGTAGCTCTGAAGAAACAACAATTTGTTTGTAATATGAAAGGAAAATAGCAATATGAGACACTTAGGAATGAAATAAATCAGAAGTGCAAGTGTGCTAAAGTGAAAGGGATGCAGGAAAATTGTGAAGAAATCGGAAAAGAAATGTTTGTCGGAAGGACAGATTCAGCCTATAGAAAATTCGAAATTGCCTTCGGTGCAATTAGCCGGCCGATGTGGCCGAGCGGTTCTAGGCGCTTCAGTCTGGAGCCGCGCGACCGCTACGGTCGCAGGTTCGCATCCTGCCTCGGGCATGGATGTGTGTTATGTCCTTAGGTTAGATAGGCTTAAGTAGTTATAAGTTCTAGGGGACTGATGTCCTCAGATGTTGAGTCCCATAGTGCTCAGAGCCACTTTTTGCAATTAAAAACAAAGGCGTCAAACTTAAAAACGCAAGAGAAATTCCAATGTTAATAGCAGAGGGCAGAGCTGGCAGGTGGAAAGACTAAGTAAAGACCTCTGCAAGGGGCGGGAATCAGATGGGACTTAAGAAGAAATGTGAGTCAATATGGAATTGGGAATACCGTGGTAGAATGAGGATTTAAAACAGCTTTTGGAGGCATAGGTCACATTCCATCGGAATTTCTAAAGTCATTGGGAGAAATAGCAATCAAACGACTACTCAAGTTGGTTGGTAGAATGTATATGACTGGAAACATACCATCAAAGTACCAGAGGAAATATCATCCCATAAGACAACAAGGGTAGACAAATGCGAGAATTATCGTACAATCAGCTTAATAGCACATGCGTCAAAGTTTCTGACAGAATAATGTGTAAAATAAGGTAAAGAAAATTGATGTTTTGTTAGGTGAAGAAAAGATTGTTTCTAGCAAGAGCCAAAGCCACCAGAGAGGCAGTTCTGACGTTGCGCCTTGTAAAGGAAGTGTAAGCTGTAGGGAAACACGAATAATATACAATATGTGCAAAAACTAAGAGGGAACAACATGAATGGAAGACCAAGAGCGAAATGCTCGGATGAAATAGGATATAAGACGGGGATGGAATCTTTCGCCACTACAGTTCGATCTACACAGCGAAGAAGCAATGACGGAAATAAAAGAAGAAATAATGGTGCAAAGGCTATTACAACGAAAGCCTATCTGTGGAAACTCTGGGAAAGAACATTGTCATTATCTCCGGGAAAGAACACTGTATAATTTTTCGCCCAGTATGTGCATGGAATTTCAGTAAAAATCACAGTACAAGGGATTTGTGACTGTCAATAAGTTCACTGTTGACTTTGTGTATCATGCACTGAGGATCGAAAAGCAACAACCACCTAAAAACACGAAGCTTTCCAGCTCTCTAGGTTATCCTTCTGGGGCTGTTGGAGTGAATAAAACTAAAAGGTAGAAGAATAATACCTCTGGATTCCTATATACTTCATAACAACCTCCTCCAATGGTTCAGAACTGAGATGGGGAATGGCGCGGCAGATGAAAATATTTTTTGAATTCATCGTTCTCACAGAATTTTTTGTCTTATTAATCTTACTAGACTAAACTTCTGGTATGTAGCTCTTTATGAAATTTAGTTTATGTCAAGTGTTTTTATACAAGTGTTGGTTGTAGATATTTTGTAATACAACTATATTTGATTTTCACATGGAAAATACATACTGAATGACATTTTGAGTTCCATCTGATGATGAAATGTCATACTCTTCTAAGCATAACTGTTGTTGTCTCCAGCTGTTATTCATTTAGTGAAAAAATATACGAGTATTTTTGCCAAGTTGAACCATATTCCGAAATTAACCACACTAATGATGTTTTTATCTAAAAGATGTGTATATCAAAACCTAAGAAGGGATTTGTTCTCAATTTGGAAAAGATAGGTAGATTTATCACACACCTGAAAAATTTAGAAAATCGTACTTACATCGATCCGGCAGTCACCGATTAAATTTTACTGCAGCATTTGCTCTTTTCAAGGCTAAAGTTCGTAACTCTACTGTGCTCTGTCGTAATCAAAGAAATAAAAATACAGACAAAGGAAACGACCATGAGACTTGCGCATTGTTCATCGAGGAAAACACAACCCGTTATTACAGGCCAAAAAATGAGTGACTGTAGGTTTTCCCAGCGTATGATGAACAGTTCCCGGTTAGCATCACCTAAATTCAGCATTATTTCGCTGATCTTAGTTTTCACCTCCTCAGGCGGTCTTAAGGATGGCAACAAATCAGCAAAACCTGGACCACGCTATCCGGTAGACTATCCGAGCCGTTCAAAGAAGTTTTATACACTTGAAACGTAGTCGAGATCTGAGTAACCAGTGGCTAAACATCAGAATTCGGAAAAATACTTCCAGCAGCAGAAAAAGAGCGAAAATTTCCGGGATGAATCACTCACACTGCACCGGAATGTGCGCTATCTAGAAACTTCGTAACAGATTGAAACTGTGTGGCAGAGAGTGATTATTCTGAAGCCTAGCCTCTCGTCGGCAGCGTTACCTTTTAATTGAGGAGTGCTAGTCCCTCAGATTATATAGGAGAACTTACGTAAAATTTTGAAAGAGGGGGGGGGGGGCGGGAGGTAATACCGGCAGAATTCATTCTGTGATGGCGGGTTGTTAGTAGAGCATGCATATTTTAGTCTGCAAGTGCATTTCGGGGAATTTTGGTGGGCCGTTCAATCAGGCAACTTCGTTATGCATCTCCTGTACTTTGCTATGTAGCTGAAATTCTGATACAGACCATCATCATTGTCGACTGGATGAATAATGGAAATAATCCACCTGCTGAGAGCATACATTCGCTAGCGAATCTTTGTTGAATACAGTTCATTCCGTTCTTTTCTTTCTTCTGAGGACCAATCCTAATTTTATGAAATGATAATTAAATCAAGAACCTAAGCTGTTAACAGGCGTTGATATACATCAACGAGGACAGTTGAAAATGTGTGCCCCGACCGGGACTGGAACCCGGGCTCTCCTGATTACACGGCAGACGCTCTTTCCATCTGAGCCACCGAGGGCACAGAGGACAGTGCGACTGCACGGACTTATCCCTAGCAAGCTCCCCGTGAGACCCACATTCCCAACTTAATGTCCACACACTATATTTGTAGTGCCCCTGCCCATTACACTCATTAATCGCGGCAGATAATCTTACAGAGTCCCATAAGAGTTCGGGCAATGCGTGTGCACCCATCACAGAAGAAGGTCAATGGCCGGTTAGCCTTAACTATATGAAGCTGGTATCTGTTCTTTCGGACATGTCGTCTTCCTTCCAAAGTTTCCCAAACAAAATCATTGAATATTTCCGAAACACTCTCCCACCGATGGAACCTTACAAACGTGGCAGCAAGATACCGATTTGCTTCCTTTATCGACTGGAACAGCTAACGATCTCAAATACTGGAGCAGAATTAAAGAACAGATTCCACAAGGGTTTTGTACGCTGTTCCCCCTGCAGCTTCGAGAGGCATTCATAACATCCACCCGATAAATCTGTCTACTTGCCCTTGCTACAACAGATTTTATGCGTTCGTCGCGTAACATATTGTTTCGTTAAGTTACGTCAAGAGCTTTAACCTTGTAATCAAATATTGTGGCACCTTGGTAATGCTGAACTTGTCACCGACTTCTTCCGCTACTCACACGTTTTCCCTTCCGTTAACAGACATATAAAGCGAACGTCCAAACACTGAAAAGCACGTGGTGTAAAGTGAATTAAACGCACCGCCAGTTACGCACAGTAGCTTGTATTTTTAATGCGGCGTCGCGGAGCAGAAGAGACCCGTTGTAAGCGCTATAAGAAACTGCCTCACAGCCGCAGAACCAGTAAACGGTGAGTCACGGATTCCCAGGAAGACACCGGATGTTAACTCTGTCATCGCACAACAAGGCCTTGTGTAGGGAGAGCAGTCTGTTGCTCGCGATTCTCTCTACGCTCTGCAAAGTAACTTCATTTTCATCGCGAATGAGTGGAAGAAGTGTTGTCTTCTGAATTCCTTCATTAACTACCTGTTTCCTATCCTGTTACAGTCATAATTCATCAGGCACACTGGCGATATTCTATGCCTAACAGATGGGCTTATTACAGAATTAAATCACTTACTTGCAGGCATAATACACTAAAATAATATTTATGATAGTAACACATCATTAATAATTTCTTTACGAGAAGTGTTTTTCGAAAATAAGGTCCATTTTTTAAAATTATTGCAAACTTACAAGAATCAAAATACTCACAAGTTTTAGAACACCCGCTTAATTAAAATTATCACTTGGAGACATGCTACTTAGAATCAAGACTACTCTACTTAGAATTATAACGAAAAGAACAATATAGTATTTTGCAAATAATGACAAGCCTTCAGCATAACACCAATCTAGTTACTAATTCATCAACAAAATTACAAACAAATAAAAACGGAATAAGCGTGACACAGACAGCTTAACAGCACCAAAGCGTTCCACACAAATAAGCGCAAGCTGTATTAACCCAGTACCACCGTAACATGTATCTACAGAAATGAGTGAACAAAAAACACAAAATAGATAAGTGACAAAAAATAGAGCTCCTGGCAACTTGAGACATTCATCATTCACTGACACATAAAAGGGGGAAAATGATCGTTAGAACAAGGTAGGAAGCTATGAAGTTACTTAGATCTAATAACAAAAAGAAACTGCTAAAATTACCAGATGCTCATGAACAAAACAAAGACTGGACAGAAACTTACCCCAAATGACCATGTAAACTTGACAAACCATTCGTTGTTTACGCCAGATGGAACAGTACCAAATAAACATCCCAGCAGTTTCTCATAGAAGTACTGTCACACAACATCTTCCCTCAGCAGAACCTTCAAAACAAACCAATTTGTATTCAGCTCCCCTAGCCATCATCTACCCCTCATAACTCCGGTACCTACCCTCACACTTCTGCGCCGACTTTAATTCCTCCTTTCTCGTACGCATGGTAAAATACTGGTTTAATATAATATTTTAACTTCTAGTTTGGGAAATGAGATTACCTTTTACGTTAAAACCACGGAGATGATAAGCATCTAAGATCTGTGTAGCGTCTGGTTGTCGAACAGAGTGATGACACTTGCGGCTTTCGAACACCTACGGTGCGACGTGGTTCGCGCGACCATCACCTAAACTTGAGGAGACGAATGCCACTGCTGAATAGGTCGCTAGAATAACTGGTCACTTCACTTGTTGAAAAATTCTTATTTATTATTGCACAGCCCTTCATCAGAACATAATAAAGATAAGTCTTCAGCAACAGATGCTGACGGCTGACACGTGCGAATCTATATTGTGTATGAAGACTTTGTTTTAATGACGGGCTGTGCGAGAAATGTGTCATAAAGAAGAATTTTTGAACAGCAAGTGACCATTTATTCTTGCACTCTATTCAGCAATGACATACGTCTCATCAACTTTTTGAAATCTTTATTGGTTCGTACTCACTTTGATGAGTCCCAGTGTCTCTCTTTGGAGTTCTCGGCTCACTGCTTGTTGCAACGTCGTGTCCGTCATTATAGACAATGTAACACCACTCTAGTGTTATGATACTATCCCTTTCTTACTTTTTTAAAAATATTATTCCTTGATTAATGACGCTGCAAACATACAAGTTACTCACCTCTTAGTACAACAACATAATCATGACAGTCTACCATTGGTCGTCCTTATCGAGTCTCAATTTGTCAAATATGTTGATCACTGCGTGCCAAGCCGCTTGCCTTTTCGTTACATAGACAAATTTCTCACTTCCCAATCAGTCGGGACCATCTTCGCACACAGGGAAGCACGAGCTGTAAGTCAGTATTCCTACTGACGCAATCAGTTTTGAGCGAATGTATACATTGTTGACAAAAGATCATTCACATTGCAGCTTGACGCCGGCCGCTGTGGCCGAGCGGTTCTAGGAGTTTCAGTCCGGAACCGCGCTGCTGCTACGGTCGCAGGTTCGAATCCTGCCTTGGGTATGGATGTGTGAGATGTTAGGTTTAAGTAGTTCCAAGTCTAGGGGACTGATGACCTCAGATGTTAAGTGCCATAGTGCTTAGAGCCATTTGAACCATTTTTGGCAGCTTGACTGTTTCTTGTAACCCAAATACTTTCCATGAAAGATGAGTGTCACCTCCGTGGTGATATTAGAATGAGCTGGCAATTTAATGAAATGCGGATATCCGAAGTTTGCAGTTTCTTTATTTATGCCTTTATTTTATCTGACAAGGTTAGGGTTTTAATTTCCTCTCTTACACCTCACCAGGCTGCCTTAATGTGTTAACAGTACAATATCCATAGTATCTGAGCAGTACGTAATAATAATAATCATCGTCATAAGAACAAAAAGTTGGGTCAGCAGTATCAATTAATGAAAGATTTTTCTTCAGTGCTATAGGTATGAGCCTCTCACTATTGTAAAACATGAAAAATTAAAAATTCGCTGGAACTTCAGGTTCATAACCGATAAATAATCTGACCGAACAGTGATAATTAAAACTGAGTAAGTCACCTTCTTCAGAGAGATTGCTATATCCAACATCCAAATTTGCAAACCACCTGCAATTAGAAGAGGGTCAAATACAGGGACCTGACAGATAAAGTGGAAGCCGTGTAGAGAGAGAGAGAGATCAGTACACATCGTCCCTATGGTAATATCGGACACCGGCGTTGTCCCAAAACAGACTGCAAAGAGTGCGCAGCCAAAACGGACTGTGAAGATTCTGCAGAGCCTTACAGTGCACCCTTTCTTACGTCGGCCACTGCAGAAGGCTGTAATACTGAATATCTGCACAGTACATCGCTGGGCTTTCGGACAACATAAGCAGCTTAGCGGTAAGTTATTTTGACAGTTCTCAATATGTTACCATATAAACTCATTTCGGAGTGGAACTCATTACTGAAAACAATTGTACTCCAGTCAGTGAGATTCCAGGCCTAATGTGCCCGATATTACTGCAGACGGTCTTGTTGCTGCACGGCCAGTGGGAGTCGGCGCAAGGGGCGCTGTGAGCTCGGAGCCCTCTCTGTGAACCGCCTCTTGATGGTCCTTGTGATGACTTAAGCACCAGTTGCACATCGGATTGATGATAATGATGAATCCGGGTCTCTTAGTGCGTCTCTGATGATTGCTCGGTCCTCACGTTCTGTCGTCTCTCTAGGTCGACCACTTCCTTCTTGACGCTGTGTTCGGCCTTGCTTCATCCAGTCCTGCCAACACCGTCAAATAGTGGAATCGATCCTATTCAAATGTCGAGTGACTCGCTTCTGTGAGCGCAACTACACGTCCTTTCTCACTGATAGGTCTGCGTATACTGCACGCGCGCCTATTTGCAAGGCATAGCTACTCTCCAACTAAGTATACGGAATGAAATTCGCAAAGATTATATGCCCTGGTATGAAAAAGTCCCCTATTTACATCTTTGCACAGCTGCACGGTGAAATTGCGCTAAAGCGTCACGCATTCATCCATCGGCCACCAAAGTTCACAATGTTACATTTTCCGTCGATCGATATCTGTACGAATATCAATTTACCTCTTTCGACCATGGCCTGCACAATCGTGCGGATTCAGTTTCAGATTTGCTGTGGCTCAACATCACTTTCCTGTGTAACTCTGGACTGCAACGATTCTGTGGGTTCACAGCTTCTGTTCTGAAGATGTTTTGTTGACTAGCTACCAGAACACAGCAGATCATTTCAAACTTCAACGAAAAGACAAAGCCTTGCGTCACCAAGATAAACAAAATATGTTTTTCCATATTTAGTTTCAGAAATTCCTGCAGGATATAAGTTGCTCGAACATAGACATTGAGTGCCTTTTGCATATTATAAATGTTTGTATCTTGAGTAACAGGATCATGCTAGCGACTTCTTGAACAGACTATCGCACTGAGAATTTTTTCAGTATTTTTACCTAATTCCAGATGTCATACAGAATAGAAACTGATCCCCAACCGATAAACTTTTAAGAAATTTTCTCTCAGGGTTCTAACATTCTGCGTGGTGTCTGTTTGTTCTATATCGTGTCTCCCTACCACTTTCGCGCAATGACGCTCTGAGCGTGTTTTTTAGAGAATTGACTAGTTTGAACCTGGGACCTGTCGCTGGTAAGGAGACGCCAGACCACACATGACATGTAGAATTCAGAAGAGTTCAGTGAGACTAGCGATGATATAACCAAATACTTAATGATTTCAGCGTCAGCTCCACTGCACTCCCTGTAAAAGAATCTTAATACTAACTAAATTTAGTGGAAGTGGTTAAAGGCTTTCCAATTTTTAGTTAGCTGGTAAAATAACTTCAAAAAAGCAGTTAAGTTTACCATTGGAAATTTTATTCTACTCACAAAACATTGTTTATAAATTGCACTATTGATAAAAGGAAATGTTTTAATACAGGATGGTAAAAACCAACTGCATTCAACAAAAATGTGAACGAATATTCCCTCAGTGGGTTTCCAAGTTCTATAATGGATCGAAGGATGACCTATGCCGTATCACATCTATAATCTAGGTTTAAATTAAGTTTCATAAAAGAGAAAACTATCAAAATGGTCTACAGTGACCCTCAATTATCTTTAATTACTTATCTAACTTGTCGTAAATTACAGTGGCGATGTGGCTTCTCAGTAACTATAAAACAGAAAAATCATCGCGTTTCAGATTTTTACTTCAAGTGGCAAATGTGAACACCATGAGCTTTAATTGACGATCGACACTAGTGTTACGCAAAAAGGGGGTGTAACAGATGAGACTTCTGCAGTTCTGAGTGAAGCTTTATGCGCTGTTATGCAGCATCGTGTGCGTTCATTACCTTGTCGGTGTTCGTCAGGGGGCGGCGGACAGCACAGCTCCGCTCACCTCGCTGTCTCAGAAGCAACTCTTTCCTAACTTCTCCTTACTACAATTTACCGAAGTTGGTTTAAAAAAACTATCTGGCTGTGTTTTCATTTGACCAATCAGGGTCTCAATGTTAACCTTAAGCTCCGCCTACTAAAATTCTGTCTATCCAATGAGAAACGTTATACTTTTCGTGGTAGGGCAATGTTTTTAAAGTTTGCAACGTAACAGAGACGCGAAAAACTCTCACGCTAAAACTTGCAGATGGTGTGGCCCTTTTTGTGTTATCTTAGGATCTATACTGTTCCTCTGGAGGGCTCTAGCTTTTAACATGGGCTGGGGGGTGGTCCTAGCGGTTAGCTGGAGACGTGGGTGTCCCTCATCGTAGGGCCTTCCAGCTTAACACAGTTCTGCTCTCAGCTTCTGTTCTCGTGCCTCCCCTCGGAACTGCGTCTGTCTCACGGTGGGAAGGTATGACATGCATTTAGGCATTCTTGTGTTAGTCTGTGGTATTCCATTTGCTCACTCATTACTCGTATTACTTTGGTTAACTTAATGTCACGATTTATTCGGAGCTATGTGAAAGGATAACGTTCTACGAGTCGGGGCGTGGAATGTCAGAACCTTGAACGTGGTAGGGAAACTAGAAAATCTGAAAAGGGAAATGCAAAGGCTCAATCTAGATATAGTAGGGGTCAGTGAAGTGAAGTGGAAGGAAGACAAGGATTTCTGGTCAGATGAGTATCGGGTAATATCAACAGCAGCAGAAAATGATATAACAGGTGTCGGATTCGTTATGAATAGGAAGGTAGGGCAGAGGGTGTGTTACTGTGAACAGTTCAGTGACAGGGTTGTTCTAATCAGAATCGACAGCAGACCAACACCGACAACGATAGTTCAGGCATACATGCCGACGTCGCAAGCTGAAGATGAAAGAGAAAGTGTATGAGGATATTGAAAGGGCAATGCAGTATGCAAAGGGGGACGAAAATCTAATAGTCATGGGCGACTGGAATGCAGTTGTAGGGGAGGGAGTAGAAGAAAAGGTTACAGGAGAATATGGGCTTGGGACTAGGAATGCAAGAGGAGAAAGACTAATTGAGTTCTGTAACAAGTTTCAGCTAGTAATAGCGAATACCCTGTTCAAGAATCACAAGAGGAGGAGGTATACTTGGAAAAGGCTGGGAGATACGGGAAGATTTCAATTAGATTACATCATGGTCAGACAGAGATTCCGAAATCAGATACTGGATTGTAAGGCGTACCCAGGAGCAGATATAGACTCAGATCACAATATAGTAGTGATGAAGAGTAGGCTGAAGTTCAAGACATTAGTCAGGAAGAATCAATACGCAAAGAAGTGGGATACGGAAGTACTAAGGAATGACGAGATACGTTTGAAGTTCTCTAACGATATAAATACAGCAATAAGGAATAGCGCAGTAGGCAGTACAGTTGAAGAGGAATGGACATCTCTAAAAAGGGCCATCACAGAAGTTGGGAAGGAAAACATAGGTACAAAGAAGGTAGCTGCGAAGAAACCATGGGTAACAGAAGAAATACTTCAGTTGATTGATGAAAGGAGGAAGTACAAACATGTTCCGGGAAAATCAGGAATACAGAAATACAAGCCGCTGAGGAATGAAATAAATAGGAGGTGCAGGGAAGCTAAGACGAAATGGCTGCAGGAAAAATGTGAAGACATCGAAAAAGATATGATTGTCGGAAGGACAGACTCAGCATACAGGAAAGTCAAAACAACCTTTGGTGACATTAAAAGCAACGGTGGTAACATTAAGAGTGCAACTGGAATCCCACTGTTAAATGCAGAGGAGAGAGCAGATAAGTGGAAAGAATGCATTGAAAGCCTCTATGAGGGTAAAGATTTGTCTGATGTGATAGAAGAAGAAACAGGAGTAGATTTAGAAAAGATAGGGGATCCAGTATTAGAATCGGAATTTAAAAGAGCTTTGGAGGACTTACGGTCAAATAAAGCAGAAGGGATAGATAACATTCCATCAGAATTTCTAAAATCATTGGGGGAAGTGGCAACAAAACGACTATTCACGTTGGTGTGTAGAATATGAGTCTGGAGATATACCATCTGACTTTCGGAAAAGCATCATCCACATAATTCCGAAGACGGCAAGAGCTGACAAGTGCGAGAATTATCGCACAATCAGCTTAACAGCTCATGCATCGAAGCTGCTTGCAAGAATAATATAGAGAAGAATGGAAAAGAAAATTGAGAATGCGCTTACTTATGACTCTATCTATAGTTTTACTAGACGTTGCCATGCGACATTTAACAGTTATGTCTATTGAGGAAACCCCGAGCACCAAGTGGTCGAGTATCATAAAAAATCACTAGTAATCTCCTACTGATTCTAATTTTTTTTTAATTCTGCTTAAAAATCATGTTGTAATCGGGGATCACACCACTAAAAGGAGAAAATTAAGTTTAAAGAACTCAGTTTATTGCATTAATTTGTCCATTTTCAAGAGCTACAAGCAGATAAAAGCATATTACGCAGAGACAGGCAGCAAACCAGCTTTGTTCGTTTTTTATCGTATACTATCAACGCACTGTTGTTCAGTTTTTAAGTTTTTAATTTATTACTGTTACCTTAATTTCCTTCCTCCTTTATTATTTTATAGAAATGAGAAACAAATCTTTGAAAGCAAAGGTAGCTTTCTGCTTCATTGCTACTTCACTTCGTAAAAATATTTCTACAATAAAAAGGATGGTGTGTGACGATAGGGAGAAACTACCGTAAAGTCTTACACACTAAACGTACCTGAAGCAAAGACACGCGGCAACAGGATCGTTATTGTCTCAGCAGTTCTGTACCATTTTTTACGTCATGGTTTTTTCTTTTTTCTTGCTCGTTTCTGTCAGCTTTGTTATTAAAATCGCACTGATCGGTTTTCCCTTTTTCTGTAATAACGCAATATTTCAAAGCACTGTAAATTGTACGAATAAAAATGATTCCTTTTTTAAAAAAGGTTTATTTAAAAACGTAGAATTTTAGCACTGCTGCTATGGCAAATTACATTTCTTTTGTTTTGCTCGGTTATTAGTAAAACATAATAAAGAACTGTTATAACCGAGACCAAAGAAATAACCGAAAAATATTGTTTATTAGAGGCTTGGGAGAGCCAGGCCTGACAAAACTCTACCATCTAATGAGCAAGATGTATGAGACAGGCGAAATACCCTCAGGGTTCAAGAAGAATATAATAATTCCAAGCCCAAAGAAAGCAGGTATTGACAGATGTGAAAATTACAGAACTATCAGTTTAATAAGCCACGGCTGCAAAATACTAACACGAATTCTTTACAGACGAATGGAAAAACTGGTAGAAACCGACTTCGGCGAAGATCAGTTTGGATTCCGTAGAAATATTGGAACACGTGAGGCAATACTGAACCTACGACTTATCTTAGAAAATAGATTAAGGAAAGGCAAACCTACGTTTCTAGCATTTGTAGACATAGAAAAAGCTTTTGACAGTGTTGACTGGAATACTCGCTTTCAAATACTGAAGGTGGCAGGGGTACAATACAGGGAGCGAAAGGCTATTTGCAATTTGTACAGAAACCAGATGGCAGTTATAAGAGTCGAGGGGCAAGAAAGGGAAGCAGTGGTTGGGAAGCGAGTGAGACAGGGTTGTAGCCTATCTCCGATGCTATTCAATCTGTATCTTGAGCAAGCAATAAAGGAAACAAAAGGAAAAAATTCAGAGTAGGAATTAAAATCCATGAAGAAGAAATAAAAACTTTGAGGTTCGCCGATGACATTGTAATTCTGACAGACACAGCAAAGGACCTGCAAGAGCAGCTGAACGGAATGGACAGTGTCTTGAAATGAGGATATAAGACGAACATCAACAAAAGCAAAACAGGATAATGGATGTAGTCGAGTTAACTCGAGTGATGCTGAGGGAATTAGATTAGGAAATGAGACACTTAAAGTAGTAAAGGAGTTTTGCTGTTTGGGGAGCAAAATAACTGATGATGGTCGAAGTAGAGAAGATATAAAATGTAGACTGGCAATGGCAAGGAAAGCGTTTCTGAAGAAGAGAAATTTGTTAACATCGAGTATAGATTTAAGTGTCAGGAAGTCGTTTTTGAAAGTATTTGTATGGATTGCAGCCATGTATGGAAGTGAGACGTGGACGATAAATAGCTTAGACAAGAAGAGAATAGCAGCTTTCGAAATGTGGTGCTACAGAAGAATGCTGAAGATTAGATGGGTAGATCACATAACTAACGAGGAGGTATTGAATAGAGTTGGAGAGAAGAGGAATCTGTGGCACAACTTGAGTGGAAGAGGAGATCGGTTGGTAGGGCATATTCTGAGGCATCAAGGGATCACTAAGTTGGTATTGGGGGGTAGTGTGGAGGGAAAAATCGCAGAGGGAGACCAAGGGATGAATACACTAAACAGATTCAGAAGGATTTACGGTGCATCAGGTACTGGGAGGTGAAGAAGCTTGCACAGGATAGAGTAGCATGGAGAGCTGCATCGAACCAGTCTCTGGACTGAAGACAACGACTACAACAACAACAACAACAGAGCTAAAATACCGGTATCGGTTTTAATCGATCGGTTTTTCCCATCTCTAGTGCCCACTCGCTGGCAGCAAGACATTTGACTCGAAAAGAGCGCAGTGGGGTGTTCTTATTACAGTCGTGGGAGAACAAAGAACGGAGGGTACATGGAGCGGACAGCGCTGGACTTGGGCCCGGCGCCAGAGACGTCAAATCTGTAGCGCCCGCCGGCAGCAGCCGAACGGCCCCGAGAGCCGCCGAGCGCCGCCGCCGCCGCCGTATCTTATCGCCGGAAGCCGGCTGTCGCGGCAATCACAGCCAGCGCCACACTACTGGCCCGCTCCGTCTTATACGGCGGGGCGCCGCCGCGCCGGGCTGCCAGCAGCCGGCGGCCCTGACCGCCAAACGGCCGCGTGGCCCGGATAGCCGCCGTGGGAACCCACCTCACTGCTCACATCACTGCCGCTGCCCGGGTCCGCAGTGCCGCCGTGGCCCACGGCACAGCACAGCACGGTTCGTAACGGGCTGGGGTCGCTTTCTTATCGCGACGGTCTCCTTATCACAGTCACATTTCTAACGAGCTCACTGGGAAACAGACCTATGCGGCAGAGCGTTGAGCCATTCAAATTGCACTACCAGGACGGTTCAAATGGTTCAAATGGCTCTGAGCACTATGGGACTTTATATCTATAGTCATCAGTCCCCTAGAACTTAGAACTACTGAAACCTAACTAACCTAAGGACAGCACACAACACCCAGTCATCACGAGGCAGAGAAAATACCAGGACGGACAGCATACAGTGTCTCCGGAAATTCTTGTAACAGGCTTCCAGAACTTGTAGGGGAACGTGAGTACATACACTACTGGCCATTAAAATTGCTACACCACGAAGATGACGGGCTACAGACGCGAAATTTAACCGACAGGAAGAAGATGCTGTGATATGCAAATCATTAGCTTTTCAGAGCATTCACACAAGGTTGGCGCCGGTGGTGACACCTACAACGTGCTGACATGGGCAAAGTTTCCAACCGATTTCTCTTACGCAAGCAGCAGTTGACCGGCGTTACCTGGTGAAACGTTGTTGTGATGCCCCGTGTAAGGAGGAGAAATGCGTACCATCACGTTTCCGACTATGATAAAGGTCGGATTGTAGCCTATCGCGATTGCGGTTTATCGTATCGCGACGTTGCTGCTCGCGTTGGTCGAGATCCAATGACTGTTAGCAGAATGTCGAATCGGTGGGTTCAGGAGGGTAATACGGAACGCCGTGCTGGATCCCAACGGCCTCGTATCACTAGCAGTCGAGATGACAGGCATCTTATCCGCATGGCTGTAACGGATCGTGCAGTCACGTCTCGACTCCTTAGTCACCAGATGGGGACGTTTGCAAGACAACAACCATCTGCACGAACAGTTCGACGACGATTGCAGCAGCATGGACTATCAGCTCGGAGTTGAGCTTTTAAGGGCTTAAGTCAGGGGAGTGCAGTAGGTTGAAAAATGGCTCTGAGCACTATGGGACTCAACTGCTGAGGTCATTAGTCCCCTTGAACTTAGAACTAGTTAAACCTAACTAACCTAAGGACATCACAAACATCCATGCCCGAGGCAGGATTCGAACCTGCGACCGTAGCGGTCTTGCGGTTCCAGACTGCAGCGCCTTTAACCGCAGGGCCACTTCGGCCGGCAGTGCAGTAGGTGGTACAGCACTTAGGAGCCCCATCAGTCAAACAAATCAGTAACAGCTTTCACTGTACGTGCTTGAGCATTGTCCTGCAAAATGTTGGTCAGGTCCTGCAGAAAGTGTCATCACTTCTGACTCTAAGCTAGTCGCAGATTTTGTTCCAAAAATGAGCAGCATAGCGACAGAAGTGATGACACTTTCTGCAGGACCTGACCATCAAGCACGTACAGTGCAAACCATCTGAACCGTTGGTGTCTTGATACATACTGTACCACTGACATAAAATGCGCCACTATTTGAGTGTACTTAGCGGTGCACTGGATTTCATATTGTAACATATATCTTGTTCAGAAATACTCCAACTTACAACGTTCCCTACTGATATCCATGCCTTTGTACTGATTTCCACTACTGTACGGCACAGCCGCCATCCTTAACGCGCCAGGGGTGTAACGGCTACTCTCCAAATAGTGGCTACGTGAACCAGAAGCGATCTTACGGTGTATCCAGTGGCACGTGCCAGCGTCATGTGATGAATGCATTCTGGCATCCGTTGTTCTCCTTGGAGCCTCCAAGCATCGAAACGCCTTCATAAGCAAAAGCAGGACGCTCAAGTGTTCAGTGTTTTCGTTGGACGCATCAATGTCGGCGTGGTGCCTTTCTGCTACCTCGTCAACGGAAGCCGCAATAATGGATGCCGTGCTGACAGTCGGTGGTGCTCCAGACCTTGTCGTATTGTCCAGCCGCATACTTTTTTCTTTTGCGTGGGAGAAGGCGAAACCGATACCGGTATTTTAGTTCTGAATAACTGATATTTTTCGGTATGTGTTTTATCTCGATTTTAACAGGTGTTTTTTACTTCTTTCTAATAATCGGGCAAAAAACTGAAATGTCAATTAACCATAACAGCAGTGCTAAAATTTTCTGTTTTTATATAGACCTTTTGTTTTAAAAAACGAGTAATTTATGTTCGTAAAATTTCCTTTGCTTTGAAGTACCGTGTTGTTATAGAAACTGGGAAAAGCAGTCAGTGTTGTTTTAATAACAATGCTGACAGAAACGAGCAATAATCACATGTCACAAGACTTCGTGCAGCATGGCTAAGAGGCAGTAATGCACCTGTTACTACGTGGCATGGCCTACTGCATGGTACGGGTGTACATGCAGTGTGCGAGACTTGCCCCATCTTATCTACATGGCAGTTTCATGCTGTCGTCACCGGACATTTTTGTATTGTAGAATAGCACCCTTCATAATCTGGAAGTATTTTACGATGCGTGGTACCAGTGAAGTAGGATGCTCCACTTCCTTCGCAAGATTAAGAACAACAGGAGCCGCAACAAACTTGCGACATCTTGTAAGGAGAAAAAAACTGAACAATTGATTCACAGTTCGCAATAAAATTTGAAAGTAGCTTATCCGTTGCCTATCTGTGTAGTAGACCTTTATCTGCTTGTAGCACTCGAAAACGGACAACACGAAAAATAGTGTTCTTCTACGTCAGTTTTCACCTTTTAGCACTGACTGTTCCTAGTGCCCAAATAGTGGTATGCTCCTAGATTACAACATGATACTTGAGCAGAGTGTCAAAAAATTAAAATCAATAGGAAAATACTGACGATTTTTTGTAGTATTAAACCACTCATTCACTTTCTGAGAAATGCAGCGAACAGTGGGCGGATTAAGTTTTCTTTTTATATGCCTGTTTTAGTACTTTGATTCCATGTATTTATATGTTTGTTACTAGATATAATAGTAATAAAGTCTATCTATAAATACAAAAATTAAACATTATAAGTCGGTAATTAAACCAATAATGCTATATGCCAGCGAAACCTTGACGCTTAAAAGGAAAACAGATATGGAAAACCTGAAGAAAGAGGAAAGGAAAATCATTAGGAAAATTCTGGGACCGAGATGGACCAAAGAGGGGTATAGATTACAGAAAAATTCTAAAATTGAAGAATATTCTAACATAGAGATAGACATGAGGAAGAGGCGTCTAAAATTCTATGGCCACATAATGAGACTTCCCGATCACAGACTTACAAAAAAAATAGTAAGATACGTAGCAGCCCTTGTTAATGGAGGAGAATGGATCAAAAATGTAAAGAAAGATCTGGAATTAGCCAACATTACTACTGAAGACATGAACAAAAGAAACAATTTCAAACTTAAAGTTGACAAATGGGAGGTCAAACCAGAGACAAAAGCGCCGAGAACTGGAACAAAATGGAGCGAAGAAAGAAAAGCTGAATTCTCGCAAAGAATGAAGACCTGGTGGGCAAACAAGAAGAATAAGAAGCCCCAGAAGTGAACCATCTTTACTTAGCGTCTTCCATGTTGGGAGCTTTACGACTAATAATAATAATAATAATAGTAATAAAGAACTGAGAAACGGTTATTTCATAAACCGTCCATTTCGACCGGATTTAAAACTCACGTTAAACTGGAAAAAAAGATATAATATAACCGAAAATCGGTTGTTTCACCGATAACGGCCGTCCCTACAGCATACGTGTCTTGGTGCAAATAGGCCCATTTCCTGATTCAAGATGCGGTGGCGTCGTTGTGCGATCTGCATGACGGAGCGAACAACGGTTGCCCTCTCGAGCGCTGGCATCGCAAGGTCTCTCAGATCCTGCATGGCGCCCAGCAAGGTCTTCCCGAATTCATAGAAGCTATGTTTCCGTGACAGTTGTGGGACCTCGCCAACGCGAGCAGTATCTCGCAGGACGGTAATCCGAGAGCCTCCCGCTGTCGAATTCCGACATTTGGTGGTAGAAATTCACCCTTCTTATACTGGGTGGTTGTAACTAAAGTGCGGCTACTCACAGAGGTCCAGTGTTAACTGTAATTATCGTATGGCAGCGGAAACTCGATAGATACACTATTGCGTTAACGTGGAACCGATACACGCAGGAAAAAAATTAGTTCCAATTTAGGCCACCTGCTACAAATCTGGCGCTGTGAATGCAAGAAAGACATAAATAAACGTTTCTAAATGTAATGGAAACGGTATGTGGGGAGAAAATGCTAAGAAAGTCGTCATGTTGGTTTCATTATCAACCGCCTCATACACAATTTGTTCAACGTGAGAGCCAGAGACGACGAAATGGTGTATGGCGCTAGATTTGTACATGGCGGCCAAATTTGGAACTAATTTTTTTCGCAGCCTGAATCAGTTCTGCAGTAATTCATTAGCATACCTACAAAGTCTCGCTGCCATACGATGATTACAGACCATACCAGACCTCTCTGAGTACCTGTACTTTAATTATAACTACCCTGTACTTTTCAGAAACAAAAACAGACAAATTCGATTTCTGAATCACAAATCTGCTGCATGATCTGTCCTTACATCGGATGTAAGAGATAACTGTTGTTTACAATGTACCGCAGTGCTGCAGGGGACGTCGAGACAAACAATTAGATATTATAATAACCAATACGAAGAGCTGATGATGGTAACATAGTGTTAGCGAAACCGGTCATCCAAAAAACAGTGTTTTATTGCGATCTTGGCTAAGAAGTTGTTGCTCCTAACTGTGGTCTGTCAAAACGGGAAACAAACACATATCGGCCTGCAAAACTCAGCTGCTCTACAGCTTGTGCATGCTGTGCGGTATTTTCAGTATCCTCCAGCTCTCTTACACATTTACAGTTTGATCTGAATTTTGCTCTCACATGCACAGTAGCTTTGTAGTAATAAAGCCGCCAAACAAAATAACAATTGTTAATTTCATGCTCTTAAAATTCACAATACTTTGAGGTAAAATTTACACAAAGGTGAATTTTACATTTTGTAAGTATTAGGACAAGGAGTTGTTAATATTTATGGACGATTTCAGCCAATATCTAGCGCGACGCATTGGCTGGAGCTTGGTTGGCTTTTGTTAGCCAATTCGAGGCTGTTTCTTAGCTTCATAGACCATAATTGTCCTGCATCAATTTGTTCGTCTCCACATACACCACTGTGGTACGTTACAAACAGTTATCGTTCACACCCTGCGTACAGAACATACATGGGGTTAATCCTACATAACTGTGCAGCTGCACTGTAACGCTAACTATTCGCATATCCAAGCTTGTAATGGCAATTTTACGTTTTTAAAAGCCATATTGACTGTTAATCGACCGTGCCTGTTTAAGAGACATGAAAAGATTTTCAAATACCGCTACCAGTCACCAAACTTAATAAATACTTAAATTATTTGCCGGCCGAAGTGGCCGTGCGGTTAAAGGCGCTGCAGTCTGGAACCGCAAGACCGCTACGGTCGCAGGTTCGAATCCTGCCTCGGGCATGGATGTTTGTGATGTCCTTAGGTTAGTTAGGTTTAACTAGTTCTAAGTTCTAGGGGACTAATAACCTCAGCAGTTGAGTCCCATAGTGCTCAGAGCCATTTGAACCATTTTTTTTTAAATTATTTAATTAGTAACTTGTGTCAGGGTTAGACATCATCAGGTGGCCGCAAGTATTGGCGTATGCTGTGGTCATGCTGTGGACTAACAGAAGGATACCCAAATAAAAGGCAGCATCTCTCCCTATGTTGATCTCTCGTTCACGTAAAAAAATTTAAATATAATTCGTCCACAAAACAAGTGGACCATTCTGTTATTCAAACTATCGCCGGCCGATTGTAAGTAAATTTTATGAAAAATAAATAAATACTATTTTCTTTGAGAATAAACACAGGGACAGTGATGCGACAGGAACAGTGATGTAATGCATGAGTTTGACAGGGAGTCGACTGTCGATGCCTGGTAGCGCCGGATATTCTCAATAGCTCTACTGACTAAGTGCTGATCTGTAGTCGCTCAGTGAAAACATTCCAGTGTTTTAGAGACACTGGATGCCACACTTGAGAATATTAGCAACGATTCCTACAGCGGGAAAGCGCGAACTATTACACTTTAATCGCCCGAACACATGAGCTGAATGTAGAGTTACAGTGAAAACCTAAGATGATTCCAGTGAAGATATCGAGATCGACGTAGAAAGTAAGAGGAAATTAATGTGGAGCACAAAATAGAAATTTTGTCTTATTAATTTCAGTAACATGTTTAAATTTTCTGTCTGTAAACTGAAAAACTACACCCACGATAATGATAGTAAGTATTGCTATCATTATTATTATTATTATTATTATTATTATATTATGATAAAGAGAAAAAAATTGTAATTTAGTTGCCCCAAAGAATTCCTCAGCATTTTTGTTTTACGGTTCTTAATTATTGGATAGAATGAGGTGGCCTAATGGGGGACTGGAATTTGTTGCTGCATCACTGGACGCGGATGCCTGTGCACTAACGTAATTATTCGTTAATAATTAACTGAATTTATGTATTATGCTCTTGTGTGACTGAAACGTGTGACGTGTGGCACGGTCGCTTGCCTTCCAGAGAAATATTTGCAGCGAGCGTAAAATACGTTGTAAATGTAAACTTCTCTCTGGAGTTTTGTATCCTAATACTTCAAATTGTGACCTTCCTTACGTTGTCAACAGTTCATTTCCGTTATTTATTTAGACAAAAAATGCGGTTTGCACCTATTTCCCACATATATCTTAATGAACATAGTATCAACGAACCTGCTGTTCTGTGAATGTAGTTATTCGCAGAAAATTTAAGTATACATAACAAGCTGCATAAAATTCGGAAATGTGTATAGCCAATACCGTACCTCAGCTAAAGAGGACTATTTATAGCGCATTTTCAGGCTACTGGAAATATTTTTCGGAAACAGATCCGAGAGCATATGCAACAGACACCTCAATTTTCACTCCTCCCGCAGACGAAAACATAAACCCAGAAAACTGTTAATCAGGCAACTGAAAACATGACAACCTGAAACGAACAAAAATATTTCTAATCTGTTTACCTCTGGAGTGATATTCGGAAAACCTGCTTATTGTTGATAGTTATAGGAGAGGTGTACCTTCCGCCCACTTATAGGAAATAAAAACTTGCTTGTTACTGGTCGCAGGTCGCACCTGTCCCCAGAACAACAGGCGACCATTTAACAGATCGAGATTACGCAGCTTCCCGTGTGATACGACGCTGAACCGTGGCGCCAACGCTCAAGGTTATCTTCCGGAAACAAACAGATAATGAACGATCGGAAATTAACCGCAGTGACTTCCGCGACACGGTACACTTGTCGCCCGAGGTGTGCTGATACAACGAAGCTGATAAAAACTAATTCGGCTAGAAGCGTAGTTAGTTGAATGCTCAAAGGGATTCCAAGACGAGCCACATGATAAAGCCATATTACTGGCAACACACCAATGTTGTAATCAACATTCACGGCGTCTGTCTGTTTATGTGTGGATATTGCATCGCGCTCACTTGCTATGTCAATTGTCGTTCCATTACATTTCATGTCTGAATGAAACAGACTCGGTAGAAGTAGACAGATGTTGTTACAGAATGTTAAAACTCTCAATATCTTCACATTTCATGTCCGTGAACAACAGAAGCTACATGACAGGTCTTTGACATTCATTTAAAGAAAAAGAAAGCTAAATCTTCATTCTGAATTTCATCGTACCGCAAAAATTTTATTGTATTAAGCTGTTGATAAACAACGAAGAAAATAATGGATCGATTTAAGCAGGCAATAAGTGTAGGAAGAGTCTTCAGCATTCTCTTCAAGGGCTTAAACAACGAACTCTATGTTGGCAAAATTCATTCGAAAAAAATCTGTAACAAGCACTTACATAATAAACAAACGGACAATTATTTTGTAATATTCCTTTGATTCATACAATTAATTTGCAGTTTTATAACTTTTTAACGCTTAGTTATGCTCAGACCATAATGCTAGTTTAGAATTTTCTGGGAACGATCAAAGATTGACTTCAACTGTAAAATGATTGTGACAGTCAAATAAACATCATAAAAATAAAAAACTATTTCAAAAGTGAAACCAGTGAAACAGTCAGCGACTCAAAGAAATTCAAAGCTCAAAAACAAATATCTTTGATTATTTTCCCAACAATATAAAATGGAAAATGTCTTACAGGTAGCAAAGCAGACATTTAATTTCATCCTTTGGACAAGTTCTTCATATACGAATACTTAATTAAAAATCTTGGTGCTGTATGTAGCGTAATTGAAAAGTATATTCACTTTGTTGTGAAATCTATGTTTCACATGTAAAATGATCGGCGACAATGATAAATACGGTCGCATTTATTAAATTTAATCCAATATGACAACTAATACTCGTATTCTCTAAATGGGGAGCAAGTAGTCATTCACACAAACCTAAAAAGTAAACAACACGTTCCAAATCTGAATGGAAATGAAACACAGTCTAACAAAAGTGACATATAATAAAGAAAAGTACAGAACTACCAACTCTCGCCGGCAGTTTTAACAACTGAAATGTTATGAATGCAAACAAATGCTACACGCTCATAGCTCTTAGCTGAAGAGTGTTGGTCCAATAGGAAAGCTATCCAACTTAGAAACCACGTAATCAAGCGAAGACCTAAAAGAAAACCAAAGACGTTTTGTAGATCAATATACGCGTGGAACCTATTACTATAATTTCATTTTCACTGTTGTACTGAAGTGATATGCAGAGGGATTGAAGAACATGTATAGACTGTTCTTAAAACTGGTTTTTTGAATTCCCGCGAGATATTAGACGTCTGCCATTTCAACGTTTACAGCATTCCTGTTGTACTCTGCCGCTAGTCAAACAAGCTTACCACCACTCTCACTGCCTATATTCTCTGAAAAGTGGACTGTAAGAAAATGTTCGGAATAGTTATTAGTTTGAGGGAGGATTCGAACGACAGAAGACAGATTCTGCAGCCCTAAGGGAATAAGAAACTTCTGATAAAATAGGACTAAAAAAATGTAATTATTAGTAGGGTTTCTATTCTTATAGCAGGTTTATGTCTCAACAAAATACGAAATTTTAATTGCCACCCGCTTTCATTAAATACAAAGCTCTTTTCTGGACCGGTAGTAGGTGTTAATCGCAATTATGAATAGCTACACATCGTTCGCACCGTCATTTAAAATAGTTTTCTTTGTAAATAACTCCTTGTATACTTCGTATTTAATCATATGAACGATGTAATTTGAAGCCGTTAACTGGATAAAGGAGTCATTCACATTCTGTTAATACTATATAGTACTATAGAAAGAGATAAACAAACTCAAAAATCAGCTCAGCTCTACTGTCGAGTTCATAATTTACTCTGAGATGAACAGGCCCCTTAAGATTAAAACAGACTCTCCTTCACAGTTTATCCCCACAGTAATGCATGGTATAGGAACCCGCACAACTAAACAGATCGACAAGAAATTGCGAGCCGCAGGAATGAAGTTCCAGAAAACTAGGAATGATAGGGTGACAAATGAAAAAAGTAGTGGAAGATGTTGGGCTGTACACTTTCTTAAAAGAACAAGTGACAGGTGCGTGTTAGCGACGGTTTGGCCACATCAAAACAATGGGCGAGGGAAGGATAGCAAAACGACAGCTACACACAGATGTGACTGTCAGAAAACCGGTGGTAGACCAAGAAGAGATGGCTGGATTAAGTGAAGGAAGATATAGAAGCAAGAGATTAGCTGGGATACAGTCCGTAGAAAGGAATGGCACTCGGAGAGACAGAATTGGAGAGCGCTCGTAAAACTCACAGACCGAGGTGTAAAACTGATTATGACTATAAAATGAGGTATTTTACACATACCTGTTTATTTATTTGTTTTATGCGCCCAGGAATCTCATAATAAAAAAATAATAAATTATATTACAATAAATAAAAATACGTTGACTTCAAAAAAGCTTATGATTGCATCCACAGATCTTCTATGCTGGACGTATTAAAAAATTTTGGACTCCATCCCAAACAAATAAAAATGATGAAATTAACCCTTACAAATATCAAGTCCAAAATAAAATTCAGAGGAGAACTATCTGAGCAATTTACGATTATAACAGGGTTAAGACAGGGATATGTTCTATCACCGCTGCTCATCAACTGCGCTCTTGAATACTTGATGAGAGAATAGTACAAAGAGAATCCTAAAGGCATAACAGTTGGAACCAAGAAATATGATGTAAACCTAAGTTGTTTGGGATTCCCAGATGACTTGGCATTACTAGGTAATAATGTACGAGAAGCTAGAAATCAAATAATGAGCCTGCAAAATATAGCGCAAAAATCAGGACTCCAGATATCTTTCGAAAAGACCGAGATTATGGTAACAGACTCGCTACTAATAGACCACATAACAGTAGACAACAGAAAAATTAAAATAGTGAAGCAATTTAAATATCTTCGAGAGATTATAACACACAACTCGGATGTAAAACCCGCTTGGCAAGAAAGAACCAATAAAATAATAGAAGCTCAAAACCTAACATGGTCTATCAATTCAAACAAAATTAAGACACTACAAGATTGTGGTTCAGCCATAGGTAAAATATGCAAGCGAGACTCTTTCTAAAGTCATCAGAGAAACAGTCGACAAAATACTAAAAGTAGAGATGGAGCCCATCACACATACTATAGGTAAAAAGAGGATTTCTCTCTTTGGCCACATAATGAGGACACCAGAAACCAGATTAGCAAGAAAAATTATGCAGAAACTGTGGAATCTGAAGCAACAGATAGGATGGATCAAGGAAGTTATAGAGGATATGGAAGGACTAGACATAACCATGGATGATCTGCAAAACAAGACTGAAAATCTTAAGAAACTGAAAGTCAAGAAAATAAGATTTAAACCAAAAGTAGATAAACGACACACAATGAAAAGGGCATTTACAGATGAGGAAAGACAGGAAAGATCAGAACGAATGAAAAGATGCTGGGCAGTTAGGAAAGAACGAAACATGCGCTTACTGAAGAAGAGGACCAGAATATGGTTGACTAAAGTGGTCCAATGAGGCCTCAAAAGCAAATAACAATAATAATAAATAAAAATAGAATATAGCAATACAAAATCATAAAAATAATTAAAAAAATCTGCAAAACGCTACTAATTTTCTATTTGACAGGGCGTAAGTTCCAGAATTCTGCTGTCTTGATGGTCTTATCACTTACCGCATATAGATCTTCTGTGATGCGAGGATCGGGCTGGTTTCTGCAGACCAGAAGATGTTGTGGGCCCTGCAGAATTCATCTTCATTCATGAAGTCCCAATTCCTAAGGTTCGTCTTGCATTGTACCACTCCTGTCGTCAATCGGCTTAGTGCCTTCCAATTCACGTACGCAGATGAAATTCGGCAGTAGGTTTGTTTTTGATGTTCTCCTCAACAATTCGGGTAACTTAATTTCGCCATAGCTCTGTTCGTTGAGTTCCAGTTGCTGATGGAATTGCTGATGTGCACAAGAAACTCCTCCTTGACCTCAGCCTTTGTTTCCGCGGTTGATGTCCGGACAGGCGACGTCTGGGATCGTTTCTCTGCTTCTTTTTTACCCTTTCTGTGGCTGTTCTCCTGTCAACGTCAGGTGGCGTTATACCCCTAATTTGATAAATTTTCGCGACAGGCGTTGGTCGTAGGCAGCTAGTCATAATGCGTCCAGTCTTATTCAACGCCACATCCACCTGTTTGACCTGTGTGGAATATCGTCAGACTGGTGCTGCGTGGTCTGCTGCAGAGAAGCATAATGCCAGGGCAGATGTACGGAGCACGTTCGGCTGTAAGACCCAGGTGGTGCCAGATGATGATGTTCTGCGCACACAGTTTTAGCTTTGTTCCTTGGCAGTAAACTTTGAACGTGAGACTAAAGTCCAGCTTCACTCCCAGGTATTTTGGAGCACCGTAGTAGCATAGTTGTTGCCCTCTTCAGGTAATATTTAACTTCTTCCTCGCTTTCTGAAAGGTACAGACTTACGTCTCCCCGGACTTCGGCTTGAGGTGGTTAGTGGTTATCATCATAATGCTTCCCGAGGTCTTCGAGGGCTGCTATCAGCTTCGTCTCCGTATCCTAAAAGGTTTCGCCTTGAACTGCGGTTATTGTGTCATTTGAACAAATAAAAGTTATTGTTACCAGGTTGATAGGTTATTCGTTAGAGTAGATGTAGTACGGCAGGGTTGTCAGTACGCTATCTTAAGGTAGCCCATTCTTCAAGCTCCTCCATCGGCTCTTTTTATTATGCACAGTGACAAAAAACTTCGTGTTTTGCAGCAAACACTGAGTAAACTGCCTTAAACTATTGTCTTCCGCGACTGAATGTATCTTAATAATCATCTTCTTCTTGTAAAACTTTGAACATAGCTGCTAAGGTTCAGTGACCGTGTCAGAATTGTATTAGAACAGATAAGCCCTCGGGCACAAATATTAAGTCAAAATTGACCAGGTTTAGACGCTACTATGAGCGTCGTCTTCAGAATTAAACTAACTGTTCTAATGTTCAATGTTTTAGAACAGTTAGTTTAATTCTGAAGAGAGACGCTCATAGTAGCGTCGAAACCTGGTCAATTTTGACTTAATATTTGTGACCGAGGGCTTATTTGTTCTAATATAATCATCATCTTGTGGTTGGCGGTGCTGGCAGATCTATGAACGGCACCTACGAATCCATCTTCTATGTACTGAGGCTCATTAACGATTTGACCATAGCATGATTTTCCTGGGCCGAAACCTGACTGCTCATTTACAAGACTTTTTATCAACATGTTGTTAGATGCGATTGAGAATCATCTTGTCCAAGACTTTATACAACTGGCTGAGGAGAGGAATGGTCGAAAGTGTTATGTTAAAGAAATATGTTTACTATATACGCATGTAAGTAATCTACCTTGAAAATATTGAATCTATACCGTCAATCGTTTGAGGAGAAATGAGTGTTGTATACTTCTTATAAAATTTAGTTCTTAGGTTATGATGCGTTTCCATTCTCACCGAACCAGCCATCATCCCCTCCTGGATATATTTCTGGCAATACTCATGCTTTTCGCGTTGCTCTCCCTTCCCTCAAAAGAAACTCATAATCTTTGAGCTGTTGTTCAAACGAAGATGGCAAACTTCCTGTTAAATTAAAGCTGTGCACCGGACTAGCACTCGAATCTGCGACCTATGCCATTCGCGGGCAACTGTTCCACTGACTGCGGTACCCAAGCACGACTCACGACACGTCCTCACAGCTTCGCTTCCACTGATACTGCTTCTCTCGCCTTCAAAACTGCACAGTAGTTCTCCTGCGTGTCTCCATAGAGGAGAGGAGTGTTAGTCCCGTAAGGTGCACAGGAGAACTGTCAAGTATGGAAGATGGGAAAACAGGTACTGGCGGAAGTGAGTCGCCCTTTCATAGCTCAGGCGGTGGAGCACTTGCCGCCGAAAGCCATACGTCCCAGGCCCCAGTGCTGGCGAATGTATAGTTCTAATCTGCCAGGGTAGCGTTTCCTCTCTTACGATCAGAAGATGCTACTGCGACTCGTTACAAAGACGGACACAGTAATCAAGCAAGTTTTAGTTTGCGGAGAGTTACGTCGATTGAACCGCAAGGACAAATTCGAGCAAACTGGACTTGAGTCTTCCCTAGGTGGAGGCTTGCTTACCTAAACTCTTTCTAAAGCTGCCTCGATGTCCCCATTCAATTCCTTCTCCGCAGGCCATAGCTGACAGGTGATTTAAATACAGTTGACTTTGGAGCGGCTTTCGGGAATACTATTACAATGGCCTATAAAGTCTCGATAGAAGAGACAATACCTCATTTACTAATTCAAACCAAAATGCGCAAAATCCGTTTCAGAGTCAACCCTTACGAGAACCATTCTGAATTCAGTAACGATCTGATTATAGCCGTTCCAGCACCATAATATTCACAAAGCAGTACACTGTATCTGTTTCTACGTTTCTTCAGTTGCAATCATCGGGTTGTTCAGAGTAAATCGTTAGGTTTTTTTCTTAAGCGAAATGTAGCACTCATAATGTGTACGTGTTCACAATCTGGGTGTCAGTCCTAGACTAGGTGGAAAGGTTTCCTGAGAAATGTTCAGCTTTAACTCACTTTTAATTAACCAAAATAACCACTCTTCACACAGATATGTTGCATCTATGAAGGCCAGTCTGAGATACCGTACTAGGCGATCCTGTTTCCCGCCTCACAGCGCAGGGTATACGTTCGTGATTGGTTGGCTGAGTCCGCCAATCATTCGTAACTACAGTAACTATTTTCTTTAATCTTTGCAGGTCAATTTTTAATAACTGAAATTGCAATTATATAGACATCAGAGCGGGTCTCCAGCATCATCATACTAGTTTCTTAGTAACATAAACATTAAATATTAATATCAGAAGTTATGCACCTTGGCTCCAAAACGCATACGGTATTGCCCGCTATCTGTCGTCTCTCAATGACAACTCAGCATATTCTCATCGCTTTGCCACACTCTCGGTCAATATGGTGCGACCGTCTGTCACACGTGGAGTGTGTAACTTGTCTCCCCTACCGGCTCACAAAGCCACACCAGCGTGAGCAGTCAGGCACGCTATTATAAATCATGGCCTGCAATGCAGCAGAAACACCACACTAGATAGTTCAAATCAGCACACACTCCGCTGCACAGTGAAAATTTATTTAGTTTGACGAACACAGACTTACATCTAAACAGTGCACAGTTGACGGTTTATATAGTGCTGTATCTTCACACATTCATACATGTCTGAAGGCACAGACATTGTCACAGTCAATTACAGATGCGCTAAAATTAAGAAAAAGTTGCATATTGCGATTGTACATTGTACATTGACGTATGAGAATTTGTGCCCGACCGGGACTCGAACCCGGACCACTGATTTATCACGAGTGTTCGCCTTAACAACTTTTTTAATTATTATTACATCGCTAGCGGTCGCCTCACCTTTTCTTTAGAAAAAAAAGTGGTGCAGTTCATTCAGACATGGACTATGGGTAAACGGGAACCGAGGAGAATAAAATCATTTGAGATGTGGTGCTACAGAAGAATGCTGTAAATATGGTGGACTGTAAGTTAAGGAATTAGTAGGTTCTCCGCAGAATCGGTGAAGAAAGGAATATACGGAAAACACTGACAAGAAGAAAGTACAGCAGGATGATAGAGCATCTGTTAACACATTACGGAATAACTTCCATGGTACTAGAGGGAGCTGTAGAGGGCAAAAACTGTAGAGAAAGACAGAGATGGGATACATCCAACAAAAACTGAGGACGTGGGAAGTATTACTCTGAGCTGAAGAGGTTGGCACAGGAGAGGAATTCGTGATGGCCCGCACCAACCAGTCAGAAGACTCTTAACTTTAAAAAAAAAAATCCGTCGTGTTTAAACAATTAGTTACAAATGAGTGAAATGCTAAATTTAAATATAGTTTCACTAACAGCATTTTTTCCGAATATTCTGGCACGCCTCCAGGACCAATCCAGACAATATGTCACTAGCCACAGCCGTAATGCTCACATAATCCGCGATTCTCGCACAGGGTGACAAATATTACGTCGTCATTTTAGCTCGCCGAGGCATGGATACATCATTGATGGTGACAATGTCTATATTTACTCACTGTCTGTATCTTTAAAATGCAATGGCCTTCAGACATGCACGTCCTGGTCCGGCACATATTTTTGCGTGTCGCAAACAGCTGACATCAGTGTATAGTTGCAATATGCGACTATTTCGTAATGTTTATCACATCTGTGTTCGTCAATGACAGTGTCTGTTCCCTAAGATATGCATACATGTCTGAAGGACATTGTATTACGAAGATACAGATACTGTACACACACAGAAATTGCAACCATCAATGATACATCCATGCCATAACGGGCTAAAATGACGATATTTGTCTCCCTGTGCGAGCATGAGGGTTGTGACTACGTGACGTATGAAGGGTTGGATCGGTACTGGAGGCGTGTTCGGATAGCCGAAGTTGTTAAGGCAACCGCTCGCAATAAACGGGAAATTCAGGAGTCCCGGCCTGGCACAAATTTTCATGTGCCGCAAGTAGCTGACGTCAGTGCAAGGTCGCAGAATGCGAACCTATTTCGTAATATAAATAATGATTTATTTTAAAAAAAAAAAGATGTGACATCATTTAAATTCTTTCTGAAGTCTTAACTACCACACCGCAAGTGGGGTCATTACGGTTACTGGCACACCGGAAATGCGGGAGCAGGCTTTGCAGAAAAGCCATCAGAGTATTGGCGAGTACAGGAACGAGGCAATCGCTGTTAGCCGGCCGTACGAGAGGGACAGTGAGTGTGGGAGGGTGTGGGGGAGGGAGAGGGGGAGTGGGGTTGGATCCCGCGGTCTCTGGCGGTGAACCGCCGGCGGCGGCAGCGCCTGCATGTTTCAGCGCAGCCTGATGGCCGCACATCACGGGTGCAGCGGCCGCGGACAGCGGACGGACGAGAGGAGAGCCGCGCCGCGCCGAGAGAGAGAAACGAGGTCACCAAATCAAATAACATTTCGCGCCCCCCGCCGGGAGTCGAAATTGATCCTCCCGAATGCAAAACAGATGCGCTGCGCCGCGCCCGCTGCACTCGGCGCGGATTGCTGCCGCCTCATTGGCGCTGCCGATGCACGCCGCTGCGCGCGACTGCAGCGCCGCGCTGCGGCACGCTCTGGCGGCGGCGGCGCGTAACTCGCTAGCGCGCGCGGTACCCGTAAAAACCCGGCCGTCTTATCTGGTAGGCACTGAGCGCTAGTAAGGCCGTTATTACCCTATCATATTTCTTTGTGATAGTTAAAATGTCAAATATCTATGTCAAAAATAATTGACAGTGTAATAGGTAACATTGTCAAATCTCGCCTTTCTCGAAAGAAATATGATCAAATCTAGAGCCTTGCCATAGATTTTATCATTAAAGTCGTTCGTCTTCTGTTCGTTGCAGTGTGAGATGTAGCCGCTTGAAGCGCTGGCACCGCTACAGTTATCTGACGTCTCTATTCTTATTTGTAAAATTGGCCTCAGAGTTTAGTTGGTGTATTCCTTCGACTCATTTTAATAACCTCACTTCAAATGGGATGGGGGGGTGAGCAAGGTGCACATTAATCGTGTGCTGATGGGCAGGTGCTGCAGGTGACTTCATATCCACAACCACAGTTACAGCTAACCACCTTTACATCTGGAAACATCCAGACAGCTTTCCAGCAAGCCGGAATAGAGAAGGTAGTCACACTCTAAAATAAAAAATCTTAGCTTTCATTTCTACTTTTTCTAATTACTTTTGAATACATTATGGGAATGGCAGTGATCAATGTGTTACAAATATTTACTATTAAAAACAGTCTTGATCACGATTTATTTATCAAGGTGGCCGGTTTCGACCACTGCTGTGGTCATCTTCAGACCATTGAGTAGGAACCTCTTTCTGTTGGAGAATCACTACAGAAAGAGGTTCCTACTCAATGGTCTGAAGATAACCACAGCAGTGGTCGAAACCGGTCACCTTGATAAACAAATCGTGATCAAGACTGTATTTAATAGTAAACTACTTTTTCTATTTTTGAACTCTGGATGCTACTAGTTAAAAACTGCATCATCTGTTTCGTACTTCTTATTAATTTTGTTCTTATTGGTACGCTAATTCTATAAATTAAATTATTCAACGTGATGTCTGGGTGTTGTGTGATGTCCTTAGGTTAGTTAGGTTTAGGTAGTTCTAAGTTCTAGGGGACTAATGACCATAGATGTTAAGTCCCATAGTGCTCAGAGCCATTTGAACCAAATTATTCAAAAAAATAGTTCTTATTGCTCATATAGTGTACTAAGCACATTTTTGCCTTCAGATATTCCTTTGCAAAAACAGACATAATGTCTGATGGGATACCGCAATCACTCGTTAAACAATGTTGCTTATGATCCGTCTTGATTGCAAAAATATTTATTCGCATGACCGGTTTCGGTTCCTCTAGAACCGTCTTCAGATCTGAAACGACAATGATACTAATTAACTATTTCACAAATGCAAACCTTTTTCATCCTATCCGATCAACATCAAATGTACCAGAACGTACTTGCAATTTCGGTTACAGAAGTAACCCGTCCACACACACAGCAACCTTCACATGCTGCGTCACATTAAATTGGTTGGTAGAATGCACGTCATTTATATTAATCATAAAACTCTTACCGACAGGTGGCGCCTGATACATTTGTTTCATTACATATGTACAAACTGTATTACGTAGATTTTTCTAATTTACTTTTATCTCTAAAAATACTTAGTTAAAGTCTGTAGTTGTCAAGGTTAAAATCTGTACTCGTCAAAATTAAAATACACAACAAAATTATCATTTTTGTACGATCGAAAACAAAGGGCGATTTCTATATCCATGGTGCTGGTGTAGACCTTTTTTCCTCCATGGTCTGCTTCCGTGGTTCTCGCTATTTCGGTGTTGTGCCGTGAGCCGTTCAGTAGCCTGATGTCCATCGCCGTGGGTACGAGGGCCGTGCAGGAGGGCTCCGTTAACGACGTTAGGCGCTGCACGCATCTTCCAGCTGTTGCACCGTGCACCATCTCTCATCCTTTGACTTGGACTTCTGTACGCAACAGTGATCATCTCAGTAAGTCGTCATAAATACTAAAATAGGCTTTATGACTGAACTCGCTTTGCTCGTTGAGGATTAAATCCTGATCTTTCTTTTTGTGGGTGTATATTTCAACTTCTTCCAAAATGTTAAGAAACCGTCACTTATGAGCTCTATGTAGGATGTCTAACTTTTGTTCAATGTTCGTGACTGAGTGCTTTAAGGTAGCCAAAAGCGCCCGAAACGCTGTTTTGTAACAAATGTACCAGACGCCAACTGTCGGTAATAGTTTTATAGTTAATATAAATGACTTGCATTCTGCCAACCAATTTAATGTGACGCAGCATGTGAAGGTTACTGTGTGTGGACGGGTTACTCCTGTAACAAAAATTGCAGGTATGTTCTGGTACATTTGATGTTGATCGGATAGGTTGAAAAGGGTTTGCATTTGTGAAATAGTTAATTAGTATCATTGTCGTTTCAGATCTGAAGATGGTTCTAGAGAAACCGAAACGGGTCGTGTGAATAAACATGTTTGCAATCAAGACGGATTATAAGTAACATTCAGATATTCCTCCTTCAGTGCTTTATGCATCGTTTCACACGTTTCTGTAATTATTTTGGTTAATGCGCACTTTGGTATTCGAGTGCTAAATTGTAAACGAGAGTCACTCTCTCCCGTATCAACAAATCACAGTGTTATGGTTCAAATGGTTCAAATGGCTCTGAGCACTATGGGACTTAACTGCTGTGGTCATCAGTCCCCTAGAACATAGAACTACTTAAACCTAACTAACCTAAGGACATCACACACAGCCATGCCCGAGGCAGGATTCGAACCTGCGACCGTAGCGGTCGCGCGGTTCCAGACTGTAGCGCCTAGAACCGCTCGGCCACTCCGGCCGGCAGTGTTATGGTGAGGCTGTCTTCTGCACATACAGCATTTCTCAAGTGAGTATTCTGTTTTGTAATATGAGAACCACTTTGCTGAGAAAGTACTGAAAAGCACTGTCATCCATTTATAAGTAATTTAAAAAGTCTTCACGTCCTCCCTTGCAGCTCTCGTAATAAATTCTGCTGAATGCTTTTACTGTCTCGACCTGAAACCCACTGGTTCGCCCAAGTATGTTTAGTGTTTTCCGCCGCTTCTCTTCCAAATTCACACACAACGCAGTTGTGGTACAAGCGACTGCAGCGTATAATAACAAGTTGTTGTTGTCCGCCATCTTTAACTTTGACGAGAAATATTATGACAGTTTAATAGCTCTTATAGCGCCACGTCAAATATCTTTGTCAAAGAAATTTGATGAATATTTGATCATATTTCTTTATCAAAGAAGTATGACAGCGTAATACCGGCCTAAAGAAGGTTTGTGCCGCTGCGCACCAAGCTTCCCATTTAAGTATGACGTAATCACTAGATGCTATTGAGCGCATTCGGTTTACCACCCTAATGCGAATGACGCCCGAAAGATCTTGCGTCGTTCGCTGCTCTCGTAACTGGCTGTCACTCCCCGTTGGGAAAAAAGGTATCAAATGAAACGTCGGATTTAAGAATGACGTAATCGTAAGCACATCGGACAAAATTTAATGTATTAAAGTACACAAACACATTGTTTAAATATTTTTCCGAAAGATGATCGCAAAGGTATGAGTTGCTTCTGTAGTAAGTAAATTAAGACATAATTTCTTTCTTAATTCAGGAAAGTGTCAAAGTCTAGATCGCTTGAATTTAGCACATGTCGGCTGTATTAAACAGAAGCCACACTTAGAATGATGCGAATACCCGAAAATACGTCACGGGCGGAGTAATACGTGAGCGCCTATCTCTATTTCTGCCACGAATTTCTTCTGCGGGCCACACTGGAACCGATCGCTGGCTGGATCCCGTCCACGGGCCTCCGGTAGCCCGCGCGTGCTCTGTGTGTTGCAGATCGCTGCCTCTCCCATACTGTCGCTTCTAAGAGTGGTTGTCAAGCTACGCTAAGGATGAAACCCTTATCTCGACTAACAACACATGTGCCTCCGTAAGAAGTGTCCCAGATACCTTTAGCTGACCGCATGACATAGGGAGAGACGTGTAATATACAATATGTACAAGAGCCGAGAGGGAATAGTAAGAGTGGACGACCAAGAACGAAGCGCTCGGATTAAAAAGTGTATAAGACAGATGTAGCCTTTCGCCCCTTCTGTTCAATCTGTCATCGAAGAAGCAACGGTGGAAATAAAAGAAAGCTTCAGGAGTGGAATTAAAATCCAAGGTGAAAGGAAATCAATGATACGATTCACTGAAGACATTGCTATCCTGAGTGAAAGTGAAAAAGAATTACATGATCTGCTGAATGATATGGTCTAATTAGTACAGAATATGGACTGAGAGTAAATCAGAGCAAGACGAAAGTAATGGGAAGTAGCTGAAATGAGAACAGCGAGAAACTTAACACCAGGATTGATGGTCAGGAAGTAGATGAAGTTAAGGAACTCTGCCTAAGCAGCAAAATAACCAAAGACGGACGGAGCGCCTGCCGCTGAGACCGAGCGGTTCTAGGCGCTTCAGTCCGGAACCGCGCTGCTGCTACAGTCGCAGGTTCGAATCCTGCCTCGGGCGTGGACGGGGATGATGTCCTTAGGTTAGTTAGGTTTAAGTAGTTCTAAATTCAAGTTGGCTGATGACCTCAGATGTTAAGTCTCATAGTGCTTAGAGCCATTTCAAACATTTGAACGGACGGAGCAAGGAGGGCAAAATGGTTCAAATGGCTCTGAGCACTATGGGACTTAACATCTGAGGTCATCAGTCCCCTAGACTTAGAACTGCTTAAACCTAACTAACCTAAGAACGTCACACACATCCATGCCCGAGGCAGGATTCGAACCTGCAACCGTAGCAGCAGCGCGGTTCCGGACTGAAGCGCCTAGAACCACTCGGCCACAGGGGCCGGCAACTGAGGGAAAGTCATCGAGTAAAACAGAAGTGATTTCAGGCGTTCCCCCAGATAGAATTATAGGCCCTTTGCTGTTCCTTATCTACATAAACGATTTGGGAGACAATCTGAGCAGCCATCTTCGGTTGTTTGCAGATGACGCTGTCGTTTATCGACTAATAAAGTCATCAGAAGATCAAAACAAACTGCAAAACGATTTAGAAAAAATATCTGAATGGTGCGAAAAGTGGCAGTTGACCCTAAATAACGAAAACTGTGAGGTCATCGACATGAGTACTAAAAGGAACTCAAACTTCGGTTACACAATAAATCAGTCAAATCTAAAAGCCGTAAATTCAACTAAATACCTAGGTATTACAATTACGAACAACGTAAACTGGAAAGAACGCATAGAAAATGTTGTACGGAAGGCTAACCAAAGGCTGCATTTTATTGGCAGGACACTTAGAAAATGTAACAATCCTACTAAGGAGTTGGCCTTCACTACGCTCGTCCGCCCTCTTTTAGAATACTGCTGCGCGGTGTGGGATCCTTACCAGATAGGACTGACGGAGTACATCGAAAAAGTTCAAAGAAAGGCAGTACGTTTTGTATTGTCGCGGAATATGAGAGAGAGTGTCACGGAAATGATACAGTATTTGGGATGGAAATCGTTAAAAGAAAGGCGTTTTTCGTTGCGACGGAATCTTCGCACGAAATTCCAATCACCACCTTTCTCCTCCGAATGCGAAAATATTTTGTCGACACCGACGTACATAGGGAGAAACGATCACCACGATAAAATAAGGGAAGATACAGGTGTTCACTCTTTCCGCGCGCTATTTGAGATTGGAATAATAAATGGATCAAATGGCTCTGAGCACTATGGGACTTAACTTCAGAGGTCATCAGTCCCCTAGAACTTAGAACTACTTAAACCTAACTAACCTAAGTTACACACATCCATGTCCGAGGCAGGATTCGAACCTGCAACCCTAGCGGTCGCGCGGTTCGAGAGTGTAGCGCCTAGAACCGCTCGGCCACTCAAGCCAGCTACTGAAAACGACGGAATACAATATGGCGCCTCCCAAGTTCTTGCTAGTGATGCACAGCGCGGTTTTGCATCCTATTGGCCACGTTCCTCTCCACGAAGCAAATACCCTACTTGTATCATTCATTCACGCTACGCAATGCTGTGGAACGTGAAATTCCACTCGAGTAGCTCCTTTCTCGTCCCGTGTGAAGACGGCTTTAGCCACCCGCGGGTCGTCCCCCTGGTAGGGAACGAGAATAACAATAAAGAAAAAGCAAGAAATAAATGTCTGCTGTGCCTCTCGCCAGGCGGACAGCTTCTCCGCAGACGGCCCGGAGCAGATCACAGAGAGCAGAAGGGGGGTTCTGACGCGCCGGCGCGCGCGCGATCACGTCCGCCACCGCCACTGCCCCGCGCCGCGCCGCGCGCCCCGGCTGACAAGTAACAAGCGGCCACGAAATTGACTCCGCCGTCGGCAGGCCGGCCGGCCAGCAGCTAATGGCGCACCTGGCCGGGTAACACAAGAAGTTGCTGGCGCGGCGGGCCCGGGCGCTTTCGCACATTCGGTAGCGCGCCTCAAATTGCCCCGACGCTCCTCCCGCGCCCATATAAGGCCGTTACCTGCGACCAGACTGCTCTCCTTATCCCACAACACTCGCTACTATCGACATACGTACCCGGTGTGCGGACATTTGCCACGCCGGACATTTGCCACGATTTTACCTGCTCCGAAGGGTTGAGTCTCTTGTCTCCCCCTCCTCCTGCTCCTCCTCCTCCTCTCCTCACTCGCCGCCCGACCCGCAGTAAAGGTACTTACTGAGCCTTTCCGCTAGTTTACTTAACGTACGACCAGAATCTCTATGGATTTTTCGCCACATTTCTAGAGAGAGTTACGCTGTGGAAACTATTAAATGCATCTCGCATTGAAATCCGCACCATTTTCGAGCCACAGTAAAACTTCGCCAATTTTGGAGATTTTGCGCTCGTCTAAATTATACGTGCCTTTTTCTGTGCTTCTGTAGCAGCTTTCTGTCGTGTTTTGTGTACCATGGGGGATCAGTCCCGTCTGATTTTTGGTATGAATCTCTCGAGTGCTGTTTCTTTGAATTTAGCCGGCCGCGGTGGCCTTGCGGTTCTAGGCGCTGCAGTCCGGAACCGCGGGACTGCTACGGTCGCAGGTTCAAATCCTGCCTCGGGCATGGATGTGCGTGGTGTCCTTAGGTTAGTTAGGTTTAAGTAGTTCTAAGTTCTAGGGGACTGATGACCTCAGATGTTAAGTCCCATAGTGCTCAGAGCCATTTGAACCATTTTTTTTCTTTGAACTTAAGCCACATATGGTCTTCACTTACATAGTTTGGAAGGATTGGAGACTGTCTCTTAGACAGACGTCAACCGAATTTTTAGTTGCTTTTAAAAATATATATTTTCGCGTTTAGTTTTGGTGAATTTCTTTGTTACGGAATTAAGCCTCGCTCGACTGTGTGTTCACTAATCCCTGTATCAGTCGTGATGCTAAGGATTATTTGTGGCTAAGAGGTCAATTGTGTTTTCGTAACCATTTACAATTTCAGTGGCCTCGTGAACTAATTATTCAAAATGATTTTTAAAAAAGCATTTAGAACAATTACGGAAGTTGTTTTCTATCTACAATAGGGTCTGAAACTGTATTTTTGTCAACATACGGAGGGTAGATTGAAGTCACTGCCAACTATAATTGTATGAGTAGCATACCTATTACTGATGAGACTCAAGTTTTCTTTGAACTGTTCAGCAGATGTTTCATCTGAGACCGGGGGTCGGTAAAAGGAGCCAGTTATTAATTTATTCCGGTTGTTGAAAATAACCTCTGCCCATACTAGGTCACAGGAACTATCTGCTTCATTGTCGCTTGTGAGCTGAAACACACATTACATTATTTTTCCTTAAGTTGTGCTTATTGTTTCTGTTGTAGTGGAGATCATTATAATTACGGCTTTTCCCTCCAAAACCTAGGATGCTTTCTCTGTGACCCTGTAAATACCAGAGCTAAACAATGTAGAACAACAACGAACGGTACAAGCCTAGCATTCTGTATTACTTCATATCCTTATTTCTAACATTTTAAAATTGTACGTCGACTTTATATGACATTTCAATCATAGATGTTCTTATCTCTGTTCATGAACGTACTTTCAGTCATTTTTTGAACATTGTCCAGCTACACTTTATTAACTAATGTTTCGCTGCAAGGGATATCGGATTTTAGAGAGTAAATTAATATGGAGTATGTCGTCCTTCTTTTCAAACATTCACATACCCATTTCCTCTTTCCTTATTGTCTTTTGGGCATGCAGTTGTAGTAATCAAAGTAGGCATAAATGCAGCGATCAAAAAGAAATGATTAGCGTACATTCGCATTCTGTTTACAGCGTTCCTTTCTTGTTGCTCCCATGCCGAGGGACTGTTTCTATCGCAATCAGTAAGTGTGGAAGGAAGCTATCGTACAGACAGAGGGATCTACATTTATACTTAGCAGAGCTAATTACGTACTGATACAATCGTCGGAATTGTTTTCGTTCCCCAAAAGATATAAGTATTTCGATTTCAGTAAAGAAGCTCTGTATTTCGCCAAGATGTCGAAGAAGAAGGTCTCTTACGTACTGGTTGTATCGAGTAACATGTGGAGACGGCGGTTTGAAAGCGGACAGAAGTAGTACGAGGAAGGGCGTCCCTTACCTGAGGGATCGCTACCTGGCGAAGGGGCAAGTGTGGCAAATGTCCGGCGTGACAAATGTCCGGCATTCATGTACCCCGGGGACCACTGTACACTGCATAGTTGAGAACTGTCACTATCTACATCTACGTGATTACTCTGCTTTTCACAGTAAAGTGCCTGGCAGAGGGTTCAGTGAACCACCTTCATGCTGTCTCTCTGCCGTTCCAGACTCGAACGGCACGGGAGAAAAACGAGCACTTAAATTTTTCTGTGCGAGCCCTGACTTCTCTTATTTTATCGTGATGATAGTTTCTCCCTATGTAGGGAATGTTTTCTCAATCGGAGGAGAAAACTGGTGATTGAAATTACATGAGAAGATCCCGTCGCAACGAAAAAAGTCTTTGTTTCAATGATTGCCACTCCAATTCACGTATCATGTCTGTGACACTGTCTCCCCTATTTCGCGATAATACAAAACGAGCTGCCCTTCTTTGTACTTTTTCGATGTCATCCGTCAGTCCCACCTGATGTGGATCCCACACCGCACAGCAATACTTCAGAATAGGGCGCACAAGCGTAGTGTAAGCAGTCTCTTAGGTAGATCTGTTGCACCTTCTAAGTGTTCAGCCAATGAACCGCAGTCTTTGGTTTGCTCTACCCACAATATTATCTATATGATCGTTCCAATTTAGTTTATTTGTAATTGTAATCCGTAAGTATTTAGTTGAATTTACAGCCCTCAGATTTGTGTGACTTACCTCGTAATCAAAATATCAGTACTCATGTGAATAACTTAACACTTTTCTTTATTCAGGGTCAATCGCCACTTTTCGCGCCATACAGATATCGTATCTAAATCATTTTACAAGCCGTTTTGATCATCTGATGACTTTACAAGACGGTAAATGACAGCATCATCTGCAAACAATCTAAGACGGCTACTCAGATTGTCTCCAATGTCGTTAATATAAATCAGGAACAATAGAGGGCCTCTCCACTTCCTTGGGGAACGCCAGATATTACTTCTGTTTTACTCGATGACTTTCCGTCTACTACTACGAACTGTGACCTTTCTGACAGGAAATCACGAACCCAGCCGCACAACTGAGGCGATACTCCGTAGGCACGCAGTTTGCTTAGAAGACGCTTGTGAGGAGCGGTGTCGAAAGCCTTCTGTTATGGTTTTCAGTCCGAAGACTGTTTGGATGCAGCTTTCCACGCTAGTTCACCTTGTGGCAGCCTCTTCATCTCTGCGTAACTATTGCAACCTACAGGTTGGGTGAGAAGTCTTCGTATCCCCTAGTATGGAATGCTAATTCATTTGATTTGTTATAGCACAAGTACTTATGTATTAAGTGCCGGCCGGAGTGGCCGTGCGGTTCTAGGCGCTACAGTCTGGAACCGCGAGACCGCTACGGTCGCAGGTTCGAATCCTGCCTCGGGCATGGATGTGTGTGATGTCCTTAGGTTAGTTAGGTTTAAGTAGTTCTAAGTTCTAGGAGACTGATGACCTCAGATGTTAAGTCTCATAGTGCTCAGAGCCATTTTTATGTATTAAGTGTCCAATATATCGGTATGTTCCCCACCACACAGTAAACACATTTCCGTACTCCTCCGTGTTTTCCTTCACACACACTAAAGGAAAAAAATCGCAACACCAAAAAATAATAATTAATGTAATGAGATTTCAACAATACATTTGTCTACGTAACATATTTAAGGGATTTACACTGCAAGACCACAAGTTAATGTGAGCCCCAGACAAGCAATTGTAAATGTGAAATGCTGGTACACTAAAAACTGCCAGAACGCTGAATGCAAATATGCATGCATTGTGTTGTACAGGAGCTGGATGTTGCTCAAAATGGTTCAAATGGCTCTAAGCACTATGAGACTTAACATCTGACGTCATCAGTCCCCTAGACTTAGAACTACTTAATCCTAACTAACCTAAGGACATCACACACATCCATACGGGAGGCAGGATTCGAACCTGCGGCCGTAGCAGTCGCGCGGTTCCAGACTGTAGCGCCTAGAACCGCTCGGATTCTTGCTACGAATCTGAGTCTGGTATCTTCTTTTCCTAATATTTGTAATATGTCATCATTACACCTAAGGTCGCTCTGGATAGTCACTCCTAAATATTTTGCGGTAGATACTGTTTCGAGCGTTTTGTCATCAAGAGTGTAGCTATACAGTAGTGGATTTCGTGTCCTATGTAAGGGGAATATGTTGTGTATTGTGTATTAAACCAAGGACATAGAAACGACGGAGAGGCTTCGTCCCGCCGTAGCCCTCAGCGGTTCACAACCCCTCAACACTCCACAGCAGTCCGCCCACCCCACTGCCGCCCCACACCGAACCCAGGGCTATTGTGCGGTTCGTCCCCCAGTCGACCCATCCCCCCCCCCCCCCCCCAGGGAGTCTCATACCAGACGAGTGTACCCCAAATGTTTGCCTGGTAGAGTAATAATGGTGTACGCGTACGTGGAGACAGTGTTTGCGTAGTAACCTCTGACATAGTGCAACTGACGCGGAATAAGGGGAACCAGCGCGCATTCGCCAAGGCAGTTGGAAAACCGCCTAAAAAACCATGCACAGGCTGGCCGGCGTAACGAGCTTCGACGCTAACCGCCGGGCGGATTCGTGCCGGGGATCGGAACGCCTTCCCACTCGGGGAGCGGCGCGTTGAGACCGCGCGGGTCGCTGGGTGGGCTATGCGCAATATGTTACATTCATTTAAATCTATGGCAGAGCGTGCATCATTCACCAACTCTCTAGATGTAATTCTCCAAGTTTCTATCTTCTGGCGTTGCTATTTTGTTATAGACAAGTGCACCATCTGCGAACAGCGTTAAATGGCATCCGATGCTTTCTACTCACACTTCCTCGAGGTATTCCAGAAATTACCTTCACATCTGTCAATTTTGTTCCATTAAGAGCGACTTGTTGAGTTCTGTCTGCAAGAAAGTCTTGAATGCAGTCGCAGATCTGCTCCAATCCTCGATAAGTTTCACTAAACAGCAGCGCGGGACAGTGTGAAATGCCTTCCTGAAGTTAAGGAACACGGCAACAACCTGAGCTCTGTGGATCTCATGTAGGAACAGAGCGAGCTGAGTTTCACAGGATCTCTTGCTTGTGGAATCGTGCTGATTTTTATAGAGGAGATTTTCATCCTCCAAAAGAAGTCATAATTATTGAGCATAAAACCTGTTCCGTAATCTACAACAAAAAATGGTTCAAATGGCTCTGAGCACTATGGGACTTAACTTCTAAGGTCATCAGTCCCCTAGAACTTAGAACTACTTAAACCTAACTAACCTAAAGACATCACACATATCCATGCCCGAGGCAGGAATCGAACCAGCGACCGTAGCAGTTGCGCGGTTCCAGATTGTAGCGCTTAGAACCGCTTGGCCACCCCGGCCGGCTTAATCTACAACAGAAAGATGTCAGCGATGTAGGTCTATAACTGTGTGCATCTGTCCTACGGACCTTCTTAAAAACGGGAATGACCTGTGCTCTCTTCCAGCCGCTGGCTATGCTTCGTCGCTCAAGCTATCTGCGATGAATTACTGCTAGAAGGGGAGTAACTGCTTTCGCATAATCATTGTGAATTGTTATAGATATCTCATTTGGTCGTGACTCCTCCTTTTATACTGACCGATCCGTCTCTTGTGACGTCTAGTGGCCAACTTCGCATTACGTAGGGGTGTCCGCACACTTTTGATCCGACAGTGTACTTGCGACTTGAGATCGTTCGGGAACCTGCGTGTAGACGCAACCGAGGAGTGACCCGCCGCCCCTGAGAACACCATTCCGCGCCACTCTGTTCCGTGACGTGGCTGCGCGCTTAATTGAGTGCGTCGTGACGGCAGCTCTGCTGGTGGCGGCGCACCCCCGGCGACCCCCGTGCGCGGGGCTGAGGCGCCTAATTACCCCGGCACGACAAGTATGCGGCCGTGTTTATTGAAGTCTGCCGGCTCAAAGCAAGGAATCGCGCCGCGCGCGCTCCTCGCTAATGCGACACAGGAGGCGGCTGCGTCCCGTCTCAGCCCTCCTCTGGCCACCGTCTCTGGCGAAGCCCAATCTCCTTTTCGTTGCACGGGCATTTTGGAAAGATCACAAGATCTCGAAATTTGATTCAGTTTCATTTTGCTCAGTGCCTTGATGTACTCCATGACACTGCATTCCTTACTTACCTGTCTCTTCGCTTCACTACACTAAGATTTTCCACGATTTTCTCTCCTGTGATAATCTCTTCATCTCAGAGCAGCACTTACACCCTACTTTCTCAGTGAGTTACTCTAGTGCAATCTGTGCCTTCACCTACCTTTTTTTCCTACCTGTGGCTCCCTCTGGTACGGTTTGGATTCGTAATACATGACGTGGCGTAGTTGCACTAAGGGTTGGACTCTTAGAACACGTAGACAGAACTACCACTTCGTACTGTCACATCGAGTTACTTCGTGCCTACAGGTTTCCAACGCTGGCAATTTCGTGTCCGTGGCTTGCACGCACGATTTGACGTTTGCCGCATCGCAAACGATGTCCATACTGAGCACCTGTTGTTGTTATTGTTGTTGTCTTCAGTCCTCAGACTGGTTTGATGCAGCTCTCCATGTTACTCTATCCTGTGAAAACTTCATCTCCCAGTACCTCTTGCAAACTACAGTCTTCTCAATCTGCTTAGTGCATTCATCTCTTGGTCTCCCTCTACGATTTTTACCCTCCACGCTGCCCTCCAATACTAAATTGGTGATCCCTTGATGCCTCAGAACATGTCCTGCCAACCGAGCTCTTCTTCTAGTCAAGTTGTGCCACAAACTCCTCCGCAATTCTATTCAATACCTCCTAATTATTTATGTGATCTACCCATCTAATCTTCAGCATTCTTCTGTAGCACCACATTTCGAAAGCTACCTGTCGTGTGAGTTAAAAACAAAAAAAAACAAAAAACAAAACAAAAAACTGTGTGTGCAGTTCGTGTCTACACCGTCGATTTTTCGTGAAAGCGTCTTGATAAAATCATAAGAAGTCATCCTCATTATCTTGGGCCTTTGTCCCACTTCAACGCGGAGTCGGCCATGTTACCATGGATTTGGCGATGTTAGTGTCAGAGGGTGGCCGGATGCCCCTTCTGTCACCACACCATACCCCCCAGGACAGAATTAGTGTACCTCAGCTGCCTGCGCCTAGTTGAAGCTGTGGGATAGTGCGAAAAATTTTCAATTGTCTGCGAGTCGTGTAACCGAGGCAGGACTTGGGGACCAGTCCGGTATTCACCTAGGGGGATGTGGAAAACCGCCTAAAAACCACATCCAGGCTGGCCGGCACACCGAGCCTCGTCGTTACTCCGCCGGGCTGCTTCGATCCGGGGCCAGCGCACCTACCCGAGTCCAGGAACAGCGCATTAGTTCCCTCGGCTAACCTGGGGCGTATAAAATCATACGAAGTAATTCATGTAATTATGAATTTCTTTTATCCTTTCCGCTCCAGCGGCGAGTGGCGCTCGACATTGAGAATTCTGTTTTCCACTCTGATGTGGAGTTTCATTCGACACGATTTTTCGTAGCTGTCACATGCTCCACTCTCGAATCTGAATGTAGTAGGCATTAACGCTGTGTAGTACTGCCAGCTACGGACACCTGTGTTGACTCTGAAGTTGAGCTGTAGCAGCTGTGTTGAGAGAAAGGTTGAATTTGTTACGTTCACGTTGGTAGGCGTGAGATGGCTATTTCCTCACGAACAGTATTATTCTGAGGAAGAGACTGCGGAGATTTTATGGGAATCTATAAGTGGAAATGAGAATGGCAATGATTATGATGATGACAGTGATTCATCTCTAAGCAACGGTAGATCAAGAAGTAGTAGTCAATGAAAAATTTTGTATTTTAATACTTATGTGCCAACGGCCTTGCCGCAGTAGTATCACCGGTTCCCGTCAGATCACCGAAGTTAAGCGCTGTCGGGCAGGGCTAGCACTTGGCTGGAAGCCCATCTGCTCTGCCGAGCGCTGTTGGCAAGCAGGGTGCAGTCAGCCCTTGAGAGACGAACTGAGGAGCTACTTGACTGAGAAGTAGCGGCTACGGTCTCGGAAACTGACATACGGCCTGGAGAATGGTGTGTTGATTACATGTCCTTCCGTATCCGCCTCCAGTGACGCCTATGGTCTGATGTTGACACGGCGGCCGGTCGGTACCGTTGGGCCTTCAATGGCCTGCTCGGGAGAAGAGAGAGAGAGTAATACTTATGTAACTAAATTTTAACGAATCAACCTTTTTGTTTTTATGTATATTCTAATCGCTGGTCAACCGCTTCATTGGTTCCACAAAGAGGCTCACGCAAACCTCTGTCATGCTCTCCGTCCAGGCGGAAGCGATTTAAATAAGAGCTCAAGAAGAGTCCTGTGTCTGTATTACGGAGTGTAAAGAGTTAATACAATCGTTACACAATATTACGAGGGTGAGTCAAATGAAAACTTTAAATATTTTTTTTTTAAATAATAAGGTCTGGTGAGTATGATGGATGAGGAAGACACTCAAAATGCAGGTCTGTGATTGTTGCAAACTGTTGTACGGGCAGTGTGGGGCCTTGCATTGCATTGTTGCAAAAGGATATCTGCTGGCGGCAATCCACGTCGCTTTGATTTGATTTGATTGCAGGCCGCAGATGATTTTCTAGGAGATCTGTGTATGATGCACTGGTGACAGTGTCCCTCTAGGCATGTAATGCTCCAAAATGACGACTTTTTCGTCCCAAAAGAGAGTCAGCATAACCGTCCCTGCTGATTGTTCTGTTCGAAACTTCTTTGGTTTTGGTGATACGGAAAGGCGTCATTCCTTGCTCGCTCTCTTTTTTTCCGTTTGGTGGAAGTGAACCCAGGTTTCGTCCCCAGTAACGATTCTTGCAAGGAAGCCATCACCTTCTCGTTCAAAGCGCCGAAGAAGTTCTTCACAAGCATCAACACGTCGTTCTATCATTCCAGGAGTCGGCTGCCTTGGCACCCATCTTGCAGACACTTTGTGAAACTGGAGCACATCATGCACAATGCGGTGTGCTGACCCATGACTAATCTGTAAACATGCTGCAATGTCATTCAGTGTCACTCGGCGGTTTTCCTTCACTATGGGTTCAACTGCTGCAATGTTCTGTGGAGTCACAACTCGTTGTGCCTGACCTGGACGAGGAGCATCTTCCTCTGAAGTCACACCATTTGCGAACTTCCTACTCCATTCGTAGACTTGCTGCTGTGACAAACATGCATCACCGTACTGAACCTTCATTCGTCGATGAATTTCAACAGGTTTCACACCTTCACTACGCAAAGTCTGAACAACAGAACGCTGTTCTCGCAAGTGGGGCGGCCATCTTTATACTGATACTGCGACGGTATGTGTGCATCTGCACTATGCTGCCACCTACAGGCCATTCTGCACGCTGCTTGTAGCACCCTTATCAAAATACAGGATAACGTCGCGAAATTTCGATTTGTTATTACAAATTTAAGGTTTTCATTTGACTCAACCTTGCATAATGTTTACAGAATGGATAAAACACACTTTTAATTTGTCGCTGGCCGCTGCATGCCCGTAATCGCTTTACGCCCATTTGACATGAAAACAGTCTCTTTATTCTCACGAAGTAACGCGTGCTATCGACAGGTGATGTGAAATGGAGTCCATATTTTTATATTTCCAGAGGGCTTTTGACACCGTTCTTCACAAACGACTTTTTTCAAACTGCGTACGTAAGGAACATCGTCTCAGTTGTGTGACTGGGTTCGTGGTTTCCTGTCAGAAAGGTTACAGTTCGTAGTAACTGGGTATTTGGCTTTCCCCAAGGAAGTGTTATAGGCATTCAGCTCTTCCTGATCTACATAAAGACTTAAGAGACGATCTGAGCAGCCCACTTAGATCTTTTTGCAGATGATACTGTCATTTATCGTAAAGTCATCAGATGACCGAAGCCTATTACAAAATGGTTTAGACAAGATATCTGTGTGGTGCGAAAAGAGACAATTGGCTCTAACTAATGAAAAGTGTGAAGTCATTCACATGAGTGCTAAGAGGAATCCGCTAAATTACGTTTACCCGATAAACCACACAAATCTAAAGCTGTAAATTCAACTGAATGCTTAGGCATTACAGTTAAGAATAACTTAAAATGGAACGATCACATAGGCAATATTGTGGGGAAAGCTAACCAATAACTCCGGTTTACTGGCAGAACACTTAGCAAATGCAACAGATCTACTAAAGAGACTGCTGACGCTACACTTGTCCGGCCTCTTCTGGAGTACTGCTGTGTGGTGTCCGATACGCATCAGAGAGGTTCGATGGAGCACATCAAGAGAATTCAAAGGTGGACAGCTCGTTTTGCTCTATTGCAAAATAGGGGACAGAGTGCCACGGTTAGATACGCGAATTTGGATGGCAAGATCTTCTCATGAAACTTCAGTTACCAACTTCCTTCTCATAGTGTGAAAACATTTCGTTGGCGCCCACATACAGGAAGAAATGAGTGCCATAAATAAGAGAAATCAGAGCCAGCGCGGAAAGACTTACGGGGGCCGTTTTTCCCTCGCGTTGTTCCAGAGTTGAACGGTAGAGAAAAATGTTGAAGGTGGTTCGGTGAACCTTCTGTCAGGCACATAACTGAATTGCAGAGTAATCATGTAAGTGTAGAAATTTTCTATTCACTCTTGTGTGACAAAATGGCGACAGATTTGAGTCGCTAATAACTACGAGGCCAATAACGAGTAAACAGTGATTGAGCCAACAACGCATATATCTTGTCTGTACGTGATCATCGCGAGTGTTTCCTTCGTCTGTAAGATCACCTCACCAGTGTTTGAGCTTGTTCGCGATTGTAACGAATAAACTTCGTGTAACGTTATACGAGGACTATTCGTTTATTGAGATCTGACATATCACGAAATTGAAAACGCAGTGGAAAGCAAAGATGTTAAACATTTGCAACAGTTGGCTTCACTTTCCAGCTACTTTTCTACATAATCGCCGCTCCGATTTAATTTGCTGATGCGTTGTACCAACTTTACAGTAACATCGTCACAGTGGACAGTCACCTTTGCTTGCAGCAAACTCCCTACGAATTTCGTCGTCTGTACCTATATGTTATCCTCATAGTTGACGCTTCATGTGAACAAAGATGAAAATCAGAGGAAGCCAAGTCCGGGTTGTATAGTGCAGGGGCGTCTTTACTGGCCTTAAAGTGTGCGGCCGAGAACTGTCATGAAGGAAATGTATGACAGTTAAGTAATGTGGGCAGCATGAAATCAAGCGAAATCTCTCACCAGCCCCTCATACATGGCTGGAAACACTATTTGCCTAGCCACGTTTACGTGCTCATTGTGCGCTCAGAAATGAAAATAGCGACATGATGCTATCGACGACATTCTACAGACACAGAGTTTCATAAGATTTTCACTGCGTTTCCATTTCGCGAACGATAAGACCTTGACAAACGAATAATCCTGTTAAATTGGTGGAGCTGGAAACATGTTTAGCTAGGACATTGATTCAGGCGTCATTGTGAAGAGCTTGGGAGCGCTACTAGGACTGAAACAGAGACGATAAAAATATTAGCAGGAAAATGAATGAAAATCATCATTACATTGAAGATTACAAAATAATGAAAGATGACGTTTCTTAGAACTCTCCCCCCGTCGGACGTTCAAGTCCTCCCTCGGGTATGGGTGTGTGTGTCATCCTTAGCGTAAGTTAGTTTAAGCTAGATTAAATAGTGTGTAAGCTTAGGGACCGATGACCTCAGCAGTTTGGTCCCATAAGACCTTACCACAAATTTCCAGTTTCTCAGAACTCATAAATATAAAATTAGAAGGAAGGTCAGCGTTGGCCGTAATTTTGATGATTTATTAACCTCAAAATCGATTTTCGATCACATAATGATCATCTTCAGTGCTTTACCGTACAAATTAAAGCTCGTAGGCACTGGTGTATAGTTATTAGCAGTAACAGAAGCTTCTGTGGAGGCGTTGCTTACGGAAGGAAAGCTATTGTTCATCTGCTGTAGCATGCGACTGGCAGGCAGCAGCAAATCAGCGCGTTGTTTTCCATGCAGCAAGACTCTGATGCCAATTCAGTGATGTCTCAGTACATGTCCTATCGCATGTTCCTTCGTGTAGTTAAGCTCTCTTTGCTAGGTTTTATCCAGATCGGGGTCTCATTTTTTCTTGATCTGGCAGATTTATTTTATTTTTTCGACGCCAAATGCTCTCCTTGTCACCACAGTCGTCTGATAACCTAAGGTAGCGAAGAAGTGTGCGTTATCCTATCCGAGAATCGTGCGAACTTTGTTCCTTGTGTTACGTAACACTTCTGGCCCCTGGACCATAGCCCTGTCCCATGTATCACATCTCTGTTAAGAAAGATACAATAGCTGTTGTATGATGTCATCAAGGTGAATTGATGCAAATAAGACCGTTTCTGCGTCAGTCACTTGTTTATTTTGCCACTCCGCGTTTCAGTGGTTCACACAATCGTCTTCAGGTTCAAAATGGTTCAAATGGCTCTGAGCACTATGGGACTAAACATCTGTGGTCATCAGTCGCCTAGAACTTAGAACTACTTAAACCTAACTAACCTAAGGACATCACACACATCCATGTCCGAGGCAGGATTCGAACCTGCGACCATAGCAGTCGCGCGGTTCCGGACTGAGCGCCTAGAACCGCTAGACCACCGCCATCTTCAGGTGGAGAAGTATTTATTTACATGATTGGTGTTGAGGAAGAGTACAGACAATCTTTTACAGCAGCAGACCACAGGCCGCGTAGGTTATTCTGCGTCTTTTCCTAATGATAAAAAGGCCACAGACAGGCTTCATACAAATTCTCCGAAAGCGTTCGACACAATGCCATACAGCAAGCTCTTAACGAAGTTCCGAGCATACGGAGCAGTTTGTCTGATATGTGAGTAGCTCGAAAAATTTTTAAGTAATAGAACCTTCTGGACGGGAATTGTTCATCGGCGACAAGGCTATCGTCAGAAGTGAGGTAGAGGAATTGATAAGAACGATCTTGTTCTCTCTATACATGAACTATCTGACGGTTAGCGTGATCATAAATCTTTGACAGTTTTCTGATGACGTTGAAGTGTTCGAGAAAATGGCGTCTTTGAGTGACTCAGGCAGCATACGTTGTAACGGATAGGATTTCTAGCCAGTGTGATGGATAGCAGTTTGCTCCAACTGTGGAAAACCGTAAGTTAATGCAGATGAGTAGGAAATTCAATTTATAATGTTCGAATACAATACTACTGATGTGCTGCTGGACACTGTCATGTCTATTAAATAGCCGCGCGGAGTGGCCGCGTGGTTTAGGGTGCCATGTGACGGACTGCGCGGCCCCTCCCGCTGGCGTTTCGAGTCCTCTCTCGGGCGTGGGTGTGTGTGTTGTTCGTAGTATAAGTTAGTTTAAATACTGTGTAAGTCTAGGGACCGATGACCTGAACAGTTTGGTCCCTTAGAAATTCACACACACACACACACACACACACACACACACATATATATATATATATATATATATATATATATATATATATATATATATTATTATTATTATTATTATTATTAGCGAATGTCCCCATGGGAGAACGATAAGCAGGTGATTAACATTTCTTAATGTTCTTCTTATTTCCCCAGTATTTCTTCATTGCCTCCCCAAAGGCCTTCTTCCTTTCTTCGGTCCACTTTGGTCGGAAAGGTTTAGATTCCGTCTCTGGAGTAAACTTCCACTTGTCGATTTTTCTTCTGAATGTATCCCGGTCTGATGTGTTTGTTATGTCAATTTTTGCCTTTTTCAAATCCTTCTTAACTTCAGTTACCCAGGGTATTGTTGCCTTAAGTGATGTCATATAGTCCAATAGACGTTTAGTTAACCTGTTTCCAGGTAATCTGTCTATATGTCCATAAAACTTCATCCGCCTCTTCCTGATATCTGCCTCGATGTTTGATATTTTTTCGGTTGTCTCGGTGGTCTGCAGCCTGTATCCATCTTGTGTGTATCGTGGTCCTAGGATTTTTCTAATAATTTTTCTCTCTACTTTCTTAATTTCGTGTAAATCTAATTTTCTATTCAGGGAGAGTGTTTCACTTGCATATGTGACTGTTGGTTTGATGACTGTGTTGTAGTGTCTGATTTTAGTGCCTTTTGATAGACATTTCTTGTTATATATATTTTGAATAAGTCCGAATACTTTCTTGATTTTCTGTAATCGGTTTTTTTGTGCTATTTTCTCAAGTCCTGTTGGTTCAATAACTTCACCGAGATACTTAAAGTGCTTGACTCTAGTTATTTCACCATACTTTGTTTTTAGTTTCGAAATATCTAATTTTGAGCAGATGAATTCTGTCTTCTCAAAGGAGATTTGCAGGCCAACCTTCTCAGCACATTCTTTAAGTGTCTCAATTTGTTTTACTGCTGTTTCTTCACTGTCAGTTATAATTGCCAAGTCATCTGCAAACGCTAAATAAGGGATGTTCAATTTTCCTTTACCTCTTCCTAGTTCAATTGGCTTCCAAAAGCTTTGTTTCCTTAGTGTTACTTCCCACTCTTTCATAACTTTGTCCAAAACTATATTGAATAATAGTGGTGAGATCCCATCTCCTTGTCTTACTCCTGTTTTAATTGAGAATGGTTCCGAAATTTCCCCTCTGAATTTAATTTTTGATTTGGTTTCTGTTAGTGTTTGTTCAATTAGTTTTCGGGTTTTAGTGTCTAGGCCTCGTTCTTCGAGAATGTGACATAGAGACTGTCTGTCTATGGAATCGTATGCCTTTTTGAAATCAACGAATGTGCAGATTATTGGTTTTGACCTGATTGCTTTAATCTTTAAAATAGTTTTAAGGTTGAATATCTGTTCCGGGCATGATCTATTAGGACGAAAGCCTGCTTGGTAGTCTGAAATTGTATGTTCTAGTTGTTCTTGTGCCCTCTTTAGGAGACATGCAGATAGAATTTTGTAGGTAACTGGTAAAAGTGAAATGCCTCTGTAGTTGTTTACGTCTGATCTCTCTCCCTTTTTGTGCAATGGGTGAATTAGTGCACACTTCCACTCCTCTGGGATATTTTCTGTCTGCCAAATTTCTTTGATGATGCTAGTGATCTCTTTTAACGAATTTGGACCAAGGTTTTTCAGTAGTTCAGCTACAATTCCATCTTCTCCCGATGATTTATTATTTTTGAGTTTTCTAATGTGACTATAAATTTCTTCTTGAGATGGTGGTAGTGAAGTCTCATTCGTGTGTTCTGGTTGTAATCTGGGGAATCTTGTTCTTGGTTGTGGGCAATTTAGGAGTTGTGAGAAATATTTAGCTAGTTCTTGGCAATTTTCTTTGTTAGTTAGTGCCAATTTTCCATTCTGTTTCCGGAAGCAGAGATTTTGTGGAGTGTATCCTTTGATTTGATTTGCGAATATTTTATAAAAATCTTGAGTGTTGTGGTTCTTAAAGTTTTCTTCAATTGTGTTTAGCTGTTCATTAAGGTATTTTCTTTTAGTTTGTCTAAGTATTTTAGCTGTTTGTTTTCTCACTTTGAAAAATGTTTGTTGTGTGGTTTCTGATTTGTCACAATTGTAATTTAAAAAGGCTTGTTGTCTCTCTTCTAATGCGTTATCACAATTCGAATTCCACCATGGATGCTTGGATATTTTCTTTAACGGAATCAAATCTCTTGCTTTCTGTATAATTTTCGTTCGGAAATCTTTCCAGTTGTTTGTTGGTTGTTTATCCCATGCTTCTGTAATTTCTGATTCCTTGATATTTTTCAAGTCAAATTTGGGAATTAGTGGTGATTTCCTTTGGCGTTTCCTTTTTGGAGTGAATTTAATTTTAACTCTGGTAAGGTAGTGGTCAGAATCTATATTTGCCCCTCTGCGGACTTCATATATATATATATATATATATATATATATATATATGAATAATGTGGCAAAGCTATATGAAACGGAACGATCAGGTAAGGTCAATTGTAGGAAATGTTTATTTGTACCATTGTAGGAAAGTGTGCTTCAACCATAAACAAGAGGCGACACATTCTTGAGTACTGCTCGTTTATTTGGGACCCCCACCAGTCGGATTAAAAGAAGACATCGAAGCAGTTCAGAGGCATACGACTAGATTTGTTACCGGTAGGTTCGATCAACATGCTAGTATTAAGGAAATGCTTCGTAAACTCAGAGAGAAGAAGACTTTTTTGGGAAACTTTATGGAGAAAGTTTAGTGAACCAGCGTTTGCGGCGGACTACAACCATCCCACTGCCTCTAAATTACGTCTCGCATAGTGACCACAAAGAAAAGATAGGAGAATCAGGGGACTTCTGGGAGCATATGCAGTCGTTTCTCCCTCGCTCCATTTGCGAGTTAAACAGGAAAGGGAATGACTTGCAATAGTGCAAGGAGTCCCCTGCTTGGCACCGTACAGTGGCTTGCCGAGTATGTATGTAGGTACAGAGGTAGAATCATTAGAGACAAAACGGGGAAGGTACTGCGGTTGAGTCGTCACTGGCTTATCCACAACTGAGCACACGGGACCAATTTTTGGACACCCCGAGGAAACATCACGATGAGTCCACAGGCTTCCTAATGTATTGTATATCCAGCTGAAGCAACTCATTAGTGATTTGATTCCGTAGAGCAACCACGCGTAATTCTTGACTTACTTTTCATGAAGTTTCAGATATTCTCAGACATTTTCTCTGGGATTAATATCGGGCGATATAAATGGCCAGTCCAAGTGTGATGCGGTACCTGAGTGTTCGTCAAATCTCAATTGTATGAGGCGACACAGTAATTACTACTACAGTAGACAAGAGTGTCAATGGGAGACTCATACGAAAATGTAGACAATTTTGAAACAAACTTCGTGATTCAAGTTCAGTGTATCTTGAATGAGTGGACCCAAGTCATAGCTCGAAGAATTTTGGGTTAATAGAGTCCAGTACGTTATATTGGACGGTGAACGTTCAACAGAAACGATAGAAACATCGGGTGGACCCCGAGGAAGTTCTCACTATAAATAAACGACTATTCAGGTAAGATCAGTACCACTGTAAAATTGTTCGCTGGCAATGCTGTTTGTACAGAAAAGAATCTCCGTTGGATGACAGCATGAACTCGCAGAGAGATTTGAATAAAATTGCCACTTTGTGTACTACGAGACTGCTCTCTTTAAATGTAGGTCAATGTAAGTCAATGCTAGTAACAGAGAGAAAGAATCAAATGGAATCAGATTAATAGATTAGTGGGGAACATCTTGAGCATGTCACATCGAATACATGTTTAGGGGTAGTACTAAGCAGCGATGTGAAATGGAGGGTCATGTAAAATCAAGCTTAGGGAATGGAAATGGATGATTTAAAATCTCTCAAAAGCTTCTGGAATTGTGCAGTGCATCTGTAAAGGAAAAGGAGGAAAAGAGGTTAGTGTGGTCAGTTCGAATTTTTCTACTGGTTGGAGATCTTATAAAGTAGACATGACAATAGAGATCGAACGAATTCAGACTCGAATTACTAGGATTACACATACCGATTTCTTTTTTCACAAATCTTGTGAGTGGTTTGATGTAGTCCGCTACTGATTCTCCTGTGACAGAATTTTCATCTCAGAATACCACTTATAAGAGGACTGTGCCACCTCAATTCCACTATCATCGTATATTTCGCCTAGGAACAGTAAGATTAGAGCACGTAAAGGGGCATACAGGGTGAACCAGAACCCTGCACACAAACTTTCGAAATTGTTCGGGCACTACTTCTGGGTATTTTGGTGTGAGGGACCTACAGCCCCCGGCACCTCGTAACAGAGTTATTGCATTTTGTTTGGTTTCTTGCCCCATTCAGCTTTGTATCCTTATTGCACTGAAAATAGTGTACAGACAGTGCAAATTTCGATGGTATGTGTCTCGTGTCTTGTATGAAAACAAAATCGTCCATTCCCTTACTTTCGATATTTCCATCGATAGTCACATGGACCCGACTGCTAGGATTGTTGCATCTGCGGAAGTATTACGTCAAACTCGTAGAATTCCTTAGCGTAGAAGACTGTCGATGGCGCGTCGTTCTACATTCTTCAGTGATTGTGATGGTCAAAATTTTGAACAATTTCTCACGTCTCCAGTGGGTAGCTAAATGCCCTGAAAATCTACGAACTTTTTTCATGGCACGTTTAAGTGGTAACATTGACATCCGAAGAAACTTCTGAGAACAACAGCAGCATCTGCTGAACACTTGATTTCATAACTGATCCAATATTTATTCGCGTATCTGTAGAATCTACGTTTTTTCAAAAGTTTGCTACAAGTCACTTCAAAGCCAAAACAGATGCCTAATACGGTGTGACTGACTGCGTTGTAAAGTCCCTACTGAACACCAGCGAACGTATTGCACGAAACGAATCTTATTTTCGGTGTTGAGAATACAAGAATACAGAATAAACGATTAACATCTATCAGTTTCACTGTGCTTGAGGAATATGTCTATGTATCGGAATTTTTAAAATTATTTCTCTGTTTTATACAAGTGTTTGAGGAACTCTTGAATGCTATTGTGTAATACTTTTGTTTCAGTCGCTGGTGCGCTTGAAAAGAACTTTTGGAGTTACGGCAAGTACTTAAAATCTAATAGAGCTGCGTAATTGTTTTCTTATTGTAGTGGTTAGTTTGATCAGCTTTTGCTAAGGGATCCCTTGTTGCACTCTCAGTACTGTATATTGCTAGATTCACCCACTTCTTTTTATGCGGTATGTGTATTTATAGTAGAACCCATTCAGTATTGCGAATCGAGTTGCGAAGTTGGTCAAAGAAAAACGTGAAATTTTTCCTTTACAGATGACGAACACATACGAAACAACAAGCTTCGGTATTTCATATGAGTCCTAACTTTCTACTCTAATCTTCGCATTTCTGCATACGTTGTTCAAGTCAGCAAAAACGAAAAAAGTTCATAATGCATAAATAAAGAAGAAATTATAACCTTAAATGCAAACTAATTTTATTATTGGGAAATTTTAGGTACACGTCATGATTTCTTGTTGTTGACAATTATCAAGTATCCTGAATGTCGCTTTTGGGATCATGGCTTTACTATTGTACTGTACAGAAAGCTTAAGCTTATTTGAGGACTTAAGTGGAAGAATTAGCAAATATACACACGTGCGAGTGTGTGTGTGTGTGTGTGTGTGTGTGTGTGTGTGTGTGTGTGTGTCCTGACATTCCAACTTTTCACACCAATGAAAACAGCAACACCTCTCTGCCCCTCCCCAGTTCCCATTCTTTCACAAAGCTTTAAGCACTACTTCCCGAGTCGTCAAAACTAGACTTCCAGTCTTTAAGATAGACGTTATCTGAATAAAATAAAATACACTCTTACACTCTGAGTGGAATTCGGACGACGCATCACCCGATCTGCATTAGATCGCCTATGACACGTTAAGCAATGTAAATCAGAACGGCCAATGAGTAATGACCACTATAACAGCTATTCTTTTCTAATTAGCTAGAATGCCAGTGTACTGAGTTAATGGCACACGCTAGCAAATATCGTTTTCAGTGTTATTTTTATTTATGTCCAGAGAGAGATCGATACTTTCTCTGATCAGACAAAGCAGTAACAGCATGGAAACATCCACTGCGAAGTCTTTATACATCTGAAGATGATATCATGATCATCACCTTCTGTTAATACTGGGCTTTTGCCAGTTACCTTTTCTTACAGAGACTAGTTTGAGTTCTTCCATCTTGTTTGGGTCACCTACGTTTCTCCTTCGTTTTCTTTTACCGAAAGAAGAACCAAAGGAGACCCAAACTGAGATGGGAGGACTTAGATAAAAAAAGAATGGTCGTCGGAAAGACTGATTCAGCGCACAGATTGATCGAAACAACCTCCGGTGAAACAACTAAAAGCAAAGGCGTCAGTATTAAGAATTCAATGGGTATTCCGTTGTTAAGGCATAGGAGAGTGTCGATAGTTGGAAAGAGAACATTTAGGCCAATACAAGGGGGATGACTCGTCGGATTACGAGATAAGAAGAAAAAAATGGAAATCGATATGAAAGACGTATGGGGTTCAGTATTAGAGTTTAACAGAGCTCTGGAAGACTTGTGATAAAATAAGATGGTATGGATTTCACAAATCGTTGAGGGAAGTGGTAACCTAATGACTATTCAAGATGGTTTGTAGGAACAGTGAGACTGGAGACATACCATTAAACTTTCGGGAAAATATGATTCACGTAAACCCGAAGGCAGCAATGGGAGAGAGCTATCGCGTTACGAACAGCTCATGCACCCAAGTTGCTGACAGGAGTAATATACAGAAGAATGGAAAACAAAATTAAGGACCTGACACCCCTACGATCGGCTTAGCTTTCGGAAAGCTGAAGGTACAGAGACGCAGTACTGACTTTGCAATTGATAATTGTAGCAAGGCTTCAGAAAAATCAGGACGCCTTCAGCAGATTTGTCGTCTTAGAAAATGCATTCGAGAATGTAAAAGGATGGACAATGTTAGAAATTCTCAACAAAATAGGTGTGAGCATAGGGGAAAATGGGAAATACGACGCTGCTATCCTCAGTGAAACTGAAGGCTAATTACAGGACGTGCTGGATGGGATGAATAGTTTAATGCGAACACATTGTGCATTGAGAGTAAACCGAGGAAAGATGAAAGTAATGAGAAGTAGCAGAACTGAGACTAGCAATAAAACATAACATTAGAATTGTTGTAACGGAAGTGGACGAAGTGATGACATTCTGATAACTTGGAAGCAAAATAACACATGACGAAGCAAGAAGGATTTGGAAAGCAGACTAGTAAATGCAGTGAGGGCATTCCTTGACAAAAGCAGTCCATTTCTATCAAACATGGACATTAAATTGAGGAAGATATTTCTGAGAATGTGAAATTGTATCACAGCATTGTATGGGAGTGAATATGGACCGTGGAAAAACTGGATAAGAAGAGACTCGAAGCGTTTGAGACGTGGTGCTACAGAAGCACGTTGAAAATTAAGGTGGACTGACAAGTTTAGGATAAGGAGGTTCTCCGCAGAATCGGTGAAGAAAGGAACGTATGGAAACATTCACAAGAAGAAGGGACAAGATGAGAGGACATGTGTTAACACCTCAGATGTAACCTGCATCATAACCAATAGCAGCTGTAGAGGGTAAAAGCTGAAGAGGAAGACAGAGACTGCAAAATTTCCAACAAGTAATTGAGGACCTTGATTGTAACTGCTACACCGGGATGAAGGAGACGAATTAGAGGCGGACCGCATCAGAGTACTCAAAAGACTGATGACTCGAAGAAAAAAAATATACACCTTATTGAGATGTGAGATTACTATTACTGATTCTGCATTTAGATACGTTAATACTAATTTTGCTTCAATTTCTATATTTCGCTTTCCGCACTCTGCATTCTCAGTTTACCTTCCTTTGTTGTAATTTAGATTTTTGTTGTGTGTATAATTCGTGACAGTAGGAGCGTTCTCTAAAATCTCTGAAGTTTTTCTTTACTTTCTTCGTAAGGTTCGTCTAATAGTACCATTCATCTACATCTACATCTACATTGATACTCCGCAAGCCACCCAACGGTGTGTGGCGGAGGGCACTTTACGTGCCACTGTCATTACCTCCCTTTCCTGTTCCAGTCGCGTATGGTTCGCGGGAAGAACGACTGTCTGAAAGCCTCCGTGCGCGCTCTAATCTCTCTAATTTTACATTCGTGATCAACTCGGGAGGTATAAGTAGGGGGAAGCAATATATTCGATACCTCATCCAGAAACGCACCCTCTCGAAACCTGGCGAGCAAGCTACACCGCGATGCAGAGCGCCTCTCTTGCAGAGTCTGCCACTTGAGTTTGTTTAACATCTCCGTAACGCTATCACGGTTACCAAATAACCCTGTGACGAAACGCGCCGCTCTTCTTTGGATCTTCTCTATCTCCTCGGTCAGACCGATCTGGTACGGATCCCACACTGATGAGCAATACTCAAGTATAGGTCGAACGAGTGTTTTGTAAGCCACCTCCTTTGTTGATGGACTACATTTTCTAAGCACTCTCCCAATGAATCTCAACCTGGTACCCGCCTTACCAACAATTAATTTTATATGATCATTCCACTTCAAATCGTTCCGCACGCATACTCCCAGATATTTTACAGAAGTAACTGCTACCAGTGTTTGTTCCGCTATCATATAATCATACAATAAAGGATCCTTCTTTCTATGTATTCGCAATACATTACATTTGTCTATGTTAAGGGTCAGTTGCCACTCCCTGCACCAAGCGCCTATCCGCTGCAGATCTTCCTGCATTTCGCTACAATTTTCTAATGCTGCAACTTCTCTGTATACTACAGCATCATCCGCGAAAAGCCGCATGGAACTTCCGACACTATCTACTAAGTCATTTATATATATTGTGAAAAGCAATGGTCCCATAACACTCCCCTGTGGCACGCCAGAGGTTACTTTAACGTCTGTAGACGTCTCTCCATTGATAACAACATGCTGTGTTCTGTTTGCTAAAAACTCTTCAATCCAGCCACACAGCTGGTCTGATATTCCGTAGGCTCTTACTTTGTTTATCAGGCGACAGTGCGGAACTGTATCGAACGCCTTCCGGAAGTCAAGAAAAATAGCATCTACCTGGAAGCCTGTATCTAATATTTTCTGGGTCTCATGAACAAATAAAGCGAGCTGGGTCTCACACGATCGCTGTTTCCGGAATCCATGTTGATTCCTACATAGTAGATTCTGGGTTTCCAGAAATGACATGATACGCGAGCAAAAAACATGTTCTAAAATTCTACAAGAGATCGACGTAAGAGATATAGGTCTATAGTTTTGCGCATCTGCTCGACGACCCTTCTTGAAGACTGGGACTATCTGTGCTCTTTTCCAATCATTTGGAACCCCCCGTTCCTCTAGAGACTTGCGGTACACGGCTGTTAGAAGGGTTAAGTTAACCTTCTCTGTCTTGCTTTTTCATGTACTCGTAATATACTGCATCTTAGATATTTAAAATTTATTACGTCGTCTACAGTTTTCCTATTTGTTGCAACTGTGAACCTAATTTTGCTTTTTCCATAAAGTGAAACATATGCACACAGCTTTTCTTATGTATCGCCAAGTAAGTCTGAAATGGCACAACTTGACTCGAGGTGGATAAAACGCTTGTGTGCTTAACAACGTTCCCTTGAAGAGCCTGCGGCATGGTTCAATAGGCTAAGGCCATTAGAGGAAGCCATAAACACTAAGAAGGTGAATGAAGCAGCGCTGACCCCTCGCAGGCAGCTTGCGACAACACGGGACTTAGTAACTGCAAACACGACTACCGCAAACTAATTTTTTCGTTTACTACCTCGAATTTATGATTTTTCTTGCCACCGTCCATAAGCTTTGATCTGTTTATTCTCGAGAGTTTAAAAATTTGCCCCCAGTCTTGTAATACACGCCCCAGAAACTTTAAATATAGCTGAAGATCAAAATCTGCTCATCTTTTCTAAAGATGTCAGTCTCAGCTTGATACACTATTATTGTCAGAAATCACGGTGCGGTAGAAGCCTGTGGTGAACAGATTGACACAAGTGAAGACCACTAATAACGATACTTCCAGACGAACACTATAGAGTTCAAAAAATGCTTCAAATGGCTCTGAGCACTATGGGACTTTACATCTGTGGTCATCAGTCCCCTAGAACTTAGAACTACTTAAACCTAACTAACCTAAGGACATCACACACATCCATGCCCGAGGCAGGATTCGAACCTGCGACCGTAGCAGTCCCGCGGTTCCGGACTGAGCGCGTAGAACCGCTAGACCACCGCGGCCGGTCACTACAGAGTGATTAACTTTACATAGCACTGAATTTAGTGTGAGGGCCCACACGAAGTGGTTCTGTTACCAGCAGCTACTGCTATATGTTACGATTATTCTTACTGTCAAAATACTTTATCTAATTTCATGTAACTGAGTGACAACAACTGCACATCTGTTACAGTTCATATGACACCTCACAAGTGCCGTTTGCGTGCTCCGTAGAGACCCATTCTAAGGAAGTGAACGTGAACGGTTGGCTGTGCGGAACGCCTAGTAGTTCTCCTGCTAATGAGTAGTGCCTGCTGACGGTAACGATACGGGTTTGAGTCCCGATGCAGCCCGGCATACAGTTTGAAACCTTGGTGAATTTCCATAACTGTATGTATTCCGCTGCAGAGTGAAGTATTAGCTGAAAGGCGATACTACGCGACGTATGATGCACAGTTGTTCCGAAATTTAGCTAGAGGCGGTGAACATCATTTTAATAACGTTCCTTCAGTCGTTAATAATCTTCTTCAATCGTGGTAGCATCTAAATTATAAGATAACTGTTTTCAGGTTATCGAGCTTCACCAGATGTATAAAAACCATAAAAATCCAATATGTAAGGAGAAAATTCATGTTTTAAATTCTGGTAATAAACATGCATCTTTGACATTATATGGTGCGGAATTCGACATCATGTATACAATGTATTTCAATGTCTGTGCATCAAACGTCTAGGGGTGACAGATCACGTCCTCGGAAACAACTTTCACTAAAGAAAAGTGTTCGCCGACAGTTCCCGGTGACGCTGGGCATCCTTTAGTATTCGCCATCCCTGGAATGAACCAGCAGGGTCTACTGACCAGGTGTGCCGCATACTATCTACTGAAGTAAGTTGATGAGTCATTTTCGACAGTAAAATTTTGAGAAAGGATGTCACTAAGCGAAGAACGATATTTCAGAAGATAATCAAGAACTTTAATTGGCTCGGTCTACGTCCCTTTCACGCGGAACAGATGACTGAATTATGGACAACACACACTGCATACCCACGTGGCAGAATGTGAATACGCTGTCACCTCTCAAGGGCATAACCACTGCGAGACGATGACAAGCGTCAACGGGAAGCATCTGTGGACATTTTTTCTGTAATAAATGTTGTTTCTCATGACGTGATCTATCACCCCTACACGTTTGATACAAAGACTTTAAAACACTCTACATGTGTCCACATAGATTGATTAAAAGACTACCTTTGGCTGATGATGATGTGTGACAATGGAAACTCGCAACAATAATAGAGGTTTTCATAGCCTATGGTTGTCGGTATATATCTGCCAACATTCAATGAAAATACCACTTCCCATAGAAAAAGATTTCATTAGCACAAGCTCAGACTGCAGGCAGGAAGGTGAAGGAAAGTGTCCATGTCTTTTTCAAAGGAAACCTCCCGGCATTTTTCTTTATGTGATTGAGGGAGATCACGAACACTTAAATCCGGAAGGCCGGACCGATTTCTGAACCTCCATTCTCCCAAATGCTAGCCCAGTTTATTACCATTGCACCATCTCGACAGAATGAAAATATGTAAGAGACATAGGTCCCTATTCGCGAAGTTGATTTACAATTGACTGTTAATCACAAAGCGATACGTCTGGAACTAAAACTCAACCCTCCACCCTATCAAAATAAGGTACACGACCATATTCTAGCTGTCATAGAGTCAGAGACGGGGTTTAAATGTGTTATGTTACGAATAAATTCCTAAAACAGGAGTTAAAATTTATATATTTCACTGCTTCTTCAACGCAAGTCTTTCTTTACTTTTAATCTACGGAGCCTGTAGTTCGTGTTAACACCGCTTTCAAATAAGGTTCTGCCTGTAATAACCTCGTCATCGACGAGACTACCATCTTCCTTTTCGAAAAAGGTTCGAACACATTGTACCTCCAGCATTAAATGAACAGCATTGTCTAGTAGAGCAATATAATGTCTGTCAAATACCTTCTTCTTGTCTAAGGTGGCAACTGTAGCACTATTGCCTCTGGAAGCAAGTGATGTATTAAAATAATGTGTCTTCCACTGCCGCGTAAAATATGTCCTTAGTAGTACTTCTTCCAACTGTACTGTTTCCTCGCATTATTTTTTTAATGGGATATCTAGGAACAATTTTCGAATTCGCTGGCCATCCTCAAACCCAGTGATCAGAGCGCTGTCCAAAACTCACTCGTTCATGGCGACATCGCATGAATGTGGGTGATCAAAATGTTACAGCATGTTGCTTACAGGATCCGAAGATGACTGACATGGTCGAAACAAATCAATTACGCATAGACATATTTTTTGGTGCATGGCAATGAACTTAAAACAAAAATTGTTATGGTACTGAAAGATAACATTGATGTTCTGTCGAAGTCAGTACAAAATCATAAACGTACCGATGAAATATTTATGGTATTACTGAACAAGTTGGCTCAGTGCTTAAGGCATTGGACCCGCATTTGCGAGGAAATTGCGTTTAGATTCCCGTCCGGCTATACTTTGAGATTTCGCGTGTTTAGCCCAAATTTTTTTCAGTATGACGTGTCTGTTCTTTCGGAAATGTTCGAACAACACCGAAAGAACAGACACCATGTTGATCCTGCAGCAACTATGAATTAAGACACAAAGCAATTAAAGACATTAGTTGCCAGTGGACATTGATTTATATCAATGAGGCAGGTTGAAAATTTGTGCTGGGCTAGGATTGGAACCTGGGTCTTCTGATTATCAGGCAGATGCGCTGACCATTACGCCATGTGAATACAGAGGTCAGCACAACCACACAGCCTACATTTGCACGCCTCCCGTCATACCCAAATTCTCAACTTATACCACACACTACTGAGGTACTGCCCCTGTTCCTTAGCCTCATTACTCGCGGCATCTTGCCGATTCCGGTAAGAGTTCGACTTTGGTGTGCATCTGCGCTCAAGGGATCATTCACCGTCATCGCCCTAATTATATGTGATGTCGGACACGTCGGAAAGGACAGATACCACATTGACCCTTCAGCCTATATGAATCAGGACACAAAGGAATTAAAGACATTAGCTGCCAGTGGGCATTGTTTATATCACAGTGTGTGGTATAAGCTGGGAATTTGAGTCTGATGGGAGGCGCGCTAGGGTAGTCCATGCGGCTATGGTGGTCTCTACGGCCACATGTCGTACTGGCCAGTGCATCTGCCTAGTAACCAGGAGACCCATTGGCAGTTAATTTTTTAAACTGAACGCTAGACTTGTTCCTGGAAAAGGCTACGTCCGATTTCTTGCTACATCCTTGTCCATTTGAACTCTTGTTATGTCTCTACTGATCTCATCGTCGACGAGAGTTTCAACTCTGATCTCCCGTCCTAAAGAACGAAACCATGTGTCGTAGATGTTGGAGAGAATTTCAGAATTATAAGAGGGTTGGAAACAAAGATACTAATATGTCAAACCAGAGCGGTGGCTCGCAGAAACCGAGCACAATAAATGTAAAATAAACCAGTCTTGCCACAAATGTTATGTTCCAGACGATAGCAATTAAAGTTACGTGCTTCCCGAACTTTGAAATAGCATATCAAACTTCTGCGATACAGTGGTTGCTCTGTTGTAGTAATTCTGCTCGTATGACATTATCAGTTTGTGCACTGACGAATAAAAACTTTCACAACCGAAACGAAACACTTTTTAGATGTCAAACAGTTTTAGTTTCTTTATTTTGCTTTATAGTTAACAGTGAGGTTAATTAGACTCAGGTGGTTCCGACGAGTGTCTTGTGGAAGCTAGTGATCGAAAATTACTGTAGCGTCTTCCGACTGGTATGAGGACTTCGGTATGAACGAACGAGGTGACGGATTGGCTAGACACTAGACTCCAAATGGAAAGAAGCGTGGCTCAAATTCCTAACCCGAAAGCGAAATTTAAGATGCTTCTAATTTTACCTACAAAATTTCAAGAGAATATATTTGCAGAGCAGATATTAATTCTCATTCTTGAGGCGAATTGCTTTATGACGTAGGCCACGCGTTAAGCCCTGTCCTTCCCTCTCAGCGAGAAATCTGATAGAAATTTTGGAGAGTGAGGGATAGGAACAAAATTCTTTGTTACTGGGATTCTCTGTCTTAACGCGATGGTTACGACGCAAATGATTCGTTTATAGAGCCACAAAAAGTTTAATCAATCTAATTCATACAATGTGAAACACGTTATTGTATTTATTACGTCCATTTGTCATATTCTGTTATGTACAGTTATCGCTTCGGGCAAATCTGTTTGCTCTGTAATCACATCCGACGCCAAAACAGCGATCGCATTACTGTTTAGGGAATATCCGCTTATGGCTTAATACGAACAACATGAAAATGACTGCATTATGACACTGCATTCGTCCAAACTCGATACCTGGTCCAGTTGCATCTGACGTGTAGGCGTCAGATGCACGTACATACTGTTTTTTCGAAGATTTCCCAGCGTAAAGAGTATTTCATTAAGTTTCGCGATTGTAACTGGATAACGTTGAATTTTCTCATGATATTTCGGCTGACAATCATTTAGCCACATTCAGGTGAGTATTTTAGCCTTAAGGTTTCTATTGCACGTCGCTAACTTTATACTAAAAATTGGGACGGAGACGCATGGTCACAGGCAGCCGCTAGCACAGATTTAAGGAGGAAGAAACGTTACTACTTACAAGATCAAGAGGGGAAGGAGCTGTTAGAGTCTATGGCGTTCCTCCCATACCTTGACAATATTTCTCCGAAATTAGGCAGGAACCTAAGGAAACATTATGTTAAAGTAATCTTCTGGCCGCCTGCAAAGACTTGTCTCTTCTCGGTTCGGTAAAGGACGACCTGGGACGGGACTGCGAAAAACTGTAATCATAGAATACCTTACCAGTGTGGCAAGATCAGACAACATGCTCAGCGCGTGAAAGATGCACTGAACATGATTGGCACACTCAGCTTTCACAGCCCAATTAGTCAGCCATAGTTAAGCATTCCATCTCCACATGATCTATGGGCCATTCTGCCATGGAAACCTTGGACTCGACGAGATCCTTCTATTAAGAGGACCTGGTCGTGAGCCGGCCGGTGTGGCCGAGCGGTTCTAGGCGCTTCGGTCTGGAACCCCGCGACCGCTACGGTCGCAGGTTCGAATCCTGGCTCGGGCATGGATGTGTATGATGTCCGTAGGTTAGTTAGGTTTAAGTACCTGATGACCTCAGGTATTAAGTCCCATAGTGCTCAGAGCCATTTGAACCATCTGAACCTGGTCGTGACTGAATATCCTACGGGTGAACATACTAACGATTGTGTACTTTTCACAGGAACTATTTGTTCACATCAAACTAAATCTTAAACACACTTAAGTTGTCATATTTTAAAATGTATTGCTTAGCATTGTTTTCGCAGTAGAAATTCCAAAAAAGCATGTGACCTAAAAAATCTGCGTCTAAAAAAAAATAACGTTTAAATATTTCTCAAACCTTTTATTCGACTGCCACAGTTCTAGTAAATTTTAATGTAAGTCATGTAATTAATCTCTGTACCAAGTTTTATTGACATGGACGTATTATTTTCAGAAAAAATTGTATCTCTCAGGAAAATGCATTTAAAGATCTTGGTACAATCTTTTCAACCTACATTCAGAGTTAAAAGTCTTCATGTCCATAGCTGTCATCGTTGCGGATTTCTGTATTCTGCAGCTTTTGTTTGGAGATCCTCTTTTGCATTCTGGCCTCTTTTGTCATTGTACAGTACTTTTACCCAGTTGACCGGAGCGCATTCTTTGTGTTCATCCAGGCTCTGTGTCCGTATCGCTGAAATCTCCCAGTCTGCTGGTTGACTCGTCAATGTAACAAAATGCTTCATTAAGATATCAGTTATTGGGGATCTGAGGCCCACATATACTGTTCTAGGCAAGCGTTCTCACACGTAATTTATTGAAACTTTCGTCGCAACTTTGAAGTCTCCCACGGATACATTTAACAAACAAGCTTTTGATAGCAAAATCTTTTATATAGGTTTTATAACATCTGCTATTGACATTGGTCGGGGATGGTTATGTCTACATTCATCACCAGTTATACTAGCTCTCTGACCCACCACAGCTCATGGCGCTTTGGACAAAGAGAATGACAGGGGTCACTGTTACTTTCAAATGCATTCCTGTTCTTAAAGTTCCTTATTCTTCCCATATTTACGATCTACAGGGATAAAACATAACTGTAAATACATAAGATTACTTAGTAAAATCGAGTACTGTTTCAAATCATTACGACGGGTAAAACGAAAACAGAATGCTGAACCGATGTTCAGCTGTTACCTACACCCGCTTACAACCAGGCTGGCCAACTTGCAAAGCACTGGACAAATAATAATTAGAATGAAGTCTGTTGCAGCCGGTGTAGACACAGCTCAATAGACAGCAGACAGAAGTGGGCGCGTCGTTGTTTAAAAAATACTTTTTCTTTCCTATTAACATGCACCATACATATTTTGGTTCAGGAAGAGCTGGGGTGTAAGTTAAGAAAATAAAATTCGTCATTTCGACAGATTTTCACTTACTGATTCCCTTAAGGAATCTGTAGAAATATGTTTGGCGGAAGATCTTACCAATCATTATCGAGGTTTTCAACTGGATAGTGCTTGGGACCCGGTAATTTCTTTGATATCTTTCGAAAGAAAACATTTCGTGCCGAGCGACACGTCTAGTGACTTAATTATATCAATTTGACATTAGAATTTTAACTCCGCGAGTCCGCTTTCCGACAGAGGGCATGCGGATGTTATCACTTCTACGCAAGCGTCTGCTCACCATATGCGTGTTTCAATGTTCGAACAGGGCGCTGAACACGACAGAGAGCGATTAGTAGCGGCTGCCTAGCGCTTGCGTCTGAGCGCCAAGTTTCTGGTATAAAGTTAGCGACGGTTCTATGAGAAGTTTTTTTCTATGAGAAGTTTTTCGGTGCGAATCATTCGAACACCTACGGGAGTCAAGAAATTAGGGATGCTGCAATGTGGCGTGGTATGAGACTGGATGTCCGAGACATGGAAGATCTGGCGCTCCTGCCCTGTGTCCAGCGTCTCCACTATCTTAGGGTTGACCATTACGTCGTCAACGCGCCGTACGGCGGCGGTCAGCTTTCGTCAAGATTTGAGAATTACCCGTCTGATGATGAGCCACAGTTTCCTACGCCGCCTCGATCCGTTGCAGCGTGTAGCCTACCTGAGTCCCCTTGTCGCATCCAGAATGGTTCATACTGCACAGGTTCTGCCGCTGCCGCTGCCGATTACGATAGGACATTGTATTCAAGAGGCATTCACATATTTTCCGACGGCTGGATCCATCTTCAGAGTACGCTGTGACACTCTTACTCGCCCTCCGCGTGCAGGAGGGCTTGGCCTTACGAACGTCCGATAGCGTTCGGCAGCACTTTACATGGCCACGATGCACGAACAATGGCCCACTGTCGAGGCCTCCATTACGCACCATTTACTTGCCGTCCTTGTGCCAGTATCTCTCTCCCGCCGATCCCGGTCGGTAGCATCACGCCTGCGTTTGTACTCATCGCGGCCTTCTTTCTGGCACTCAGGTAGCCTATACTCGCGCCGAATTCCCTCGAACGCACCGGTCGCGGGAGAAGGATTTTTCTACGTCCTTTTCCTGCGTAGTGTCGCCTGTAACGTTATAGAACGCAAGTTTCCATTGTTGTGGTGGACTGTGATTTGGCGGCACATTCGTAACAGCTTCTTTCCGACGCAGATCAGATCGATTTATTATTATGCGACCTGTGGGAAGTGTCCAAATAATCAGCGGCTCCGTGCCATAGAATTGCCGATTGTCGTAGTGTCGACAATGACCACCGCCGATTCAACCGTGTAGCCGTTGCGGATGTCTGGTTGCTGGGACGACAAATGGTCGCGTGTTTTCTACTAGTGCCGCCGCATGTTATTGACCCACACTCAGTCTTTTCTTTACCCAGCGGTGGAATATTTTTCCTGGAACAAAGTCTCGGGCGATTCCCTGGATAAAGGGCTGTACTTTGGCATGTTTGTATGGAAATGCTCATCACTCGCGCCTTGATTTTTGACAAAACTTGTAAACTGCGCATGCGGAGATTTCGCGCAGTTCCGTTAACGCGCGTATTTTCCCAGTTATGTTAACAGCGTTTTTACCATCCCTCCACCAAGTTCGCATGTTCGCGGCGTGGCAAGCGCCCACCCGATAGAGAACAAAACGTGCCTACACCTTGGATTCGGCCCGCCTGCCATCCTGTATCACCTTGCGGGATTTCCAGGGTATTGGATTGGTGGACTAGTGTTAATTTGTTTTTCCACTGTAAAAATGTACACAAAAAAATTAAATGGTTGGTTAGTTTGTGGTGGTTGGAACGACTAGACTACAAAGGCAATCGGTCCAAAAATTAAATAAATAAGCAAAATTCAAAAAATGGTTCAAATGGCTCTGAGCACTATGGGACTTAACATCTGAGGTCATCAGTCCCCTAGAACTTAGAACTACTTAAACGTAACTAACCTAAGGACATCCCACACATCCACGCCCGAGGCAGGATTCGAACCTGCGACCGTTGCGGTCACGCGGTTCCAGACTGTAGCGCCTAGAAACGCACGGCCACTCCAGCCGGCAAGTAAAATTAATATGAGCAGTGTGAGGGTGCAGCTCAGCGGTGGGGAGGTGGGAGGCATCGTGGCCGTGCCTCGGGATTCGACTCCTGCCTTATATCCTCCAACGCGCAGCTGACTGTGGCCCTACTAAACTGAAAATACAAACAAATAAATTTTAAACAGAAAAAACAATGTAAAAGAAAGAATAAAAGGAAAATATGAATTAAAAAAGACGGTTAAGGCAACCGTTCTAGAGAAACTGAGCATCTGGGTTCGAGTCCTCAACCGACACAAATTTTCGACTTTCGCCATTGCAAGACTGCAGTGTCCTATGCGACTGGGAGGTATGATTTCCAAACTACCCCTTTCCCTTTCTGGTCCATTTATTTATTTCAGAAAATAAGCGTAAGTTTTTCATACGCCTTAGTGAGTCCTGGATTCAATGATGGTGGGCTTCCACTCGTTTTTTCCTTCTAAATCATCAAGACGTCTCGCTTTTGAGGTTGACGAAGCCGTATTAGTAAAAATAGTTGGTACAACATTTGCAGTATATTTCCGTATTATTTTGACTTTAATCTCTCCCTTACCCATATCCCTCTCCACACGAATCCCATTCTCACGTTCAAAGTATCATGCAAGTGCACTGACGGAAAAAAATAGCAACATCAAAAAATAATAAATGTAGAGTATCGAAATTTGGGGAATACATGTGTCTATGTGACATGTTTAAGTGATTAATACTGTAAGATAACAAGTTAATGTAAGTGCAAATGTGAAATGCTGTTATATTAAATACTGGTGTGATCGACAGTATGCTGAATGTAAGCATGCAAACGTGCACGCATTTTTTTGTACAGGTGCCCATGTCATCTTCTGGGATGATGTCTCATATGTGCTCAATTGGAGACAGATGTCGTGATCAGTCCGAGGCAACAAGTAGAAAGTCTGCAGAGAATGTTGGGTTACAAGAGCGGTATGTGGGCGAGCGTTATCCTGTTGGAAAACACCCTCTGGAAAGCTGTTCACGAATGGCAGCACAGCTATTCGAATCACCAGATTGTAGTACAATTTTGCAAGCAGAGTACGTTGGTAACCACGAGAGTGCTGCTGCTGTTCAAAAATGGTTCCAATGGCTCTGAGCACTATGGGACTTAACAGCTGAGGTCATCAGTCCCCTAGAACTTAGAACTACTTAAACCTCACTAAACTAAGGACGTCACACACATCCATGCCCGAGGCAGGATTCGAACCTGCGACCGTAGCGGTCACGCGGTCCCAGACTGAGGCACCTAGAACCGCACGGCCACACCAGCCGGCCGCTACTGCTGTCATACCCCAGACCATAACTCCAGGTGTAGGTCCAGTGTGTCTTAGCTAACAGACAGGTTGGCTGCAGGCCCTCAACTGGCCTGCTTATAACCAACGCAGGGCCATCACTCTCACCGAGCCGGAACGAGCTTTCATCAGAAAACATACCAGACCTCCACCCTGTCCTCACTTGACTCCCCTGAGGTCCCAAATGCCGGTGGTTTGGTGTAGGTCGTGTTCACCCTACTGGGCGTCTGGCTCGGAGCTGTCCTTGAGCTATTGTGGTCCCAACTGCTGCTCAAATAGCTGCTGCAGATGCAGTACGATGAGCCAGAGTCATAAGACAGACACCGTAGTCTTCCTGCTCGGTAATGCCACGTGACCGTCCGGAGACGGTCTTCTTCCGACTGAACATTCTCGTGACCACCGTTGCCAGCAGTCAGGTATAGAGAGACTGCATTCCTGCCAAGTCTTTGTGCAATATCGCGGAAGGAACATCCAGCTTCTCGTAGTCTTTCAGACCTTAAAGACATTCTTGACTTACATCAACTCACCATGACCAATTTCAATGATAACTAACATTAACGACCGTTACAGCGTGTCTTTAAAGCAAACCTGATTTGCATCATCATTCCATAATGTCATATGGTATAATATTTTTGGGGTAACTCTTCAAGTCAAACAAAAGTTTTCAGAGTCCAAGAGCGTGTAATACGTATTATTTGTGGAGTAAATTCACGGACGTCCTGTAGAAACCTCCTCAAAGAACTGGGTATACTAACTACTGCCTCTCAGTATATTTACTCCTTAATGAAATTTCTCCTAAATAATATATCTCTTTTTCCAACAAACAGCTCAGTTCATACATACAATACCAGGAACAAAAATGATCTGCACAAGGACTTAAAAGCACTTACTTTAGTTCAAAAAGGGGTCCACTACTCAGGAACACTCATCTTCAATAATTTACCAGCAAACATAAAAAATTTAGTTACAAATAAAGATCAGTTTAAAAGGAGCCTGAAAGACTTACTAGTGGCCAACTCCTACTCCATTGACGAATTTTTCGATAGAAGCAAATGATGTATTGTATGTATATTCATACTATTAGTATTGTTATTTCAGCTTCTTATATTAAAAAAAAATATTTGACATGTTCCACATCTACGAGGATCTCCTCAGCACGGATCTATGGAACGAAAAACTAATCTAATCTAATCATCTAATAGTGGTGCTACTAGCTTGGACGAAATTTGAGTTGACATCCTCTTTATCGCCTACCAACTTTCGCTTATGTCGCACAACTCCTTCTTGGTGTTGCGACTTTTTTCCCATCAGTTTATTTGGACAGTTGTCAATGATTGATTTTTCACTTTTTCCACTATTCCCTCGATTGCAATACGTCGTTTTTCGAACATTAAGGCCTCTACTTCCCCTGTGATTCACGGTTCTTCACAGATATATAGTACGCATTCACACTTGTATGACCACACTCTGGAAACACCTGCGCCACCTAACCAGTGCTTCATGTGTCATAGGTATGATGGTACTTCGTTGCCTTGTACTTTCACCAACTCAGCATGCGCTCTTACATCGTTGTTCCTCTGTAACCCGAAGAATTCAGTGTGTACCAGGACTGGAGCCATGCATCTGGAAACAAACAAAACAAATTACGTAGGTTTCAATTTTCGAGGAGATAATTAAAACTTTGTGATCACGAGTCATACATTCCTATTGAAATCATATTTTGGGTGTGCTAGTTTCACCTTTAAAGCAGAACGGTCGACATCGTTTCAGCTGAAGAGTGCAGGACCCGCGCGGGGGTCGAACCGGGCGCTGTTACGGTGCGCGCCCCTCTCGCACGGCCATCAATACGCGCGCTCGATACCAGCAGCGGGCAGTCCCGGCCCCGCGGCAGCGTTCCGATTAATTACAGCCAGTCATTAACAGATGTCACTGCACGCCGCGTAATCACTGACATCCGCTACCAGCGGGGCGCACGGGGCGCGGGGAGCCGGCGGAAATATGTACTGCCGCTCTATACTTCAAATAATTCACAATCGCCAGGGGGAGGGGCAGATGTGCGGCAGGGGAGAAGGGCTCTATCAGTGCTTTGTCAACTCCCCGGCCGCTCCGCCTGCCGCGTATACCGGCATGGGGGGAGGGGAGGGGAGGGCTGCGCCGGTTTGTTATCCGTGTCCGCTACACGCCGCGCGCACGCCCGCGGAGATCCCTGCTCAGATCGCTGCCACTTACGTACAGACTTTCAGAAAAAAAATCTTTTATTCTTTTAGCTGTAACTGTCAAAACTGAAAACGTCCTTTAAACATGTACGAAACATATAAATCATCACAATTGCGACATTACCTAACGATTTTCTGCTGCTGAGTTTGAGAGGTGGCATGAGCCCCCTCTCATATTTCTGTCTTACTCTGAGTAATTCGATTTTCCCCTCTAATTGCATGCAGTGAAATGTTGCTATTTCTTCACACACGGACTTCCCACGCAGCATCTCTGGTCACCCGGGTGGTCCGGTGACAGGCGGGTTCTGCTGGTCTTGAAAGGGTCAAGCCGACGGGTGTGAGGGAGTCGAGTGGATGCTTTCCAGACGCCGACATTGTCATAAGAGCGGGGTCAACACCCCCACAGGGGCCTGACGGAGCGGCTGGGCTAGAGATTCCGTTACTCCGCAGAAACTTAGTGAAAACACTTTCTGGCGGGCTACCAGCGAGGCGTGGGAATGACTTGTGTTCCCAGGCAGTCTTGGCGGGCGAATTCCCGCGTTTTCAGCAAAATCATAGCTGTGATTGGCTTGCTCACGGGATAGCTTCGTGACATAGCAAAATCGGCGCAGAAATTCGCGCCAAATATCTCCATTGGTGGACTAGTAGTGCTTCGGCAATAGAGTGGAATTTTCCGCCGGTTTTCGAGTTGCTGATTGGAACGTTTAACCGCGGCCACTGTCGTGAGGGTGGGAATCTGTGTTCGGCTTGTATGGGTGCTCTTGAAGGAGTTGGCTCTCGCCCTTGATCGGAGTAGGTTACAAGACTGAGCTCTCGCTGCTCTGGACAGCCTGCCTTCCTTTGGCTGACTAATATACTTTCATTTAATTGTAACTGTTTGACGAAGTTGCTGAAGTTTCCACTTCAACGTAACTTTCCGAGTGCAGTTGGCAATTGAGCGTTCTGCGTACAAGCGGCCTATGTTGTCTGTCTTGAGCAGTTTTGGCTAAAGCTGACTGTATTGGAGTTACTGTGTGACTTCGCTTGTTAAAATTAATCACTGTACCGTCAGTGATTGTGTGGCGAGCATTCTTCGTCTCCCTCAGAGGCGCATTTGTATTGATAGGAAGTCTTTAGTCTGGAACAACCAGACCAGGATAATTTGTTTCGGGCTATACTCGCGACATTATCATCACCATGACGGGACGTCGAAGCAACCAGCCATCGTCTCCGGTACGCCAGATCGTGTCCTTGCAGTTAAGAAGACAGCTTGGTAATGTATGTCAGCAGCACCGGCAGATTAGGGAATTTTGCTCTGTGATAATCAGAGCTCAGCAGAGCGCGCCTGTTCCCATCTTTTCTTACATGGTTCTGTCTTGGATGTTCATTTTCTGAATTCTCTCTACTGTAGCAGCAATTAATGTTGGGTTGGCTGGGTGTTTCTCTTAAGATTTTAGTTGCAAAGAATTGGCTTCACATACCACTTGGTCATAAACGTCACAAGCTAGTTTATGGACAACTTCACCTTCACAGCATTTATTCGAGTATCCAATTTGACATATTGTAAGTGTTTCATGTGTTTTTTTTATTATTTCAAGTTTAGTCATAATAAATCAAATTGTTATTTTGGATAGAACTTTCATTCTGTGGATTGGTAAAGCAACCCTTTCATTTCTCACTACGTTAATGAAACTTTCGTTTATCAAATTAATTTCTATAAAATTAAATTATTGTAGGTGCCAAACTCTTTTCTACTCCACTTGCAGGGTCGATTACAGTCAGTTCGCGTTTCTTCTTCCACGTGCAACAGCAAAAGTCGGATTTAGAAAAGGGGGGCTTAGAGCATCATTTCCATATGAAGATTCTAGAAGAATTTAGTGTTAAATACACTGCTGGCCCCGGCACCTCGCAAGTTGCTCTTCTAAACGTAATCCCATTTGAGAAAACCAATTGTGTCTTTACCTGTGGTTACTCGTACATTAGGTACTCGCATGGCTCTCTTTAAAAGGAATAGCTTGATATCTCGCAGGCTCGAGTCGCACACGTCTGCTTTATGCTCCGCAGCTAATTCGCTGCAAATAACAACCTGTCGTTGAAATTCTGCAGTCAAATAGTCTGTGCATTGGCTAGAATTGCGAGTTAATAAAATACGCAGAAATGCAAAATAAAAGTTAAATGAATAGTCCAATAACAAATGTTCTGTTCTAGCGCCTGTAACTGACGTAGACGACAGGAAAGGGAAGTGGTTCTACGACATTCAGTTAAAATACAAACAGAAAATGCCCTAGTCAAATGCAGTAATGTTATGCTGAAAGCGTTATGGGAATGGTAGCAAAATCCCCAAAGCAAACTGTAGTGAAAGACATGCGAGAACTAATATGCACCGGCTCAACGCAGTTCAGAGTTCAACTTGATGAGTTACAAATTATCACGCGAAATACAAAGAAAAGTAACTCATACTCAGTCTACCCTCGGTTCCGTACTAATGGTAAAGGTCCTACTCTGGAGCACAATTAGACCTCTCGAAGCATGAAGTCCTTTCAGAAGTTAAAAATCCCAGTCTCCACTTGACTCACGTAGTGTTCCACTACTGTCTGCTTTTCCACTGAATGAAGGCCATCACAATCAAAACTACATCGTCCTTAAGTTCTACAGACATGATTTGACTCAACTTGACCAGTTCCTGATCAAATCTAATCAGTACAACAATATTAAATTACATGTTATAAACATTTGGTCTCACTCAGATCATTCACAATAAATGGAAATGAAGCGTTGTCCATAAATAAATAATTCAGTTTTCTTGCTCAAGATAAATGACAACAGATTGTCGTCAGATACAGATTAAACAACCATTTAGGCCTGCTTGTCAGAAGCGCCTTTTGGCACTCTTTCACAAAGATAGCGTCAGCTAACACACGTGACTGACCACTTCTTAAGTTACCATGATCTTTATTATCAATTTAATTAATATTTAAATAAAGTTACTGGCAAAATGCAAAACAGTCCATTAAATAAATACACAAGTGTGAGGTAATGTCAGATATCTGCGCTGTATTCAGTTGCAATGTGACTGTAGAGAATACAATGTTCTGAAAAACAGTTGCATAATGAAGAGATATAAAAAACATAAAAAATAAAATAGACGCAGATACGTATTTTTCAAAGATGATAGCTATATTGCAATGCTATCATCTGATAGCATTATCAGGAGAAAGAAAACTGGCGTTCTACGGATCGGAGCGAGGAATGTCAGATCCCTTAATCGGGCAGGTAGATTAGAAAATCTAAAAAGGGAAATGGATAGGTTAAAGTTAGATATAGTGGGAGTTAGTGAAGTTCGGTGGCAGGAGGAACAAGACTTTTGGTCAGGTGATTACAGGGTTATAAATACAAAATCAAATAGGGGTAATGCAGGAGTAGGTTTAATAATGAATAAAAAAATAGGAGTGCGGGTTAGCTACTACAAACAGCATAGTGAACACATTATTGTGGCCAAGATAGACACAAAGCCCATGCCTACTACAGTAGTACAAGTTTATATGCCAACTAGCTCTGCAGATGATGAAGAAATTGATGAAATGTATGACGAGATAAAAGAAATTATTCAGGTAGTGAAGGGAGACGAAAATTTAATAGTCATGGGTGACTGGAATTCGTCAGTAGGAGAAGGGAGAGAAGGAAACATAGTAGGTGAATATGGATTGGGGGGAAGAAATGAAAGAGGAAGCCGCCTTGTAGAATTTTGCACAGAGCATAACTTAATCATAGCTAACACTTGGTTCAAGAATCATAAAAGAAGGTTGTATACCTGGAAGAATCCTGGAGATACTAAAAGGTATCAGATAGATTATATAATGGTAAGACAGAGATTTAGGAACCAGGTTTTAAATTGTAAGACATTTCCAGGGGCAGATGTGGATTCTGACCACAATCTATTGGTTATGAACTGCAGATTGAAACTGAAGAAACTGCAAAAAGGTGAGAATTTAAGGAGATGGGACCTGGATAAACTGAAAGAACCAGAAGTTGTAGAGAGTTTCAGGGAGAGCATAAGGGAACAATTGACAGGAATGGGGAAAAGAAATACAGTAGAAGAAGAATGGGTAGCTCTGAGGGATGAAGGAGTGAAGGCAGCAGAGGATCAAGTAGGTAAAAAGACGAGGGCTAATAGAAGTCCTTGGGTAACAGAAGAAATATTGAATTTAATTAATGAAAGGAGAAAATATAAAAATGCAGTAAATGAAGCAGGCAAAAAGGAATACAAACGTCTCAAAAATGAAATCGACCGGAAGTGCAAAATGGCTACGCAGGGATGGCTAGAGGACAAAGGATGTAGAGGCCTGTCTCACTAGGGGTAAGATAGATACTGACTACAGGAAAATTAAAGAGGCCTTTGGAGAGAAGAGAACAATTGTATGAATATCAAGAGCTCAGATGGCAACCCAGTTCTAAGCAAAGAAGAGAAGGCAGAAAGGTGGGAGGAGTATATAGAGGGTTTATAGAAGGGCGATGTACTAGAGGACAATATTATGGAAATGGAAGAGGATGTAGATGAAGACGAAATGGGAAATAAGATACTGCGTGAAGAGTTTGACAGAGCACTGAAAGACCTGAGTCGAAACAAGGCCCCGGGAGTAGACAACATTCCATTAGAACTACTGATGGCCTTGGGAGAGCCAGTCATGACAAAACTCTACCATCTGGCGAGCAAGATGTATGAGACAGGCGAAATACCCTCAGACTTCAAGAAGAATATAATAATTCCAATCCCAAAGAAAGCAGGTGTTGACAGATCTGAAAATTACCGAACTATCAGTTTAATAAGTCACACTTGCAAAATACTAACCCGAATTCTTTACAGACGAATGGAAAAACTGGTAGAAGTGGACCTCGGGGAAGATCAGTTTGGATTCCGTAGAAATGTTGGTACACGTGAGGCAATACTCACAATACGAATTATCTTAGAAGCTAGATTAAGGAAAGGCAAACCTACGTTTCTAGCATTTGTAGACTTAGAGAAAGCTTTTGACAACGTTAACTGGAATACTCTCTTTCAAATTCTGAAGGTGGCAGGGGTAAAATACAGGGAGCGGAAGGCTATTTACAATTTGTACAGAAACCATATGGCAGTTATAAGAGTCGAGGAGCATGAGAGGGAAGCAGTGGTTGGGAAAGGAGTGAGACATGGTTGTAGCCTCTCCCCGATGTTATTCAATCTGTAGATGGAGCAAGCAGTAAAGGAAACAAAAGAAAAATTCGGAGTAGGTATTAAAATTCATGGAGAAGAAGTAAAAACCTTGAGGTTTGCCGATGACATTGTAATTCTATCAGAGACAGCAAAGGACTTGGAAGAGCAGTTGAACGGAATGGACAGTGTCTTGAAAGGAGGATATAAGATGAACATCAACAAAAGCAAAACGAGGATAATGGAATGTAGTCAAATAAAATCTGGTGATGCTGAGGGAATTAGATTAGGAAATGAGACACTTAAAGTAGTAAAGGAGTTTTGCTATTTAGGGAGTAAAATAACTGATGATGGTCGAGGTAGAGAGGATATAAAATGTAGACTGGCAATGGCAAGGAAATCGTTTCTGAAGAAGAGAAATTTGTTAACATCGAGTATAGATTTAAGTGTCAGGAAGTCGTTTCTGAAAGTATTTGTATTGAGTGTAGCCATGTATGGAAGTGAAACATCGACGATAACTAGTTTGGACAAGAAGAGAATAGAAGCTTTCGAAATGTGGTGCTACAGAAGAATGCTGAAGATAAGGTGGGTAGATCACGTAACTAATAAGGAGGTACTGAATAGGATTGGGGAGAAGAGAAGTTTGTGGCACAACTTGACTAGAAGAAGGGATCGGTTGGTAGGACATGTTTTGAGGCATCAAGGAATCACAAATTTAGCATTGGAGGGCAGCGTGGAGGGTAAAAATCGTAGAGGGAGACCAAGAGATGAATACACTAAGCAGATTCAGAAGGATGTAGGTTGCAGTAGGTACTGGGAGATGAAGAAGCTTGCCCATGATAGAGTAGCATGGAGAGCTGCATCAAACCAGTCTCAGGACTGAAGACCACAACAACAACAACATCATTTGATATATCATATGTCGAAAGCTCATGAAGTGTGTAAAAGTTTTTAATTCAGAAGTTAATTGTGAAACTGTTTATTTTCTGTAAAATATTAAGTTCTGTAGTTTTAAAGATACTGAAATACTGTTTCGTCATTCTATGCCCCTCGTTTTTCTGAGATTGCAGACGTATTTAGATCAGCTTTGACACGACTGTAAATTATTATACACTGAAGAGCCAAAGAAACTGGACACCTATCGAATATCGTGCAAGCCTCCGCGAGCACGCAGAAATGCCGCATCATGACGTGGTATGGACGCTAATAATGTCTGAAGTAGTGCGAGAGGGAACTGACACCATGAATCCTGAAGGCCTGTCCATAAATCCGTAAGAGTACAAGGGGGATAGAGATGCCTTCTAAACAGCACGTTGTAAATGATCCCAAATATGTTCAATAATGTTCATGTCTGGGGAGTTGGTGACCAGTGGTGTTTAAACTGAGAAGAGTGTTCCTGGAGCCACTCTGTAGCAATTCTGGACGTGTGGGGTCTCGCATTGTCCTGCTGGAATTGCGCAAGTCCGTCGGAATGCACAAAGGGCATGAATGGATGCAGGTGATCAGACAGGATGCTTACGTGCGTGTAAACTGTCAGAGTCGTGTCTAGATGTGTCGGGGGACCCATATCACTTCAACTGCATACGCCCCACACCATTACAGAGCCTCCACCAGCTTGAACAGTCCCCTGCTGACATCCAGGGTCCATGGATTCATGAGGTTGTCTCTATATCCGTACTCGTCCATCCGCTTGACACAATTTGAAACGACACTCGTCCGACAAAGCAACATGTTTCCAAGCATTAACAGTCCAATGTCAGTGTTGACGGACCTAGGCTTAACGCTTTGTGTTGTGCAGTCATGAAAGGTACGCGCGTGTGCCTTCGGCTCCGAAAGCCCATATCGCTGATGTTTCGTTGAATGGTTCGCATGCTTGTTGATGGTCCGGCATTGAAATCTGCAGCAATTTTCGGAAGGCTTCCACTTCTGTCACGTTGAAAGATTCTCTTCAGTCGTCGTCTCGTTGGTTCCGTTCTTGCAGGATCTTCTTCCAACAACAGCGAAGTCGGAGATTTGATGTTTCACCGGGTTCCTGATATTCACGGTACACTCGTAAAATGGTCATACGGGAAAATTCCCATTTGATCGCCACCTCGGAGATGATGTGTCGCATCGCTCCTACGCCGACTCTAACATCACGTTCAAACTCACTAAAATGTTGAAAACCTGCCACTGTAGCACCAGTAACCGATCTAACAATTGCTCGAGACACTTGTTGTCTTACATAGGCGTTGCCGACCGCAGCGCCGTATTGTGCCTGTTCTCTCTGTATTTGAATAAGAATGCCTACATCCGTTTCTTTGGCGCTTCAGTGTAGATTCTTGGAGGGCAGTAAGAAGCCAAATTTAAGCTTATCTGACACTCCGCCATTTCTGGGAGCATTTTCTCTGCTCTTAAGCTGAAACTTTCCCAGTTCTAGGATTTACCCGTATTCGTCCACACAGTTCTTGTCTCTGCACCTGAGTTCACATGAAGCGGCCGCCCGAAGTTCTCGTCCCGCTGACTCGCAGCCAGCCAAGCAAGCAAGCAAATTAAGCTCTCCTCAGTACCAACTCTAGGTGGACGAATAACTCGCCCACATACTCGTAACGTTATACAATGAAAAACAGCAATCCACGGACATCGTGAGTAGGTAGGCTCACTATACAAGTTCAGCACAGTTGCTCTTACTTACCATCTTCTATAGAAGGGAGTGTTGTTTCCTGTCACATGTACATTAGTTAATCCTCGTTTAACATGTTTATACATCCTACTATATTATTTCTTGCTCGCTTCGCTTATGTTTAAGCGTTCGTTACAATAAAGTAATGTTTATTATTACACCGCCTTTTTACCAACTTATGTTTGTATTACACTTTATTCAATTTTTAACATTTTAGTAATTAGTATTTCTAACAGTTTCTAATCCGTACTTCGCTGGCACTATCAGTAAATCGTTTGCTGCACGCACGGCCCTGCCGGTAGCCACAGCTTTTCCCTGAGGATACTTGACATCACGATAGCAAAACTGCAGCGCACTTGGCCACCGTCGCTATGTGTCATAACTGCATTCACAACTTGGAGGACGAAATATAATAAGAATAAAATAATAGTTACAATAGCTATTGAAAATTACATTCTATGCTTGGAACAAAGCCTTTGGTGTGATCTAGGGGTGTCGGGCCTGACGAAAGTACCGTAATATCGCGGAAAAATGCTAATTACGAGTTCGCGAAGTAGTACAAAGTGTATTTAAGTGAACGGTATAGTGGAAGTCGTGTGGAATCTCGGACGGAATATCAAAATTATTGCTTTTGACTATTAGTTAAAACCGCGTGGCGTGTTGTGCGATCTAAGACTGCAACAGGTATTACGTGTAGAGCAGAGTGCACAACATTTGAGAGAGCATTTTCATAACTAAACGATCCGGTGAACTCTATTAACTTCGGTAACGGGTGTAAATACCATAAACTGGCTACGTGTGTGATTGTGGTGTACATGTGAACTTTACATTGTGTTGACACTTAGTACAGACTTGTCAGTATTAATTGTGATCTTCATCGTAAAAATACACCTGAAAATTTACCTTGCCAAGTTAAAACTTTTATTTCAGTAGCTAGCCACATCCCGTTTATCGGACAATTCTATGTATGTTGCGAGCTGCAATAGACAGTAGAGGTCTAGTATTTTCTACTACAGCTTTTAGCCAGACAATGAACATTGCTGGACACTGGCAGGGCGGTAAAAAAGTAACGTACCACACCGCAATTCCTCATGTTTTAAGAAAGACATATATTGGCGTGTGATACCCTGATTTATCGCAAGCATAAATTAAATGCGAAAATTGAAAATGTTCCTACGTCGGTCACAAGACACAATTAACATACCTTCAAGTAGTCAAAATAACCAAGTACTCCTGCTATGAAGGCCTGTGATTTTTTGACACTTGTTACAACCGCTGCATCACTTATATTTTTAAAAATAGTGCTTGGCCACTGCGCAGAAATGGAAGCTCATCACAATGAAACAAACGTCCTAGAAATGAAGCAGGACGAACACTGGGGTGTCTCGTGGGACAGCGACATGCCCACATGCAGATGGCGGAAGTATTGCGTAGACAAGGTATAAAAGTACAGTGCACTGCCGGAGCTGTCATTTGTACTCAGATGATTCATGTGAAAGAGTTTCCGACGTGATTATGGCCACACAACGGGAATTAACATGCTTTGAACGCGGAATGTTAGTTGGAACCAGACGCATGGGACATTCCATTTCGGAAATAGTTTAGGATTTCAATGTTCTGAGATCCACAGCGTCAAAAGTGTGCCGAGAATACCAATCTTAGACATTACCACTCACCAGGGACAACGCAGTGGCTCACAGCGTTCACTTAACGACCGAGAGCAGCAGCATTTACTTAGAGTTGTCAGTGATGACAGACAAGCAATGCTGTATCAAATAACCGCAGAAATCAATGTGGAAAGCACGACGAACGTTTCCGTTACGACAGCGCTGCACAGTCTCGCGTGAACGGGCCGTAATCAACTTTGATTCCATAAGGAACTTTTTTACAACAGGGATCGTAGACTGTAAGGATGGAGAGGCACACAGCAATCGGTCGCAGTCCCATTAGTTTTTATTAATCTTGCGCATCTCGATTTAAATAGCCATCTTCAGTGCATTTGAGTTACATTCCAGCACATTCGAGGCTGCGAGTTCGTTGGGTTGTTACTCAAATGCATTGAAGATAGCTATTTAGAGCATAAATTAAGATATGCAAGAGTAATAAAAACTAATGCGACTGCGACTGCTTGGTGTGTGCAACTCCTTCCTTAAAGAGAAGAACCAACGGAGAGCAGCGCGCTTCGTTACGGGATTTGGTGATCGCGAAAGCGTTACGGAGATAGTAGATAAACTCCAGTGGATGGCTCTGCAAGAGAGACGCTCAGTAGCTCGGTATGGACTTTTGTTGAAGTTTCGAGAACATACCTTCACCGAGAAGTCAAGCAGTATATTGCTTCCTCCTACGTATATCTCGCGAAGAGACCATGAGGATAAAATCAGAGAGATTAAAGCCCACACAGAGGCATACCGACAATCTTTCTTTCCACGAACAATACGAGACTGGAATAGAGGGGAGAACAGATAGAGGTACACAAGGTACCCTCCACCACGCACCGTCGGGTGGTTTGCGGAGTATGGACGTAGATGGAGATCACCAGTTCTCCCGACAATAGAAAACATATGGGACATGATAAAGAGGAACTTACTCGTTCTCCAGCGCCTGCAAGAACTATCGCAACAAAGGGCTGAAATGCCTGCGACAGTCTATCGTAGAGCGCCATCCTGCACTTTTAGGTTCCTTTGCATACGAAATAAACGCCTGTGTTGTCGTCAGAGGGCGGGTGGAGTAGGGGAGGGGGTTGAGGAGGATGGATGAGAGGGTGCTAGATGTGTTGGGCACCTATACTGTGATGTGTGTGTTTCATTTGGTCTGAATTTGCTATCATATACTCCTACAATGATGAGCTATGTGTCACCTGATTAAAATCACGTTGTCTTTGAGGGTGCTGCAGTGTAGTACTAATATTTAAGTTCAACAGATGTTGTTGTTGTTGTTGTTGTTGTTGTGGTCTTCAGTCCTGAGACTGGTTTGATGCAGCACTCCATGCTACTCTATTCTGTGCAAGCTTCTTCATCTTCTAATACCTACTGCAGCCTACATCCTTCTGAATCTGCTTAGTGTATTCATCTCTTGGTCTCCCTCTACGATTTTCACCCTCCACGCTGCCCTCCAGTACTAAATTAGTGTTCTCTTAATGCGTCAGAACATGTCCTACCAACCGATCCCTTCTTCTGGTCAAGTTGTGCCACAAACTCCTCTTCTACCCAATCCTATTCAATACCTCATCATTAGTTATGTGATCTACCCATCTAATCTTCAACATTCTTCTGTAGCACCACATTTCGAAAGCCTCTATTCTCTTCTTGTCTAAACTACTTATCGTCCATGTTTCACTTCCATATATGGCTACACTCCATTCAAATACTTTCAGAAACGACTTCCTGACACTTAAATCTATACTCGATGTTAACAAATTTCTCTTCTTCAGAAACGCTTTCTTTGCCATTGTCAGTCTACATTTTATATCCTATCTACTTCGACCATCATCAGTTATTTTGCTCCCCAAATAGCAAAACTCCTTTACTACTTTAAGTGTCTCATTTCCTAACCTAATACCCTCAGCATCACCCGACTTAATTCGACTACATTCCATTATCCTCGTTTTGCTTTTTTTGATGTTCATCTTATACCCTCCTTTCAAGACACTATCCATTCCATTCAACTGCTCTTCCAAGTCTTTTGCTGTCTCTGACAGAATTACAATGTCATCGGCGAACCTCAAAGTTTTTATTTCTTCTCCATGGATTTTAATACCTACTCCATACTTTTCTTTTGTTTCCTTTACTGCTTGCTCGATATACAGATTGAATAGCAACGGGGAGAGGCTACAACCCTGTCTCACTCCCTTCCCAACGACTGCTTCCCTTTCATGTCCCTCGACTCTTATAACTGCCATCTGCTTTCTGCACAAATTGTAAATAGCCTTTCGCTCCCTGTATTTTATCCCTGCCACCTTCAGAATTTGAAAGAGAGTATTCCAGTCAACATTGTCGAAAGCTTTCTCTAAGTTTACAAATGTTAGAAACGTAGGTTTGCCTTTCCTTAATCTTTCTTCTAAGATAAGTCGTAGGGTCAGTATTGCCTCACGTGTTCCAACATTTCTACGGAGTCCAAACTCATCTTCCCGGAGGTCGGCTTCAACCAGTTTTTCCATTCGTCTGTAAAGAATTCGTGTTAGTATTTTGCAGCTGTAACTTATTAAACTGATAGTTCGGTAATTTTCACATCTGTCAACACCTGCTTTCTTTGGGATTGGAATTATTATATTCTTCTTGAAGTCTGAAGGAATTTCGCCTGTCTCATACATCTTGCTCACTAGATGGTAGAGTTTTGTCAGAACTGTTTCTCCCAAGGGTGTCAGTAGTTCTAATAGAATGTTGTCTACTCCCGGGGCCTTGTTTCGACTCAGGTCTTTCAGTGCTCTGTCAAACTCTTCACGCAGTATCATATCTCCTATTTCATCTTCATCTACCTCCTCTTCCATTTCCATAATATTGTCCTCAAGAACATCGCCCCTGTATAGACTCTCTATATACTCCTTCGACCTTTCTGCCTTCCCTTCTTTGCGTAGAACTGGGTTTCGATCTGGGCTCTTGATATTCATGCAAGTGGTTCTCTTTTCTCCAAAGGTCTCTTTAATTTTCCTGTAGGCAGTATCTATCTTACCCCTCGTGAGATAAGCCTCTACATCCTTACATTTGTCCTCTAGCCATCACTGCTTAGCCATTTTGCACTTCCTGTCTATCTCATTTTTGAGACGTTTGTATTCCTTTTTGCCTGCTTCACTTACTACATTTTTGTATTTTCTCCTTTCATCAATTAAATTCAGTATCTCTTCTGTTACCCTCGTACAACAGATATTGTATCATAATAACGACATCTGCTCAATCGCCAGGGTAGCCAAGAGAGCTAATGCGCTGCTTCCTGCTCTCGGGGAGGCGTGCCGGCCCCAGATCGAATCCGCCTGGCGGATTACTGGCGAGGGGCGGTATGCCGGCCAGTCTTGATGCGGTTTTTAGGCGGTTTTACACATCCTACTAGGTGAATACTGGACTGGTCCACACGTTGCGCCTCGGTTACACGACTCGCAGACATTTGAAAACGTTCGCCCTATTCTACGGCGGGGGGATCGGGGGTGGCGGCAGGGAGAGCATCCGGCCACCCTCTGCAACTAACACTGCCAAATCAATAGTTACACGGCCGACCCCGGTTGACGGGGGACCAAGGCCCCAAGAAAGAAAGAAATAATGGCATCTGCTCACACAATCCGGTTTCTGCTTCCGCCATGCTTAAATGTGCAATGTCTGTCGGATAGTACCGGGCATGGCAAAGTCAGGCGTTATTGGCCATAAAAGTTTTTTTTTTTTTTATTTATGGCACAGTGCCAAAGTTCAAGAAGATGCGTACCGCTGAGGGTCGAAAGGAGTTGTCCGAGACTGCAATGAAGCGAGGGTTTAAGGTGTTTTGGAACGCGAAATGACCGGAAAGGCTCCTAACGATCGTTTTAATGTTCCTAGACCTACACTGCAGAGGAGATTAAAATCACTGTAGGGGATCAGCAGACATCCATGGCACATCAGATGCTGTTTTCCAAACCAGAGTGAGAAGAAATTTATGACGAAATTCTTGTAACACAAATGATAGTCCTGGATTCTAGATTAATGCCACTAGCTAGTATCGAATTTCAAAAGTTGGCTTACGATTTGGCAGAAAATTCAAAATTGTCTCATAGATTTAACAAAGAAAAGAAATTGTCTGGTAAAAATTTGTATCAAAACTTCATGAAGAAGCATTCAGAACTATCATCTTACAAGGATAACCTTAGTCGACAAGTTTAATGCGTTGTGTCAGGTCCAGTGGGCCACAAGTTGAAAAGTTTTTTAACTAGGTATCTTGTGCCTCTCATGTATAAACAGATTGTAACAACTTTTTTATTTAAAAACCTGCATTTTATTGTATGGTCCATACTACCCAACACTTTTCTTAACACCTCCAACTCTAAGTCTTAGAAAATCTTTTCTTACAGCATGTCGTTTTGCTTATATATATATTGCACCACTGACACCACAACAAGTGTTCAAGTCAGGGTTTCGTGCAGTTACACCTTATTCCAGAATAAGAACAAAAGTTTCATTCCAACTTTTCCTTAAGTGGTCCATACTAGCAGCCGCCCCCCCCCCCCCCCCCCCAATTCAGTGTTTTACGATCCGCTCCCGTACAGACCGCAAAGACAAAATGAAACTAATTACAGAACGCTCACAGGCATCTGAGCGATCATTGTTCCCTCGCTCGATTTGCAAATGGAACGGGAAAAACCCCAATATGCGGTAAAATCTTCAGTGTCCTCTGCCAAGCTTGTCACAGTTGTTTGCAGAGAACCGTCAGTACTCCGTGGCGTGGCCTGCCTTTCTGTAGACGCTCTTTTTTGATTTCTTATTGCGTGTGTTTATCTCTGTACTTAACCTTCTGTTTTTGATGCTGTTGTCAGGAACAGCACGTCCAACTGTGTTATACATCAGGGATTCTGTACGTGTGGTACTGAGGTTTTTCTGGCAACTGGACAAGGTTCCATCGAGTGCGAACAACGAGAAAAGTGAAATAGGGTCGTATTATAGTATTCGGGAAATGGAAGACATGGCACTTTGGTATGGTTTAGCCAGCGGCTTGCGTATAGAGGAAGACAAATGAAATGGCCAGAAAAATGGGATTTGTACAATCTAAGGCCTACGAGATCTTAATCGTAAATTTAATATCAATAGAATATTAGTGATGTAGGAACACACGAGGCAATACAAACCCTGCAACTTACCTTAAAAGACCGAAGAACGTCAAAGTTACATTTAGAGCATTTGTTGATTTTGATAAACCTATTGGCAATGCTGGCTGGAATACATTCTCTGAAATTTTGAAGGTAGTGCGGTTAAAATACAGAGAGCGAAAAGTATCTACAACTTATACAGAAACAAGGTTGCAGTTATACGAATCGTAGGAAATAAAAGGAAAGCAGTGGGCGAGAAAGGAATAAGGCCAGGTTGTAGCCTCTCGTAGATTTTATTTAATCTCTACTTGGAGCTAACAGTCATAAAACCAAAGACAAGTTTCGAAAGAGAATTACTGTTCAGGGAGAAGACATGAAAACTTTGACGGTTGCCGATGACATAGTAATTCTGTCAGAGCCAGTAACGCCTTGGAAGATCAGTTGAATGATAGGGATAATGTCTTGGGAAGAGATTATCAGATGACCATCAGCAAAAGTAAAACAAATGTAAACGAATGTAGACCAGTTAAATTAGGTGGTGGTGATAGATTACCAAATGACACTCTAAAACTAGATGAGTTTTGCATTTTGGGTTGCAAAATAAGTGACAATGGTTAAAGAAGAGAGCATATAATAAGTGCAGATTTCCAGCAGCGAGAAAAGCGTTTCTGAAAAAGAGAAATTTGTTAACATCGAATGTAAACTGTCGGGAAGTCTTTATTGAATGTATATGCATGGAGTCCAGCCTTGTATGTAGGTGACACATGGGCGATATGCAGCGTGGACAGGAAGAGGGTAGAAGTATCTGAAATGTGAATCTGTGTATGAATGCAAAAGTTGGGTACATCGAATACCTAAAGGGGATATATTGTATCTAACAGGGAAAAAATTGAAACTTTCTGGAAGATTAAAACTGTATGCCGGACCGAGACTCGAACTCGGGACCTTTGCCTTTCGCGGGCAAGTGCACACAGTTTTAATATGCCAGAAAGTTTCATAGCAGCGCACACTCCGCTGCAGAGTGAAAATCTCATTCTGGAAACATCCCCCAGGCTGTGGCTAAGCCATGTCTCCGCAATATGCTCTCTTTCAGCATTGCTAGTTCTGCAAGGTTCGCAGGAGAGCTTCTGTAAAGTTTGGAAGGTAGGAGACGAGGTACTGGCAGAAGTAAAGCTGTGAGGACGGGGCGTGAGTCGTGCTTGGGTAGCTCAGATGGTAGAGCACTTGTCCGCGAAAGGCAAAGGTCCCGAGTTCGAGTCTCGGTCCGGCACACAGTTTTAATCTGCCAGAAAGTTTCACATCAGCGCACATACCGCTGCAGAGTGAAAATCTCATTCTGGAGGGAAAAACTGATTATGGCACAACTTTACTAGAAGAAGGGGTCGTTGACAGTGTGGTATCTCATATCGATACGACTCAAAGGCGTCTTGACAGTGGAATAGTAAGTTTCTGTCCTACGTCTATAGCGGTAGCGCTGGATCTGGTGGACCCAATGGTGTGTACCCGCTGAGCCACGCCTACAGTGGCTTTTGGCTAAAAGCGTCTTCTGCACCTCGATACAGGACGACCAGCGGCAGCCACTCACTGGACTTACGATCGGAGCCAGTTCACTACCGGACGCTAGGTAGATGCTGCCCAGTCACGGTTCCGTCGTTTGTGCTTACTTTTGAGTACCTCATCATTCTTGATATCGTTATAGCTGGTTTCTGTTTCTCACCGCAATATTTGTAATGAGTCTTCGTGTGCTTGGAGATATACAAGCACGTTTCTGGTTATTGTGTGAACTAGTTCGCTTACCATTTTTGCTCCTGTCCAGGTTTCCTGTATCGACGGTTGCTGTACCACTTTTTGATGTCCGTCGTACACAATAGAAAGCACACATCCTGAAGTATCAAAGAGCAGTCAGTTTGGTAATGCACGGAAGTATAGGGGAGAGGGGGTGGGGAGTGGGGATAAATGTAGACGGTGACCAAGGCTTGAGTACGCCAAGCAAATTCAAATGGATGTAGGTTGCAGGAGTTTTGGAGAGGTGAGCGGGTTACCACAGAATATCTGCATCAAACCATTCTTTGGACTGAAAACAGCAACAACAACAATATCAGCAACATACTGATTTACACTACTGGCCATTAAAATTGTTACACCAAGAAGAAATGCAGATGATAAATGGGTATTCATTGGACAAATATATTATACTAGAACTGACATGTGATTACATTTTCACGCAATTTGCGTGCATAGATCCTGAGAGATAAGTACCCAGAACAACCACCTACGGTCTTGATACGCTTGGGCATTGAGTCAAAGAGAGCTTGGATGGCGTGTACAGGTACAGCTGCCCATGCAGCTTCAACACGATACCACAGTTCATCGAGAGTAGTGACTGGCATATTGTGACGAGCCAGTTGCTCGGCCACCATTGATCAGACGTTTTCAGTTGGTGAAAGATCTAGAGAATGTGCTGGACAGGGCAGCAGTCGAACATTTTCTGTATCCAGAAAGGCCCGTACAGGACCTGCAACATGCGGTCGTGCATTATCCTGCTGAAATGTAGACTTTCGCAGGGATCGAATGAAGGGTAGAGCCACGGGTCGTAACACATCTGAAATATAACGTCCACTGTTCAAAGTGCCGTCAATGCGAACAAGAGGTGACCGAGACGTGTGACCAATGGCACTCGATACCATCACGCCAGGTGATACGCCAGTATGGAGATGACGAATACACGCTTCCACCGCAATGTCGCCAAACACGGATGCGACCGTCATGATGCTGTAAACAGAACCTGGATTCATCCGAAAAAATGACGTTTTGCCATTCGTGTACCCAGGTTCGTCGTTGAGCACACCATCGCAGGTGCTCCTGTCTGTGATGCAGCGTCCAGGGTAACCGCAGCCATGGTCTCTGAGCTGATAGTCCATGCTGCTGCAAACGTCGTCGAACTGTTCGTGCAGATGGTCTGTTGACTCAGGGATCGAGGCGTGGCTGCACGATCCGTTATAGCCACGCGGATAAGATGCCTTCATCTCGACTGCTAGTGATACGAGGCCGTTGGGATCCAGCACGGCGTTCCGTATTACCCTCCTGAACCCACCGATTCCATATTCTGGTAACAGTCATTTGATCTCGAACAACGCGAGCAGCAATGTAGCGATACGATAAACCGCAATTGTCGATAGGCTATAATCCGACCTTTATCAAAGTCGGAAACGTGATGGTGTGCATTTCTCCTCCTTACACAAGGCATCACAACAACGTTTCACCAGGCAACGACAGTCAACTGCTGTTTGTGTATGAGAAATCGGTTGGAAACATTCCTCGTGTCAGCACGTTGTAGGTGTCACCACCGGCGCCAGCCTCGTGTGAATGCTCTGAAAAGCTAATCATTTGCGTATCGCAGCATCTTCTTCCTGTCGGTTAAATTTCGCGTCTGTAGCACGTCATCTTCGTGGTGTAGCATTTTTAATGGCGAGTAGTGTAATTCCTACCGACGGTGGAGGCGAAGAAGGTAAGTTGTGTTACAGAGGTGTTTATTTTTAAGCCAGACATTGACAACTTGTGTAGAAGAGGAACTGTAGTACCGTGGAAAGATCAATCTGAGTACGAGTGTTCTGATTTTTTGGATCACACTATGGTTCTATGCTCTGCTTATGACGTTCCTTACCCCAGCACCAGACTTAGTCGCTACTGCCGCTGCCCTGCCTACTTCAGGCACTGCATTCGTAAAGCGAGCGGGCTATACCAGGCTGATGAGGGTGGCAACGCAAACGGCCCGGCCTGCATGCTCCGACCATGGCGCGCTAATCAGCGACGCCTGCTCACGGGGTCAATGAGCGGCCTCGCGGCAGTAACAGCATAGCACACCACCACTGCCCGCGTCTGCCGCTCTGTTGGCCTATTAACACCCTACCCCCTCCTATAACACCACCACGTCACATGTCGTTAAACTATCCGCCGGTTCATCGGTGGCTATGAAATATAGAATTTAGAACTTCAATCGAAGTTAAATTGTCTGTAGCGCACTTGTCATTGCTTATTTTGCTTGCATCTCTTCTTGCAATCTTCCTTTCTTTTCCAATTCTTCTATTCCCTCACATTGTTTCCTTATCCAATCCCCTCTAGTGTGGTCAGTTTATACAAGGGTTATTCGGAAAGTAAGGAACGATCGGTCGCGAAATGGAAGATACACTGAAAATCTGATGAAGCTTTGCACAGATGCGTTGGGCACTGTGTCTAGTACGCCCGTCGATCGCATCATGTCGCTCTTTTCAGTTCTGAGCTCACAGTGAGAACGTAAAGACGGCTAGAAATTTGCGTCTCCCGCCAAGTATGAAGGCCTAGCGAAAAATTTCGCCTGAAGCTATGCAATCCACATAACATAACTGTCATGCGGTTCGTTCTACATGATAATTCTCGGCCGCACTCTGTAGGGGCAAATGAAGATGCTCCTGTAGCGTTTTCGATGGGAAGTGTTTTATCACCCACAATACAGGCTATCCCTGAGGCTCATCTCTGCTGATATGAACCGCTGGCTACGAAGACAATATTTTGACACAGACAACAAGCTGCAGTCCAGAGTAGAAAATTGTCGAAAAGCACTGGCGGCTGTCTTCTGTAACGAGGGAATTGAAAAGTTGGTACAAAGCTACGACAGATGTCTGAGCGGCGACTGTGTAGAGAAGTAGCTGGAAGATGTAGCTAACCGTTGCAAATAAAATAATTTTGATTTTCACTGTGCTTTCCATTTCGCGACCTATCGTTCCTTACTGTCCGAATAGCCCTCGTATTTCTTAGCTCGTTGTTCAGTTTTCTGTACTGTCTTTGGCCTTTTTCCAAATTGTCGATTTCCCATTTCCTGGGCTCATACATTGTATGCAACATACTTCCCGTTATCCACTCTTTCTTATTTTTTCTTCTCACCTCTCCAATTTTTATCACTGATCCTTCCAACATTTTGTTTCTAACGGTATTATTCTCTTTAGAGACTTCCGCACTTCTCACACGTTCCAATTTACTATCGACTTAGTGACTGATCCTTCTTAAAGTCCTCATCCTTCAATTTCCTAACATCACATATCTATATGTTGTCTTTCCTGTCGGGATCGGAAGATGAGCTACAGCAGGTGTTGAACCGTACTACAAGAGGGGTGTGAGGCGTATGGGATGAAGGTAAATAGTGGAATGGCAAAAGTGATAAGAATAATCAAGAAGGAAGTCCCAGTTAACATATTCTTAGAAGGAAAAGAGATAGAATATTAAACTCCTTACTGTGCGAGTGCTTTGGATCTTTAATGACACAGAAAGGAGCTGTACAGAAGAAAAATAAGGAGGAGGATGTATATGGGCAACAGAGCTGAGGAAAAGTTTTGCCAAATGTTATGTAAGGAGTGCAGTGTTATACAGCAGGGAGTCATGGAAAGAGAAAGGTATTTAGACAGTTTTGAAAACTGCCTACAGAGACAGACCTGAGAATGAAGTAGTAATGAATAAGATAATGGAAGAAATAAGACTATTGAAAGTGACCAGAAAGAGGAGAAAATATTGGTTGGGACATAAACTGAATAGGAATTGCCTCTATCAATGAATTATAGAGGGAAAAGTGGAAGGGAAGGTAGGCAGAGGTAGAGATAGAGGTAGAGGTAGGAAGGGAAATGGAATGATTGACGCCATTAGGAGAAGTGAACTTACAAACAGACGGCGGAAGATGCTCAGAACAGAATATGACGGAGAGCCTACTGTTGAAACATGACATAAGATACGCTAAGGAACGAAAGAAAGGACACTTGAGATAACCACAGTATTTAACCTCCATTGGCGTTCCGTCAGTGATACTCGATGGTGTGCAATAGCAACTGTTTCTACATTATGTATACTACTAAATGATCGCTAACAATAACAAAAATAAATCTTTATATTGAGTGAATAATAAGAAACATTTGTAGGAAACCTGTTCCAGTTGCACTGCAGAGAAGTTCTTTGCCAGCGAAGCTGACCTGATTGGACGAAACCAATTTCTCTCACTATTACTGTCAACAAGTGATTAGTTTTAGGTCTCTCTTTTCTTAGTCCCGCGATTCACATGAAGGTATAAAATGAACTGATGGACTACATTATAAGTGTCCAGTCAAAACGTTTCCGTATGTCAATATCTGGGACGTCTTTGAAGGGTAAAACATCGATCAGTAGGTAACAATGAGACAAGAATTGGCTGATTATGGTTTTTTGAGATACGAAATGAAATGTAAACGTAATCTGCATCTTCTTCTTTCAGGTATCAGACTCTGCCTGTTACACCACTTACAGTGATTAAACCCGTCCAGTTGAGTTTGGACCTCTCTCTGTTTCTTCATCTTCAAGAATGAATTTTCACTCTGCAGCGGATCGTGCGCTGATTCGAAAGTTCCTGACACAGTAAAACTGTGTGCCGGATCGGGAATGGAACCAAGTATCTTTGTCTTTCTCTTCGTCTTGTTGGCTTGTAATTAAATAGCAGTAGAAGTAGCCCAGTTCACCATTCCACTAATGTGCTCTTTCCATAGCTTTCTATATTCTTATAGGCTCTTTTTTTTAAGTTTAGGAACATTAATCCTAATTCTCCTCGGGTCCTTATTAAAAACTTTTCGTCCCGAGAGGAACAGTCGACAGACCAGTCTAAATGGATATTTGTAGCAAGTTCTGAAAAGAACACACTTGGGTGTTAGATCTTCAGGCTATGGTGATTTTCCGCAGCGAATTTACGTGTGTATCCAACGCATGAAGACAGGCTTTTATCCCTAAAAGAATTGGATTTAATAGAATCCCATATCTTAACTGTAGGTATGGCATTATCTATCGGCTCTCAAAAAACAGGAGCATCATTATATTATCATCTCTCGTTTGCCGTCGAGGCACACATAAAACTAATACCCATATATTACTAATGACTTGTAACCAATTTTCAGCGCCAGTGGATTCACTTAGTTAATACTGTTTAAGTATGGAATATTAGCAACTCTCCACCCCTGATTCCTTAAACAGTGGATTAGTTTGGGTAATTCCAACTCCAATTGAACAAAGGTTAGTTTTTCACGCATCTCAATGTTTATGACGTTATATGTTTTGAACTATGACTCGTACAATAATGTAATTTTTCTGGTACATTCAATGGTGTATGTGGGTAGTGTCTGCAAAATATGTTGCGAGTAGGCTTAGGAGTGAAGGAGTAATAAATTCAAACGGCATACCCGATATTCTACTACATGGAGAGCAAATATGTAGTAACCGATTAACTTTTCCCTTTAATTATTTTGTGGAGGGATGTCAGTGAGAAAAAGTTTCGGAAAGCTGTGAAAGTATGTGTTAAGTTCGTTGGACGTCACCTAATGCTCTCATTCTCAAATACTGGAAATATAATGTGGATAATTTGCGTACCGTAAGTTACGCTGGCTCAGCGTGTACAAAGTTTCTAATTTTCACACCTGACTTAACACTGATGAGACAGAACATTATGACCACCAACCTGCTATCGATATACATCCTTCCAGGTGATAGCAGCGTCACCTGGGATGGAATGACTACTAGTCAGACCTGCGCACGGTGCCTCTAGCATCAGTGAGCGTGTTGATCATGTGCATAATAGAATGGGGAAGCCCCGCGATTTACCTGAGTTTGACCGAGAGCCGATTGTGATGCCCCGGGGGCTCGGCACGAGCATTTCGGAAACTGCACGAATTGTCGGGTGTTCCACGGGTGCTGTGATGAGCGTCTTCACCATGTCGCGAAACCAAGGTCAAAGCATATCCTGACGTCGTGGGGTTCAGCGGCTATCCCTCGTTGCAGATTTTGAACGTCGTATGCTGGGCGCACTGGTAAAACAGCACAGGCGGCGAACTGTGACGGAACTAACATCAGACTAATTCTGGGCAGAGTACAGGTGTGACTGAAAACACAGTGCACCGAAGACTCCTAACGGTGGGCCACCGCAGTCGACGACCCATGCATGTGCCCTTGTTGCCACCACGGCATCGGCAACTGCGACTGAATTGGACACGTGGCCATCTGCACTGGACGTAGTGGCAAAGCGTTGCATGGCTTGATAAATCTCGATATCTTTTTCATCGTGCCAATGGGAGGACGCGAATCCGTCGTCATCCAGGGGAACAGCTTCTTGATACCTGTACTACTGGCGGAGAGAGGCTTGCGGCAGTTCCTCCATGTTCTGAAGAACTTCAACGTGGGCATCCATGGTTCCAGTGAAACTCGTGTAAGGCATCATGACGACCAAGGAGAATCGTACACGGGTTGCATACCACGTGCAACCCTTCATGCCGATCAAGTTTCCCGACGGCAGTGGCATTTTTCAACAATATAATGCGCCATGTCACAAGGCCACGAGTGTAATGGAGTGGTTCAAAGGAAAAGTGGTGAGTTCCAACTGATGTTGTGGCACCCTCAAATCGGCTGAGATGTGAATGAACATGGCGTCAGCGCTCATCGGTCAATCACGCCCCCCCCCCCCTCCCCGCCCCTGTTGGAATTTACTGGAATTAGGTGACGCAACAGTAAAGCAGTAGCAAGCAGTAAAGGAAACAAAAGAAAAATTCGGAGTGGGTATTGTTGTGACTTGGCAAGACAGCCAAGCCACTATGAGATAGCCGAAAGGCACGCGTTTAAGCTCACGCAGGCTGGTGTGAGGTCTGGAACAGTTAAAGGAGTTGAGTCTAGTAAAAAAAGTACGTAGCTTCTGGAATACTTAACTTTAATCCATAATTGGTAAACATCGGTCTGACGGTACATGCATCACAAGATAAATAGCAAATGATAATGGCGCCTTGCTAGGTCGTAGCAAATGACGTAGCTGAAGGCTATGCTAACTATCGTCTCGGCAAATGAGAGCATAATTTGCCAGTGAACCATCGCTAGCAAAGTCGGCTATACAACTGGGGCGAGTGCTAGGAGGTCTCTCTAGACCTGCCGTGTGGCGGCGCTCGGTCTGCAATCACTGATAGTGGCGACATGCGGGTCCGACGTATACTAACGGACCGAGGCCGATTTAAAGGCTACCACCTAGCATGTGTGGTGTCTGGCGGTGACACCACAGGTATTAAAGTCCATGGAGAAGAAATAAAAACGTTGAGGTTCGCCGATGACATTGTAATTCTGTCAGAGACAGCAAAGCACTTGGAAGAGCAGTTGAACGGTATGGACAGTGTCTTGAAAGGAGGATATAAGATGAACATCAACAAAAGCAAAACGAGGATAATGGAATGTAGTCGAATTAAGTCGGGTGATGCTGAGGGAATTAGACTAGGAAATGAGACACTTAAAATAGTAAATGAGTTTTGCTATTTGGGGAGCAAAATAACTGATGATGGTCGAAGTAGAGAGGGTATAAAATGTAGACTGGCTATGGCAAGGAAAGCGTTCCTGAAGAAGAAAAATTTGTTAACATCGAGTATAGATTTAAGTGTCAGGAAGTCGTTTCTGAAAGTATTTGTATGGAGTGTAGCCATATATGGAAGTGAAACATGGACGATAAATAGTTTAGACAAGAAGAGATTAGAAGCTTTTGAAATGTGGTGCTACAGAAGAATGCTGAAGATTAGATGGGTAGATCACATAACTAATGAGGAGGTATTGAATAGAATTGGGGAGACGAGGAGTTTGTGGCACAACTTGACGAGAAGAAGGGACCGGTTGGTAGGACATGTTCTAAGGCATCAAGGGGTCACAAATTTAGCATTGGAGGGCAGCGTGGAGGGTAAAAATCGTAGAGGGAGACCAAGAGATGAATACACTAAGCAGATTCAGAAGGATGTATGTTGCAGTAAGTACTGGGAGATGAAGAAGCTTGCACAGGATAGAGTAGCATGGAGAGCTGCATCAAACCAGTCGCAGGACTGAAGACAACAATAACAACAACAACAACAGGCGACTTGTGTGTGCAGATTTGGTGCCAACTGCCTCCAGCGACCTATTAAGGCCTTACTGCTTCAAGCACGACACGTCGCCGCTGTTATCCGGCCATTTAGTAGATGGTCATCCTGCTCTGGCTGATCACTGTGCTGTATTAAGCCTTTAACGTAAGATTACGCCTCTTATTATTTTCTTAAAGTTGGTCAATAATTATATGAAATTCAAAAACGAAATATTAATTGCCCCTGGCAGCTGTTAGATAGGCAACCTGCCAGGAAGTATAGGTCACCGGTTGAGCCGTTTAGCAATATAAATGTAACCACTCCAGAATGAGGCATCACATCTTCGTAGTTGTCATACGACAGGAACAACACGTTCGTAGTAAACAAAAGCTGCCTATCGCTGTCCCGTAACGAGCAACCCAAATCTGCAGGTGCGAGTAGTTAACTAATTTCGTGTTGATGGGGGGCTGATGGAGCGCGGTAAGCCGATAGGTGTGCAGGAAGTGGTCCACACGCGGCCAGAGGATGTGGTTTGTAGCGGGCCCACCGCCGTTGTAGGGCTGCCCGCCTGGAATGCCAACCGACCGCTCCGTGCTGTACCGGCAGGTCCGCGCGGCCAGCGATCAAAGCTGCGAAGCAGCCAGCGGCATCACGTGTTAATGGCTACAAGTGTGCACAGTTCCATTTCCTGGTTGCCTATGTAACGGGTTCCAGAGGCAAAAAAATTTCATTTTCAGTATTTTATATTTATTGTAAGACATTACTCTACTCTGATGATCAAGTCGTGATTGCTGATAGCAAGGACACACTCCAAAGAGTTGCTCATATTTTATCCACAACAACTAAGTTATAGAATCTTAATATCTTCAAAGCACAACAAAAATTATGATTTTCAGGGTCCAGGGGCAGACACCCAGCAAGATGACAATAAATCATCAGGAAATAGAAACAGTGAACTCGTTCAACTTCTTTATGGCGGAAATGGACATACTTTAGTTGCGATTGCTCCATAAATGTAATTAAATCTTTCTACTTTCTGTTGTAAGAAAGGGAACTCTACTTAATTTCTCTTAACGACTACGGTACGAGTCGTGATATACGGAAGTCTGTCGTTGACTGTAACAAAAACAAATGAGCGAAGAATACAGACATCGGAGACGCAGTTCCAACATAGAGTAGCTGAGGTACACTATCCGGCAGTAGGAGTAATTTTGACACCAGAGAAGAAATGGGAATGACGAGCTTAAATGAGGAGATTAAGGGCTACAGGAACAACTGGAAGGACCACGTCACAGGAATGGAAGACGACGGAATACCAGAATTAATAATGAATTATGATCTAGTGAGCAGAAGATCTTCAGGAATACTGACGAAAAAGTGGAAAGACTAGTACTTTCAACAAAGAGGACGTACGGATTAAACGGCTAAGACACGCAGAGAAAAGAAGAAGACGACGAAGAAGTATTTCATATAATCATTGACCGGATTTAAAACTCCGTCATAATCTACTCATTAAGAGGTATAGTCTTACTTTAAAGATTTAACACAGAAACCCAAGTATTAATGTCAGAATCTGACTATGTGTCTTGTGGCAGCATAATTCACGGCGCGCAAATTACACAGGTAATATTCACCCAGTATTTGGGAATGAGAACAGTTAGTGACTTCCAATGAATTTACACATGATTTCAAACAGTTTCTAGCCAACATCCCAACGAAATAATGAAAGGAAACCGGTTTATCGCGTACTATATTTTCGCTCTTTATACAGCAAAATTTCAGCATAAGACATGGCATTTTAATGTATTACTTCTTTACTACCGGCTTTATCTGCCACACATTTTGCAGACAATATCCACATACATCACTGAATGTACGTGCAAAATTATGTCATCATACGGTACATAGTTCAGCAGATGTGACCTCATAAACATTGAGATGTCTGAAACACTAGCTTTTCTTAAAACGGAACGCAGATTATACTGATCCAGTGCTTGACATTGAGAGTAGTTATCGACTTTCAACAAATTTTAAATATAGGTTAAAACTTTTGTGCATGGGACTTCGATTATTTGAGGAATCAGGGACGGCAGCCATTGGTTTACACTAATCTGGCGTCGTTCATCTTCAGACGCAAAGTGTTGCATTATCTGCGTATGTGTTTCAGCTGGTTTGTTGTTGTCCTTCACTTCATCCTACCTTTTGTGAATCTCTTCACTTCTATGCAGGTACTTCACCCAGTGTTTTGATTGTCTGTTTTCGATATTCTATTCTTGTCTAAACCTACACTCTCCCCTCTTTACTCCTCCGTTCTGTGCCAAGTAAAACTTTGTAGGTCTTTGCTTTCAAGATATCAGGATTCCTTCGCTTCATCTACACACTGGAACCAATTTTATTCTAAGATTTCGTTAAACTCATTTCTGCTTCTACTTTCGTCTTTATTTAGGTTATTCTCGACCTATATACTGTGTTCAGTAGACTGTTTAGCCCATAAGCACCCGCTGAGGTCCTGTGAATCTTGCCCGCTTCCACCGAAGATAGCAATGTCATCATGGATCTAACCTCTGAAATCATTTCATCCAGAAAGCGTTCATTACTTCTTCACTGTACATGTTGGATAGCAGCGAAGAAAGACTGTGTCCTTTGCTTAGGCCCTTTTTAGTCTGAGCTCTTCTACTGTCCCTGTAACGCATACCAATTTTTCTGAGAGTTACAAACATCATGCATCGCTTTACGATGTCGAGCGCACCAATCGAGGTAACGCAATGATATCGCAGTAGTCAGAGATTCGCTTAAACGGTGGTTCAAATCCCCATCCGGTCATCAAGTTTTAGGTTTTCTGTGATATCTCTAAATCGTTTAAGGCATCCGACGACATGGTTTGCTTAAAAAGGGCATGGTCCATTTACTTCCCCTTTCTTCAGCTGCCAGTTTTTTTTTTTTTTTTTAAAAAAAAAAAAAAAAAGGTCGACAGATCCTAAGAAAGGGTTTTGATTTTCCTTGAATCTTGCTTCCGTTGTCAAGCGTAGTGGTAGTATTGCCTCTGCGCCTTTACCCTTCTTAGATCCAAACTGATCGCCATGTAATAGATGCTCAATTTCATTTGGAAAAGGAACACAACCACCGTCTCGGTCATTTTTGTTTTATTGGATAACCGATTTAGACCTTCTTCTGTGTCGTCCTCAGATCAATTACATTACACCGAAGCCCACTTCATCAGATGGCAAAGATTTAGAAAATTTGACAGTTGACGACTTGCACGCAGCAATGACTCGTAATTAGTAGATGTGGTGATGACCCAAAAAGCGTCGAAATCGAATATCCAATAAAACAAAAAATTCTTGGCGATATTTGAGGTTCAAATGGCTCTGAGCACTATGGGACTTAACTTCTGGGGTCATCAGTCCCCTAGAACTTAGAACTACTTAAACCTAACTAACCTAAGGACATCACACACATCCATGCCCGAGGCAGGATTCGAACCTGCGACCGTAGCGGTCACGCGGTTCCAGACTGTAGCGCCTAGAACCCTATGGCACTGCGTAGGATCCTACGGTCTTGGCGTGCATCCGTGCGTCGCTGCGGTCCGGTCCCAGGTCGACGGGCACGTGCACCTTCCGCCGACCACTGGCGACAACATCGATGTACTGTGGAGACCTCACGCCCCACGTGTTGAGCAATTCGGCGGTACGTCCACCCGGCCTCCCGCATGCCCACTATACGCCCTCGCTCAAAGTCCGTCAACTGCACATACGGTTCACGTCCACGCTGTCGCGGCATGCTACCAGTGTTAAAGACTGCGATGGAGCTCCGTATGCCACGGCAAACTGGCTGACACTGACGGTGGCGGTGCACAAATGCTGCGCAGCTAGCGCCATTCGACGGCCAACACCACGGTTCCTGGTGTGTCCGCTGTGCCGTGCGTGTGATCATTGCTTGTACAGCCCTCTCGCAGTGTCCGGAGCAAGTATGGTGGGTCTGACACACCGGTGTCAATGTGTTCTTTTTTCCATTTCCAGGAGTGTATTACCTAAGGTCTGACGTCTTCTCGTTCTGTAGAGGTTTATTTCTTAGGCGCACTGCCTTCTTCTTCAACAACTGTTGATTCTTCTCTACTCTTCGATTAACCTGCAACCATTTGGTCTTTTGATAAAGATTGTCCTTCAAACCGCAGACAATCACGTCTGTCCGCCTCTCCTTGACAACACTTCGAGAACTAACTGTACGCGATTTCCTTTTGGAACTAACTCCAATCGGAAAACGCTTGCCGATGCTCCCAAAGAACGCAAAGAACCTTGCAAAATATTGCACGTCATACACTACTTAAAAACTTAGTAATTTTCCCGAGTAACAGATGTGTAACTGCTAAACGTTAGGTCGCAAAGTAAAGACAACGAAGATACAATCTGGAATAAAAAAGTTACCCCTTATCATCATCATTTTGGATGCGAATGAGTCCTTTTACGATTGCGCAAAATGCTTAAAAAATTTGGTTGACTTTTCTCTATGCCTGTACCTAATTTTGCTATGACCGTCTTTCCCTGCTTCACACAAAGTGTGCTCCAGTTCTTTCTATTGTTGCCACTGTTGCACTTCAGATCGGAATAAAAATCTCTCTTCCAAATATCAAAATGTGTGAGTCTTGCCACTTTTAAATAATTATTATATTTCGCTATTCCGTCTCATGGTCTCTTTTTCTGATGTTTTTTTTTTTTTTTTCTTGCGTTATAAAGTCTACCGGTTTCATTCTCTTGATATGGTCTCTTGCTTGCTTGATAGCTTGACCTTGTCCGAGTATGTGTCTTATTATTATTCGTTCTCTTATTTCAGTGTTTCCGATAGCCGCTTGCCTGTTCAAATTCGGTGTTACTGAAGCACAGACATTATGCTTTAATGACAGAACTGTTATTTTTCATGTCAGTGTATTAGGAGATACACTTCTTGTTATAGGCATGGCGGATATCTGATATCTGTTATTATTATTATTATTATTGTCGTTTTTGTTGATGTTATTACTTGTCAGTCTCTCTCCATACGCACAGAAGATTTACTATACTCAGCGTATCTTATAAAAATCTTATATGTTAAAGCATACAACGAACTCAAGCCACCATTTTCATCGATGACATTGGGAATGAAGTACTTACGATGAGGAGTATACTTTGGTCTGAATCATTGGCGACGTCATAACGAATATGCGGTGATTCCATTTATAGACATAAAAATGGTTCAAATGGCTCTAAGCACTATGGGACTTAACTTCTAAGGTCATCAGTCCCCTAGAGTTAGAACTACTTAAACCTAAGTAACCTAAGGACATCACACACATCTATACCCGAGGCAGGATTCGAATCTGCGACACTAGCTGCAGCGCGGCTCGGGACTGAAGCGCCTAGAACCTCTCGGAACAGACTTTGGTTGGTTGGTTGTTTGGGGAAGGAGACTAGACAGCGTGGTCATCGGTCTCATCGGATTAGGGAAGGATGGGGAAGGAAGTCGGCCGTGCCCTTTCAGAGGAACCATCCCGGCATTTGCCTGGAGTGATTTAGGGAAATCACGGAAAACTTAAATCAGGATGGCCAGACGCGGGATTGAACCGGTCCTCCCGAATGCGAGTCCAGTGGCTAACCACTGCGCCACCTCGCTCGGTAACAGACTTTGATCTAACTGTTCGGAGTAGTATAAATTGCATTGTTTCATAGTGGCATGGTGCTGAATAAGAAGCAACTCAGATCTTCTGGCTTTACATGGAGACTTTTAGTGGGAAAACTAGAGATTCGGACTCCTTAAGTCTTGTTTCAGCAAACGTTCCACTGCTCACTGTAGTGGTTATTGAATATGACATCCTGTACTATTTAAGAAGCTTTATATTGTCCGTTCGCGACCACCCGCCATCTTCCAACACACGCAACAAGCACACGTTACTGTCCACACTGACGCATGTGCCAACGCTTGGTTCGTGTCGCTGAACAAACGAGCCTCATTAGCAGTACCTCGTGTAACAAATCCGGTGCTCCCATTGTCAGATCAGACACCCGTCGCACCACAAGTAAATGTTTTACAGAAACTTTTCACTTGCTAAACTTGTCACCTAATGGTAACGAAAAGGACAGGCAATCAGCAAAGTAGTCATTAAGGCTAATGAGCGAAAAGCCTTCAGTAAAGCGAACGGACTGTAACTATTGACATATTAGCAGAGATGTGTAAAGACTGCCACTCGATCACGATGTTCGGTAATAATGAATTGTCAGTTACGAAGAATTCAATTGGTATCGTTATTTACTGTGCTAATTTCCAGTGTGGTAGGCAAAGACTATGAAGCTCATGCCACCCTCATCTATTCTTTACCTAGCTTTCAAACCCGAGAGCTGGCGTACGCTGCGCAATAGTATTAGATGAGTATTACATAATTAAAGAGCAGTTACCGTAAAATGGGGTGATTAGAAACGGTGGGTGAATAGAAACGAAACTTCCAAAAACGTACTGTGCTGTCAAGTCGGAAGACAAATGGGAATATCATTCAAAGATTTGCTTGTGTAGGTTCGTAGCGAACCACTCTAACAGAGAAATTATGAATTTGGAAGTTGATGACACTTTCAGTTGATGTTTTGTTCACTTTATGATAAACATAAGATATAGTGCTGAATTTGCCTACCAATCTAAATAGTATTGTTTTAATTTAACTACATGGTAACCAGTTCCATTAATCAAACGTTCACTTTTAAAATATACTTTAATCTGACTTGCGTTTCAGCTAATAGAAAATGTAGGATTATTTTTTCCGAAATTTGTGAGATAAATAGAAGCAGTAATCGTCCGTATTTCTTCAGAAGAAGAATTACGGAAATGAAGGACGACCCGGCACTGCTTTCTACCCAGAAGATTATGTCTGATTGACAAATAGAGAGCAGTCTTTATTTTTGAAAAAAAAAGCCTGTTAAACACATTTATTTTAACAGATGAGGAGCCATTTCTCAATCAAGATGCTATACGAAAGCTCTTTGTAGATTCAAAGGCATAATTTTCAAACACGATGTCAATGACTTAATGTATTAACAAACCAAGTTCAATTTAATGTATAATAAAGCAGTTGGAGATATAACAATATTTTTCCGGAAACCAGAATAAAGGTACACAATCCTTGCGATGCCTTAATTTTTTGTACTGAATAAAACTGTTTGAACAAGGTAGTTCTTTTTCTTATTCTCCTTGATCCAAAACGGATTTTGACATGTTTCTACTTCCCTCAAAGACTAATAAGCAGATAAAAGAATAAATTCAGTGGTGTTGTTCCTATTCACCCCTCTCTACGAGGTGAAAGGAAACAGCAAGTTTTTATTTTTTATCCTATAAAAACATGAACTAGGTCCCAAATTTAATCTATAATCTCATAATTTTGATTTTCATATTTCTTTTCAAAATCATCAATTTTTATTGTTCCGTAGTTGTCAGTTCTTCTGTGTGTTCAACTGTTAAGATCCATTTTTCTCACGAACTGATAAAGGTGCCAAGTTGAAATTTACATCACATACTAAGGTTTACGGTCCATTAGCGGTGCAAAAAATTAAAGATTCTGAGCCAATGCAATCAACAGATACTGCTATTTGTCAGATTTTGATACTAGTAAATTCACTCAAAAAACCTTATAGGATACTTCCCGTTGACATAGAATCACGACTTTTTGCAAGGCGTAGGGTTTCACAGTACAACTAACGGAAACAACTCCGAGAATTTGTAATTACGTCACTTTTTTCTGTTACAGACTAAAACTGCATTCGTAACCCGTCAAGATCCCTACAACTATAGGGACCTTGATTTTCAGTAATTGACCTGATTTTCACTAGTAGGTAGAATAGTTCACGAGGAAGGTTTGTGTATGTAATTTCGTGCTAATTGGCTGAGCTACGATGAATTTAAGCCCCTTGCAGATGTGAAAACAATGTCTTTGCCGTCTAGCAGTGATAGACATGAGGTCGCCGTACAACCACGCCACGCCTGCGCTAGCATCGCAGTCCTTTACGAACTATGCATTCTGCATACAAACATTCTCTGGCATTCTATGTCTACGACACGTACAGCATCTGTAATGTTTCAGAGCAAAGTAATACTGGTAACTGATGCAAGATCGCACTTCCATTGTTTGGCACGAGGTTCCGATATCCCATAAAATAAAGCATTCCACAGAACAATTCAACATTTCTGTAATGACAACAACGGTTTTACCATTTTCTTCTCTGGACACTTCCATCAAATCTTACCAATTGGTATGGATGAACTATCTATATACGTAATAAGCTGGTATTGAAATAATTTGGTATTGAACCCACGGAGCGCAAGTCCTACTCACGTTTTCAAGGATTTTTTCTGACAAAGTTGAAAACTGTTTCTGTTCTGTTCACCCCATTTTACGGTACGTACTAACCAAACATGCACTGTAACACTGTCTGCAGGAACGTGCATAAACGAATTAAATATCAGTTACAACTTTTACGGGATCGTTGTGAAATGCTGCTAGTTCTCTGACGTGTGAAAGTGAAGCCACCCGCTATCACATTAAGTACAGCGATGCTACTCTCAAATTCGTTTTACATGAGCTACTTGTGTAAATTGGCTGCTGATGGTGGTGAAGCGTCAGATGGCAGCGAAAAAATCAGCAGCGTGTGGATCTGTGACATTAATGATCAGTTCATTGTGATCAGTATAGCGAACTAAAATCCAGAGTGTGCTAAAGATTGTGCATTCGCAAAAGCAACAGACTGACTGACTTCGACGCTCAAGGGATGCACGGCGTCGTTGTCTAACTTCGGAAGTTAACGAATTCTCGTCTGGCTTGCTTACTTCACAGATTTTGTGCTTTGTGAGTTCTTAATCTTTGTTTTATTTTGATTTGTTTTCGAGGCACGCTGGAAAAGTTGCGTGCGGACTTTATATTTTTCCTACGAGTGTCCTACCATGAGGGATATAAACTACTTGAGAGCAGAAAACATTATGTTTTTTCAATGCCTGGATGAAGAGAAAAATGCAATTAGATTTAAGAAAGGGTTTTGGAGAAAACTGTTTCAATAGTGAACACATCAGCATTACTGAAGGTGAAATCCGGTTTTTGTGACGTTATTTGGCACTTCGAAAGAAACCACAATGACAGATAGTGAAATATCGTTTGATGTGAAACTCTGTAGCGCATTAAACACCCAGTGCTCAAATATGCGACTTCTGACATTCGCGCTACCAGAGCATAGCTCACGACACCACCCTCACAGCTCTATTTTCGACAGTAGCTCTTCTCCTACCTCCCAGAGTTCTCTCACAAACCTTTCGAGACTAGCACGCCTAGAACAAAGGATGCTGCCAAGAAAGGCTTACCAACAGCCTAAGCCTAGAGGATAGTTTCCAGAATGAATCTTCACTCTACAGAGGAGTGTGCTGCAACTTACTGGCAGATTAAAACCGTGTTGCTAACCGCGACTCGACCCTGGGACCTAAGTTATAAATCTAATCCGGCAGACTATTTTAATTTTCCATGGAGTTTCAAGTCAACCCACACTCCACTACAAAGTGAAAACTCCAGAATCAGATTTTCACTCTGCTGCGGAGTGTGCGCTGAAATGAAACTTCCTGGCAGATTAAAACTGTGTGCCGGACCGAGACTCGAACTTTGCCTTTCGCGGGCACGTGCTCTGCCGTCTGAGCTACCCAAGCACGACTCACGCCCCCCAGATAAATTGCCCGCGTATGGCACAGGTCCCGAGTTCGAGTCTCGGTCCGGCACACGGTTTTAATCTGCCAGGAAGTTTCAAAGTGAAAATTGTTTAATGTGTTTGTATGAATTCTTTCAGTTCTTAGCAGTGTGGAAAATTTACCATACGACCTTCGTCAAGAACATTCGTTATGACTTTTGCTTTAGCCATTAACATAGTAAACTCTAATATCATTACCAGTTCCTTAATGTTGTTACTGATTTACAGCTTTTTGTAAGACGGATGGGTCCTCACAGTATCACTTCCACCATTTAGTACAGGGTTAAAGGAATACGATGTTATGTTGACATGATGATATCCCTATTTGGCGGTGATGTTCCATTAATCCAATGTGAATCGTCTTTCACTAAAAATATAGCCGTCAAATATCAGTTACATCACTGCGACAATCTGTTTTGGCGCCACAATGTGAATACACAAGGCTTCCCATTTACCACTTTCGAATGCAATTTTTCTCAGATGTTTCACTAGAAACATGAGGTGCTGTGTCGCTATACCTCTCCTTTTACTAGCCAATGGCTTTCGATTAAAGAGAAAACATTCTACCTTACCCGTAACATGTCGTAATCATAGCAGGACGTCGTCTCTTAATAGGTGCCTTTATAAGACGTGGTGATAGTCGTAAAGCGGAAACTGGTTATCTGTCGAGATAAAGAGTAACTGAGACTGCAGATCCTACACCCCAACGACTTAAATCAGGTACTTCTGTTAACAACTAAAACACGATCATGTAATTTCCTGTCTACCCTGGTGAGTTTACAGTCACTAGTTACACTCAGATGCTACACTTACAAGGATCAAGAGTAGTTTCACACAAAATATATTAATATTTTTATAGCACGAGAGTGAACTGATAACTATATCTACTATAGTATTACCTTAGTGTCCCACTCACCACACGACAACAAGCAAACTTGCTCAAGTAATGGTTCTAAGAGACAGCAATAAATACACAATAAGTAAAATTTTTGAAAAAATGTCACTGTCCAAAGCATAGGAAGTATGTAAAAATTACTAAATTTTGGAATATGTCGATTGACTGAGCACTATGTACCTTCATGAACCACAAAAAAAGCAATATACACCAGTGCATGTCGCGAAGCATGCACTGGTGACACATCACGGAACAAGTCAATGACATGAACGTTGCTAATTGCAGCCATTGTATTAACATCGAAGGTACTGCAAAACTTTTGGTATCAACGCTCCAGCTCAGTTTTCTCGTGACAGCGGGACCATGTTTTCTGGTGCTGTTATTACTGTATGGTCGATTCACGCACGTTAAATCACTGGCGTAGGTACTCTTCGACGACTCTTTTATAAAGACAGTATTTAGTTACATTAAAAACATCTTGAGTTCATATTAGACCCCTGCACGCTCTACACCAATCAATATTGTTTACTGCGTGACACTCTGAACTAATGTCATTTGTTGTTTTATGCACTGAAGATGACTATGTAATAGTTGAAATACAGATCTGCTGTAACAAAAACACCGGGTTCTTTTCAACATAGTCTAAAAAAAAAGTGTGTGTGACACTTCAGCAACTACGTACGTTAAAAATTAGCAGCGTAGATGAGAAAATTCACCACATTGTTCGTTATAACTTACAGAATACCCCGCCTACACATGCAGGGTGTTAAAAAAGTTATTCCATGTTTTGAGAGGTGGTAGTAAGGACCAAAACAAAAAACAATGCCCCCCTCCCCTAAACATGGGCTCTAAAATACATAACAAGAACTATGATCACTTGCTGATATTTTCTACTGTGAAACACATCTCCTCTTTGCCTTTCATGTTGAGGGGTGGTATGTTCCACTCTCGAAAAAGAGATGGATAACTGAACACTTAAATCTTTAAAATTTGTGTAGATTAAACACCATCTTTCGCAACTGTAACGAAAGTCTTATTATGAACAAACGCTTTCATTTTATTCTAAAGCATCTTCAATGCCGGCTACCGTGGTCGAGCAGCTCTAGGTGCTTCAATCCGGAACCACGCGGCTGCTACTGCCGCAGGTTCGAATCCTGCCTCGGGCATGGATGTGTGTGATGTCCTTAGGTTAATTACATTTAAGTAGTTCTACGTCTAATTGACTGATAACCTCAGATGTTAAATCCCATAGTGCTTAGAGCCATATGAACCATTTTGAGCATCTTAAATGGCAGTTTTTTGACTGTTTACATCATTCTTCCTCTTTTTCTACAGATATGTTCTAGAATTTACCACGCAGCAGTTTTACTAGCACTAAATATACTCCCATTTTTGTATTTTGAAGAACCACTGTCACTTCGCCATTGCTACACGAAATACCGAGATGACAGTGATTCCTCACAACACAGAAACTTGAATATATTGCGTGTAGGCGAAAGTGGTGTGTCCTAAAACCTGGCACATATATGTGGAAGAACAGGGAGAATGTCGTAAGCAGCAAAAAATATGACCTCTGAAGATGCTTCAGAATAGAGATCAACGAGTTTGGTCTTAATGATTCTTTCATTGCATTTCCAGAAGATGGAATTTAACCTGCACAACTTTTATATCTGCGACTGCGGAAAAAGAGGCCTAAAAACAAAGAAGACAACATGTACTTAAATCTTTTCTTGCGAGCTCTTATTTTATTAAATTATCGTCTCTCCCTAGGCAGGAAGGAATCAACAAAATATCCTCGCATTTGGAGCAGGACACTGGACACTGAAATTTCGTGGAAAGGACTCGCCACAACGAAAAACGCCTTTTTTTTAAATGATTGCCACACTAACTTCGAATCCTATACAAGACATTCGTTCTGTGTACTCGTATATCTGAGGTGACCTAGCTAACAGAAGTTCAAATAAAACAATTATCTGAGCCATCAGTCTTTTTATTTCATCCAACGTCGGGTTCCGAGAGTTTAGATTCTCATCTTCATGTGGAACTATGATATGTTACTTTTTGCGAGGTGGACGCAGTTGATTGTTTGTATTGGTTTAATTTTGAATCTGTTCTAGAGCACAGAACCCTGCGGTTCGTCTTAAATATACATTTTGTTGTGTACATGGTTCCGCGTAGTCAGCGCGTACACAACTTTCCCACTAGAGCGCACCCCGCTAAGCACAACAGCGCAGGCGCAGCGCTCGTCCGTCTCCGCACTACGAGATGGCGTTGTCTTAGAGACGGACCAAATTCTGCTTCCGCCGATCCGCGTATTAATATGTAACGTAGCCAATGAGATTGCTGCTAAAGTAGAACCTTTTCTCATCGCGAATCATACTCGCACAGTGATACCTGAACGCGTGAGGTATTATAACGAGTGTACAGACCTCCGATTAGTCAGTCTGCATTAGTCTGTACTAGTCTGCATTTATCTGCACCTGTCTGTACCAGTCTACATTAGTCTGTACCAGTCTATACTCAAGTTTCGGTCTGCGCCTAATAAGATTATCATATTCCTGTACATAGCCATGAAGAGAAATATATAGACACTTTGTCAAGTATCAGAGATATGTGAGAATAAGATTAACGTACCAAGACCAAAGGAATTTCAGAATGTCAATTGTAAGTAGCATCCAGAATCAAGTTACGTAATGTTTATGCTTGTTATTATTTTAATAAATGTGTGTGAAAATTAATGAAGTTCTGTTTAAAGTTGGTCACTGTCAATCTGCTACTGTCCAAGTGGCATTTCTATCGTCTGACCTAACGGCAGAAGATAGGCAAGCCACGATAAGACCACGAGACATATTGCTGACACTCGCCTACTTCGTTAGAGCGACAAGTCAAATAATCTGATGGTGTGTGTACCGAAGGTCTTACAGTACGCACACCACACATTTTAACTCAATTTGCCTCACCATAATATCATAGCTCACCTGAAGATGAGAGTGCAAACTCTCGAAACGTGTCTTGGGACCAAACAAAAAGAGTGACTGAGGCTGATAATTGTTCCTTACAGCAGACCAATACGGACGACTTAAAGTGGCCTACCTTATATGTTTCAGCCTGTTGGAAAAAAATGAGGTGGTCGAATGTTAGGGAGAGTCACCTGCGATTGTTGTCCGAGAAAATAGGCCACGATTTATGTCTTGCCGAAACCTGTTAGCCATTGCACGCGGCCGGCGCAAAACTGCCTGCTAACCGTGACAAGAACTTCGTCGGAGCGGCCGCTAGCGGCTACCGACCCGGCGTTGTTTGCCCGCGCGGTTTGATATTCCGAGCGAGGAGAGCGCAACCTTGTCCAACTTGGTCACCGCTGAGTCACGCGGACAACTTTCGCCGTCAACAGCGGGCCGCGGGCAGGCACCGCCACAGCACGAGGGCCGTACGCGCTCCTCCGCCGTCGCGTCGTGCTGTGCGCGCACAGCGGTCGCGAATAGCGGAGCCCCGGGGAAAACCGACGGGCTCTTACGTGCGCACGCCTGTGTCGCCAGGCGTTCGCCGCGCATTTTAAGTGGCTACACTACAAAGAGACGGGCAAGTACTGACTACACGGCCGCCGGTGATCACAAGTTACCCATAGTGCTATTCTCGGGCTCTCTCTTATATCAGTCTCCTGACAGGTGTGACGCAGCTCGTACGAATTGCTCTCCTGTACCAGTCTCCTCATCTCAGAGTAGCACTTGCTAACTACGTCCTTAGTTATCTGATGCATAATTCGAGTGTAACGACTTTTCTGGAGACTAGAAATCTACTCTGTAGGAACCAGCACGGGCTCCGCAAAAGACGATCGTGTGAAACCCAGCTTGCGCTAATCGTCCACGATACTCAGAGGGCCATAGACACGGGTTCCCAGGCCGATGCCGTGTTTCTTGACTTCCGCAAGGCGTTCGATACAGCTCCCCAAAGTCGTTTAATGAACAAAGTAAGAGCATATGGACTATCAGACCAATTGTGTGATTGGATTGAAGAGTTCCTAGATAACAGAACGCAGCATGTCATTCTCAATGGAGAGAAGTCTTCCGAAGTAAGAGTGATTTCAGATGCGCCGCAGGGGAGTGTCGTAGGACCGTTGCTATTCGCAATATATACAGGGTGTTACAAAAAGGTAAGGCCAAACTTTCAGGAAACATTCCTCACACATAAAGAAAGAAAATATGTTTTGTGGACATGTTTCCGGAAACGCTTACTTTACATGTTAGATCTCATTTTATTACTTCTCTTCAAATCATATTAATCATGGAATGGAAACACACAACAACAGAACGTACCAGCGTGACTTCAAACACTTTGTTACAGGAAATGTTCAAAATGTCCTTCGTTAGCGAGGATACATGAATCCACCCTCCGTCGCATGGAATCCCTGATGCGCTGTTGCAGCCCTGGAGAATGGCGTATTGTTTCACAGCCGTCCACAATACGAGCACGAAGAGTCTCTACATTTGGTACCGGGGTTGCGTAGACAAGGGCTTTCAAATGCCCCCATAAATGAAAGTCAAGAGGGTTGAGGTCAGGAGAGCGTGGAGGCCATGGAATTGGTCCGCCTCTACCGATCCATCGGTCACCGAATCTGTTGTTGAGAAGCGTACGAACACTTCGACTGAAATGTGCAGGAGCTCCATGTGCATGAACCCCATGTGTCGTACTTGTAAAGGCACATGTTCTAGCAGCACGGGTAGAGTATCCCGTATGAAATCATGATAACATGCTCCATTGAGCGTAGATGGAAGAACATACTGACGAAACTAAAATCAGCTCTAACATGGAAATTAAGCGTTTCCGGACACATGTCCACATAACATATTTTCTTTATTTGTGTGTGAGGAATGTTTCCTGAAAGTCTGGCCGTACCTTTTTGTAACATCCTGTATAAATGACCTTGTGGATGACACTGGAAGTTCACTGAGGCTTTTTGCGGATGATGCTGTACTACATCGAGAGGTTGTAACAATGGAAAATGTACTGAAATGTAGGAGGATCTGCAACGAATTGACGCATGGTGCAGGGAATGGCAATTGAATCTCAATGTAGGCAAGTGTAATGTGCTGCGAATATATAGAAAGAAACACCTTTTATTATTTAGCTAAAATATAGCAGGTCAGAAACTGGAAGCAGTTAATTCCATAAATTATCTGGGAGTAGGCATTAAGAGTGATTTAAAATGGAATGACCATATAAAGTTGATCGTCGGTAAAGCAGATGCCAGACTGAGATTCGTTGGAAGAATCCTAAGGAAATGCAATCCGAAAACAAAGGAAGCAGGTTACAGTACACTTGTTCGCCCACTGCTTGAATACTGCTCACCGGTGTGGGATCTGTACCAGATAGGGTTGATAGAACAGAGAGAGAAGATCCAACGGAGAGCATCGCGCTCCGTTACAGGATCATTTAGTAATCGCGAAAGCGTTACGGAGATGATACATAAACTCCAGTGGAAGACTCTGCAAGAGAGACGCTCAATAGCTCAGTACGGGCTTTTGTTGAAGTTTCGAGAACATACCTTCACCGAGGAGTCAAGCAGTATATTTCTCCCTCCTACGTATATCTCGCGAAGAGACCATAAGGCTAAAATCAGAGAAATTAGAGCCCACACAGAGGCATACCGACAATCTTTCTTTCCACGAACAGAAGGGAGGGCCGACAGAGGTACCCAAAGTACCCTCCGCCACACACCATCAGGTGGCTTGCAGAGTATGGATGTAGATGTAGATGTAGATGCATGTACTATCTCTGTCTTGTCCTATAGTTTTCACCCTCTACAATTCCCTCTAGTACAAAGAAAATTATTCCCTGACACCTTATCACATTCCCTATGAACCTGTTCCTTCTCGTTTCTTTCGTCTTTCTCCGATTTACTCTCAGTCCTTATTGTTCGTTCCATTCAACACGTCCTGTAATTCTTCTTCACTTTCACTGACGTTGGCACTGTCACCAGCGACTCTTTTCATTGATATCCTTTCACCCTGAATTTTAATCCCTCTCATTTCCGTTACTACTTCTTCGATGTATAGATTGAACGCAGGGGCGAAAGACTGTATATTTGTCTTACACGCTTTTTAATCCGAGCACTTCGTTCTTCGTCTTCGATGCTTATTGTTCTCTCTTGGTACTTATACATATTGAATATTACTTGTCTTTCTCCATAGCTTACCCTTATTTTTCTCAGAATTTCGAACATCTTGTATCATTTGACATTGTCGAACGCTTTTTCAAGGTCGACAAATCCTCTTGTACTACGCCGTGACATCTCGATAGACTTTTTCTTTCACGCCTCAGGCGTTACATTTGCGTCTTACGATACCGAACTTTTCCTCGTTCTTTGTTGACTTGTTCTCCATTTAGATTCTACCTTCACGATTTTTTCATTAACTATTAGTCTTATTGATCTCATTAATGTTTTCATTCTTTTGTGTTCGGTTTTCATAGATTTTATTTTGTAATTTATATATGTTCAGTTCATCACAAATGTCACCATTCTTAATTCTGTTAATATACTACTTCCTTTTTCTACTGCGTAAGTTCTGCTCTCTTGGCTCACTTCCATACAATAAAATAGTAACAGTCGTGGTTCTATAATAAGTAAGTGGTGTCTCATTCCGTATTCTGTGTTTCAGTCACCTATTTATTTTTCCACAGACAGTGCGTTCGGAAATTTCCGTTACGAACTTTTAGGACCTGTAGAGGGGAGTGAGTACATAGTATTTTGAATGGAAACCCATGTCCGGAAACGCACGGTTTCCGTTCTACGACGAATTCAGATGTTTAACTCATCCACTTCCGCTTGAAGAATTGTATTGGGCGTGACGCACTACAATTATTTGGTAACTATTCGAAAGGAAACATAACGAAATATGCATTATCACTTAAGCAATTTGTTTCTATTTGCACTTAAACATTACGCGTTTATAATATTCCAAAACAAAAAACAATCCAGCATACCGTACGCACACAACAGTACTGATGCCTTACAACAGCGGCTCGACGTGATGACTACCAATGTTGTTACAGACATTGTACCACCAAAACATGTTCTGGAACGCACTCCTCATTCCACCTGGTGTCTCTTCAGTTTCTAGTGCAGCGTCCAGAATTCGTGCCAGCAGATCATCCTCTGTCTCTGCAGCAGTCTCGTAAACTAAGACTTCGCAAGAAGTAGTCCGTATGAGTCCACGTCATCCTTACTGCGTACCAGCATACCGTACGCACACAACAGTACTGATGCCTTACAACAGCGGCTCGACGTGATGACTACCAATGTTGTTACAGACATTGTACCACCAAAACATGTTCTGGAACGCACTCCTCATTCCACCTGGTGTCTCTTCAGTTTCTAGTGCAGCGTCCAGAATTCGTGCCAGCAGATCATCCTCTGTCTCTGCAGCAGTCTCGTAAACTAAGACTTCGCAAGAAGTAGTCCGTATGAGTCCACGTCATCCTTACTGCGTACCAGGACAAGAAATTCCGAGACTTTTCTCTTTCTCTTAACAGACATGGGCGCGTTACGCATCTGAACTGAAACCGTCGTAGAACGGAAGCGGTACGTTTCCGGACATGGGTTCCTATTCAGAATATTATGTACTCACTCCCCTCTACGAGTCCTAAATGTTTGTAACGGGACTCTCGGAACAACCTGTATAACTGACAGTTCTGCTAATTTCTTCCCTGTACTTCTATTATATTCACACTCAGCGCAATATCTTAGATACGAGGACGTACTGAAAAATATTTTTAGGTGAAATGTCTTAAAGCTTTTTTTAAATAAAACAAACTTTTTTAACATTCTGCGTCTTTGTTCTTCATGTCTGTATATTTATTTCTCAACATAGTCACCATGGCAACACATTTCTCCCAAGGAGACACCAGTTTGTTTAGCCGGCCGAAGTGGCCGTGCGGTTAAAGGCACTGCAGTCTGGAACCGCAAGACCGCTACGGTCGAAGGTTCGAATCCTGCCTCGGGCATGGATGTTTGTGATGTCCTTAGGTTAGTTAGGTTTAACTAGTTCTAAGTTCTAGGGGACTAATGACCTCAGCAGTTGAGTCCCATAGTGCTCAGAGCCATTTGAACCAACCAGTTTGTTTACACCGTCGTCGTAGAATGTTTGACTTTATCGGAGAAGCCTCAACCTCATCTTTACTTGCACCGCTTTATGACCATGAAACTAAAATAAATGTAAATGTCGTGTGACTAGGGCCTCCCTTGGGTCGACCGTTCGCCGGGTCCAAGTCTTTCGATTTGACGCCACTTCGGCGACTTGCGCGTCGATGGGGATGAAATGATGATGGTTAGGACAACACAACACCCAGTCCATGAGCGGAGAAAATCTCCGACCCAGCAGGAAATCGAACCCGGGCCCTTAGGATTGACATTCTGTCGCGCTGACCATTTTTTTTTTTTTTCATTGTTGATCGTTGTATTTGGTCGTGGCGGACGTCACATGACATCCAGTCAAGTTCGTTTTTGTTGATCCTTCCACTCAGTTTTTTTATTACAGAGGCCAACCAGCTCTCTGAGCGAACACGCTGAGCTACCGTGCCGGCTACCATTCAGCTACCGGGGGCGGACCCCATGAAAGTGAAGTCCTCGAAGGTATTCTTTTAGTTTTAGATACTGATGAAAATCGGCTGGGGCCAAGTCGGAACGGTATGGAGCATGATCAAAAATGGTTCAAATGGCTCTGAGCACTATGGGACTTAACATCTATGGTCATCAGTCCCCTAGAACTTAGAACTACTTAAACCTAACTAACCTAAGGACAGCACACAACACCCAGCCATCACGAGGCAGAGAAAATCCCTGACCCCGCCGGGAATCGAACCCGGGAACCCGGGCGTGGGAAGCGAGAACGCTACCGCACGACCACGAGATGCGGGCGGAGCATGATCGATGACAGTGAGCCACAAGGTGTTGGATTGTTACAGATGTAACAGCGCTAGTGTGTGGTCAGTCATTATCATGCTGAAGGAGAGGGCGCTCTATTAAAGTATGTTGTTTCCCATGCACCGACATAGTTACGTTACTCATCACCATGTTACACACTACAGTTCATAGCCTTCTAACGACAGAGGCTTGCAACTTGCGTCAGCGAAACGGTAAAGTTGACCGAGTATCACGCATGACTTGTCACACCTCAACCGATATTGAGAAAAAAATAAAAAATTCGGAGGCATTACTTTTCAGTATGCGCTCGTAGTTAAATTTACTAATATTTCATTATTAACAACAACTTTTGGGCTTCGTCGCACTTTTTCCTTGAAGTGATGTCTTTTGGATTTCCCACTGATGTATTTAGGTTATACATTTTCTTTTACATTTTCTACCCAAGAAATAAATTTCCTTTTATAATAATGTTTTTTGTGCAACATCGTGGTATCGTCTACAGGCTAAAATAGTGTATTTTTTCATCGAAATACCTGCATCAAACTGAGCTTTCCATTCACGTATTGCGTCGTCAGCGTGTACATTGTCTGACTCCTTTGTTTGCCAATATAGGATGCGTTAATTTACCAGCAAATCTAGGTTGATGGTTATATCTTCGTTCGGAACTCACAGTGAATCTTCAATTATGGACAACCTGCATTTACAAATTTTCATAAATGAACGAAAATTCATGAAGTTACAATAGCTAAAAAAAGAATTTGTCAAATGAGATGAAACAGAGCGCAGAGCGCTTGACAGAAAATTGATACTGCTATCAAGCCATTCATTCCAAGTTTTACGTTGACTTTTAAGTGTCCTGCACCAACAGCAAAAGCTCCAGCGTGGTGTTTTATGTCGGAAATAGTAACAGTGTTACTGCTATTTGGCACGATATGCTGGTCTGACAGCTCTCTCTAAAGCTCTAAATGGATAAATCTAAATGGGAAATCCACTTGCTGTTCTTTGCAGCTTGGGTCTTGATGACCATTCTGCTAAAATGCGTGAAATTAACATATAATTCAGATGCAGAACATCGTGAAATATAAAGAGGGGAACTTCGCGAAGTCAAAGGGTTGTACGGAGGTGGGGGGGGGGGGGGGGCGAGTTCTTCACGGACACGTCATTACTAGCATAATTTGAGATTACGATGTTGCAGATTGCGATGAACAAAGATAAGCGACTCTAATACCTTCATGTCCTAAATTCATAAGAAGAGCGTGACTATTAATGAAGCTGACAAATTGCAAGGACGGATTCCTGGCCGGAAATGGAGGAAAAAAGGTCCTTTGAGCATGTGACCTGAAATGGATGGTGTGCGTGCAACGTCAACAAATCGTCCTGGAACACAATATAGAGCTGCATCGCATCCACGTTACAACAGGTGTTCAAAGTGGTCGCCATGGGATTTCAGGTGATAAGGGTAGTAGCAGTTGTCACGTAGGATAAACATGATCGTACTTTGTCTTACACCATGTTGGTAGGCCACTTGCATGGAGCTACCTGGGGCACGTCTCAACATCTTGTAGAACCCGTTCCTCCAGATCTGGTGTACGCACAGTCCGCAGCCTTCCTGCATGTTCTGAAAGGACCCGCGACCACACAAGCACCCAAAATGGGCTTGAAATGTTATTTGATGTGGTTGGTGTTTGTGACGGTACTTGTTTTGGTATAGCCGTGCTGCATCCCGACATGAATACCAGACAATTCTGCCGCTTACAGTGTTCTGCGTCAATCACACAACCTGCAACACACAATGTACACATGGCAGGTGGTCAGAGCCATCTACCGTCAGCGCCATCTACCGTGGCAATGATGCACTACCGAACATACGTCCATAGGACCTCTTTTCTCCATTTACAGTCAGGAATCAGTCCCTGCAGTTTGCTGGTTTTATTAACGCTCACCCTGTATAATCTCGACACATGATCCCTCTTACCTGCACCTTCCAGTAGTAGAACGGAGTGGTGCTGCTATGGGAAGAGGTTACACCATGAACACCAGCAAAATTAAAACACATATAATGGAATGTAAGGCGAAATACTGAAGGAATAAAAGTACGGATTGAGGCTCTGAAACCAGTCGATCACTTTTGTTATTTAGGCAGCAAAATTGATGGTTGCCGAAGCAGAAAGGATATAAAATGTAGACAGTAAATAGCAAAAAAAGAGCTTCTTAAGGGGACGAATTTGTTGACAAAGAATATAACTTTTAATTTGAGAGAGTGTTCTGTAGAGGAACTTTTGCAGTAACCTAGCTCCGCACGGGAGTGATACGCAGAAAGAATACCGAGGAGCAGATGGGTAGATCGAATAACTAACGGGTATGTACTGAATTGAACTGAGGAGAACGAGAATATATGGTAAATAATAATATTTGGCAGCCTCCTGACTGTCTGTCAGAATGTGGCTGTCATTCTCGGATCTTACGGAAATAATATTGATGTGTGGTTTTCCAGAAGATGAAAGCTAGACTGTCGAAACAGATCATTGGGAAAATAAAAAATTAAAAATATTAAAACACACAATCTGGGCTACCAAATATTCTTTTTTTTTATCAAATATCAGATCGCTCTCAGGAACATATGCAGATTTTGGAAATTTAGGCACTACTTAATTAAAAGAAGATGTTCGTTGACAGCATGCATCCTGAGCATCATAGGATCGTCAGTTTGGCAGTGATGGAAAGTGTGTACAGTAGGAGCTGTAGAGGGTGGCCAGCTCTTCACGTCCGTTAGCCTAGTTAAATTGATTTTGTTGGAGTAGCTATGCAGAAATGAAGAAGCTTGAACAGGAGTGTCTATCATGGAGATCTGAGCCAAACCAATTTTCGAACTGAGGATCACAACAGCAACAGCCGATGAACGCTGAAACTGCACAAAACTTGCAGTGTGTCTCGTCAACGGTTATCGTTATAGATTCAACCCCTCTACAAGTTGGTTTCAATACCACATCTACCGGCACTTGGCAAACAATGAACAAAAAGTGTATCATTTATTGATAGCATTCCCGAATGGCACAAAACATTAAAATCCGGTTAAAAGCCACCTTCTCCCCCTACGATAAACCCTTGTCAGGCTAGCGAGAAAGGAGGTAGCCCAGTTTCTGACCCGTTCGGAGCACCTCCCGAAAGTACCGATGAGGTTTCCTACTCCGATGAACCATACGCCCCGGCAAGCAAATGACACTTTACAGGTTCCTTTGAACAGCCAGATTCCCCCTCCTCCTTGCCTTTACTGCTTTGATGAGGCCCGCCACGTCCTCCGCCGCCTTCAAATATTTATATGATGTATTCCAATATCTCTCTTCCTCTACAGTTCTTACCCTCTACAGCTCCCACTAGTATCATAGAAGTTATTCCTCATCCCTTATCAGGTGCCCTATCACCCTGACTCTTCTTCTTACCGGTGTGTTTTCAATGTTCCTCTCCTCGCTGTACGGACAAGCTTCTCATTTCTTATCAGTCCATCTAATTTTCACCATCCTTTCACAGAGTGTTCGGAAATTACCGTTACAAATTTCTAAGACTTGCAGAGGTGAGTAGATAATAATTTGAAGTGGAATACATGTACGGAAATGTATCGTTTCCGTGCTACGATCATTTAGAAACTTGTTGGTTACGCGAATACTTTCACAAGTAATTAATTAGAAGTGACCCAGCAGTTCTCTTGTTTTACATTCTGACTCATTAATAGCCAAATAAATTACTCGTGTACTCGTTGATGGGTTCCCTTCAACGTGATGGAGTGCGGCCTCTTCCAGTTCGGCGGTGTGGCGCCTCCTTGGAGCAGCATAGAAACACCTGCTGACGATGCAGGTAGCGTGTCTCGAGGCCGTTGTGTAATTGAGGCGAAAAGGGTACGCGATGGAATGCAATGAAATGGGACTTGTGGAGACAATTTTGACCAAAGTGGCGAGCACCTCTTCCATCATCGTGAGCTCTTCCACTCAGAAGGAGCATGTCGGTGTCTTCTGCAAACGTGTACTCCACCATGTTGCTCTGACACTCATAGACCCTTGAATGAGGCTAGAACCAGGTCAAAGAGATAGGATAGACGCCGAATGACATCAGCCGATCCGGTGTTAGCACCCCCTAGCATGACCACCCGGTCGCATACCTACCCAGCAGTCTAATGTTTTCAAACGACTGTAGCACGGAAACCGTACGTTTTCGGACATGTGTTCCTATTCAGAATATTATGTACTTATTCCCTCTACAAGCCGTATAAGTTTGTAACTGGAACTTCCGAACCCTCTGTATAGCACCAAATTTTGGCTCCGTTCTCTTTCCGTTTTCCCACAGTCCATGATTCACATACAATTCTGCGCTGCAGACGTATATTCTCAGAAATTTAACCCTCGTATTGAGGCCGTTGTTCGATACCGGTTGATGATTTCTTCTGACCAAGAATGTCCTCTCTTCCTGAGCTAGTCTTCCTAGGTGCTTCAGTCCGAAACCGCACTGGTGCTACGGTCGCAGGTTCGAATCCTGCCTCGGGCATGGATGTGTGTGATGTCCTTAGGTTAGTTAGGTTTAAGTAATTCTAAGTCTAGGGGACTGATGACCTCAGATGCCCATAGTGCTTAGAGCCATTTGAACCATTTGGTCTTCCTACTCGCTTCGTCTGTCATGTATTACTTTACTTCCAAGGTAGCACAATTCTTCCACTTCACCTACTTCATGGTCCCCAATTGTCGTGTTAAATTTATCGCTAATGTCACTCCTGCTGCTCCTCAATGCTTTCACCTTCTACGACTTATTCTCAGCTCATTCTGTGTACTCATTTCATTCAATATTCCGTATAAATCTTCGTCACTTTCACTGAGTATAGCAATAAGATAAATGAATCTTATGATTGATATTCTTTCACCATGAACTTTAATCTCACTCTTGCTCACTCTTGAGCGTCTTTTTTTTCCCCTACTGCCGTCATTGCGCCTTCGTCTTAAACCTATTTTTAATACCTCTTCGAATTACTGTTCCCTCTTGCTCTTTTTTTTTTTTCTTCTGTCATCAGTCTTGTGACTGGTTTGATGCCACCGACCACGAATTCTCCTGTGCCAACCTGCTCATCTCAGAGCAGCACTTCAACCTATGTTCTCAGTTATTTGCCGGTCGTATCCCAATCTCTGTCTTCCTCTACAGTTTTCTCTCCCAACAGCTCCTTCTCGTACCATGGAAGTTATTCCTTAACGTCTTAAAAGATGTCCTATCATCTTGTCGCTTCCCCTTTTCAGTGCTTTCCATATATTCCTTTCCTAGCCCATTCTGCGGAGAACCTCCTCACTCCTTATGAGTCCATCTAATTTTCAACGTTCTTCTGTATCACAACATCTCAGATGCTTCTCTTCTATTCTGTTCTGGTTTTCCCACAGTTCATGTCTCACTGCCTCTGCTGCGCTCCAAACGTACAATCTAGGAAATCTCGTCCTCAAATTAAGACATATGTTTGATGCTAGTAAACTTCTCCTGGCCAGAAAGACCCTTTTTTGCCAGTGCTACTCTGCCTTTTTTTGTTCCCCTTCCACCTCCGCCATGAGTTGTTTTGCTGCCTATCTTCATCGACTTCGTTATCACCAATTATGATGTTAAGTTTCTCGCCGTTCTGATTTCTGCCACTTATCATTACTTTTCTTGAGAATTTCGATCAATTCGCTATGTTTTATATTGTCGAACGTTTTTTCTAGGCCAAAAAATCCTATGAACGTATCTTGATTTTTCTTACGTCTTGCGTCCATATCAAGGGCAATGCCAGATCTGCGCCTGTGGTGCTTTTACTTTTCCTAAAGCTGAGATCAACGTCATGCAACACATCCTCAATTTTCTTTTCGATTATAGTGTATACTATTTATTGTCGGAAACTTTAATGCGTGAGCTGTTAAGCAGATCGTTCTTGCACTCATCTGTCCTTTCTATCTTCGGAATTGTGACGATGATATTTTTCCGAAAGTTCAAAATGGTTCAAATGGCTCTGAGCACTATGGGACTCAACTGCTGAGGTCATAAGTCCCCTAGAACTTAGAACTACTTAAACCTAACTAACCTAAGGACATCACACACATCCATTCCCGAGGCAGGATTCGAACCTGCGACCGAAGCGGTCGCGTGGTTCCAGACTGTAGCGCCTAGAACCGCTCGGCCACTCCGGCCGGCTATCCGAAAGTCTGATGATATTTCTCCAGAACCATAGGTCCTGCAAATTAACTGGAACAGTCGTTTGGCTGTATCTTGTGCCCAACGATTTTAGAAATTAAGAAGGAATGTTTCCTTTGCCTCCCGCTTTAATTGCTGGCAAGTCTTTCAAAGCTCTGTTGAACACTGACACCAAAACTGGATCCCCTATGTTTTTCACATCCACTCCAGTTTCTTCTTCCACCACGTCATTAAACACTTTCGCTCCCTCAAAGTGCTCTCTCCAGCTATCCGCTTCATCCTCTGCGCTTAATAGTGGAATTCCACTTGCACTCTTAATATTGAAGTCTTTGCTTCGAATTTCACTGAAGTTTTGACTACATGATATGAGTGGCTAATTTAGGATCTGGTAAGCTTACGTGTGAATCGGATCGAGAGTTTGACCGTGAGGCAAGCCACTGACTCGGATGGTATATCTCCCAGCAGGGCAACAGCAGCAGATCCGCGCCATCGCGTTCGGACAGCGGCCCTTCCTCGATGCGACGCCCTTCAACCACTTGCGGGACCTGGAGTATCGGCGCAAGAGCGGCGACTCATCTTCGTCCTCGTCGACCGGGTTCAAGGTGCCCGAGCCGTCCACACCGCTGCAAGGTAGGCCGCACACCGCCCGCCGCGCTTTCGTGGACATAAGGGGCTTCAGTTGGTCCACCTCTGTCGTGAACTGCTTGAGTACACGAGCCTCAGACGACGATATTTAAATATCTACGCAGGAATGGAACAAAGTATTCTCGGGGCCCTTCAGCCACGTCTAGTGGTTAAAATACCACGGGCATTCGGCCAAGTATACCTTGACCGTTTTCAAATGGTTTTTAATTCCGCTTTAATCCCTAACTCGTGAAAAAAAGATCAGCAGTTGTAGAACTTGGTTCTTTTCAACCAAATACGCCAGTAAGCTATGAGTGCAGCTGAGGGAATCCCAATTTGGAACATTTGGGGCGGGGGATTCCCAGTCTGGTATTCGCCTGAAAAATCACGGACAACCTCCCGAAAGCGCTGTCGGGCTGCGGAATTGGGACTATTTTAATTTGTTCATGGGGGAATGCTGCCCACTGTCCCAGCCAAAAATTAAAATTGTGTTTGTATGGGTTTTCTGTGTGTGTCACTGTGTGTGTACGGGGGGGGGGGGGGGGGGGGGGTGTTGTCGTTGTGTGACTGTTGATGGGCGCTTGTACGACCTTACGAACTTATACAGGGTCGTCGACTCACCTCGGAAGATGTTCTCCGTAGTTGAGAACGAAACGTCAAGGAGAAGAAGTTCTACAGATCGACCACGGCAACTTAGCCCGGAAGAGTTTACTGATAAAGACGCCGGCCGTGAAAGCCTACATGGAATGACTTATACAGGGTGTTCGGACGTTCCAGTTACAAACTTCTAGGACTTATAGAGGGGAGTGAATACATAATAGTTTGAACTGGAACCCATGTCGGAAACGCACCATTTTCGTGCTTCAGGCGTTTGAAATCGTGTTTCCTAAGCAGGTATGCTCACGATACTGGAAAGCCACGCGGAGTGTCCACGTGCTTAGAGACGCTATCTACATCTACATCTACATCCATACTCCGCAAGCCACCTGACGGTGTGTGGCGGAGGGTACCTTGAGTACCTCTATCGGTTCTCCCTTCTATTCCAGTCTCGTATTGTTCGTGGAAAGAAGGATTGTCGGTATGCCTCTGTGTGGGCTCTAATCACTCTGATTTTATCCTCATGGTCTCTTCGCGAGATATACGTAGGAGGGAGAAATATACTGCTTGACTCTTCGGTGAAGGTATGTTCTCGAAACTTTGACAAAAGCCCGTACTGAGCTACTGAGCGTCTCTCCTGCAGAGTCTTCCACTGGAGTTTATCTATCATCTCCGTAACGCTTTCGCGATTACTAAATGATCCTGTAACGAAGCGCGCTGCTCTCCGTTGGATCTTCTCTATATCTTCTATCAACCCTATCTGGTACGGATCCCACACTGCTGAGCAGTATTCAAGCAGTGGGCGAACAAGCGTACTGTAACCTACTTCCTTTGTTTTCGGATTGCATTTCCTTAGGATTCTTCCAATGAATCTCAGTCTGGCATCTGCTTTACCGACGATCAACATTATATGATCATTCCATTTTAAATCACTCCTAATGCGTACTCCCAGATAATTTATGGTATTAACTGCTTCCAGTTGCTGACCTGCTATTTTGTAGCTAAATGATAAAGGATCTATCTTTCTGTGTATTCGTAGCACATTACACTTGTCTCCATTGAGATTCAATTGCCATTCCCTGCACCATGCGTCAATTCGCTGCAGATCCTCCTGCATTTCAGTACACTTTTCCATTGTTACAACCTCTCGATACACCACAGCATCATCTGCAAAAAGCCTCAGTGAACTTCCAATGTCATCCACAAGGTCATTTATGTATATTGTGAATAGCAACGGTCCTATGACACTCCCCTGCGGTACACCTGAAATCACTCTTAATTCTGATTGCGCGGCCCCTCCCATCGGAGGTTCGAGTTTGTCGGCACGGTAGCTCAGCGTGTTCGGTCAGAGGTTTAACTGCCCTATGTAATAAAAAACTAAGTTAATGGATCAACGACGAACTGAAACTTGTGTCTTCCGACGTCCGCCCCGAGCAGATACAAAGAACCAAAGCAAACAAAATGAGATTAAAAAAAAACAAAAGTCCTCCCTCGGGCATAGGTGTGTGTAATTCATACACATTTGAACATTTGATAATGGAAGAGATGCTCGTGGTCTTCATCAAGATCGTTCTTCATAATGCCTGACGCAACTCCATAATCTTTTGCCTGAATTACACAACGACTCCGAGAAAGCGGACCTTCACCGTCAAAAGACATGACCGTGGCGCTCCAAGGAGACGCCGCAGAGCCGAATTCGAAGAGGTCGTGTTGCATCGCGTTAAAGAGAACCCGTCAGCGAGTATAGAAGCAATTTCTTTCGCTATTAATGAGCGTAATTGTAAAAAAAAAAGTGATGTACTGGTCGCGCCTAGTCAAAAAATGGTTCAAATGGCTCTGAGCACTATGGGACTTAACTACTGTGGTCATCAGTCCCCTAGAACTTAGAACTACTTAAACCTAACGAACCTAAGGACATCACACACATCCATGCCCGAGGCAGGATTCGAACCTGCGACCGTAGCAGTCGCGCGGCACGCCTAGTCAACTACTTGTAAAAGTGTCGTGTTACCAACATGTTTTCAAATGATTGTAGCACGGGAATGGTGCTTTTCCGAACATATATACCAGTTCAAAATATTATCTACTCGCTCCTTTCTGTAGGTCCTAGAAGTCTGTAACAGCAGTTTCTGAACACGCTGTGTTCTCTAGCTGTCAGTTGTGACGTCAGTGGTGCTCACGGCATCGCCATAGATGGGCCCGTACGCCCACTCCACGTTCGAAACGCCAACCTCGAAATCGAGACCGCGGAATCCCCGCCGCGCGTAGCTGTAGACTGCCGTCTCTATTAAGGGTGTTGTCGACGACTTTTATTTCGCTGGCTTCTTCAATTACACAGTCCCAAAAACGATTAGTGCATCCATGACAGAGGTGCGGATAAATTTTAACTGGTGACCGTTTCCCACAGCTTGCTCGGCTAAAGCGTCTTTTTCGTGTCACACCTCTGACGATCCGTCCTGCGTTGATCTACTGTGGGCGGTGAGAGACAGTGTCAAATCGATCTTCAGGCTTCAGTCAAAACTCCAACAATTTATGAGACCAATTAAATATGAGGCAGGTCTCAGAACTACCGAGGTTTGAGAGATACCCTGCTAGTGCGGCCAATCCTAGACCGCACGAACAGTGCACACTGAAGAACAACATAGGAAGGAGCGTGACAGGTGTTGTCGCCTACGCTACGGCGAGAAATTCGCTCCGCGCATGCACTGAAAAACGGTCACCGGACCAACTTTGGAGATACCTCTAACGTTGCTCGCACTGGAACAGTATAATCAAAGAAGCTATTGAAATAAAAATCATGGACAACGCCTTTAATAGAGAAGGCCACCAACAGCTCAGCGAGGCGTGGAATCCAGGGATCGCGAGATCTAGGCGGGTGCATCGAATGAAGAGTCAGCTTATACAGGGTGGCACATTGATCATGACCGGGCCAAATATCTCACGAAATAAGTGTCAAACGAAAAAGCTACAAAGAACGAAACTCGTCTAGCTTGAAGAGGGAAACCAGACGGTGCTATGGTTGGCCTGCTAGATGGCGCTGCCATAGATCAAACGGATATCAACTGCGGTTTTTTTTTTATAGGAACTCTCATTTTAGTTACATATTCGTGTAGTGCGTAAAGAAATATGAATGTTTTAGTTGGACCACTTTTTTCGCTTTGTGATAGATGGCGCTGTAATAGTCACAAACATATGGCTCACAATTTTAGACGAACAGTTGGTGACAGGTAGGGTTTTTAAATTCAAATACAGAACTGAGGTACGTTTGAACATTTTATTTCGGTTGTTCCATTGTGATACATGTACCTTTGTGAACTTATAATTTCTGAGTACGTATGCTGTTACAGCGTTATTACCTGTAAATAACACATTAATGCAATAAATACTCAAAATGATGTCCGTCAACCTCAATGCATTTGGCAATACGTGTAACGACATTCCTCACAACAACGAGTAGTTCGCCTTCCGTAATGTTCACACATGGATTGACAATGCGCTGAAGCATGTTCCCAGGTGTTTTCGGTTGGTCAAGAAAGCAAATATCCTTCAACTTTCCCCACAGAAAGAAATCCGGGGACGTCAGATCGAGTGAACGTGCAGGCCATGGTATGGGGCTTCGACGACCAATCCACCTGTCATGAAATATGCTATTCAATACCGCTTCAACCGCACGTGAGTTATGTGCTGGACATTCATCATGTTGGAAATACATCGCCATTCTGTCATGCAGTGAAACATCTTGTAGAAACATCAGTAAAACATTACGTAGGAAATCAGTATACATTGCACCATTTAGATTGCCATCGATAAAATGGGGGCCAATTATCCTTCCTCCCATAATGCCGCACCATACATTAACTCGCCAAGGTCGCTGATGTTCCACTTGTCGCAGCCATCGTGGATTTTCCGTTGCCCAATGGTGCATATTATGCCGGTTTACGTTTCCGCTGTTGGTGAATGACGCTTCGTCGCTAAATAGAACGCGTGCAAAAAATCTGTCATCCCGTAATTTCTCTTGTGACCAGTGACAGAACTGTACACGACGTTCAAAGTCGTCGCCATGCAATTCCTGGTGCATAGAAATATGGTACGGGTGCAATCGATGTTGATGTAGCATTCTCAACACCGACGTTTTTGAGATTCCCGATTCTCGCGCAGTTTCTCTGCTATTGATGTGCGGATAAGCCGCGACAGCAGCTAAAACACCTACTTGCGCATCATCATTTGTTGCAGGTCGTGATTGACGTTTCACATGTGGCTGAACACTTCCTGTTTCCTTGAATAATGTAACTATCCGGCGAACGGTCCGGACACTTGGATGATGTCGTCCAGGATACCGAGCAGCATACATAGCACACGCCCGTTGGGCATTTCGATCACAATAGCCATACATCAACACGATATCGACCTTTTCCGCAATTGGTAAACGGTCAATTTTAACACGGGTAATGTATCACGAAGCAAATACCGTCCGCACTGGCGGAATGTTACGTGATACCTCGTACTTACACGTTTGTGACTATAACAGCGCCATCTATCACAAAGCGAAAAAAGTGGTCCAACTAAAATATTCATATTTCTTTACGTACTACACGAATATGTAATAAAAATGGGGGTTCCTATTTTTAAAAAACAAGTTGATATCCGTTTGACCTATGGCAGCGCCATCTAGCGGTCCAACCATAGCGCCATCTGGTTTCCCCCTTCAAGCTAGACGAGTTTCGTTCTTTGTAGTTTTTTCGTTTGCTGCTTATTTCGTGAGATATTTGGCCCGGTCATGATCAATGGACCACCCTGTATATGGCGATGCCATGGGCACCAATGACATCGCAGTCGGTAACTACAGTGTATAAGGGCGTACCATCAGCAGTATTCCCGCCGCGATACTCTAAATTTTTACAATCAAGAACTGGATTAAAATGTGCTTAGACGTCATCACCCGCAACTATCAACATATGCTGGATCTGCTTGGTACGATGTGACCACGGACACGATAGCAACGAAAGAGATACTACACAACATTCTTTTAGTGGCAATTGCCACGTCGTCGACTCACATGTAGGCTGCTTTCTTTGTCACTATCAAGTCCAAATTCGGAACTGGATAACAGCTGGTCGTTCTTAACACAACGGACTACACGCCACTAATGTAGCAGACATTCTCGAGCGAGAACGGTGACTACTTTTATTTTATGTACTACTATGTGAGAGTGTCAACTTTATGGTGCAGCAATTCACATTATGCTTACAAAACCAACACTAGGAAATCGATACGAGACTCAATCATATAGTGAAAAAACAATGTAGTTCCGCGTTCTATCCTTAGACGGGTTAATCGATCGCCATCGGCCAGCATCCTCTGTCAATGGCGTCGTCGGATGTGGTGTAAATGGACATGTGGTCGGCTATCACTCACCCGGATGATGTCAGGTTTCTTCATCTTGGAACCGCCCGTAATCGGCCGAGTAGCTTCTCAATTGGCCATGTCCACCGTATAGTACCAGACGCACCAGATGACTTCGAGATCGTGTCGGAACAGTGAAGATGAAACTCATTCTCATTTCTTACGCGGTAGGCAGCCAAAATCCAATATTGAAAAACCATACAAAAGGCCGGCGTTCTAAGAAATTGCAAGGTTTCCGTGGCCGGTAGTCAACGTGTTAAACAAATCGAGCATTTATTAGCGATACCAGTTTAGTTTCTTATACTGTTCGCTCTTTAACTCTATTTCCATTTATTTATTCTCGTTTTGCTTTTGCCTCACGGGAGAGGTTCTATTTTAGACAACGAAGTAGTGAAACGGCGGGAAGTGACTTAGTAGCTCATCAAGAATTTAGCTGCAAATAGATTTCTGTTTTCAAGAATCCTTACAGTTCTCATGGCGATTTTATTTTTGAAGAAGAGATTTAGTCTGGTTTTTGTTATTTGTGATTCCTCCATACATGCAGAATGGGATATTTCGCATCGCAGTACTTGTGTTAGTAGATGGATAAACTTCACGAAGAAACTTCCTACTGACCTAATATAAATTAAAAGAAGAAACAACAAGGAAAATCTACAAGAGAAGAAATCATCCTTAACCAACCGAAAAACGACTATCACATTTTTGTGACATGGTTGACTTAGTGTACATCTCGATGACGAAAGAGAAGCACTATGCTGGTAATATAAGCAAAGGACGTAGATATTCAGAATTTTTTCGTTCCACTATAGGGAGTGTGAATATCTAAGTCTCTACTACTCCTATAACCAAAATGCAACACCAGCAGGCAGTGAGCGAGTGTGTGTTTCCTTTCCCACCGCCACATTTAAAACGCACAGCAGTACGCTGGAACATTCTACAGCCTCACACATCTTTACAGGAAACAAATCCTTAAAACAGAAGGAAAAAAGGTGCCTCAGTGAAAAACGGCTCATCTACCACTACATTAAGTACGCAGTGTTAATCACCTATACCTTGCACCTTTACTATTTCGTGATAATTTCAAGATAACGAAACGAGGTTTAAGGCAAATGATAGCAGGCAAAGGGCCACCTAATTTTATTCTTTGTAATACTCTTGCATCACCCGAGATAGTGAATGACGAATGTTCATCTGAGTAGAACTATGTACTGTTTTTAATGCCATTCGAAAGCTCTTCGAAAGACGAATATAAAGATACCAGAATGAAAAATGTTACTACCGTAGCATATATATATATATATATATATATATCCCGAGTAGAATTTGGAATCTAGAAGAAGGGAACTAGCTTTTCGTCTTATCTGACAGATTCAAATATATTTAAATTAAAGCATCTTGATATACTTGCGCTTTTTTACTTATTACTATTAGTACCCATGCCATGAAAACAATTCATCGAGTCAAGTAAGGTAACATGATACATAATATACAAGAAACAATCAGCCTCGATTGCGGTAAAGAAATCAACCTTTACCTAGGTTTCAGCCCAAGTAATTCAGCCTTCTTCAAAAGATATATCTGATTCAATAATATGTCCACGAGGGCATGGTATAGAAATAAAACTAAAACAGCCTGAATAGGTGTAGTCACACTTTAAAAATGCAGTACATAGGTACTAAGTCACCACCAAGACGTGAGCTCCCGAGATCCACCGCACGGCGTCCACGGGGACTTATTACCTATGTACTGCATTTTTAAAAGGTGACTACGCCTATTCAGGCTGTTTTAGTTTTATTTCTAGACCATGCCCTTGAAGACATATTATAGATACAGGTTTATCCTCTGAAGAAGGCTCAATTACTTGGGCTGAAACCCAGGTAAAGGTTGGTTTTATTACCGCAATCGAGGCTGGTAATTTCTTATATATTAGATTATCACGACTGCTGACTGGGCTGCAATGTTGAAAGCACTGTAACGTGATACATGATGTCATGTCGTATAACATGACACATGCTACTATGTTATTCAACATGGTGTTTGTCGTGTAGTACAACACGACACAGCGTGTCATTAAAGCTTAGGAGGCATGCATCCCCACTCTGGGATACTCCCTATTACAGATACATCTCCACGCAAAAGCACTTACATTTGTGTCTGTTTGTTCGTACAACTCTCATTACACGTGTAACATGGGTGGATTTGAGCAAGTTCACTGCGCTAGTGTAGGGTTAACTCGCGGAAAACACGAAGATGTTTTGATTTAAGGTCTTTGTAGCTGCCAGATAAATCGAAAAACTGCTTCCCTTCATTTACCTCCGTAAGTGTGCCTAGGACACATTCGCCTTCCTTGTGCTACAGTAGTAGCATTTTTCATTCCAGTTCCCAACTTTTACTCTACCATAATTTTGACATTAGACCGCCATATCTTGGCAATTGATGTTGACTTGGACGACGACTGATCCGGTATGGTTTTTTAATACCTTTAGAACCAACTTGCTTATTTCGTGGCAACGGATAAATCTTTTATTTGAACCGATTAGCACAAGTTTGAAACACAGAAGTGGCATGCTTAAAAAACCTGACAAAAAACATATATTTGCACATAAAATCCGAATGAAGCTAGATTCTTTAAAGAGATTTTCAGTTTTATCGGAAGAACGCAATTTTATTTATTTGATTCGTTTTAAACAATTTCCGCGCATTCAATTCACGTAAGAACGAATTTTAGGTGTTACATTTAGCTCAAATTTAAACCATCGTATCTCAATAACAGACAACTGGATTAAAAAAATGACTTCATCCATCTGTCTACCTTCAACTGATTGGTATAAGTTTAAAATACGTCTTTTGCGCATAAAATCCAAACGAAGCACTATTTTTTCAAATGGTTAAAACTTATCTTCGACCAAGGTCTAAGACACCGGTGGACCAAATTTGAACCATGAGTCTCGCTCCAGTGTTATTTAAGGATGACTGTTGCACGTAAGATCCGGACGATGCACATACAAATGGTGGCCGCAGCTGAGCATTAATTTCAGCCCAATTATAATCTTTTCCAAAAGGAATTAACCAATTCGTACAGTTTGCTAGGACGCCAGCTCCGGTTCGTCGTTGAAATCTGATTAATACACTCAAACATAGCCACAGTAAGACATATGGCTACACAAACGGCCGCTCTTTCGGGCAAAACCAAAACCTCTTCTCCCCAAGTTCCTTTCTCAAATGGGAACTGAGCACCAAGATACCCCTTCCCCTCCAAACCGCGATTCTGTGCGAGCCCTTTTCACGCATATTTATCAAAAATGGTTCGAATGGCTCTGAGCACTATGGGACTTAACATCTGAGGTCCTCAGTCCCCTAGAACTTAGAACTACTTAAACCTAACGACAACACACACACCCATGCCCGAGACAGGATTCGAACCTGGGACCGTAGTGGTCACGTGGTTCCAGACTGAGGCGCCTAGAACCGCTCGGCCACTGCGGCCGGCACTAACATTTTCGTGACTGATATCCTTATATCGTACATAACTACGAGCATTTGTGACAACCATATAAAGAAACTACCCTTAAATACTTTGTACACAATAGCTTATTAGTGTGTGTTATACACACATCATTCACAAAATATACAGTGTGATTATAAAGCCGATGAAACACTTTTAGAAATTCGTAAGAATTCCATAAGTGGGCACATATAACTGAACAAATGACAGAGTACTTGACAGATAAGCTTAATTCTTTTTTAATTTTTACATGCTGCCGGCAAGTTCTTGTGATAAAGCGCCGAGAAGCTCACCATTGGCCGTAGATTCTGAGAATGGCGAACGAGGAGGAGAAAGCATTTTGTATGCTGGAATTTGTTTGTTGTCAATTGCTAGTTATAGTGCAAAGAGCTTTCCGTGGCTAGTTGCGGAAGACATCAACAGTTTACAACAACGTACTGAAGTATTACAAGAAATTCGACGAGGATTGTTGTTCGTGCGATGCAAAATATTCTGGCCAGCCGGATGTGTCAGAACAGACAGCGGACCGTGTTAGGGGCGTTACGTTGCGTATCTTACAAATCCAATGCAGAACTGAACATCCCTCAGCCGATGGCGTGGGAAGTCCTTCGTAATCTATTATTAGCAAAGCCGTACAAATGAAACTACTGCAAGCCAAGAGCAATGACACAAGAAACTGCGCCCTGTGCAATTCTACACTGATAAGCCGAACCGCCCCGAAAATGAAGACTTCGAGAGAAAACTAATCTCCAGTGACGAAGCCACGGTTCGTCTTCCAGAAAAGTTCGACTGACACAAGACACACATGTGGAGGACAAAGAATCCACATGCAACTGTCGATCACGTCTGGTATTGCGAGAATGTCAACGTGTTGTGTGCTGTGTCTAACGGACAGTCTGTCGGCCGTTCTTCTTCGCTGAGAAAACTGTCAGTGGTATCACCTTTCTCGAAGTGCTGCAATTGTGGCTCAAGTTTATTACATTCGCACTGAGAATATGTTCAAGGATTCTGCAGCATACAGAAGTTAGGGATATTGGTCAGAATTGGGCTACCGATCAGATGTGTGTAGTGTCGCCGGCCGGAGTGACCCGAGCGGTTCTAGGCGCTATAGTCCGGAACCGCTACAGTCGCAGGTTCGAATCCTGCCTCGGGCATGGATGTGTGTGATGTCCTTAGGTTAGTTAGGTTTAAGTAGTTCTAAGTTCTAGGGGACTAATGACCTCAGAAGTTAAGTCCCATAGTGCTCAGAGCCATTTGAATTTTTTTTGTGTCGTGTCACGAAGGTTGGGCACATGGAAGCTTTTGACCACTGTAAAACAAAACCTTGAGAGTTTGTTTTTCGCAGGCTGTATCATTTGTTGCGTTATTCTCGGCCATTTATGAGTACCGATATTTTGAAATGTTCATGGAGTTTGTAACTACCGTGTGAAGGTCATCCCCGTACGCGAGCGAGGTCGGCCGTTTACGACAGCGGCGCGCCACGCACTGGACTGGAGCTCGGGTTACCGGCAGGTAGCGGAGCGTGAGACTGGGCGCTGCTGGGGCGGCTGGTGTGTGGTGGAGGGGACTTGCGTCGCGCCCTGTGCCTCTCGTCCCAGCCCGGTCCGGTCCGGCGGGCGCGCATCGGATCCGATCGGCTCGGGTTGTGGCGGAAGAAAGCGATCAGTCGGGTAACTGAAGGCGGGTTATTGGATGTTGGGTAACGCTAGCTGGCAGCCAGCCAGCCAGGCCGTTACGTAAGAGCAGCGCGTCCACCTGCGGAGTCCGTTTGCCGCTCTGCCGCGCGTATCCCCACCGGCCGTTTTCTTTCCTACAGGGTCGACGAGCAAATACCGCATCAGCCCATAAATAACTCCTCATTAACACTCCCACACCACCCGAGAGTGATCGCTGTACTCCAGATTTCCGCGCAAAACTCGGTCAGCCAGAGCTGTCTAAAGCGTCCTCAAATGGTTCAAATGGCTCTGAGCACTATGGGACTCAACAGCTGAGGTCATCAGTCCCCTAGAACTTAGAACTACTTAAACCTAACTAACCTAAGGACATCACACACATCCATGCCCGAGGCAGGACTCGAACCTGCGGCCGAAAGCGACCTCACACGGGACGTTTTGCCACGTCGCGATACACGCCAAACGTGGTTTTCATTGTGGTTCGTGCACTCTCTCACCCAAACCTCCAGATGTCAGACACTCGGGAATGGGCGTAATGTTAATTAAAAGTAACAACAGAACTACGGAGCGCAGCAGATGCAAAACTGTGAGTATTCCTCATATGTTGCTTTCGTGGGGAAGTTGGCAGAGCATTAGCATTACCAAGCTTCCCGAGTTCAAAACCCAATGACAGAAAATATTTTTACTGTATTTTAAGTGAAATTGTTATATTGGACAATGTATTTATGACATATAAAGCGACTGTGTGGAGTTAACAGCAACGTTCCATTGGCAGCTTGCTTTCGCTTAGTTTCTTTGAAAGGAGTAAACCTATTGAGTTTCACAGATTGCACAATGAGAACAGAAAAATAAAAAAACAACTCAATAGCACGTGTGGAAGTGATAGTAATAATATTCTGAAGCGCCAATGAAACGTCCGGCCGCGGTGGTCTCGCGGTTCTAGGCGCTTCAGTCCGGAACCGCGCTGCTGCTACGGTCGCAGGTTCGAATCCTGCCTCGGGCATGGATATGTGTGATGTCCTCTGGTTAGTTAGGTTTAAGTAGTTCTAAGCCTAGGAGACTGATGGCCTCAGATGTTAACTCGCATAGTGCTTAGAGCCATTTAAACCATTTTTGAGCCAATGAAACTGATAAACGCAAGGGTATTCAAATATGTAAACAGGCAGAACACGCTGAGGTCGGCAACGTCTATATAAGACAACAAATGTCTGGCGCAGTTGTTAGATCGGTTACTGCTGCTACACTGGCAGGTTATCAATATTTAAGTGAGTTTGACCGTGATGTTACAGTCGGCACACGACCGAGGGACAAAGCCTTTCCGAGGTATCGATGAAGCACGACCATTTCACGAGTATACCGTGAATATCAGGAATCCGGTAAAACATCAGATCTCCCGACATCGTTGTGGCCGGAAAAAGATTCTGCAAGAACGGGACAAACGACCACTGGAGAGATTTGCTCAACGTGACAGAAGTGAACTATCCCGCAAATTGCTGCAGATTTCAATGCTGCGCCATCAACAAGTGTGCGAAACATTCGACGAAACATCGTCGCTATAAACTTTCGGAGCCGAAAGCGCAGTCGTGTACCCTTGATGACTGTACGACACAAAGCTTTACGCCTCTCTTGGGCCCTTCAGCACCGACATTGGACTGTTGATGACTGGAAACATGTTGCCTGGTTGGACGAGCCTCGTTTCATATTGTATCTTGCGGATGAATGTATACGGAGACAACCACATGAATCCATGGACCGTGCATGTCAGCAAGGGACTTTTCAAGCTGATGCAGGCTCTTTAATGGTCTGGGTAGTGTGCAGTTGGAGTGATATGGGACCCCTGATACGTCTAGATACGACTCTGACAGGTGACACGTACGTAAGCATCCTTTCTATCACTTGCATCTGTTCATGTCCATTGTGCAATCCGTCGGACTTGGGCAATTCCAGCAGGACAGTGATACTCAACACGTCCAGAATTGATACAGACTAGCTGTTTCTGCGTTTAAACACTTCCGCTGGCCACCAAACTCCCCCGACGTGAACATTATTGAGCATCTCTGGGATTCCTTGCCACTTGCTGTTCAGAAGAGATCTCCACCTCTCGTACTCTTGCGGATTTACGGACAGTCCTGCAAGATTCTTATTAGCCAAGTGTACCAATTTCTTTGGCTTTTCGGTGCAATAATTATTGGTTCAAATGGCTCTGAGCTCTATGGGACTTAACATCTGAGGTCATCAGTCCCCTAGAACTTAGAACTACTTAAACCTAACTAACCTAAGGACATCACACACATCCATGCCCGAGGCAGTATTCGAACCTGCGACCGTAGCAGTCGAGGGGTTCCGGACTGAAGCGCCTAAAGCCGCACGGCCACCGCGGCAATAATTAATAATAAACATAATAATAAGATCAATAATAAGTACAAAAAGTTCATATGACGAAACAAAAACAGACTGCCAAAAGAACATTTATGTTCTTTATATGTCAGGAAAATGTTCTCCTAGATAACACTTCCAAGCTAAACAGTCACCAAAATGGTCAGCAGTGAATTTTGAACTAAAGAACTTTGGTAAGACGACCAAACGCTCTACCTTTTTACCCACGCGATATCTACAACACAGACACTAACACGTATGTTTTTCCTGTGCTCCGTAGCTTTGGTGATACTTTTAATTACTGTTTACGCATTTTCTACTGGACGACAGCACACAGCACGAACTTAATTGGTGTTTTCATGCATACTCTATCGACATGCAACGTTGAGTACCGATCTGATGTCTGAAGGTTTGGGTGTCAGAAAAGAGCCCGTACATCACACGGGACGTGTTCCTCGTAGTGTTTTGCGCTCGAAAGCGGCAGTTGTCTGTTTCAGGAAGTCCCAGGAGGGATGGTCAATACTCAGGCATGTGACAGGAACGATCATGCGAAGCAAAAAATGTATAGGATAAATGGTCTCTAAAATGGATACCTTAACGGCTATGAGCACCTCTTCAGCTTCGATACTCTGAATCAAATCTCTCCTACTGCAAGTTACTTGCTTTCCATTGTTTGAGAAGCGATTGTGTGGACCAATACAAGAAAAAATTGTCTAGTAAACATGGGCACTAACACGCATACCTTAACAGCTATAAGTGCTTGTTCAAAAGAAGAGGAGGAGAACAAGTGCTCATATCTCTTAAGGTATTCGTTTTAGAGTCCATTTTTACTGGACAATTGTTTCTTGTTTTGATCCATACAACCTCTTCTCAAAATGTGGAAAGCAAAGAACTTGCAGTAGGAGGGATTTGTTTCACAGTATCAAAATTGAAGAAGTATTCATAGCTATTAACGTATGCACTTTAGAGCCCATGCTTATTAGACATATTTTGTTTAGAATGATCGTTCCTGTCATGTCCGTGAAACTTGACCATCCCTCCTGGGACATTTTGTATCTAACGCGTGCCGCTTAGTTTGATCATGAAAATGAACGACAATAAAATTGCCACGTTAGCGCAATTAAAGCGCGAATTTGCTTCTTTGTTCATATGCTATCCATGTTGTTCTGTTTGTAGTATACACAATAAAAATTTCAATATCCTTGAACATGGAAAGGCAACAAGAGAAGTTCCGCGCTCAGTGAGCGATATAAATTACAGTAGTTTTCTACATAAGATAAAGATTATTTAACCGTTCTCACTTTTTAGTAAAACCCTGACGGCGTTTTTATTAGATCGATGCAATACTAACTAGCACAATTTATATACCATATAAAATAGATGAGGCTTGAAACAAAGCCAAAAATTTTCTACTGGAAGTAGTGCACGCTCTTTTGTAGATAAAGTAAAAAATCATTTATTTACTGCATTATTATGGTTAAAATTTCAGTACTTCTTGTGTTTGCGTGCGCTTGTGTGTGTGTGTGTGTGTTTGTAACGACCCTCATTGTCATTTTTGTTGGGACATCCTGAAGTAGCTCAAAATGGTTCAAATGGTTCTGAGCACTATGCGACTTAACTGCTGAGGTCATCAGTCGCCTAGAACTTAGAACTAATTAAACCTAACTAACCTAAGGACATCACACACATCCATGCCCGAGGCAGGATTCGAACCTGCGACCGTAGCGGTCACGCGGTTCCAGACTGAAGCGCCTTTAACCGCACGGCCACACCGGCCGGCCCTGAAGTAGCACTGCTGTAGTTTATAACATATGACTTCAGTGTTGTATTCTGGTAATTACTTACACAAGATAACAAATGTGTTGCGAAATTGTATGTAAGGCATACAGTTGTGTATATTCAGAAAAAGAAATTCCCAGGTTACCCGCTTATACCCCTGAGGTTGACGGTGTAACTCCTCGAAAGGCGTTGTGGAAGAAAATAAAAGTGACTCACATGATAACTGGTTTTCTTTCTATTTCACGCGCTTACTTGTGTAGTAGCCGACGGCGATGTTATTATATTTGGCCTTCCACGACCGTTATCAGAAAACAAGAACAGTAAACAAGTACAGAAGTGACTAAGGAAAGCACTTCGCACTGTGAATGATTTCAAGACAGCTGTGCATATACTATCAGGTGGTTCAGCATGTCCTCTTGAAACTTCGCCATAAACACTCACAATAAGCCGACCGATGCGCCCTCACTCCCATAAAATAATGCTGTGGTCGACTAATATCTGCACATGCAAGCCAAAAGGGAATCATCAACATGTGACTCTAGAGCCAATACAATCAGATTTCATTCTATTTCACTGACATACCCCTGCACAAGCTGTGATGGGGCACCATCAAAAGCTTCGAACAGAAGATCTAATACCTCTGCTTAATTTTAAATAGCAAGTAGTCCTGCAGAAAAAAATTTCAGCTTCGCTCGTCTGCAGTACACAAGTTAAATGACAATAACCCGTGAACAAAAGAACTGTGTGGTCCGTCGAGGCAGAAATGGACGATCTGCAGACCCAGACCCATCACCATGAACTGGCATCGTACTCGTCCCATAAACGACATACGCATGGTGGAGGAGGCTAGGGTGAATGTCTGGCCGAACTATACTGTCAATGTCCAAAAAACTGAGACCACAGAAGGTTACTCTCTAGAAAAACCTGATGAACACGAAATGTTAGTATGTAGTCAAATACTCTTAAAATCAGCGTCATATCTGCTGCCTCAAATAAGCCTCATATGGGAAGGTAATACGCCCCTACATACTTCTGTTTAGATAGTCTCACGAAGAATCCTTTTGTTTTGAATCCCAAAGGCGTGATTATTACTACAGAAAACAGCAATCTATTGGGTGAGCACCACAGTACCTCCAAATGTTTCACCAGGCTATTTCGTTAGAATAAGTACTTCATTTTGCAATTTGAAAGTCTTAAACTGACCAATAGTTGAAACTTCCTGACAGCTTAAGACTGTGTGCCAGACCGAGACTCGGACTCGGGACCTAGACAAAGGTCCCGAATTCGAGTCTCTGTCCGGCACACAGTTTTAATCTACCAAGAAGTGTCATATCCGCGCACACTCCGCTGCAGAGTGAAAATCTCATTCTGACCAGTAGTTCTAAATAAATTATTAACTTAAATTTAAAAAACTGTAGACAGGGTTGTTGTTGTTTGTTTGGGGGGAAGAGACCAAACAGCGAGGTCATCGGTCTCATCGGATGAGGGAAGGAAGTCGGCCGTGCCCTTTCAGAGGTACCATCCTGGCATTTGCCTGGATCGATTTAGGGAAATCACGGAAAACCTAAATCAGGATGGCCGGACGCGGGATTGAACCGTCGTCCTCCCGAATGCGAGTCCAGTGTGCTAACCACTGCGCCACCTCGCTCCGTGTAGACAGAGAGCTGGTAGAGTAATGCGATTGCGTCCTTTTAAATATAACCGTCCTCTAATTCGCATAAAATCTTTTAGGAAAGCTACAGCGTATTCACTTAGTGCTTTGACTACTGCAGTACTCGCCTGATACCTTATTGAAGAACAGTTGAAGTTAACTCAGGACTAACGCTGCAGAGCTACTATCATTAGGAATCCAGCTTTTAATTACTTCTACCATAAAATCCTCTAATCGATTGGAGGGGGGGGGGGGGGGGGGTTCAGTAATAATTCCGCAACAAGAAGACATAGTTATGAACAGCATAATTAACTTTATTGATAATGCATAATGAAATAGAAAAAGCAGAAAAAAGTAGCAAATATCGATATTTAAGACAAATGAAGCGCAACTGTGTTATTTCCATTTCAATAGGACTGGAAGAGTAAAGACGAAACGAGATCAAATTGTAAAGACGGAACGAGACGAAGCTGTCCAGGTAGCTCCAGGTCACAAAGAAAATGGTGTAGTTAAATATTTTCTAAAGCGTAAATTAGGTACTATGTTGTAACAGTATGCGAAGTAACGCCTTTATCTAGCCACAATCGTGCAATCTAAAATATGACAACCCGAAACCCGTCAAAAATTCACAGCTCAACACGATAACAGCGTCGTCTTTGATAAACAACTTGAGTTCTCTGATTGCGCGATGGTTAACATCGTTGTATGACTTCCTGTTATTCCGCCGTGTATTCGTTACGTATCAGAGGGTTCGAAACACTCTGAAACATCGACTCAACCATTCAAACGCCTAAACGCTTCCACTTCATGCCTGCCCATTCTCCCTTGATTCCGCTGGTCGGTCGATCGGTTGATATAATTGTAGGGCTCGCGGCAGCGCCACGTTCGCGGCCCCCAGGAAACGAAATCACAGAGCTTCGGTGCTCTTCTAAAGCCCGAGTTTCTCGACTTGCCCCAGATGCGGAAGAACACGCGAAGCTGCAGCTATGGGCGGTCACAAAAAAAAAAATCATTTCTAAAATTATCCTCTTGACGGAGCAATTTTTTGTTACCGCCGTGTCTTTGTGAGCATTTCGAGCATTTCATCCCGGCCGGCTTCCGTTTCATTTGACTATAATACTCCTATTCAAGAACCAACATGAAAATTAATAGTTGTCAGGGACCAGCGGCCATCTGTGGATGCGGATAAAACAAAAGTAGTAGCTATTTCGAGCACATCACGCATTAATAATTACTTATATACAAAAAATAAAAAAAATATGAGCTCTTTTTCCACCACCTGCGACTGAATTCCTGCTTTCATATGTTGCAACAGCCAGGTAACAAAAATAATGGCAAATGAGAACAGTGGTCACCCGATATTATGTAAATACTGAAAGCCTACTGATTCCCGCAACATTCTTAAATAGGTACGGACCCTTCCTTCAGCCGTAGTTGAATTTCGTCCAGTAAGAAAAATACAAGAATTTCCTCTTTCAGAGCGACTTCAATAGTGAGATGAGTAACTGAAATACGAAATAATACGTAAGGTAGTAAGCTTCTCAGTATCAGCTATCGCTTATGCGTTTTTACAACTTCCCACTGTCAATGACATACGCTGCGTTAACGAAAGCCATGGGATACCTCCCAGTATCGTACCGGACCTCATTTTGCCCGGCGTAGTGCAACAACTCGACGTGATATGGACTCAACAAGTCGGAAGTCCCCTGCATAAATATGAGCCATGCTCCCTCTATAGCCGCCCATAATTGCGAAAGTGTTGCGCTGCCGGATTTTGTGCACGAACTGACCCCTCGATTATGTCCCATAAATGTTCGATGGGATTCATGTCGGGCGATGTGGGTGGCTAAATCATTCGCACGAATTATCCACAATGTTCTTCAAACCAGTCGCAAACAGTTCTGGCCCTGTGACGTGGCATATTGTCATGCATAAATTTCCCATCGGTGTTGGGAACATGAAGACCATGAATGGCTGGAAATGGTCTCCAGCCGAACATAACCAGAGGACGCAATCCATTCCACGTAGGCACAGCCCACACCATTATGGAGCCATGACCAGTTTGCACAGTGTCTTGTTGACAACTTGGTTCCATGGCTTCGATATGATCTCGAGCCCTGGAGAATCCTGCAGGCGATGTCATGACAAATTTCGCCGCACTATCCTAAAGGATAAATTAGCCGTATCTCCCTCATTGATTTCTGCTGTTATTTCACGCAGTGTCGCTTGTCTGTTAGCACTGAAAACTCAATGCAAACGTCGCTGTTCTCGGTCGTTGTCCATTGTGAGAGGTTATGCCTGAAATGTGGTAGTCTCGGCACACTCTCAACACTGTAGATCTCGGGATATCGAATTCCCTAAGGATTTCCGAAATGGAACATCCTATGCGTCTAACTGCACCTAACATTCCGCGTTCAGAGTCTGCTAATACCAGTCTTGTGACCATAACCATGATGTAAAACCTCACACGACTTAAGCTGAGTACGAATGACAACTCCGCCTATGCACTGCCCTTTTATGCTTTGTGTACGCGGTATTACCGCCATCTGTATATGTGCTTATTTGCTATCCCATTACTTCTGTCACCTCGATATACACAAGGTGAACTGACAAACTTGCAGAGGTTGTTCACAGATACCTTCTGAATATTTTGATATAAGGATCGGACAGGCTCCTCCGGCTGGTTACCAAGTTATTGCAGTTGGGTTTGTTTCTTGCCCCAGATAGATTTATTTCTGTAATGCACTGAAAATAGTTACAACAGTGCAAATGTCGACGGTAGACATGTGTGTCTTGTTTCCATTCACTCACCGTACCTTCTCTTGACAACAGTAATGTCTTCTTGAACTCGTTGTCCTGAAGTTTACATTCAGTACTGATCGGTTCTGTCTGGGGATTCGTTTTCCGCCAGAGTCAGTTCTGCGTTAACAGCGATCCACAGCACTGCTATGAACAGGTTTACCGACAAAGAGTTGGCAGATACGCACCTCGTACCTGGGTTCACTGAATCCAATGGAAAAGCGACCCAACGACGCTATGTTAAGATGTTCCCACACCGACGGCAACCACATCATACTACAGTGTTTAGTCTGAGAGTTATTGCATTGCTCTGTGTTGAGTGTGATACATTTTGGCTATTGAATATTACACGCTTCTCCAGGGTTATAAAGGTATTTTTGCAGGAACAAGGGTGACTGACGTAGCAAATCGAATAAATCATTATTGCATTATTACTCTGTGACGAGCCGTCATAGATCGTGGATCCATTATACCAAAACACTCAGAAGCTATCTCTGAAAGTTTACACTTGATTCACTGTATTGTACGAGTTACAATTATGTATCATACCCACCACGTACTTCGGATTTCTATGCATCTAAATCTCCCAGTCAGATGAATAACAGCTCCCATTAGTACACTGCAGATATTAATTTACTGCACGCAGAAGTTTCTCCGATGTGCATATATGTTTGTACGATGTTTGCAGACTGAATTAGTAAAATTAATTTTTTTTTAATATGATAGGTCGGACACAAAAATAACATGTCTTTCCATTCGCATACAACTCTTTACTGTTCTCATGTTATCAGCATTACATAAAACAGTCGTAATTTGTTGTACTATCCGTCATTTTTGGCTTTGTTGCAATACATAAAAGGACGCATATATTTGCTATCTAACTGAAACTGTAATGTCTACAATGGAATTGGGATCAGCAAGCCAACAGGCGAATTCTTCACCCAACGAGGATCTATCTTCCACTGATTAAAAATTATGTTTCCGCCCGGGATCGAACCGGGGACCTTCCGCGTGTTAGGCGGATGTGATAACCACTACACCACGGAAACACGTGGAGCGGCGTTGCTAATTATTTGTATATTATATACGTTTACATTTAGACACAGCATACGCGTTTCAGTTTTAGGTGACTGGTTTCGTTAGGTAACGGTACTATGGGCAACATGTAAACAGCTGCTACATGACCAAGCGAGTTCAGGTTTCGCGAAGCGCTTTAATGTCCATTCCAAGACGTCGGGAGAAACCTTTAGGAAAGACTTGCTTACTGTGACGTCTGAGAGCTATGATCGTAGTTTAGCAGAATAAGTATTGCCAGATGTGACGCACGTCGCATGCCATTACCAGATGCTCGCGTGTTTTTCTGCGTAGTTCACTTAATTATCCTAGGCCCCATCCTGCACTGTTCTTAGAAGTTACGTATTCTAAATCATTCCAAACATGTGCGTTAGGCATCTGCTCATTTTATCCTTCAAATGGACTGCATTTCTGTAGTGAGAATTACTGTAACATCTCAATTATAATACAGACGAACTGCTCACCGACAGTTTTAGCATAAGTGCTTCATTTTGATACTAAGTGGTTTATTAGAAACTATACGTTTTATCATATGTTCCTCTAGTTCAGCTCAGTCATAAGTATCTTGCGACGTCATGTCCGTATCACTCTCGTGGACTTCGCTGCAAAACGGGAAATATTATTCCTTGTCGTACTCATTTTATATAATTATTTGCACTTCATTTGCTCAAGTCCTCTTCCTCACCTTCGTCCTAATTTTTATGTACTGTAAAAATTTGATGTACTGTAAACAGTTCGTATGGTCACATTAACAGAAGCAGACTAGATTTGGTCAGAAGAGCTATGTAGTCATCCGCGTTCGATGTTTGTACCTGTCTGCTTTACTCTGTTATCTTTGTTCTGAAGTTTTCTTTCACTTGCACCATTGATTCTCCAAAACATGAAAACTTCCTTGACTTCATGTTCTTATTCGTAGAAAGTCTAAAGCAGCTTCCGCATGACCATTCTCATCCCGGCTTCCGAACATATAATATTTTGTGGCTAGATTAAATTATTCGAGAATTATAAAACTTTCTTTACTAATTCCTCCTTACATCACCCAGAACCCTGTGATAGGAATTGTGAAACACTCTGCATATGTAGTATCTGCAGAATTTAATGGACGTGGAGATCCGGGTAACTTTGACGTAAGTTAGAATC